>NC_141622.1:10345657-10949407 GCF_047967505.1 Dipteris shenzhenensis | reverse complement strand
TTTTACCTTTGCATAAAACTTTGCAAACTGCAAAAGGTGACACACACACTCTCTCTCTCTCTCTCTCTCTCTCTCTCTCTCTCTCTCTCTCTCCCCTTCTTCTTTTTTGAGTTCTTCTTTTGTATAAAACTTTTACATAGGGCTGAGCCATAACATTGTTTGTGTACAGAAGCAAACATGTCTCTGAAGAAAAACATGAAGTCGCCAAGAAAGATCAGAAAATCCAAGAAAGTGCCTCATATTCTCTCTCCAACAAAGAACTATAAACAAAGGAAAAGGGAAAGGGCAAGGCACTTCAAACCCTTTCAATTCCAACCAGGGTGAAGCATGAGTGGAAGTCTTCCCTTAAAGCTAGGCTAGAATTCTACCAGGACATGTATAAGTGGATGCAAGACACTTGGGGCACCGTGGAAAAGGCAAGCCGGTGAGCATATCACATTGGAAACCTCAAGAATGAATTTTATGAAGAATTTATTTATGTATATAAAAGGATATACTAGACTGGAACAATCACGAACAATGAGGTGGGCACTGTATTTTTTGTGAGCATATGTTGCATGTATTCATGGCACTGAGGTGGATTGGGATGATTTTGCCCACCATTGAGAAACCAATATGAGGACTGCTAATCAAGACAACACTTGTATCAAATAAGAGCATGTCATGGGAACCACATTGGAAGGCCTTACAAAGGAATAACCTATGAAGACGGGGACTTGAGGAATATGTCGTGTGAGACAATGACTAATGATCAGCAAGTGGTCTTATCTGATTGGAAGAGAATGGTGGGGGAGGAGAAACAAAAATTGGAGTCATACTTAGAAATGGTTACTACACATGAGTCACAAGCCACAACTGATATAGAAGAATACCAAAATAGTACTTGGTAGTATTAAAAACATTCTATTATAAAGCTAAAAAAGCACCATGTTAGCATTATAGGCTAATGAATGTACTCTTTAGTATTCCTTCTGCTGATCATACTAACATAGTGCTATGTTAGCATTATAGGCTGATTGTATCATTCAATACTACATATGCTGATTGAATTAAGTAGCCTTACATAGATTGTACAGCTAGTTTTAGTACTATATGTACTAATGGTGATGTGTTAGATCTAAATTTGGCACTAATATAGTACTAATATAACACTATTCTAGTATTAATATAGTAGATTATAATGCATATTAACATACTAATAACATAGTACTATTATAGTACCAACATAGCAGTATTAGTTTCTATTTCAATACTTATATATTAGAGCACTAACGTAGTACTCAAATAGTACTATATTAATATTGATATAGTACTATCTGTTTCTCTTTAGTACTAATATTGTGGACTACATGTTTCTATTCTAGTACTAATATATTAGAGCAGTAATATAGTATTGAATAGTACTAATATTAACACGAATATATACTATCTATTCTTTTATAGTACTGATATAGTACTAATATAACACTGTTCTAGTATTAATGTAGTCAACTACTAATGCCTAGTAATATACCATTAACATAGTACTATTATAGTACTAACATAGCACTATTTGTTTCTATTCCAATACTAATATATCATAGTACTAATGTAATACTCATATAGTACTATTTTGATACTAATGTAGCACTATCTGTTTTTATTCAATACTAATATAGTACTATTCTATTTCTATAGTAGAGTACTAATATAGTACTAATATGGCACTATATATTTCTTTACAATACTACTACAATAGAGCACCAATATTACTAATGTAGTTTCTATAGTAGAGTACTAATGTAGTACTAATATAGTGCAATCTGCAACTATTGTAGTACTATTTGTTTCTTTGTTACAACTAGTCTAATTGTTAGAACTAAGGTGGTATTGTCGGTTTAGTTCTAAGCTGTTTCCCTATAGTATTGAATGGAATGCAGGTGGATTTCATGTTACTTAAGCTACAAAGAAGTCTATGAGTGTAGCTGTCCAAGATGAAATTTTCAAAAATCCAGGCAATACCATTTTGAATCCCAATGTGAAGAAAGAGAAGCATGGATCCGCACAGGCCTCGTGGTAACCCACTAATGACATCATGGTAGATGGCAATCTCATGTTTGGTGAGAACCCTGTGGAGGATGACCCCATGGAGGATGTAAATAGTTCAAGTGCTACCTTGGTTGTTTGTTGTCGCTACAAGCAAGGGTGAAGAGGATAATGATAATGGGGTTTTGGAAAGGGTGAGAAGGTAGAAGGAAGCAATTGAGAGATAGCCTTCAAAGGGGGGTTCAGACCCAAAACATGGAGAGGGAGGGGATGAAGGTATGATGTGTCTTTGACATTCTTTCTTTTTTTTTGTGTTTTTCCTATTACATTACATATGGACTAAATGTAAATAACAAAAGTTGTAATTTGTTATCTATTTCACAAGGTAAAATAACCTAAAAACATGTGGTTGCTACTTCGATAAAGGGAGGAGTAGAACAAAAAAAAAGAAGTGCTGTTCGATCCTTATACAATAACAAGAAGATAAAAGATTAAAAGGGTATGTGGCTATATTTGTACGAGGGAGGGAAGGGGAAAGATAAGGGAGGGAAGCGGAGGGGGAGCGGAGGGGAGAGGGAAGTTTTAACTCTAGGGAAAGGAAGGGAAGTTTGAGGGCAGGGAAGGCAAAGAAGCAGGACGAGGGAGAGTGGGAAGTTTGAATCATAGGAAGGGAGAGGAGAGGAAAAAAAGACTCAAATTTAATTCTTTTAGGGTTTCATGGCTTATATATTGACTCTCACATTCCCCTCCTTCTTCCCTCCCCTCTCCCTCCATTGCTTTTCCTCTTCCTCTCCTTGCTGTCTCCTCCCCTCTCCCTCTCCCCTCTCCCATCCCCTCTCGTCCCCTCCCATCCCCTCTTGCTCTCTCTTCCCTCTTCACTCTCCCTCTCTTCCCTCTTCTTCCTCTCCCCTCTCCCTCTCTCTTGTCCCTCTCTTCTCTTCCCCTCCCCTCTCCCTCTCTCTTCTCCCTCATCTTTTCTTCCTTTACCTTCCTCTTTCCCCTCCCCCTTTCCCTCCAAAACACAAATTGTACAGCCCCGCAATCGTGGCCGAAAAAAAAATATTTCTAAAAATAATTTAAACTTATTTATTTTGTTGGGCGATTGTGGCTTCTGCTAGCATGCATTATGGAGCCCCCCTCTCACCTCCCCCCCCCCCCGCCTTTTCCCCTTCCTCACCCCTTCCCTCCCCTTCCCCCTTCCCCCTTCCCCTTTCCTTTCCCCTTCCCCTCCCCTCCCCCTCCCCCTTCCCCTCCCCTTTTTGCTTCCTCACCCCTCCTCACCCTCCCCTTCCCTTCCCTTTCCCCTTCCTTCCCTTCCCTGTTACTTCCCCTCTCCACTCCACTCCCCCCCCCCCCCTCTCTCTCTCTCTCTCTCTCTCTCTCTCTCTCTCTCCCCCCTTCCTTCCTTCCCCTTCCCTTCCCTTCCCTTCCCTTTGCCCTCCCCTTCCTTTCCCTCTCTCTCTTGCCCCCATTCCTTTCTCTCTCTTTTCCCCTCCCTCCCCTTCGTCAACAGCCACAGTGTGAATCCCACACCAACATGGATGAACTAAAAGCCCTACAAGCATGTCCATGCCACATGGGCAAGTGTAGCGCATCGGTTCCTCCCTTCGCCCCCCCTCTGTCTCTCTCTCTGTGTCCCCCCCTTTCCATCTCTCTCCTCTCCCTCTCTCCTATGTGTGTGTGTGTGTGTGATCTCTCCCTCCGTCCCCCTGCCCCTCCCCCTCCCCTCACTCTCCCCCTTTCCTTCGTCTCTTCCCCTCTCTTTCCCCCTCCATCCATCTCTCTCCCCCTCCCTCCCTTTTTCTCCTTTCCCTCTCTTTCTCCCTCTATCCCCTCCATCAAGATGCATAATTCAAAATGCTTCAATCGTTTGCAAACACATTTTATAAAACCCTTGTAACCATTGCAAGGTGTTTATTGGCACCATTATAAAGTCCTTTGAGATTTTACCACTATTGCTTTTTGAAACTCTAAAAGGGGTTTATTGGCACTGTTATTAAGTCTTTGAGATTTTAGACTCTAGAGTTTCAAAACTGAGAAAGGTGTTTATTAACACCATTATTACGTCTTGGAGACTTTAGAGGACTCTCATGGTAAATTAATCTCATGCATGGGCCTTGATAATATACATACATACGTACGTACATACATACTACATATATATATACACACATATGTATGCATGCATGCACGCGCGCGCACAGGCACACACATTTTTCATGGTTTAAATTATTATTATTTATTTAGATTATTGATTAGCTAAGAAAAAGTGATTTTTAAAAAGAGGATTAGATTTCTTTAAAATAAAAATTTATACTAGGATGTTTGCAATACAGAGTAAGGTACGAATCATGTTTCTTATTTCTTCGTTATTAGTTCAAAATAATAGTGTAATTAAATAGATTCTTTATTTTTAGAAACGATAGTGTGAAAAAGTTAAACTTTTGATTTTGTCATAAACTTTCCATTTAGAAAGGTTTTTTGGGATTTGTCCAAAGACAAAAAAAAGTGCATAATTAATGAAATGGGTGGAGAGTGGGTGTTAGTAAGATGACTCAATAAAGTAATCCAAGGCTCCTTTTAGTTATAAATATTCACTTAGACTCTATATGCACTTGCATAACGATTTGAGTGAGCTCGGTGAACTAAGTGCAAGTGATGGATCAGAATGCAAACTGCACAATACAAATAAAACGACATTTACGAACACATATCTCAATCATTAGGATTAGAATAAAACAATACTCATAGGATAAGACATAAATGCTTAAGAAAAGAGTAAGCTGCACAAACAAATCACAAATTTACTTGAAAACACCACAGCACTTAACTAACCTTAGCATCTATAATTTGCAACATAGGAGAACCCACCAAGTGAAGAATTTAATTGTCTATAGTTGAGCCATGAACTAGTTAGGGGAATGAAACGCTAATGATGAGAGATGAGTTATCTGATAGGGCTGGGCTAGTGTGTAGAGTACCTAATGTGAAGTCCTTAGGCACAAACATGACCAAGATCTCCTCACACATCCTCTAAGAGAGGAGGTAACAAACGAGGAGGTGTGAAGACATTTACAACTAATGCCTACATGGTATTACACATGACTTAGGGCCTTTACAAATTTAGCACCCGAGCGTGGGTAGGCTTCGTGGTACGTAGTCGGCCAAAATGTGTTGGTTTTGAAAATTACGTGTAGTGGCCCTCAACTTAAGCTAGGTTCACACTACTCGGTGACACACACAAAGGATAACAACCTTCAACCAGATAACGTATGGTGGCAGTAGGAGGTCAGATGGTGCGATGCCTTTTTACTTCCCAACTCGAGCTAGAGGTATAGCTCAAGGCCAAGGTAGGAGGAATCTCGCTTGGGCTACAAGCTTACTCAAAAAAGTGCCTGAACTACTGAGCAGGTGGGTAGTTTGTATGAACTGTTAAGCGCCCAGCATCGGATACATTCTTTGGATGCAGGTGGATAGCCATGGGTGACTCCACAATTGGGTGGTTGGGCATCCGCTTGTTAAGGGGTAATGATGTGGTGGGAAATTGGGAACATGGGAAAAAGTAACATTTCTAGAGTTTCCTATGATGTAGACATCTTTGCATGTCATATAAGGAGGAGGCCCTCACTCTTTTATTACAAAAACACTAGATAAAATGCTTTGGGGAAAGGTGGGAAATTACAATCGGCCACATAGGATGAATTTCCCACCAAATACTAAAAGAAAACATTTCCACATATGGGAAATACAATTTCCCACAAAACCCCTCCCATGTCATAAGGCCTTTACATGGGATTACACATGACCCAGCTTACATGGCATCTACGTGTGCAGCTCTACATGAAGTTCAGTCCCTCCGAATGAAGAGTCGCACCTCTTCCAATTGATGCACTTTGATGGCTGCGATCAAGAGTCTATCCTCGTGCCGACCCTTCAATCGGATCCAGACATGCGCGATTATGCTGTTTGATCAGCCAGCACGGTCCCTCAAACATTCGTAAATGCCTTTGAGACGTTACTATACTGCCATCGTCCCCATCGAGTCGCCCAGGTAAGTCATATTCGGACATTCGGGCAATCGAAGGAGATGTATATCAAGCCCAGTTTACCATGAATTCGTTTAGGTTGGTGGATACACTAAGTTTCGATGATACATTTTGCTTGACACAGCAAGCAATGATAGATCATCCGTCGTTCAATACTGCAACCGATACGACGTGCTTGGCAAAAACATGAAATAGCTTCGCACACCAATTCAGGTTCACGTACTTCTTGCAAAGATATCAGGGACTGCACTTTGTCTCCATAAGAGGAAGCTGTTGCGTGCTGTTAGCTTTCTGTAAGCCTTCTGTCATATAGGGTAATATGGCATGATGCGTAGCTGACAAATACATTTAGATTGGCATGCCTAGATCAGTCTCCAAGAGACGTGAATCACACTGTGTTGAAATTAGCTTGCAAAGCTGCAATTAATAGCCGATGTCTCCCATTTACGTCTTGGAAGTTATACCACGGGGGCTGATGCAGTCGCGCAAACTGCTCAGTATTACAATTTTACCAGTACAAGCTTTTTCCTCTATTTGTAGAGCAGTCCACAATAATGTCAACCCTCACATTTCTCTTCGGAGCACAAGCCAGGCTGTGCGAGAAATTGAGATTGTAAAGAAGCTACATATGCGCACATATGAAAGGTTAAAGGCCTTACAAATGATATTACCCGATCTGGATTGTGACTCATCCCGGACAGATGCCTAGTCCACATGAGCCAGTCGAAGCTTCTTAACTCTTGAGCTTCCTTTGTATTTTGTTCTGCACTGTATGCCCACCCGTAGTTCGCACCGATATCAGCCTGCCTGGATACGCGTACGGCCGTGGCTCAGTCTGATTTGTTAGTGCACTTTCTAAATGCGTCCTGCAGCAAGAAACTCGAGTCTTCCGAGAGGAACACCTTCGTATCCAGAATTGGACTGAATTGAGCACCAGAAATTTAACTTCTTAGACTAGAGGTATGTTGCCCATTTCTAACCTTGAGGGAGGAAAATTGGAGCGTACCAGGTCGCTGGGAAACGCAGACCTTATTGAAGTGTTATTATTAATTAAGCCTTTCTCTTTATGAAGTAAATCGTATTCGCAAGAAACCAATTCAGAATCAGATCATGAACCTCGGGCATCTCCTTCAACGAGACTGTGCAAGTTTTAGTCACTATACTACTGGATATGGAGACTTTGCGGATGCCATCAAACTGCAAACGCATTGGTAACGGTCGTTGGACAGTACTGGGGAAGGGCAGTAGAGGGGCCCTGACCCCAATCGAGCCAGAAAACAACCAGACAGAGAGCAGTGGCGTCCGCGCATGGAGGTCCTTGGTCCAGTGGCTCCAGATGGGTAAAACTGTTGAAGCCGCATCCGACCCTCAACAAGCAGAAGCTTTCCTTAGCCCTCACATGAGAAGTTCCAGGAAGCGTAGCCGGAGTTCAATCATAGGGAAGCCACCGAAATGGAAAGCCATACTGCCACCAATGCGAGCAGAGGATCATGACAAGAAGACTCTAGTGCTAGACTTGGACGAGACGTTGGTACACTCTTCCTTCAAGCCTGTTCTGGAGTTCGACTTCGTGATCAAAGTGGAGATGGAACAGAACAAGGGCCTGCACACCGTCTACGTGCTGAAAAGGCCAGGAGTCGAGGAATTCTTGCAAGCCATGGCATGCAAGTACGAACTTGTGGTGTTCACGGCCGGAGTTAAACAGTATGCCGATGCCGTGCTCGACATTCTTGATCCTGGGAAGACGATCAAGTACAGGCTTTACAGGGAATCATGCAAGCAACATGGAGGAGGATTGGTGAAAGATCTGTCGCTACTTGGCAGGGATCTACGGAAGGTGGTGATCGTGGACAACAGCCCGCATTGCTACGTGCTGCAGCCAGAAAACGCAGTGCCTATCACTTCCTTCTTCGACAACAAAGACGATCACGAGCTGCTGGATCTGATTCCCTTCTTGTCTGTGATTGCTGAGCTTGATAACGTGACAGAAGCACTGGGTTCATTGTGAAATGTATGCGAGGATTGCGCGATTAATAGTTTTAGAACTCGTCAAGCTACAGCTTCAACTCCACAATGATGGGCTAATTATTACACTTACAAATCTCCTGAACGGCCGGCCTGAATAAGAGCTTCCGGATTTCATTGCCATATTAATCCTGTGTAGATTCAGCATCAAACGTGCATGCATTGTTTCTAGAGCTGCAATTGTAGGTCAATATCGCTACAATGACAGATTTAATTGGAGTGCAGCTCCTCCTTCCAGAACAGGAACAATCGGCTCCAAGTTACAGCTTCGATTCTATTTCCTGTGGCTAAAATTTGACAAGACTAGCTGCTGGACGTGAATCTGGAGCTTGATAAATCCAAATTGTAATGTTAATGGTGCAAGAACAACAATTTTGGGGCTGACGGACTAGCGATACCCACCTCTTCTCAAAAACGCATGGCAAATAATGGCTGTTATGATTTCTCTCCAAGATAATGAGAAATTGGGAAGCAGAGTTGCCTGCTTACGATGAATACTTCTACGTGTGATTGATTCGATTACATGCGGTCAGACTCGTTCTTCCTTAAGGCCCCTTGAATCGACGCGACTCTACCAGCTAAACCCTTATCAGCTTGCACTTGCAGTTTCCAGTCACGAAGAAAATACAGCAGTCAACCTGTCACAGAAAATTCTCCTTAAATAGTCTCCGTGGCCACTGGTACTAAATGACGATTGAATGCGCACAAACCTTAATTCTTGGGGGAGTCTTGTGTTGAAACCCTCTTGTATCGGGAGACAAAGGCTTTCAGTTTTCTAGTTTTTGGTCTCCTGCCCTCCGGTAACTTTAGGAACTATGAGATTTTGGCAAATTAGGCATTTCTTGAAATTTTGGAAGTGCATTTTTCCTATTGGCTCTTCTTCATTGGACTTGAATGTAGACTTTAAAGTGGTTGACTTTCTCTCTCTTTCTCTCTCATCTCTCTCTCTCTCTTCCCTTCTATATCGTCTCAAGTCTTCTTAGACACGATCTCCACCTTTTCTCCCACACCCCCCCTTCTCTCTCTCTCTCTCCCCCCTTTATCTCCTCCTCCTTGACACCATTTTCACTCGATTCCTTTTTGTTTACTTTTTTGATCTTGGGCAAGCCTTATGAATGATTGAATATCATTCATGTTGTTATTTGCTGACTTTGTTAACTACTTCATTAGTGTTTTAAATGACTTTAACTAGACTTTAATCACGTCATTAACTAGGTCACTAGTGTTTTAAAAGACTTTAGAATGTTAAATTAGCTTAGTCTTGTTATATCCAGATATCTAATGTTCCTTTCACTAAAAGCTTCATTAAAAGTAGGGCAATAGTGATCTTGCCACCTTGTTTCTCTTTTTCTTCAAAACTCACAACGTGGCTTGGGGAGCTACGCTCTAAAAAAATACTCTCTTTTAGAGAGTATTAAATTCCTCCTTTGTGAGCATGTCTATGACATTTCCTTTTAGCCCTCCTCTTGCAAGATAAATTAAATGGACTGAATGCATTTTCAAGTAGCCAACATTAATTTTAGTTAGAATGTCAACTTCTACTTTCTAGAATGAGTCTTATAAATATTGGCTTCACTTTCTCCTACTTTTGCATAGTGCTATTCAACCCATCACGCCTCACACACACGCACATGCACATGCACATGAGCATGCATATGTAGGAACACACATATGTGGACACACATACACATGCTAGTTGGGTTGCTCGTGTAGAAAAGCAACTCGTGTTGGTTTTTTTATCAAACACCACTAAAATTACAATGGGACACTTTAACATTCATACTCTCTTTTGACCCTTCTCTCTTCTGCCTCATCTAGGTTGTTCTTGAAAAAATCCATAACATCTAAGGAGTGCTAAAAAAACACTTCATAAAAGATAGACAATGACTTATAATGCACATCTTTTTACACATTATATAAATGTAAGCACACCATGCTATAACTAGCTAAGTATCCAAAATTTCAAACATATATAACTAACACTTTCTAATTAAACACATTTATAAACCATGTATTCATAATAAAGCATAGTTGTTATGAATTACAAATTTAAATTAGAACACATTTGTAAGAAATCACAAAACTATACTAACATGAAAAAATCGTTCATTACATATTTAGGGTAAAATACATCATCATACTACTATCAAGATCATTACATCCTCATGTATGGAATCCTAATATTATCATAAAAAACCACATGATTGCATTTTATCAAAAGCATATTATCACATCATTTTAAAACAAACCTCGATAATATCACCTCATTTTGATAAAAAGGATCACATCACGTGAAACACTAGTACACACAAGTCCTTTTACAATGTTTTCTATCTACACTTTATAAAATAATTGGTAGGCATTGATACAAGCATCAAAACATAAGTTAAACAAAGTTTATATTAGCATTGTTATAAGCATCAAAAACCACATTGATAATTCCTGCTCTAGGATGAACTCTCTTGGAGACCTATACATTTTCCATGTCTCACTTTGATAAGATAACTTGTGAGTTTTCATAGTGTATTGCATGGAAAATGTGTGTAAAACCCTTAGCATATATGAAGATAGGTTCCAACCATCATATAATCCATGAATCCACGATAATATTAAAAGACAAGTATAGCATTAAAAATTTGTAATGCATAGTCATTTACATTAACTACTAGATGAATCTTGTGCATGATCCTTTAATAACACATTGGCATCGTCATGTTCATCACGTGCTATAAGTATTCGATGTCCTCTAAAGAGCCTCTAAATCAAAGAGAAGATCCTCCATATCTAGATCTAAGTAATAATATTATGATGACCCCTCCAGCTACAATATTGTCAAGTCAGATGATGTCCATGACGTCCTTATTTAGAGGATTCTAGTGCATGTCCTTGAAGTAATATAGTTCGTCGCTAGTCAACTAGCCGTTTGAGGCTATGTGATAAGAGCCTTGGAATAGAACAAGGAATCCAAACTAGAATGCCAAACTAATCTCTACCAGACTAGATATGGGAATGACATCGAGGAAAGATATATGCTCGCAAAGAACAAGTTCCTTGATAGATGCAAGTTTGAGCCCATTAATGGGCAACAATTTTGCAAAGCTTGTAGAATCACCTTGAAGAGGGACAAAAAGGAAACTTGAATCACACTAAAAATCTACAAAAGTTTCAATGGGTCATCTATTGTAAATGCTTATTTAATGATGACTTAAAATATATTCTTGAATCCAAAAGGTTGAATATGGTTCCATTGACTAGTACAAAATTTGGGTCCAAAGGAGTGTTCAATTATAAAATTTATCTCCAAAAGAGTGTGTTCATTTACAAAGGTATCGCAAAAAGATTATTCTTAAACAAAATTTGTTTCCAAAAGAGACGTTCTCTGAAAATTCCAAAAGAGAGGAGGAGGTCTACTGCTCTGCATTACTATCCGAGGTACTTTCTTCCTCTTCATGGCTAGATGGGTCACTCGAGACCTCATCTTTTACTTCTAATAATATATATTGATACTCTTCTTGGACTATGTACTCACGGTCCAAGAAGATGTCTACACAAACCATTATGTCTGTGATAGTCTCCTCTTTGCTAATTAGTGGCTCGAAGTGGTCTCTCCAAAGCTTGTAGAGATCTTGAAGGTTGTTTTGTGCTACCCTCACAAAATGCTGCTCTCGATGCAATCGGTTTGGATCCCACCCACGCGCATGTACTTCAATGTTAAACTTTATCCAATCTACATCATGTACAATTTTTTTAGCTACATGTGATAGAAGAGTATTGATATCCTAGATGACAACAACATGGGGAACTGGGTTGGGGTTTATGGAAGGATGTCATGGGGGAGGGCGTTTTCTTTTTAATATGTTTGAAAAAAACAACCAAATATGGGTATAAAACACATTACAAATCATATTAGGGCATTCATTCAAGGTCTGTAAGGTACAAATAATTGTTATTCACATTCACTTCTATTCAAAAAGTTATATATATTGCACAAGCCAATATATTCCAAATAAGATAATTCTAGAAAACCTTCTTGTATTCACTCTCCTTTATTCCACAATCTATGCCAATCACATTTCCTATCACCCTATCCACTTTATCCTCCTCAGCTTTTGTACGTTTGATTCTTTGCTTTTCCGTTCTCCATTTCATCCTCCCTCAATTTTTAAAGTCTCCTCTCCTCTCTTCTTTGTCTCACACCACTCCCCTTCTATATCTCTAATCATTCCTTTCTGGTCTATTTCTCGTTCCCTTCGTGTTGCTCTCTTATCATTCCCTTTGTTGGGAATCAAGCTCTCGGTTATTGTTCCTATTGTGTGAGTAGGTAAATAAGGTGAGTCACACTAACTCAACCATAGTTAGTTCTTATCTACTATGTATGGGTGTTGACCTTAGTAGTGTTCAATTGTATATTGTGTGGGGTGAATATGAGCTGATTGTGGAGGAGACTGTTCCTCCCTCCTGGTTGCTTCCTATATCTCTCTTCTTGTTTTTCTTAATATAGTATCAGAGCTACCATTCCTTGCCTTTTCGTTGCCCACTGCTTGTGGAAGGTTGCAGGAGTGCTTCTCCTACTCTGAAGCTTTGAAGTGATGAGAAGAGATCTCGTTTTTTGGACTAAAGTAGCAATTTCCAGCTTCTGATTGGCTTGGAAGCTGTACAATTGATGTCTTCTTGCTAAGGGGAGATCGCCATTACCCATAGCTTGCTCATGGGAGATGTATTTTGATAAAACACAACTTGTTTTTACTATTTGGGTGTGATAGAATAGAGCTGATCTCTCTTTTTGGACAACTTCTACTTGGTTTGAGCCAAGCAAGAGGTATATACAGCAGTAAGAAGCAAAAACGTCTCTCCAAACCTCGTCGCCCAGCTCTTTGGAGGTTGTTTGTGAAACGTTTCTCCAAACCTCATCGCCCAGCTCTCTAAAAGTTGATTGTGAAACGTCTCTCCAAATCTCATCGCCTAGCTCTCTGGAGGTTGTTTGTGGCTGGAAAAAACTCTCCAACATCTCCTATCAAGTTGGAGAACTTTAGCTTTTAGATCTCGTTTTTTTTACTCCTGGACAGCTTTTGGAGACTTTAAAAGTGATATATGACTTGCTTTCTTCCTTTTCCAGCACCCCAAAGGTTAGCAACATTCTCATGCATCATTTTTGTGGAGTCTTAGTCTCTCTGTGAGCTACCAGGACTCCCGTGTTCCTTCAAACACAAAAAGTGTTGCTACTGTTTTTTTGTTCAAAAGTGATCAAATTGTCATTTTTTGGACTGTTTATTTCTCAAACTATGTGGATTTGGATGCTGGTCTAAACTGACAAGCTGGAGGCAAGTATACAAGCTTCGACTTTGCTTTTGGAAGCAAGTTCATTTGGATTTACTGTCAAAAGTTATGAGCTTGGGAAAAATCAGAAAAAGTCAGTTTACAACTTACTGTCAAATTGTCAGATGCAGTTGCAGGCATCATATTGCAATGTTCATGGATATATGTGATGGTATTTGGATGCCCAGTGGTTGGATGTTAATGTCAAGTAGATTGACAGATGCTATGCCTTGCCAATGATAGTAGCAAAGTGGCATTTTGAGTCCGGTTGATCCATTGAACTAGTAATTGGAAGTTTTCGGACTATTGCTGAAAGTGTGCAAGTGCCTGTTTTTAGCAGCAAATAACAGTGAAACCTTATGGAATTTGGCCCTACACTTAATTGGAAAGTTGTAGACTTGTGGATTGGCTACAATTTGTTCGTTGATAGTTTTTGCATCTAAGGTAACGTGCGGAAGTAATTGACTGTGCAATACAACAAAAAGTTGCATAAATCTGCTGTTGGAAACCATGGCTAATGCTAGTGGCAGTGACAACATTACATAGATTTTTGGATCAAAATAATTATGCCATTTGGAAGTTTCTGATTATCCATTACATGATTGGGAAATGTATTGGGATCTCATTACTGGTGATGAGACAAAGCCTGACATGCCTGTCAAGAATCCTACTCAAGATCAAATCAAGAGTTACTAGACATATGCGGGAAAGTAATAGACCCTTGCAGTTGATTCACACTGATGTCTGGGGTCTAGGTCAGACTACCTCGATGGGAGGTTCATCATATTATGTCACATTTATTGATGATTTCAACCGGTATACATGGCTATATTTTTTAAAACATAAGGATGAGTTCCTGCCTGCCTTCAAGCATTTCAAGCAACATGTTAAAAAGGAGTTTGGGTCATATATCACATGCTTGAGATCATATAATGGAGGTCAATATCTGTCAAATGAATTTGATGACTTCTTGGCCTATCATGGGATTAGATGGGAGCTTACATGCCCATGTACACCACAGTAAAATGGAGTGGCTGAACGTAAGAATGGGGTGATTGGTTCGTTTGGTAGAGCCATGTTGAATGAAAAGAACTTACATGATTATTATTGGGCAGAAGCACTTGCAACTGCAGTGTATGTGCTGAATCGTACTCCTACTGCTGGCATTCATATGCTCACACCATATGAGAAATTGTATCGACAGAAGCTTGATGTCAGAAATTTAAAAGTGTTTGGAAGTTTGGCATATGTGCATATAACAGATGAAAAGAGACGAAAGTTGGATCCCAAAGCTGAAAGATGTGTGTTTATTGGTTATGTACAGAACCAGAAGGGTTACAAATGCTACAATCCATCGACCAAGAAGACTATGGTGAGTCGGGATGTTGTTTTTGATGAGCTGGAAACTTGGTATGGCAAGCCGAAAGTGGTTGTTCCAAATGATGCATCTGCAGGTCATGCCTATGATAAAAAACAACAAATTAGTACATCCATATCTAGGCCTACATCTATTGGTTCTACTACAATGAATCCTTGGTTTGGCAGGTTACACAATTCCATTGACACTGCTATATATGTCAGTGAGGGGGAGAGATAAAGAGAAAGCCAAGGTTGTTGAGGTGCTTTTGCAAGCTGAAAATGATGTCCCTAGGCCATCAAATTGTGGCTATGATTCATCATGTAGTGACAGTTTGGATAGTGAGCTAGGTATACCATCTGTGTCTACACCTGGAGTCAAGGGAAGCAGGTACATACCTCTTGATGAACAAGGAGAGTCAGGCACTCCAGTGAGAAGGTCATAGAGAGTCAGCTATCCTATTGACAGGTTAACTTATAGTGGTTATGCTACTCGGCATTATGCATATATGACAAAAGTTATGGGACATACTGAGCCAACTATATTTGGTGAGGTTGTGCAACATGGTCATTGGCAGAATGCCATGGATGAGGAGATGGATGCTCTTGCCACTAATCACACTTGGGATTTGGTGGAGTTGCTTGAAGGCAAGAATCCTATTGGTTGCAAATGGGTCTACAAATAAAATGCAAGTCTGATGGATCAGTGGAAAGGTATAAAGCAAGGCTGGTTGCCAAAGGGTATGCACAATAGTATGGGCTAGATTATGAGGAAAACAGCCCTGTTGCCAAGATGGCAACTGTCAGAACTATCATAGCATTGGCTACTGCAAATGGCTGGAAATTGCAGCAAATGGATGTCAAGAATGCTTTCCTAAATGGTGAATTGTTGGAGGAAGTCTATATGGTTCAACCCGAGGGTTATGTGCACCCTGACTATCCCAACTATGTTTGCAGGTTGAAGAAACCAAGCAAGCACCTAGAGCATGGAATGAAAGGATCGGTAGATACCTGCAGGAGCTTGGTTTTGCACTTGGGAAGGCTGATCATTCACTATTCACAAAGAAGACATTTGCTGGATATGTTGTGATTGTGATTTATGTTGATGATCTAATTCTGACTGGTAGTGACGATGATGGCATTAAGAGCAAGCTGAAAATGGAGTTTGATATGAAGGATCTAGGGGACTTGAAGTTCTTTCGTGGCATAGAGGTGTTGAGAACACCTGATGGAATTTGGCATATGCAGAGGCAGTATGCCTTGAATATGCTGGAGAGGTTTGGCATGAAGGATTGCAAACCAATGGATACTCCCTCAGATCAAAACTTGAAGATGATGGCTAATTCTAGAGCTGAGATTGATGACATTACCATGTATAGGCAGATGGTTGGAAGCTTGATTTATTTGACTATTACCAGGCCTGATTTAATATATGTTGTGGGACTCGTTAGTCAGTTTATGCAGAAGCCACGGAAGCCTCACTTGGAAGCAGTGAGAAGGATTATGCACTACTTAGAAAAACTTGATTTCAATAGGAGCGCAAAAGATGCAGATTGGAAGAATGGGCCAAAGGACAAGGAGATACCAGGTAAATGCGAATTCAATTGGCTCAACAACAAAGGGCACAAATGGAGAGCCAACAATGATGACCCACATGGCACAATGCTACTCAGGACTTTCTACATTCTAGACAGGGTGGAAAATCTTTGCCAGAATTGCATCACACAGTAAAAGGAAAAGGCAAAGCTCGCAGTAGACGAGGTGGAGGTGGAGGTGGAGTCCGTAGAAGACACCACAGAAAGCTTGGAAGGAAGGAACCTTCTAATCCCAAGAGCTCTATTCGTGCAATTGGTGAAAGAGATTATGTAGTCCTACAAGGATGACTATCGTATTCAATCGTTCGTACTGGTTGCCATACAAGAAGCAGTAGAAGTGGCGATCATAACTCTTCTTGAGGACACAAACTTGTGTGCAATCCATGCCAAGAGGGTTACGATCATGGCAAAAGACACGCAGCTAGCAAGGCGGATCAGAGAAGACCCATAACTTAGGCCATAGATTAGATTTTTTATTGTATTCACTATGGACACCAATTTTGGTTGTCAAAAGAAATTTTGTGCAAAGATGGTTGTAAATATTTTTTGTAATAGAATCCTTTCGAAACTATTTTTCTTGTAGATTTTCAACTTTGAGCTTTCATTTTCAAGTGAAAACTTGCAATGTATTATTTACTTCCATATTTGATGTATGTACATAATGTAATTGATTGTTGATGGCAAATAATTATGGTAGAATGTAATTAGTCACTAGTATGTAATTAGTCAATAATCATGATAGAATGTGATTAGACACTAGTATGTGATGGGGGATGAATGCCCCCAAAAAACAAAAACAAAAACAAAAACAAAAAAAAGCCCTCGAGGGTGTGATGGGGGATGCATTTGTCCAAAAAGAAAACAAAAAAAAGTCCTCGAGAGGCTCTGGTGCACGTAGGCATGACTTTGGGCTAGACAGGGACCCCGTCGTGCCCAAAGTTCTGCCTGCGTGCACTAAAGCCTCTCAGGGGCTTTTTTTTGTGTTTGTTTATTTGTTTGTGTGATGGGTGTGTGTGTGTGTGATGGGGGTAAGATATGCCCCAAGAGAAAGACATACCAAAAAAAAAAAAAAAAAGCCCTTGAGAGGCCTTGGTGCGCGCAGGTGTGACTTTGGGCCAGATGGAGACCCCGTCTAGCCCAAATTCGCGCCTGCATGCACCAGGGCCTCTTGGGGGCTTTTTTTATTTTTTTTGTGTTTGTTTATTTTTGTGTGTGATGTGTGTGTGTGTGTCTATGTATGTGTGATGGGGGTAAGATATGCCCCAAAAGAAAGATATACCTAAAAAAAGACAAAAAAAAGCCCCAGAGAGGCTCTGGTGCATGATGCTCCATGATTGAGATGGCAAGCTCTCACTTATGCCAATGGTTCCACATGGAGATGGCAATAATCCACACATATACTTGGTTGGTGGTTTGTGTATTATCAAATTTGGATAGAGAACAAGCATATGACTAACTCAATCCTAGCATAGGAGATTGTGGCTAAGGGGTGGTACACACAATTGAAGATCTAGGCCCTTATGGTGTAAAATGTTGTAAAGTATGCTAGGAATGGCCAAAATCGCTTTACAAGTGTGCCTTGATATTCTGAAGGCATTGGTGATGATTGCAATGAAGTTTGATACAAAATGGTAAGGTTGACAAATGCATTGATAGCTATGAGCAATAATGGATTAAAATGGTTGCAATGGATTAAAATGATGTAAATAACATGACATATGAAACCATGTTTCAAACTGGGTCCCAACTTTGAATGCTAATGATCAAGATATGGGTTTATAAATTGGGACACGTTTCAAGCATGAAGAAGCAAACTGATTTGGGCAAAAATTCTGCATCTTTGATCGAAAGGTGGCCGTGACATAGGCACTTTTTTTTTTAATGTATTTGTTTCTTGTGTATGTGATGGGTGTGTGTAAGTGATGGGGGATGCATCCCCCAATTAAAAAAAACAAAAAAAATCCCTCGACAGGCCCTGGTGCACACAGGTGCAACTTTGGGCCACCAGACAGGGTCCTCATCTAGCCCAAAGTCACTACATTAATCCTTCCAACTAACCATGCACATAACTAAATTAGCCACCATATTATTGTTCTATTTTCCTCCTAGGTTTATCTAAAAATAGAATGGTTTGAGATTGTGCATCTAATTTAATCTTTTTTTGCTATCTTGAATTCATCGGCAATCTTGATCTTGTCTATTCATACACCTAGTAATTTGAAGAATTCTTGATACCCTTGATAAGAGAATGCACTTTTCTTCAAAATCAACTGTATATTTAAATTAAGGACACATAAAATCCAAGAAATGAAACTCAATTATAATGCAAAACACCACCCATCGAGAAAACAAGAGAAATATATATTAAAATTTGACGGCTATACGATATTTCTTTTATGTTGCATCCAATAGATGCACTTTTTACAAAATATTTGCTTGCTTAGCTTTAGCTACTATTGCTATTCTACTCTGAGTTGACAAAACAGTGGGTTCACTAAAAGATTCTACAAGCTGCCCAGCATCATAAACACTTGCCGAAGCACCCATAGCAGCAACCACCATGATTCTTCCTACTAGTTTCTCTCCAAAAGTAGATAGTACCAAGTCCCGCCTCACCAAAATACACTTGCATGCAGAAGGGGGTAAAGGCACAAGGGAGACTAGCTTTGAAAGTGCCATGCACTTTATCATCTCTTCCTTCCCATAAGGGGAGAACAAAGTATGGAAGCACACTAGGCTATGGCACTTGAGCATTCCCATGTAGTGTCCTAGTGCTGAATCCACACCGATGTTATCAGCTCGACCCCCTTTATGTGTCGCAAGCTTATCAACTTCGATGACATCCTGAAAATTGAGATAACATCAGTAATCTTCTCAATGCCAAACTAAGAACATAAATTCATTCATATTAACAAAATATTATGAACTTACAATGTGGGCAGCATCTTGTTCATCCATTCTCGGCCGAGTTATATTGATGGAGCTTTTGCTCTCATCAATTGCTAGAGGTGGTGCCGATGATGAGGCCTTTGCAGTATTCTCAAGTCTTTGGCGTCTCTACGACCTCTCTGCCTCCAATCTTTCTTGGACCTCACGGAACTCCATCTCTGTAAATGATGCATTAGTAGAGTCATGCATTTCCTCCCACATAGTTAAGAGCGGATGCTCCAAAGTGTTTGCACATGCCAAATCTATGCACCTATCCAACCCCTCTTCTGGATAATCTAAGTTACTGCTACTCTTCCAAGCGGAGAGTGTCCCCAGTACTTCATGTTCTCTCAAAATGTTAATATATTGAATGTCAATCAATAATAAATATTCTTTGTTTTCAATCAAAATATACGGAAGGGTTTGCATCAAAACCTCATCCATTATACCTTCTTCCTCCTCTTTTTGCTCTCCTTCCTCCTCTTCCTCTTCTGACTGTCCTATGGGGGATGATGTCTTGCTTGCTTCTGGAACCACAACCAACTCTGTCGTCTGCTTTATTTCTGCTGTGTGCTTTCCCTTGTCCAAAGTTGCACTAGATCAATCTAGAGCAACGGTGGCTTCCGCAACCACATCAGGATTCTCCTCAATGTCCACATCTTACCCTATTGCTAGAAGAAGAGTTGGCTCTACATTGATGAATGGAGGTGCATCTGTGTCCTCCATTTCCAAAAGAATTACACAATAGGCTATTTCTAGGGATACAAAACGAGTTCCTATAGGACCCGCTTGCAGATCCAACTCTTCATCCTTGGAAATCCTTCTAAAACTTTTTGGACTAAGGGATTTACAAATTCTTTGCAACCTAAACTTGAAAGTGCTATCAGCCTAGGTAAGGTTTGATTTTCTCTCTCACGTAATCTACCACATCTCTAAAGAGATCTAGATGCTTGTGGACTACGCTGATGACATCTATCTGATGATCAAAAATGTCATTCAACTTTGCCTTTCTACTCGAATGATGAGTAGAAGCAACGAAGTCATGGTATGCCTTGTGGGGAAGATGGCAAGAGCACAGGCTGTCTAGGAGGTGAGGATAATAAAGGCTATGTCATACCTAATGGCCCTTTATATAGTTGACTTCAGTCTCTTTAAATACCTTAAAGGTACGACTACAATTTAGGTATTAAAATATTGGACAATGAAATATATTGGACTAAATAATTTGCCATCATATTCCACTCCCGCCTCCCCTCACCACCCAAAATAATGGATTTTTTTTTTGAATTTAAGGGGCCCTATGTTAGTACAAATGACATCAACTTAACAAAAACTATTACATTTAGCTATTACAACACATTTTCAAATCTTTTACATTTATTCAAGTGCTATTACAACACACTTCAAAAACTATATCATATTTTCAAAACTATTACAACACACATCAAAAACTATTATTTTTATTAAGTATACTCATGCCAGTACAAATGACATTACACTTCAAAAACTATTACATTTATTCAATACCAATATGAATGGACAAGTTACAAGGAGGTTTCCATTTCTCAAGCGTTGATGTTCCTTCGAGTCACCTTCTTATTATCTTGCCATTTAGTGTAAAGAAATAATCACTATCATCAAAGGTGATAGTGATGTATTCTCGAACATGCTTCAAGCTCCAACTACCTGTGACCTCAAGATATTGGATATCCCCATTGGGCATATGTACCTCTACCTTTGTGGTGTCCACTACATCACAATCCATAGGTATCCATGTGCCATGATTATTTTTCCAATGTTTGTAAGCATATCTCTTGTAGCAAATACTCTGCACTACTTCATATCTTATTACTATACTTTCTTTAGTAGGTATACATTGAAAATGGTCTCCCTTCTGCAAACTCTCCCTAACATCCCATGTTGGGTATAGAAGAGTATCAAGAAATTCATTTTCTAGGCCTTTGCATACCCACATGGCCTTTGTCTTGTGAATGGAGATTGATTTGAAAAAATAAATAAATGTAATGGAGGGCATGAACCAACTAACACCCACAGATTTTGAACTAAAAGTAAACTTCATTGATGAATGAATATTTGATCTCATCTTCATTCTAAATGCATCTATAGAGAATGGATCAGGAAGAGGCCATTCTGGACTATCAAAGTTAGGGAGAGGAATAGGAAGTAGGCTTCCATATGCACCTTCTCTTCAACAAACTTGGTAACATGAATTATAGAAAAAAAAACTAGACTTTGTCAAGGAAGCAATCAATCCTGAGAACATTAATTCCCCCATATTTGAATGGAAAGCTTGAAATATTCCCGTGAGACTATCCAGAGGTTGGGTTTCAACTTTGCTAGAGGGAAAGATATCTACATAGAAGGCAAAGAAAGATGTTAATGGGCCAATCAATCTATCTCTCTCACTCTCTACCTATCTCTCTCTCTCTCTCTCACACACACACACACAAACACACACACACACACACACACAACACCCCCCAACCCCTCCATCTCTCTCTTTCTTTCTCTCTCTCTCTCTCTCTCTCTCCCTCACTCACAAATCTCTCCCCTCTACTATCTCCCCCTAACACCCCTCAACCCCTCCATCTCTCTCTCTCTCTCTCTCTCTCTCTCTCTCTCTCTCTCTCTCTCTCTCTCTCTCTCTCTCTCTCTCTCTCTCTCTCTCCCCTCCCCCCCTCCCCCTCTACTATCACCATAAGACACCCTCTGAGTATATTATGTCAAGTAATTCATAACTCACGACATTATCCACTACTATAGCAATCACTACATGATCTACTATTATAGAGCAAATTTTATAAAGTGACTATCGAGTCTCAATCTATCACAGCTAGTGGAGGCTAGAACAAGAAACATATAACATCATCACATAACCAAGATGATCTAGATTAGATTTTCCAATCGCACATCCGATTGGGAAGAGTTTTATTAGGATGAACCAACCAACAAATGTAGACCATCATCCAAAAAAAATCCAGCTCTAGTGACACCTATGTACGTAGATAGATATGAAATATAAGAAGATCTAAGTGGGGGAAGCTGACTAGTAGATGCGAGCCATCATTACAAACATTAGTTAAGGTGAGGCGAATCTGATCGACCGAAGTGGATCATCTCTTAGCCTGACCGATACATAAATAGGCATCTCTCCCTCTATATCTTTCCCTCTCACTCTCTTTACTCTCTCTTTTACTCTCCTTCTCTCCGTTTCCCTCTCTCTCTTTTATTTTTCCTCACTCTCTTTTCCTGTCTTTCTCCCTCCTCCTCTCTGTCTCTCTCTTTCCCTAGATATCCAAAGCCCAAGTTCTTCGCTTTTTTATCCTCTAGGACTATACTGTCATACAAAGGCCTTTTAGTAGATAGCCTATGGCCAGGAGACCCTTTCAAAGGTGGGAGGGAGACACTAAAAATGAGGCTACGCCATGAAACCACTTAAATTATAACATGTCCTACTATTAGGAGCTTCTTTGACAAGTAGAAGAGGGCATAAACCTTACCCTAACTCTTAAGTATGCCCTAATAACCATAGCTTTTAAGTAACACACACTAATCCTAATTAACACTAACTGCCCTAATGCACACCGAAGTACACTAACTGCACCAGTTACACTCACCTACTTACCACTAACACTTTCCACTTAAACACAATTACCTAAAAAATCGCTTGACGTTTAACACCACAAATCCAACAATAGAGAAACGACATCCATTCCAAACTAGTGCCCTTGCGGGGCCAAAAAGATGAGAAGGATTAGGAAACACTTTTGGGACTTGAAAAGTCCTTGAAGCCGTATGTATGAATATTACGACCATCACGACATTGAATGTATGAATTGTGATATTGGTATTCTCCTAAAAGTCGCAAATATGGTACTACTTTGCGTTTTCAAAGTACGTTACGTTGACAGTTTGCATAGGAGATACACATTAGAGTTTGCATATTTAAAATAATGTACTAGTTTTCTTACTCTACAAACACCATATAAAGACGCTTGTGTAAAACGGAAACAATGGCTTGATTTGTCAGCCGCAATATTATAATTGGAAGTCAAACTAAAATGAACATGCCAATTAATCTATTGGAAACTGAAGCCTTATATTCTTGTAACGCCATCGTAGAATCCAACAACATCTCGTTGCAAATTTAACCGCTGCCGTGGAGAGTATAACAATGAGAAATTTAAACGCTGAAGCAATTTGCAATCAATTAAAACGCTGAACCAGATAGCCACAAACTAATAACAATAAGTACGAGACGTTCAAAAACAGCTCAAATACTAAATTCAGTGGGTATGCCCATGCTCAAGTAACGAATCTAATTGAAACATTAAGAACGATCGCTACAAGGAACAAAAGGAGCGATTCAGAAGCGAAGCTGAAAAGATAATGCAGCGCTGAGGAGTTCGAATAGTTATATGCTCGAAGTGAACGATTGGTAAAGAGATTGGGTAATGAGAGAGAGTCGTTGTTAAAATTCTTCTCTGGTCTTAGAATGTATTAAATCTCGCAAACTTTGGCCAGATATAAAAATATAAATGGCCTTAGGCATTCACTCGTAGAGAAGCCTTGGCGTCGGAAGAAGGCCGACTGACACGTTGTTTGCCGGTGAAGTTGTTGTGGATAGATAGGGACGACTACTTGAGCAAATTTTAGAGAATAGAGCAGCAATGAAGCGCGCACAAAGCAGCGGGGAAAGTCGGTGAGCGGGATGAGCTGGGCAGGCTGCAACTTGCAGGTTCTATAACCTCAGTTGCGGGGCCTGAGAAAAGGAGGTCTTGAATGCAGGAAGTGAATACGTCGGGGTACAAGGCCGGTGTAAGGGCAGCTTTTCTTCACCGTCAAGGTGGGTTGAGTGTTCTGTTTGAACTGCATGTACATCTGCAGGTCCAGGTCAAGTTGAAAGCTGCCCACCTTCAGAAACCACCAACGTACCTGGTGAACAATGATATCCTCAGGCCAACATAAACCTTCATTAGTCGCCAAAGCGCATTAACAGTTTGCAAGAAACCTCACTTGCTATGAACGCGTTTCTATATTTCGAAATTATATTCGATATCGCTTGTTCAGTAGTAGATTTAGTGAGACATTGTTTGACAGGACAGAAACCCCTTACAAATCGGTTTCCATCTTGGCGGCAAGACATGGAATGTCTTTAGAACCTGTAGAACCTGATTATTACACTAATTATAAGAACATATCAGTCACCGCCCTTTACAGGGCTTATGACTAAAGTTACACGATGAAACAGTGACAAAATGGTTGACAAATCTGTGAGGCAGTTTAGACGCCAGATATCACAGAAAGGGATACACAGGAGAGACATTACAGAATCTTAAGGCTCGAAGAACTGTTTGCAAGCTCGGTATACTGGCTTTTGCAGCTCTAATTTCGCAGCTAGGTTCTTATTGAAAACATCGGCCGGACGCATTACTATAACGTAATCCATTGTATCTCCAGGACGAATGCGGCCGACTCATGTGAAGGTTAAAGAATCCGAATGATGTCTCGATCAGCCTGGGTATTCACCCAGATAACGTCGAAGGCGCCCGCTGGACTTTGGGAATGTCTATGACAGACTCGATGATCAAGCTAGGATAAGCTGATAAGTTATGCGGAGACCACTACAGGATGCTGACAGAAGGAGAGCGAGCACGCATGGCGCCCTGCATTCACCTTGCAGACCGCAATGTGAGCTCGAGCTCTGTTCTGTCAGCGCCCCTTCCGCCTTCTAATACGAGGACTCTACAATGAGACACTACTCTTACTAGAACTCCTACTTCCTGTATATATAATTTTGTCGAGGAATGACAGTAAAGAAGAAAGCGGGCCAAAACAAGAAAAAGAAGCATGGGTTAAAAACGGCCGTAACGAAATTCCAGAAAGCGGTGTTGAGGCCTTGTCGTCTTGTTATTGTTCAGAACGTTGAACCTTAAAGCCAAAACAGAATATTGCAACAGAAAAACAGAGAAGCAAATATGAGTTTTCAAAAATGCAGTCCATCCTGACTTCTCAGTCCTGACTCTTGTACGTGTTACAAAGAAGATCAGCTTTCCACTTGGAGGTTGTGGCAAAAGAGGTGTTATCACAAAATGGGTGTCATGATTTGATTGTCACAAAATTCGTTTCACAATTTTGACTTAGGTTGTCCCAAAAGTGATGTGTCATAAGGTGGTTGTCATGACTTCGTTGTCACAAAATTGGTGTCCCAAAGTAGTTGTCATGACTTGGTTGTCACAAAATTGGTGTCCCGTTATGCCATGTCACAATTATATAGGTCTCACAATTGCTGTCCCATTATCGTTGTCACAATATGGGTCTCACAGTTTGGGTGTCACAAAATGGTGACATGGTTACAATTAGTTCTCATAAATAGGTTGGTTGTCACCATTAGGTTCTCATGATATGGTTCTCATGTTATGGTTGGGTGCACGTCACAATATCAAGGGATTTAAATCATTAGATTTAAAATGGTAATTTAAGTTGTTCTAATCGGTCTTTTAAAATAAAAGCTGTTTCAAAAATAGCTCAATCAAGGAATTTTTTTCCTTGGTGATTGGTGGATTGGTCAATGCTTGTTGAAACATGGTTTTCTTACTACCATGTTATACATATTACAATGTATATATAAAATGAGATATTGACTTGTATATTCACAATCAACTAGTAGCTACAGATTGTGAATAAAACTGTGTTTTTAATACTTTAAACCGATACTTTAAACCGATTTGACTTGATGTAAATTTATTTTTTGAATAAAAATGTCTTGTACAATATGAGTGTCATAAACTAGTTGTCTCAATATGAGCGTGAGATATGGATTTCATGACATGGTTGTCCGAATAACACACTATTCAAATATTTTGGACTTTCGCACTTTGTTTGTTTGACATTTTTCCAAAATGGTCACCTCCACTCAATATTCACTAGCTAGTTGGATGTGTTTGAAATACTGCATAGGTCACTAATTCCCTACAATAAAGCTAAAGTTATAAAGTTATGAAGTGGTTAACTCCACTCAATAATGATCTAGTAAAGTCTAAAATTGAGCTCAATAACAACACTGTGCAAGACACCTCCCGATCTTTCCTTATTGTATGAGAAATATTGCACACTATTTGTAGTCATGACTCAAATTAGGTAATTAAAAATAGACTAAAATTTGTATTGCATATAATTTTAAATCATGGCTCGAATAGATTTAAAAGTGTATTGCATATAAATTTCAATCACGACTTAAATAGAGTAATTAAAATCTTGTTGAGTTCAACATCTAGGTGATCATATAAAGATACACTATTTGATTGTCATGATGTGCCTCTCTATCAAAGCTTGCTACTGAACTTGCATGTTTTGGACACTCCCTTCACTCCATTAGCTTGCTCCTTTGATTTTTCTTTCCACCTTGTCCTTGTTTTTCTCTCCATGTCTCCAGTATGTCATTTGTCCTTGGGTCCCTTTGTCCTTAGCCCTTCAATCCTCCACCCTTTCCCTCCCCTTTGGCCTTGCTAGTTGTATTCATGTCCTTTGTGCAAGTAGAACATCGATTCCAAAGATCCATAAACCCTAAGAGTCCTCAGTTTTAGTATCAAGTTTGATAAAAGAAAAATATTGATGTTGTACTTCCAATGTCACATTCGTGTTTGACCATAGCAGTGGAAAAGGATAATAAAAGATGGTGATGACAACATTGACTAGATCCTCGAGAAATTCAAAATGGATTTGTGGCTTTGACTCCCCTTTGACTTGTGCCCACTTACTGGTCATAGAAGACATTTAGAACCTACTCAAGAACATTCACATCTCATTCTAAAAGCACCAAAAGCATCTAGAAACCATCTTCACATGATCTTCAAAATGCCCACCTAAGTCAGAAGGATTTTGTTAGACCATGTTGTTTGTTTAATTTGTTAGTTTCTCATCACTTTGGCTATATCTTTGGTTACTCCGATTGTTTTGAATATTGGGATCTCCTAAAAGACTGGCCTATAATGCCTTATACTGACTTTTATGTCACTTTTATAAGTCATAAACAAATATACCCTCTTTTTCTAAAAGGGTAATGGTATCCATCATGCACTCACTATAGTGTGCATATGGGATCGTTTTCCTTATTCAAATAATAAGTCCATAAGCTTTTACACGTATGATCATAATCATTAGGATTTGCATCATTTAGCTATTCTTTCTTAATTCAGAGAGCCATACTCATTAATTGCTATATTTCCCAATGTGGTTTGCATTCTAAGTTTTTCATAGGTGATTCAAATAGTAGTTTATCCCATATTCCTCAAAGGAGAAGATGCTTCTCAATGCTATGCATT
This sequence comes from Dipteris shenzhenensis, assembly GCF_047967505.1. NCBI lineage: Eukaryota > Viridiplantae > Streptophyta > Polypodiopsida > Gleicheniales > Dipteridaceae > Dipteris > Dipteris shenzhenensis. Next base: position 10,921,771 of record NC_141622.1, on the reverse strand, counting down.
GCCCTACTTCACAAAGTATGTCTCCAATGTTCAGACCTTGTTCTTCATGTACTTGACCTCCACCATCTTCTTTAATCCAACCTTTGAATTATTCACAAACTAATTTTTAAAATAGTATATCTTTAAATTGATAGAAAAAAGCACAATAAACGCACCTTGCATCTCTTGTTAAATCATGTGATTTTTCTCTCTCTACATGACTACCTTTAATTCGGTAGCTTGAATCTCAGCATTTGCAAGAAAATGAGTAAGCTCTCTCATTCGTGATGGAATTGAAACTTGTAACAAAACTCTTATGCATTAGTTGCAAAAGTGAATGAAACACCCCATCAACTCACACATGATGTGAAAAATGAAATGATGTTGCATATTTTGATAGTAATATAACAAAATTTCGACTTCGTTGATGGTTTAACACTTACAATATCGAATACCTTTGGTGTTAGTGTTGTATCATCGACTTCTTTGTCTACATGGTGAGCATGACTACATTCATCTACTTTTGTGATAGCTTGGAAAGACATATGACCTCCACCTATAAGTAAGACAAGAAATATTAACTTGGATACTAGCCTATATACCCAGCTTTGTAAAACATGCATATAAGATCACAAGTCAAGCTACCTTCTGTTTTTGCATTTCCTATCTACAATGACACTCCTTCAACTTCACTTCTAATTTCATCATTTTCTTGTTCATATTCTTTTTCCTTTTCATCTTCTCTCAATGGGCTCTCTACAAAGACCCTCCTTTGTCTTTACCTTGCACTTTATCTTCAAATACCAAATCATCATCTCCTAATGCATTTAGCCCTACAATGTTTATCTCATTAAGCTATGAGCTTCCATTTTATCTTTAAGTTTAGCAATATTCACACACCACTTAGTTAGAGATGCATCTTGGTCCACCAAATTACATCATGTCGGCTCCCACCATCCCGTCATGGCAACATCATTCATAGTCATGGCAATGCAATTTTCGGTTGTAAGTAGGAATTCCACAAGCATGATGTGGGGGTTAGAGGTCACTATGCCTTTACCCCGGTTATGTACAATACTCAAACACACATATAAATGAATGAAAAAGAAGATTAGGGTGTTATGCACACAACAAAACTTGTGTGGCTCTCTGTTTCTCTCTCTCCCTCTTCTGTTCTTGCTTCCATTAAGAGCACTCTCAACTGGTATCAGAGCTCAGATGATCTAGCTGAGCATGCATGAATGCCTGAAAGCTCAGTAGCTCTATGGGAGGAAGGAGAAGCTCTGTGGAAAGCTTTGTGGGTGACTTTACTTGCATCCGAGTGTATAGAGACCTTGGAGGAACCTTTGGAAAAGTCACTTATGCTTTGCGAAGTGGTTTTAGGAGCTTATTAAATGTTTTCAAAGAAAAAGACGTTTTTTAAGCTTTTCCCTATTTCGTTTGATGACCGAGACTCCGTATTGACTTGTAGAGGCAACTATTGCTTGCTTTTGGTGTCCACTTCACTTCAGGAGCTTGGAAACAACTTCATTCTTGAATCTAGGATCATTTCATTGGATTTCTAACTCACTGTGTCAGTTCCTACGTTTTTCTGCCCGGGTGTTGGAACTCAAGTTTGGAGCAACCATTTGTAGATCTGTCAGTTCCAGTGGACTCAAGAGGTCCTAAAACTTCTATGTTGCTCATCATTCACACTCCGGTGGAGTTTACAAACAGTTCTATTTCCAAAAACGTTTTTCAGTCCGTGTGTTGGACCCAGCGATTGAGACCATGGTTTCCAAAACCGTCTATCCCATTGCATTTCGGACGCCAAAAAACCCCTACCTGTCAGTTCTTGTGCGATTCGGTGGAGTATTTTCAGAGTTATAGATCTCTGTGTATTTGATTTCATCTCTCTATTATGCATTTTTCATTCTAAGGTTTTGAAACCTTAGATTTATGCCACATGGCAGTGGATAAGTGTTGATTCCCATTTCTCACTCATCGATTGGGATTTTGGAGTTTCGGCAAAATAGAGATATTTGTAGATTTTCTTGCTGAGTCCGATTATGCAATGGTGCCCATGTTCTAAGGCATATTAGGTTCTATTTTCAATAGCGGTCTTTTTCGTGGGACCATGATTTCTTGAGCATACCTTATGCAGATCACTCTAGTTGCAGTTTGAGCCATGTGCGCTCATTCATGGTGTGCATTGGTTTTGTAGTGGATGATTTATAGGCCATTTGGATGCATTGTGATCCTTATTGGATGCACTGATAGGCCCAGATTGCCTTGTGGGATGCTATTTTTTATGGACGCTTTGCACATGAATGCTATTTTATGGTGAGGGATAGCTTTGACACATTGTAGGTGATGCACTGATAGTGTTATGCTCTCTTGGATGAGATATTGGTAATGCATATGCCCATGGATGGTGTTTATGCTTGAGCCATTTGGCACCTATTGGCATTTTGGATTATCATTGCAGTTGGCATTTTCTTTTGGGCTAGATTTTCTCATATGGATGCATAGTATATGCACATGAGTCAGCTCCATCTTTTGATGCTTTGAGCTTTGAGTTTTGGTGATATTTCAATCTATTGTGGCATACACATTTGGGTGCACTTGGTATTTGGTGTGATTCTCTCTTATAGGCACTAGCATTTGGGATTTGGCTTTATTTGCATCATGGCATCCTCTTCCATGTCTGAAAAGGAGTTTTTCAACATTAAAAAGTTTGATGGGACAAACTTTTCTTTGTGGAAAGAACAGATAAGGGATGTGCTTATTCAAAAGAAGCAAATTAAACCCTTGGCAAGGATTGAAGCTTAGCCTGCAAATATGTCTAAGGATGATTGGAATGAGTTGGATGCATTAGCAAAGTCTACTATTAGACTTCATCTTGTAGAGTCAGTTTATTTCATAGTAGTAAATGAGCAGACTACGGAAGATTTGTGGAAGAAACTGTGTGCCACTTATGAGAAGGAAACTGCCTCTAATAAAGTTTACCTCATGAAGAGGTTGTTTGAGTTGCAGATGAAGGAAGGAGTCTCCATTGCTTCTCACTTGAATGAATTCAATATTATTTTTAGCTAGCTTCAAGCTCAGAAGATGAATTTCGATGCAGAGACTAAGGCAATATTTCTCTTATGTTCATTGCCATCCTCATGGGATACCTTCCGTACAGCTGTCAGTAACTCTGCACCTAGTGGAGTACTGAAATTTGATGATGTTATGGGTAGCTTGTTGGCTGAGGAGATTAGACGGAAGTCTATGGATGGCAACAAGCAGGATGGAGCCTTAAATGTGCAAAGGGATAGATCACAGTTCAAGGGGAAGTCCCAAGAAAGAGGGAAGTCTTGTAGCAGATCCAAGGCATGGAACATTGAGTGTTACCACTGTGGCAAGAAGGGCCATATGAAAAAGAATTGCTACAAGCTGAAAAGAGAGCGAAAGGATAAGAAAAAGAATGCAAAATTGGGGTGCAAATCAAAAGGAAGAGAGTCCAAGTGAGGGCAAAGGAAAAGTGAAGATCGAGGAGATCAATGCAATCACACATGATAGTGATAATGATGCTCTCTGCATGTCTAGTTTATTTGCAGAGTTGCTTACAACTTCAAATGATGCATATTCCTAGGATTGGATTTTGGATTCTGGTGCTTCATTCCATGTTACTCCCCATAGGGAATGGTTCTCCACTTATGACAGTGGAAAGACAGGTTGTGTGCATCTTGGAAATGACTACGCATGTGACATATGGGAGTAGGTGACATAAAGTTTTCTTTTGAAAATGGGTCTATTTATTTTGAAACATGTGAGACATGTGCCTATGTTGACCAAGAGTCTTATTTCAGTGGGTCAACTAGATGATGCTAGTTTTCACACCACTTTTGGCTTTCAGAGTTGGAAAATTTAGAAGGGCTCTATGCTTTTGGCCAGGGGTGTCAAGTGTGGGACTTTGTATCCCTTACATGTATCAGGGGTATTTGATCAAGTTCTTGCAATAACCGAGCAGCCAAGCACTTCTTTGTGGCATTGTAGGTTGGGGCACATGAGCCAGAATGGAATGAAACTCTTATGCCATTTGGGTTATGTACTACACTTGAGTTTCTCCGATTTTGAATTTTGTGAGCATTGTCTCTATGGGAAGTAGACTAAATCATCCCATCAAATAAGGGGAAAGAAAGAGTTTGAAAAGCTTGATTTGGTGCATTCAGACGTATGTGGTCACATGCCTACACGACGGTCATTAGGCAAGGCTGAATAATATGTGACATTCAATGATGATACAACTAGGAAAGTGTGGGCTTATGCTATAGCTCAGAAGAGTGATGTGTTGCAGGTATTTCAAAAATGGCTGGCCTTGGTTGAGAATCAGTCAGGTAGAATGCTTCAATGCCTACGGAATGACAATGGTGGAGAGTATCTCTTTGAACAGGTGTACCGACATTACATAGTGATTCCATGAGTGCTATTCAGCTAGCACGGAATCTGGTTTTTCATGCAAAGACCAAACATATTGAGGTCAGGTATCATTTCACTAGGGAGGTACTTGAGGACAAGCGCATAGAGCTTGTTAAGATTCATACAGATGATAACCCTATAGATATGCTGATGAAGAGTCTCCCTAGTCAGCGCTTTGAGTATTGTCGTGTATTGATGGGCATTGGATAGTATGCTCACTGTTTGTTCTCCCTTAAAGGCACATCATCCTTTAAGTAGGAGGTTATGGGGGTTAAAGGTCACTGTGCCTTTACCTCGGTTATGTACAATACTCAAACAGATATATAAATGAATGAAAAAGAAGATCAGGGTGTTCTACACCCACCAAAACTTGTGTGGCTCTTTGTTTCTCTCTCTCCCTCTTCCGTTCTTGCTTCCATTGAGAGCACTATCACATGATCTCTCCTATCAGATCCCCCTTTTGACACCTCGGTTCTCTCACTGACAACCAACTTTAAGGTACTCAGTGCTAATTCAACCCTGTGTAGTGCTCGGTGTAGATGCTCACTCTAGCAATCCTTATTGTAGCATGCTCGGGTGAGGGGAAAGATGTCAACACTAAACACTTGGAGTTTGGGGATAGTTGTTTTAAAGAAAAGAACGAGGGAAGAACCGAATGGTGATGGTGTTAAGATATTGAGCTCCACTTGTGATATGCCAAGGTGACCGTTGTGCATTTATGTCACCGACTTGTTAGCTTCAAATGCGGTTGGTACACTACCCATGAATAATAGCTAGATGACAGCTATCTTTATGTACTCTAGTTAGTGGCTCAGTTAGTATGCCACCTTAGTTAGCTGTGTTTTGTTTGAGACCCACATATAGGGTTCACCTATTCCTTTTGTACTTAGAGAGAGTTCTTTTGGCTTTCACAACTAAGAAGAGGAAAACTATTTTCAGCTCCACCTTTGTGTGTATTCCTCGATTGTGTATGTGAGAAAGTTGCAAGTGAGACTCCTTACTTCTCTCCCACTCTCTTCACATGGTATCAGAGCTCGATTCGTGGTAAGGAGCTCAAGAAAGCAAACTAAGTTCATGCTGTCTTGGTAAGAGGATGAGTGTTGCTTTCCTTTTTCGAGTTTGGGAGCAAATCTCTGTAGGTAGCACAGCCAGAAAGTGCAAGAGTGCACTATCTCAGATTGGGACGCCCTTCAAAGTGTGGCAAGAGGTGACATTATTTTTTTGATTCGAGGCCATTTCGGGGCCCGTTTTGGTGGCGGAAGTTTTTCACACGCACTCAGAAAAGTGCCCTATTTTTGTTGTGCGACTACTATTCCACAGGTCGGTGAAAAGTTGCCACAGAAATTGCATCGTATGCCTGTGTGCAGAGATATTGGGAGTGATAGAATCATTCTTATTGCCTGTTGATGCAAAATCGTCACTAGAAAGTGACTGTGTGGTCAAATACCACTTTCATCAATTTTGCAGATTTGCCCTTGTTTCCACCTAGCATCCTCCTATCGATGAGGATAGTCAGTTGGAACATACAGGGCCTAGGCGGAGTTCAATACCATCACTGTAGGCCCCATTAATGTTTTTTTTTTTTTGCATTACAAAAGAATGTTTACAAGAAAACATGCAAGATAAAGCTCTCAAAATTTGTTTGTTACAAAATTTCCCTTTCAAAAAGAGCGATACAAAATAGCTCAAACTAGCCAATAAACAAAAGCATATTATACATGCCGAAGTATATACAACCTTGTTTGTTATTTCCCTTTTGAAAAGGGGATACAAAATCCCTCAAACGAGTCGACAGACAAAAGCATATATATGCCGAAGTATATACAAACTAGTATTACTACTACTGCTCATCCGATTTGTTGTCATCATCATCATCATCCTTGCCCTCCCTATATATAGCTGTGTCTGATCCTTGGCCCTCTTGACCTGGGCCTGAATGATCCCTGGCCCTCGTGACCGACTGATCCCTATCCGTCATTGACATCTATGCCAAATCCCATGAGAACTGCCTCCTCATCATCACCGCTGGCCTCTGTTGATAGGACGTTCAATATTGCACCCTAAGAGTGAAACCATTTTAATTTGAAATTGGATTGGCACTTAAAGAATAAAGCAATTTAAAAAGTGAGATTACAAGTTGGAGTAGACTTATACCCCACTAGCAGCCATCGCAGGCCAATCAACTACCACTCCTTATGCCTCCACCTCAGAGAACCACTTCCTCACTCCTATGGAGAATGCACATTTTTGCTCTTCGTCTGTGAGACGACGACCAATCACAGATTGCTATGGACCCAAATTATGAGAGTTAGATACACTGCATTCAATATGTACTAAAACAAATACAACAATAAATTAAATGAGAAGTAGACTTACAACACATGCCTCAAACCTAGAATCTGCCCCACTGCCAAGGTGCAAAGCACCTAGGTGTCCAGCGGTCTCCTTGCAACCTTCTTCTGATTGTCAAACTTTTTGGGCATGTCCCTCAAATCCTTATTCAAAAGCTTCTAGTCACCTTTATTTTCCCAGCTAGGTTTAGGCTTCTTCACCACGATGGCATCTCTTAGCTCCTGACCTATGATGCTTCAAGACACCACACATGCGCTCTCGCATGTAGTACTCATAGAACTTGTACTTGGAGGGGTTAGGAAATTGTCTTCTCAATTCCTGCAAAACTGCATCCTTCTTGTCATTATCATGGAGCTGCCAGTCAAGTGTTATGCCATTCTTGAAATGGTGGCTCATCAACCACCTCATGGCAATCATCACTTGAATCCCCTTTTTATTTTCTATGATCTCTCAACCAATAGTGACCTCATAGTAAAGGTCATTGGGTAAGGGAGTAGTAGAGATAGACTGAGGGGTGGTGCGAGCACTTAAGGATCGAAGAGTAGCAGAGGGAGTGGGCTGTGGGGTGCCATTTCCTCTGAGTGGAGAGGGCAAGGGACCGGACTGGTACTGTGTCTCATGACAAAGTGGAGACCTAGGTATAGGGATGTGAGTGTGTAGACTTGTCTACATCCCTCAAGCCACCACAGTAGCCTTGACCCTTACTGTGCTTCTTGGACCTACAATGAGTATGCCCAGGTGATGACCCCTCGGTCAAAGGGGCTACAGGGGACGACTATCGAGTAGGTAAAGCCGTCGATGGCCCTATTTACCCCCGAAGGGTGTAGGAGAGGGAAAAGCTGAGGTCCTCTAGGATAGTAGAGAGAAGAATCTTGCTGCCTCTGCATTACTCATGGATGTGACAAACCTTTTGGGACTCCAAACGAAGCCATGGGCTACTAGCAAAGGAGCTCCCAAGGGGTAGTCACAGTGCTAGGCCCGAGAGGAGTCAGTCCGCCCAGGAGTAGTCACGGGGGTAGGTTCTTGAGGAGTTGGCTAAGTGGAATAAAAGTCCTCTGAAGAGTATAGAACATGATGTCTCCTCCTACGAGGGGTTTCGTACTCTTCGGATGTGCGATGTGCTAACATTTCTAATTTGGGGGGAAAGACAATTTACTTAAAAGACAATACTTACAATTTACTTAGAAGATAATTTATTACTTGAAACTCAAATTCAATTTACTAAAAATATGAAAACACAATTATTTTTTTATGAGTGAAATAGGGGAGAGGGAAAGCATATGATTATGCTTATGCTTATATGCATATGCATGAGCATATGAACATATGCTCATGCATAAGCAAGCATTTGCACATGCAAATGCATATGCTTATGAGTGTGTGAGGGTCGAAGAATTAGGGAAGAGGGCATACGCAAGGAAAAGAGGGCATAAGAAAATGCTTAGGGAAGGTGAGGTCACTGAAGGTGAGGAAGGAGGAGAGGTTCACTACTACACACGGGCCTTATTCCGATGGTTAAGAGCCGATGTTTAGCACACACATGGAGCTAATCGTCGGTATGCAAAGCGGATTTAAGAAGTGTCGCTATATAGCGACACTTGCCAGACTTGTATAAGGGCATTATATAGCAACGTTTTACAGAGAGTATTTTTTCCCATAACAACCTTCAAAGATAGTTTTACCCAATGACAAAAAAATTTTCTTTTCATACATGTTTGATCCTTTGAAAGAATAAAAGTATTCATGTCCAAGTTTGAGATGAAAAAACTCAATGAAGAGCATTTACATCAACGGCTTTATCCTAAGCCAAGTCTAGTGCATCAAACAAGTCTATCTCCAACTCTATACTGAGTTGATCTCCTCTAGAATCATCGTACTTTGGCATTGTACATTCACCTAAGACTTGATCATCTTCTTCAATAAAGTTAGGTGATTCTTGATGATCGTCATCTGCTTCCTCAATATCGTGATCTCCATCTTCCTCTCATATGATGTCATTATGCACATCTTCCTCTTGGCTCATATTCTAATCTTCATCTTCTTCGCTAGATCCATCTAGATCAATTGGATCTGGAATTGGTAGTGCCATCTCCATATCCACATCTCCATCTTCAAAAATTTGCTTACTTCGTGGTGCAACTTGGATCACATACAACCATCTTGGATTAGAATGATCCGGATGAAAAACCACCTATATTGAAGGTGGGTGCCAAATGCCATCAATTATATGAAATTATGCTTAAGTACATGTACCAATTGATATTTAAAAATGAAGGATTTAATTAATTAAATCATTAGTATGCACCTGCTCACAATGCTCGGGAAGAACAAAGACCGTCGTAAATATCCATTTTACATTAAGAATGAAAATACTAAATCATTTGAAATCAATTTCATAGATTTTGCATATGGTCCCACAATAATCCAACTGCGAGGAGAGAATATTGGTATCCGAAGCACTTGCTCGGCTATCTTGTGTGAAGTTAGCCATGACTCCACAATCATACATGACTCTCTTTCAATCGATGTGTTCCACACAAAAGTTATCATTGGTATGTCTAGGAGCTTTGGAAATATCAAAGTCCCACACTCATGTCCATAAGATCTGTAACTCCTCATATGTACATGGGCTCAGACTCGGACATCACATGTGCATTGCCCCTAAAAATAGAATCCATCATGTCCACCATACCCTCGTTATCATCTCGCACATTGGGGAGACTATACTCCTTCTCAAAGTGTGAAGGTATATGCACACCCTCGCCACCCTTCTCATCTTGTCTCAAGGTTTTGTGTAAATATAAGAACTTGTCTCAAGATTTCGTGTCGTGTATGCATGCCATATTAATCACGAACTCAAATAGCATTCACTTTTCAATGATCCATCACCACGTGTACCAGCAACGGTGGGTATTGGTTTGGGCTCCTCCCATACATCCTCAAGTGGCGCATGACAATATGGCGTTGATGTCGTACTTCTCACTTACAATAAGTGCAATGACAATACAATCTCTCCGTAAGCCACTATGGGCTCTTGAGCATTGGCGCATCATCTGACAAGCTTCCACTCATCCCTTCCATTTGCACACCTCCAAAATCACAACACAAAATGCAAGGAAATCCATTAAGATCCAAAAAATAGCCACCCATGAGCTCCTTCTCTGTCTTCTTAGATCAAGTGTCGTGAACTGTCGCTACATAGCGACGCTTTTAGGGTATAAGTATATAGCGACACTTTTAGGGTATAAGGGTCACTATATAGTGACACTTTTAGGGTATAAGTATCGCTATTTAGCGATTGACTAGTGTTGCTATATAGTGATGCTGGGGGACTAAAACCCGAAACCTCGCGCGATGCTGTCTTTCACAACTCTATTGCGAGAAAAGTAAAAATCTCTCCTTCTACATTATATTGGGTAACCTTGCTTTCCTCCTCTATTCCCCACACTCCTGGACCCTACCAAGCTCCTCTCCCAACACTTATGCTCCCTCTCCACCCTTCTCCCTCTCTGCTTGTGTGAAAGGAGGTTTTTCAAGAAGGTGTGTCTCTTTAAGCAATGTAGGTTTATTTTTTGTGAGATTTCATTTTGTGAGTATTGAAGCATGTTTCTCCTTGCATTGCTAAGCCTATGTGCTAATTTTCATGCTTAATTTTTAGAGATTGAGGACAAAAAACGAGATTTGGTAAAAGAAAGAAGACTCATCTCTTCTCTTTTTGGTATTTCTCTTCCTTCTCTTTCCCTTTCTTTCGTGCTTTTTCCTTCTTTGTAGGCTTATGCTTGTCCCCTCAATCCAATCCCTTTGGAAAGCTGCTTCTCCAAACTCCTCCTTCCTCTAACTAGTTATCTGAAAAATGGTATGTTTTCTCTTTTTTGTAGGGCCAGTCCATGAAACACCAAGCGGGAATTTTCTAGGTAAGAAAGTGCTTCCTCTTTTTTCCTTTTTTTATTTCCATTATTTGCATTGGCCTGCAGCTAGCGCTTTAAGCGCTAGCTGCAATGCTGGGCATAGGAACCCTTTCTTCCCCTCTCTTCTCTTATTCCCTCTCCTTCTCCTCTTTTCCTCCCTCTTTCCCTCCTCTTTTCCTCCCTTTCTTATTTCCTCTTCTTCCTCTGTTTTTTCATTCTCTTTTCCCCTCTTCCTTCCTCTTCTCTTCTTTTCCCCTCTTTTATTTCCTCTCTTTCATCCTCTTTTCTCTTCTTTTCATAAGCATATGCATTTGCCTATGCTTATGCTTATGCATGAGCATATGCTCATATGCTTTTCCCCTCTCTTTTTTCCCTCTTTTCTCCTCTTTCTTCCTCATCCTTCTCTTTTTTTCCCCTCTCTTATTTCCTCTCTTTCATCATCTTTCTCCTCTTTTCATAAGCATATGCATTTTCCTATGCTTATGCATGAGCATATGCTGATATGCTCATGCACAAGCATAAGCATATGCTTTCTCTCTTTTTTTCTTTTTTCCTCTCTTTTCTTCTTTTTGTAAGAAAACAATACAACGTCTGTGCTCAAGAGATAATAGGATCTCGTACGCAAGAGAGAAAAGCAGATAGTATGGAGAATCAAAAATTTGATTAATGTAGAACTGATACAATAGATGGCACTGTCTCCCAGCCCACAACAACACAAAGCAACTATAGACGCGCTTGGTAGACATGCAAAATAGCGGGCGCATCTATAGGCGTTGCTCTAGTAGAGAAATTACGGGCGCGTCTATTAGCGCGGCTAAATGCTCATCTATTTGTGCGTCAATCACCGCGTTTATTTGCGCGTTAGACCTGAGAAAATACGGGCCCGTGTAACATCCCGTCTATTAACGCGTCTATTTGCGTGTGTATTTGCGCGTTTATTTGCGCGTTTACACTGAGACTCAGATGCGCATTTAGACGCGGGGTTAGACGCGCTCCAGAGAATACAGAAAGTGAGATTTTGGTGTACATCATTGCTTTCCAAACATTGCCCATGATTACCAAAGCACATAATTTTTTGCAAGCCCACATATACAAGAATTAAGGGAAATGAGGAGAATGAGACAATATGTAAAATAGTTTTGCCAATATCAATTGTGGGGCTACGGTTCAATCTCATCCTCAATGAGATCAACCCTTGCCAAACTATCTACTTCAAAATCCAAACAAGTGTTTAGATCTACAAATACATTCAACCCACTACTACTTGTGCCACTCATATGCTCATCGAAATCAAGATCTCCAATGGTAGGCTCGTTCTCACAGGTAATGCCAGCCTCAATATCTATATCTCCTATCTCATGATCATCCTCCTCTCTTGTATCACGGTCATCATCACGTCCATGGGCATGATCATCCTCCATACACTCCATATTAGTAAATGTACTATACATCACTTTGGAACGTGGCATAATAGGTATGACATGCCACCACCTATTATTATCCACCATTGGTTGATAGACAACCTAATTCAAATACAAATACAATCATGTTACTTTTCTTGCATCAAATATTTAAAAGCGAGTATTTTTATGTGTGTGCACAGTACCTGTTCACATTGTTGCGGTAGTATTAGTGTGTCCTTCCTACTTTGCCAAAACTTTGTGGAGTCAATAGTTACAAAGCCACCTGCATGACGTTTGATTGTTGCATTAGGGCCTCTTTCCACCATGTTCTTAAACCACTTTACATCCAAAACATACACAAAGAAGCGTCGAAAGTCAAGCATAATGATATCTTGGATTATGCCACAATAATCATCCATGACTCCATTGGCTCCCTCAAAGCTAGCAATGACGCCGCAATCTTGTGTGTTTCTCTTATCATCAATCCGTTGTGTTCGAAAATGCTTGCCCTCACACCATATAGCATTGAACATAGTGCACTACACCAAGAAAAAATCAATTAAATAAGCAATCTAAATTATAAAAACCTCCTAACTTATGCATAACATTCTATATACCGACCTTGCTCATGCATCCCCTAGCATACTCCCATTCTTCCATTGTGATATGCATCCCCTCGTCTTTCTCTGCTTTCTCCATTTCATCAAGTAGCCAATCCACATGAATATCCTTTGGAAGTGCTCTTAGACGCTGAGGGTATGGCACACGAGATCTGTGGTGTGTACGAAAGAGGGCCCTTTCTTCTTGTCTTCTTGCCTTTGCATCCTCGTATCTTGTCACCCATCTTTTCATCACATCACTATTAAGCACGCAAAAGAGGTTGATACTATTACGCAACTCCGTGTCTATTACTTTGTTGCGTCCTCTTCCTTGAGGCACAATAGAGGTCATCCTTAGGTCTTCATCATCTCTCCATAGTCGTGGGAGAGAGCTATCCACATCAACAAGAAACTTAGAAATATATACAAGTGACTCTTGTACCAACCAACCCTCGGCCATGCTACCTTCGGGTCTTGCATTTTGTCTCACGAAGCCCTTCAAGGTCTTCATGAAGTGCTCGAGGAAGAACAACCATCGTGCATGTATAGTACCGCATATAGCAATCTCATCCACCAAATGCACTATGAGATGTAGTTGGCTTGTGAGAATAGAACGTGGAAATGTCTCCTCCACTAAACAAACCACCTCCACTGACATAACTCGAGCACTCTCAAGCGTGGTGGGATCTATTTCCTTTGAGCTCACATACCTCACAAGCTCGCCCATCTTGTAAATACAATCTTTCACGTCCTTTGATGCACTACGTGAAATGCTAGTAGGTAGTATGAACTGAACCCGCGAGGAGGTGGTTGATTAGTTGCTTATAGCTATTCACTCACAAATTTGAAAGGAAAAAGATATTATGCATATAAAATACTTACTTGGAGCATCTTGTGCCAATCATGAGATTTCAAGCCATATAATTGCTCTACACCTCTTTTCTTGCTCTTTGTAAAGGCTCCCTTCAAACACCTCATGCATCCAGTGGGAGTACGAATTGTAGTAATAGCACGCTTCACCGTCGCCATCTCTAGCTTTGATAACATCCACGGTGCACGAGGTAAAAAAACACGCCCATTTGGTCTCTCTTGAGGCCAAGCTTCACGCATCCTCCCTATGGTACGTAGATCCTCCCTTATGCCTGCCGAATCTCGTGTCCCATTCAAATGCTCCCAAATGGTAGATGCCACATTCTTGAAGATATGCATGGGATCGAGCAGGTGATTGATCTTGAGGTGGGACCAATATGGTAAACAATAAAAGATGGAGTATCTAAACAAAATAAAGTGTTAGCGTGCAATCTTCACTTTCAACCAATATAGCCAATCTTTACTTCCAGCCAATAGTTACAAATCCTTACTGGCTCATGCCAAGTGGTGGAGGAGTCGTGGATCCGTTCCAAATTCTCATCCAATCTCCCGCGGTGAGTGATTGTGGGAGGACTTCATTTCAAGGGGCAACATATCTAGGATGATCAGGTGGGAGAAATCGATGGTGATTCTCATAGATGACCTTATTCAATGCGTCTGCCCGTGAGGCAACTAGCGAAGGACCACAAACAGGACATGCATGGTAACCCGATGTAGTGAGACCTGAAACAATAGATGCAATTAAGAGTGGAAGGTGGGTTTAGGGTGCCACGTCCTTGCCTATTCATAATTAAAAAATGCAATGCTTACCTGAACACTCGCCATAGCCTGGGAAGTCATGCATCGTCCACATCAAGACTGCTTTGCAGTTGAAGTCTCGTGACGAGGGAGGCCTGCTCACATCATGCACCTCGATACCTCTCCAAAGTATCTCTAGCTCATCAATCAAAGGCTCCAAATAAACATCAAGGTTTTTGACTTCATGTTTCCCTGGAATTAGAAGGGACAGCATGACATGTCCTTTCTTAATAGCCATAGAGGGTGGAAGATTGTAATTCACCACCAATACCACTGGCCATACACTGTAAGACATGCTTTTTAGACCAAATGGGTTCACACCGTCCATACCCAATCCAAGTCTCAAGCTCCTAGGTTCTTCCTTGAAGCTTGGCCATGTGTCTTCAATATGCTTCCATGCAGGAGAGTCCGCGGGAGTTCTCCACTTGCCATCGGTTGATCGATGGGAGGAATGCCATGACATGAGCTCTGTAATAGATTTGCACTTGAACATATGTTGGATGCGAGGGATTATGGGAAAATGTCGCAATACCATACGAGGCACGTCCAAGGTTTTGAGATCTGCTCTATATCTTGCCTCTCCACAAGTAGGACACTCTCTTGCATCCTTATGTAGTCCACGAAACAAAACGCAATCGTTGACACATGCATGGATGCGCTTGTAATCTAATCCTCCAAGAGAGGTCACATGTTGCCTTGCCATATCTCTTGAGGTCGGTAATTTATTCTCCCTTGGAAGCATTTTACACAATAGCCTGCACGTGAAGACCATAAATGAGGAAAAGCATTCGAGTAATTGACCCACGCGCATAATTCATCATGTTTGCAAAATGGACTTTAAATTAAAGCTTACTTGAGTAATGCATTCAAACTTGCATTGCTCCATCCATAGATGGTTTGCAAGTTTAGTAACTCAAGGGAGGCACGTAGAACAGAGAATGTGCACCCCTCAAACAGTGGAGTCGATGCTGCGGTAAAAAGATCATCCTGCTCCATGCTATTATCCCTCCCTTGATGGACATATAAACCCCGCACCATATCATCAAACACCTCCTCCTCCACGGCTTCATGAGGTAATGGTGGAGGGCTACTATCACCATCACTCCATGCATCCGTAACGGTCCCTCCTGAAGATCCCACCTCATATCGCCGACGCTTCGCCTCCTCACGACGGGCATAGGGTAACATGTGCGGGTGTGGCACTGCATCCTGTATCAAATTAAAACGGGATCATTATAACTCAAACATATGAACACCCATAGGTATCTCAATCAACCTTAACTTACAAATCCTTACCCTGTTTACGGTCACATCCCATTCTCCATACTTTGAGATATGATGGAGCGTAATCCTGCGTGCATAGTATGGAGAATCAAAAATTTGATTAATATAGAACTGATACAATAGATGGCACTGTCTCCAAGCCGTGCGCTCCTGTGAAAGAAGTTTTGATGGTGAGCTAGAAACAGTAGAGAACAGAGGCTGGATGCTAAGGAATCAGGGTTGCTATAGCCAGTGATGAAATGGGCCTCATGGGCTTGCTCTTATATAGCCACTAGTCATAGTCGGTTGGACCCAATTGGGTGACCAACCCAGTCTGCCCAAAACGGTCGACTGGGGGTCGGCAAAATAGGCCACCGACCACACGATAGAACCGATGTGCAAAATAGAGCAACTAACCTACGGACACCGTTTGGCCGAGAGCCATCTGGGATCATCTGGGGCTCCAAATGGGCCGTGCAACCTGAGAGTGGGCTGCCCCGAGAAATGCTTCGTCTACCTTCAATGCGATCAGTCATGGGATGCCTTCCTGCACTTGCATGTAGCCTAGTTAGCAGTGTGCCAACTCTGTCCAGCCGTCAGGCCACAAATGTGGCCCCCATCTGGTGTCCAAACCAGGTCCTACCAGATAACCGAGCTACTCAAATGCCTTCTCCTCATATGGGGGGCTTACAAGTAGAGTTAGTTGGTTTCCGTGTAGTTACACGAGAGTGGAGCATTGATATCTAACACTTTTTCCCTCTCTTTTTTCCTTCTCTTTTCCCCTCTTTCCTTCTCTTCTTTCTCTTCTTTACCTCTCTCTTATTTCCTCTCTTTCATCCTCTTTTCCCTTCTTTTCATAAGCATATTCATTTGTCTATGTATCTCTCTCATCACCTTATGCTTATGCATGAGCATATGCTCATATGCTCATGCATAAGCATAAGCATAAGAGGATGAAAGAGAGGAAATAAGAGAGGGGAAAAGAAGAGAAGGAAGAGAAAGGAAGAGAGGAGAAAAGAAGAGGGGAAAAGAGCATAAGCATAAGAGAAGGAAAAATAAGAGGGGAAAATAAGAAAAGAGAGGAGAAAAGAAGAAAATAGGGGGAAAAGAAGAAAAAGAGAGAAAGCATATGCATAAGGGGAAAAGAGCATAAGCATAAGAGAAGGAAAAATAAGAGGGGAAAATAAGAAAAGAGAGGAGAAAAGAAGAAAATAGGGGGAAAAGAAGAAAAAGAGAGAAAGCATATGCATAAGCATATGCTTTCTCTCTTTTTCTTCTTTTCCCCCTATTTTTATGCATATGCTTTCTCTCTTTTTCTTCTTTTCCCCCTATTTTCTTCTTTTCTCCTCTCTTTTCTTATTTTCCCCTCTTATTTTTCCTTCTCTTATGCTTATGCTCTTTTCCCATAAGCATATGCTTTCTCTCTTTTTCTTCTTTTCCCCCTATTTTCTTCTTTTCTCCTCTCTTTTCTTATTTTCCCCTCTTATTTTTCCTTCTCTTATGCTTATGCTCTTTTCCCCTCTTCTTTTCTCCTCTCTTCCTTTCTCTTCCTTCTCTTCTTTTCCCCTCTCTTATTTCCTCTCTTTCATCCTCTTTTCTCTTCTTTTCATAAGCATATGCATTTGCCTATTCTTATGCTCATATGCTTATGCTTGTGCATGAGCATATGCTCATATGCTCATGTGCTTTTCCCCTCTCTTTTTTCCTTCTCTTTTCCCCTCTTCCTTTCTCTTCTTTCGCTTCTTTCCCCCTCTCTTACTTCCTCTCTTTCATCCTCTTTTCTGTTCTTTTCATAAGCATATGCATTTGCCTATGCTTGTGCTCATATGGTTATGCTTATGCATGAGCATATGCTCATATGCTCATATGCTTTTTCCCTCTCTTTTTTCCTTCTCTTATCCCCTCTTCCTTTCTCTTCTTTCTCTTCTTTTCCGCTCTCTTATTTCCTCTCTTTCATCCTCTTTTCTCTTCTTTTCATAAGCATATGCATTTGCCTATGCTTATGCTCATATGCATATGCTTATGCATGGGCATATGCTCATATGCTTATGCATAAGCATAAGCATATGCTTTCTCTCTTTTTCTCTTTTCCCCCCTCTTTTCTTCTTTTCTCTTCTCTTTTCTTATTTTTCCCTCTTCTTTTTCCTTCTCTTATGCTTATGCTCTTTTCCCCTCTTCTTTTTTCATTCTCTTTTCCCCTCTTCCTTCGTCTTCCTTCGCTTCTTTTCCCCTCTCTTATTTCCTCTCTTTCATCCTCATTTCTCTTCTTTTCATAAGCATATGCATTTGCCTATGCTTATGCCTATGCATGAGCATATGCTCATGTGCTCATATGCTTTTCCCCTCTTTTTTTTCCTTCTCTTTTCCCCTATTCCTTCCTCTTCCTTCTCTTCTTTTCCCCTCTCTTATTTCCTCTCTTTCATAAGCGTATGCATTTGCATATGATTATGCTTATGCTCAGTTGTGATGGGTTGCCTTCCCACAAACAAAGAGGCGAGATGCATATTTCACATAGGAACAAAGCCGTGGTTTATTGAGATGGAGGCCATGAGAGCAATGGTCGATTGGGTTGACGTGGCTGCTCGCATGATATAAGTCTACTCCTACTTGTAATCTCACTTTTTAAATTGTTTTATTCTTTAAGTTCCAATCTAATTTCCAATTAATATGGTTTGACTCTTAGAGTGTAAGCTTGAATGTCCCATCAGTGGAGGTGAACGGTGATGGCTTACATGACTTCGACAAGGGCTAGGGAACAGGCCAGCACAACCAAGACAAGGACGATGATTCGGATGAGCAGCAGTAGTAGTAGTATTAGTAGTAGTTTGTATATACTTTCGCATGTATATGCTTCTATGTATCGGCTTGTTTGAGCGATTTTGTATTATCCTTTTCGAAAGTGTAATTTTGTAACAAACAATGTTGTATATCTTTGATAGAAGCTCATCAGATGATGTGCCAACACCCAGGAGCATGGAGTGTCTTATCGAGAGGTTGTCCTTGCAAGTAATAAGTACGACATCAATGCCGTATTGTCATGTGCCACTTGCAAATGTATGGGGAGAAGTCTGGACCATTGGTGGTGGTGATGGATCATCGATAAGTCAATGCTATTTGAGTTTGTGATGATGATTAATATTGCATGCATAATTTACATGAAACCTTGAGACTGGATCTTGTATTTACACAAAACCTTGACACAAGATGAGGAGGGTGGCAAGAGGGGGTGCATATACCTTCACACATTGAGTAGGAGGGTAGTCTCCGAGATGTGCCAGATAATGACGAGGGTATGGTGAGTATGGTGGACATGATGGATTTTAGTTTTATTGGTACTACATCACATGTACATGTGATGTTTAAGTCTGAGGCCATGGTGCAAGAGTTTCAATCAACACGGTTGTATGAGGGTGCAGTTGGGATGTCAAAACTATGGGCTTTTCTCTCAATATTGAATCTACATGCAAAGTATGGGTGGTCTAATACTAGTGTCTTGGCCTTAATGAGGTTAGTGCATAATTTATCTCAATTTGGATCTTGATTATTTTGAGAATCATCATAATTTCTCATTATTGGAAGCATATGTATGTTTGAATTGCAGGTGATTGTGGGCGGTCCAACTAATAGCTAGTAGTAGTGTTGCATACCGATCATGATGTGCTTTAGAAAGTGGTTTGCTTAGTAAAAAAAGGCTCGGGGGTTCACTCATCATATGTAACCCTATCACGTGAGTTCAACAGAAGGATCTTTTTAATTTCTAAAATTTAAAGAAATAAATATACATAAAGGACTATTTAAAATAGTTTTGAAAAAAATTTTACAGATTTGTATAGAAAAGGGGTATATTTTATTAATGAAAATTTTACAGATAAGGGATTTTAGAAATAGGCTTGAACGCACGTGATATAGAGGGTTTATACATAGTGACCCCCCTGAGAAAAAAGGCTATGTAATAGGGAGAAGGAAAATAGTGTTGTGATGAGCACTTTCCGTTTTAATTGAGCTTGCTAGGTTAGGAAGCTATTATTGAGTGTTCATTGCAAGATGAGGTGGCTTGGTTGTAAAGAATTTATAACAATACAAGTTGATATCCTTGTCTACACTACTACACACGAGCCTTGTTCCGATAATTAAGTGCTGATGTTAGCATGCACGGTGTGCTAATTGTCAGTATGTAAGGCGGGATTAATAAGGTCACGGTAGATACCGACATTTGACAAAAGTGTTAATGGTACTGACTCATAAGGTTGGTATATACTAACTAATAAAAGAAGTGTAATGGTTAGTATATACCGACTCTGTGAAGCTTTCCTATACCGACCTTTAACAGAGAGTGTTTCGCAATGACATTTTCTTTTCATAAATGTTTGATCCTTTTAAAGAATAAAAATACAAGAGCATGTACATCAAGTTTGAAGCTCATATATTCATGTCCAAGTTTGAGATGAAAAAAATCAATCAAGAGCATTTACATCACAGCTTCTCATCTTGAGACAAAACCTGCATGCCGAACAAGTCTATCTCCAACTCTATACCGAGTTGATCTCCTATATCATTAGCGTACTTTGGCATCATACGTGAACACCTAATACTTGATCTTGTAATTCCCCTTCTTTAATTATTTTGGGTGATTTGTAGGCTACACTAGTGCGAGGAGCCTATATTTTTCTCTCTTTTCAAACTTTTCCCCCTATCTTTTCTTTCTTTTCAAAAACATACAACATAACAAATAACAAAGAGAGGGATACAACATAATCTCATCATAGATCATAACAAATATCCAAGAGGGGTTACAACAAATATCCAAGAGAGGGCTCCCTCTCATACACTAGAAACTATAGCTCAGATTCTCCAAATGGGAGTACTTTTTTAACTATAAAGATATTCTTCATTGTTTCTTCGACGAAGTGCTATCCTCTCCTTTCCCGTCTCTCTTCTTCTTCTTATCCCACTCAATCCTATCAAGTGTTTGATCGTTGTTTTATGAAAAAGCATGAGAATCTCAGTCTTCAACTGCTCTTGTGTTGCCATCAATGATGGGTGTGTAGCAATCTAGTGCATGCAACAATCGTTTTGTAAGCACTCAAACTTCAAAATAAAGAACACCTGAAATACACATGCAAATTTGCAATGCTAGTGTAAATTAAACCACTCAAAGGCAACATGCAACATTCAACATCATTAATGTTTCTAATAACTTTCACATAACTTCCGATCCTTAGAATAACAAACTACTAAATATGCTTTGCTTTCCAAGGCAATGGTATATTACGTCAAGTAATTCATAACTCACGACATTATCCACTACTATAGTAGTCACTACATGATCTACTATTATAGAGCAAATTTCGTAAAGTCACTATCGAGTGTTAATCTATCAGCAGCTAGTGGAGGCTAGAACAAGAAACATATAACATCATCACATAACCAAGATGATCTAGATTAGATTTGCCAATCACACATTTGGTTGGGAATAGTTTTATTGGGATGAACCGACCGGCAAATGTGAACCATCATCCAAAATAAAATCTAGCTCTAGTGACACCTATGATAGATATGATATATAAGAAGATCTAAGCGGGGGAAGCCAACTGGTAGATGTGAGCCATTATTACAAACATCAATTGAGGTGAGGCGAATCCGATTGGCTGAAGTGGATCATATCTTGGCATGACTGATACACAAATAGGCATCTCTCCCTCTATATCTTTCCCTCTCTCTCTTTACTCTCTCATTTACTCTCCCTCTCTCTGTTTCCTTCTCTCTTTTACTCTCCCTCTCTCTCTTTTACTCTCCCCCACTCTCTTTCCCTATCTCTCCCTCCTCTCTGTCTCTCTCTTTCCCTCCCTCGAATAGCCTATTGACACTCAGCCAGGGCAAGGTGAATCTGATCGACTGAGGTAGGTCATCACCTAGCCCGACTAACCGACACCAAAAGCTATAGAAGAACTCATCCAAAGACTCAGGAGGATCTGCAGGAGAAAGCAATAGGTATGTGCAAGGTAGTAGTGGCAGGAGTGGGGTGTTTTTATAAGTTTTTGTAGCCATTGACTCTACCATCCCATGAAAGTAATACTTTTGTTCTTCCAGAGCATTGCGAATAGGTTCATACTAAAGAAATGCTTAAAAGCTAATATCTTTGTTTTCAAATAATTATTGGTTATAAATGCTCTTATATATATATACACACACACACACACACACACTTAAGCATAAATTAATATAATTGATGGCAATTAATTTGCATATTCAACGTAGGTACTCTTTCATCATGACTGTTCGAATCCAACATGGTGGTACATGATCCCAGTTGCTCCTCGAAGCAAGCATTTTTTTCAAGATAGGAATGAGGATATGGAGATGCCACCAATAGATCCAACTAATGATGCTAATGGATCTAGGAAAGACGATGCAGATGATGACATGGTCCAAGAAGAAGGCAACAATATTGACACTATAATGGAGGAAGGTGGAGATCACCACATTGGGGGAGAAGAGAAAGAATTAAAGGGTGAAGTAGAGGATCAATAAGTCTTATGTAGACATACAATAGAGGAAGATGATATAGGTGATCAATTGTATGTAAAGAAAGCTAGAGATAGACTTGTTCGGTGTGCAAGACTTGGTTCAAGATGAAGCCGTCAATGCAATTGGTACTGATTGATTCTTTTGATATCGAGGAGCCTTCATGTCTTTGGCTCTCTCATTTTTATAATGGCATTTTGTACATTTGTATGTTAAGTCCACCACGAATATATGAGTGTTTTAATCTCAATTTTGGTGTACATGCTCTTATATTTTTTATCTTTCAAATGAACAGACTTGTGGTCAAAAACTAATTTGGGTCCCCTTGGAAACGATGTTCTGTAAAAATGTCGGTATGAAAAATTTAACCCAAAGTCTATATCGGTGACGTTGTCTTAGTCGACGATAGGTGTCGATATGTGCATCGGTATCGGCATTAGTATAAACCAACATCTTCCCTAGTTGTGTACCGTATCGATGAATTTTGCACCTGTTCCCTCAAAGCACCGATAGATAGTGTCGATAAGCTCCCCGTGTGTTGTAGTGCACATTGAATAATTTTACAAACTCTACATATAAAATTTCATCTATATGGAGAGTAATGTGCCCAATGTCTTGTCTATCCACCAAATCTACTTTAAGAGAATTCGGGTAGGTGTCAATTTGAATCATGTACATCCCATACTTGTTACAAACTCCATTATTTATGAAAGATCAATGCTTTGAATACACAAAGGATTACTAATTCAATGAAGCAGTAAGAGATGGCTTCTCCTCATCATTCCAATTTATGGGTGATCGTGGAAGAGTCAATGGTAAGGGGGGTAAATGAGTTGCAGTATTAGAAGCTTCAGCACTAAAGCCCAAGCTCTTCGCTTTCTTATCCTCTAAGACTACACTATCATACAAAGGCGTTTTAGCGGATAGACTATGACCAGGAGACCCTTTCAAAGGTGGGAGGGAGGATATAAGAATTGAGGCTACGCAATGAAACCACTTAAATTATACCATCTCCTACTATTAGGGGCTTCTTTGATAGAGGAGAATAGGGCATAAACCTTACCCCAACTCTTAAGTACGCCCTAATAGCCACAGCTCTTAAGTAACACACACTAATCCTAATTAACAATCACTGCCCTAATGCACACCAAAGTACACTAACTGCACCAGTTACACTCACCTACTTACCACTAACACTCTCCACTTAAACACAATCACCTAAAAAGCACTTAACGTTTAACACCACAAATCCAACACAGAAACAACATCCATTCCAAACTAGTGCCCTTGTGGGGCCAAAAAGATGAGAAGAATGGAATACTTTTGGATCTTGCAAAGATCCTTGAAGACGAATGTATGAATATTACGACCATCACGACATTAAATGTATGAATTATGATATTGGTATTCTCCTAAAAAGTCGCAAATATGGTACTTAGGTTGATTTTCATAGGAGATACACATTAGAGTTTTCTTACTCTACAAACACCATATAAAGACGCTTGTGTAAAACGGAAACAATGGCT
Source organism: Dipteris shenzhenensis (assembly GCF_047967505.1). Taxonomy (NCBI): domain Eukaryota; kingdom Viridiplantae; phylum Streptophyta; class Polypodiopsida; order Gleicheniales; family Dipteridaceae; genus Dipteris; species Dipteris shenzhenensis. The sequence continues at coordinate 10,898,105 of NC_141622.1, read as the reverse complement.
TGATTAGCCAGCCCCAATATTATAATTGAAAGTCAAACTAAAATGAACAGGCCTATTAATCTATTGGAAACTGAAGCCTTATATTTTTGTAACGCCATCGTAGAATCCAACATCTCGTTGCAAATTTAACCGCTGCCGTGGAGAGTATAACAATGAGAAATTTAAACGCTGAAGCAATTAGCAATCAATTAAAACGTTGAACCAGTTAACCACAAACTAATAACAATAAGTACGAGACATTCAAAAACAGCTCAAATACTAAATTCAGTGGGTATGCCCATGCTCAAGTAACGAATCCAATACTAAATTAAGTGGGGGTATGCCCATGCTCAAGTAACGAATCTAATTGAAACATTAAGAACGATCGCTAAAAGGAACAAAAGGAGCGATTCCGAAGCGAAGCTGAATAGATAATGCAGCGCTGAGGAGTTCGAAAAGTTATCTGCTCGAAGTGAACGATTGGTATATAGATTGGGTAATGAGAGAGAGTCGTTGTTAAAATTCTTCTCTGGCCTTAGAATGTATTAAACCTTGCAAACTTTGGCTACATATAAAAATATAAATGGCCTTAGGCATTCACTCGTAGAGAAGCCATGGCGTCAGAACAAGGTCGACTGACACGTTGTTTGCCGGTGAAGTTGTTGTGGACAGATATGGACGACTACTTGAGAAAATATTATAGAGAATAGAGCAGCAATGAAGCGCGCACAAGGGAAAGTCGGTGAGCGGGATGAGCTGGGCAGGCTGCAACTTGCAGGTTCAATAACCTCAGTTGCGGGGCCTGAGAATAGGAGGACTTGAATGCAGGAAGTGAGTACGTCGGGGTACAAGGCCGGTGTAAGCGCAGCTCTCCTTCACCGTCAAGGTGGGTTGACTGTTCTCTTTGAACTCCATGTACATCTGCAGGTCCAGGTCAAGTTGAAAGCTGCCCACCTTCAGAAACCACGAACGTACCTGGTGAACAATGATATCCTCAGGCCAACATAAACCTTCATTAGTCGCAAAAGCGCATTAACAGTTTGCAAAAAACCTCAATTGCTAAGAACGCGTTTCTATATTTCGAAATTATATTCGATCTCGGTTGTTCAGTACTAGATTTAGTGAGACATTATTTCACAGGACAGAAACCCCTTACAAATCGGTTTCCATCTTGGCGGCAAGACATGGAATGTCTCTAGAACCTGTAGAACCTGATTATTACACTAATTATAAGAACATATCCAGCGACAAACTTAAGAAATACGTCAGTCACCGCCCTTTACAGGGTTTATGACTAAAGGTACACGATGAAACAGTGACACAAAATGGTTGACAAATCTGTGAGGCGATTCAGACACCAGATATTATAGAAAGGGATACAGAGGAGAGACATTACAGAATCGTTAAGGCTCGAAGAACTGTTTGCAAGCTTGGTTTACTGGCTTTTGCAGCTCTAATTTCGCAGCTAGGTTCTTATTGAAAACATCGGCCGGACGCATTACTATAACGTAATCCATTGTATCTCCAGGACGAATGCGGCCGACTCATGTGAAGGTTAAAGAATCCGAATGATGTCTCGATCAGCCCGGGTATTCACCCAGATAACGTCAAAGGCGCCCGCTGAACTTTGGAAATTTCTATGACAGACTCGATGATCAAGAACTAGGATAAGCTGATAAGTTATGCGGAGACCACTACAGGGTGCTGACAGAAGGAGAGCGAGCACGCATGGCGCCCTGCATTCACCTTGCAGACCGCAATGTGAGCTCGAGCTCTCTTCTGTCAGCGCCCCTTCCGCCTTCTAATACGAGGACTCTTCGATGAGATACTGCTCTTACTAGAACTCCTACTTCATGTATATATAATTTTGTCGAGGAATGACAGTAAAGAAGAAAGCGGGCCAAAACAAGAAAAAGAAGCATGGGCTAAAAACGGCCGTAACAAAATTCCAGAAAGCGGTGTTGAGGCCTTGTCGTCTTGTTATTGTTCAGAACGTTGAACCTTAAAGCCAAAACAGAATATTGCAACAGAAACCTTGAAGCCAAACCTTGTCTCGATCAGCCTGGGTATTTACCCAGATAACGTCAAAGGCGCCCGCTGGACTTTGGGAATGTCTATGACAGACTCGATGATCAAGCTAGGATAAGCTGATAAGTTATGCGGAGACCACTACAGGATGCTGACAGAAGGAGAGCGAGCACGCATGGCGCCCTGCATTCACCTTGCAGACCGCAATGTGAGCTCGAGCTCTCTTCTGTCAGCGCCCCTTCCGCCTTCTAATACGAGGACTCTACAATGAGACACTACTCTTACTAGAACTCCTACTTCCTGTATATATAATTTTGTCGAGGAATGACAGTAAAGAAGAAAGCGGGCCAAAACAAGAAAAAGAAGCATGGGTTAAAAACGGCCGAAACAAAATTCCAGAAAGCGGTGTTGAGGCCTTGTCGTCTTGTTATTGTTCAGAACGTTGAACCTTAAAGCCAAAACAGAATATTGCAACAGAAAAACAGAGAAGCAAATATGAGTTTTCAAAAATGCAGTCCATCCTGACTTCTCAGTCCTTGACTCTTGTAGGTGTTACAAAGAAGATCAGCTTTCCACTTGGAGGTTGTGGCAAAAGAGGTGTTATCACAAAATGGGTTTCACAATTTTGACTTAGGTTGTCCCAAAAGTGATGTGTCCCAAGGTGGTTGTCATGACTTGGTTGTCACAAAATTGGTGTCCCAAAGTAGTTGTCATGACTTGGTTGTCACGAAATTGGTGTCCCATTATGCCATGTCACAATTATATAGGTCTCACAATTGCTGTCCCATTATCGTTGTCACAATATGGGTCTCACAATTTGGGTGTCACAAAATGGTGACAATATGGTTACAATTAGTTCTCATAAATAGGTTGGTTGTCACCATTAGGTTCTCATGATATGGTTCTCATGTTATGGTTGTGACAATTGTCACCATTAGGTTCTCATGTTATGGTTGTGACAATATGGGTGCATGTCACAATATCAAGGGATTTAAATCATTAGATTTAAAATGGTGATTTAAGTCATTCTAATGTCTTTTGAAATAAAAGGCATTTTAAAAATAGCTCAATCAAGGAATTTTTTTCCTTGGTGATTGGTGGATTGGTCAATGCTTGTCAAAACATGGTTTTCTTACTACCATGTTATACATATTACAACGTATATATAAAATGAGATATTGACTTGTATATTCACAATCAACTAGTAGCTACAGATTGCGAATAAAACTGTGTTTTTAATACTTTAAACCGATTTGACTTGATGTAAATTTATTTTTTGAATAAAAATGTCTTGTACAATATGAGTGTCATAAACTAGTTGTCTCAATATGAGTGTGAGATATGGATTTCATGACATGGGTTGTTCAAATAACACACTATTCAAATATTTTGGACTTTCGCGCTTTGTTTGTTTGACATTTTTCCAAAATGGTCACCTCCACTCAATATTCACCAGCTAGTTGGATGTGTTTGAAATACTGCATAGGTCACTAATTCCCTACAATAAAGCTAAAGTTATAAAGTTATGAAGTGGTTAACTCCACTCAATAATGATCTAGTAAAGTCTAAAATTGAGCTCAATAACAACACTGTGTAAGACACCTCCCCATCTTTCCTTATTGTATGAGAAATATTGCACACTATTTGTAGTCATGACTCAAATTGGGTAATTAAAAATAGACTAAAATTTGTATTGCATATAATTTTGAATCATGGCTCGAATAGATTTAAAATTGTATTGCATATAAATTTCAATCACGACTTAAATAGAGTAATTAAAATCTTGTTGAGTTCAACATCTAGGTGATCATGTAAAGATACACCATTTGATTGTCATGATGTGCCTCTCTATCAAAGCTTGCTACTGAACTTGCATGTTTTGGACACTCCCTTCACTCCATTAGCTTGCTCCTTTGATTTTTCTTTCCACCTTGTCCTTGTTTTTCTCTCCATGTCTCCAGTATGTCATTTGTCCTTGGGTCCCTTTGTCCTTAGCCCTTCAATCCTCCACCCTTTCCCACCCCTTTGGCCTTGCTAGTTGTATTCATGTCCTTGGAATGTGCAAGTAGAACATTGATTCCAAAGATCCATAAACCCTAAAAATCCTCAGTTTTAGTATCAAGTTTGATAAAAAAGATATATTGATGTTGTACTTCTAATCTCACATTCGTGTTTGACCATAGCAGTGGAAAAGGATAATAAAAGAGGGTGATGACAACATTGACTAGATCCTCGAGAAATTCAAAATGGATTTGTGGCTTTGACTCCGCTTTGACTTGTGCCCACTTACTGGTTATAGAAGATATTTAGAACCTACTCAAGGACATTCACATCTCATTCTAAAAGCACCAGAAGCATCTAGAAACCATCTTCACATGATCTTCAAAATGCCCACCTAAGTCAGAAGGATTTTGTTAGACCATGTTGTTTGTTTAATTTGTTAGTTTCTCATCACTTTGGCTATATCTTTGGTTACTCTGATTGTTTTGGATATTGCGATCTCCTAAAAGACTGGCCTATAATGCCTTATACTGACTTTTATGTCACTTTTATAAGTCATAAACAAATATACCCTCTTTTTCTAAAAGGGTAATGGTATCCATCATGCACTCACTATAGTGTGCATATGGGATCATTTTCCTTATTCAAATAATAAGTCCACAAGCTTTTACATGTATGATCATAATCATTAGGATTTGCATCATTTAGCTATTCTTTCTTAACTCAGAGAGCCATACTCATTAATTGCTATATTTCCCAATGTGGTTTGCATTCTAAGTTTTTCATAGGTGATTCAAATAGTAGTTTATCCCATATTCCTCAAAGGAGAAGATGCTTCTCAATGCTATGCATTGCCCTACTTCACAAAGTACTATGTCTCCAATGTTCAGACCTTGTTCTTCATGTAGTTGACCTCCACCATCTTCTTTAATCCAACCTTTGAATTATTCACAAACTGATTTTTAAAAGAGCATATCTTTAAATTGATAGAAAAAAGCACAATAAACACACCTTGCGTCTCTTGTTAAATCATGTGATTTTTCTCTCTATACATGACTACCTTTAATTTGGCAGCTTGAATCTCAGCATTTGCAAGAAAACGAGTAAGCTCTCTCATTCGTGATGGAATTGAAACTTGTAACAAAACTCTTATGCATTAGTTGCAAAAGTGAATGAAACACCCCATCATTACACACATGATGTGAAAAATGAAATGATGCATATTTTGATACTAATATAACACAGTTTGGACTCGTTGATGATTTAACACTTACAATATCGAATACCTTTGGTGTTAGTGTTGTATCATCGACTTCTTTGTCTACATGGTGAGCATGACTACATTCATCTACTTTCTTGATAGCTTAGAAAGACATATGACCTCCACCTATAAGTAAGACAAGAAATATTAACTTGGATACTAGCCTATATACCCAGCTTTGTAAAACATGCATATAAGATCACAAGTCAAGCTACCTTTTGTTTTTGCATTTCCTATCTACAATGACACTCCTTCAACTTCACTTCTAATTTCATCATTTTCTTGTTCATATTCTTTTTCTTTTTCATCTTCTCTCAATGGGCTCTCTACAAAGACCCTCCTTTGTCTTTACCTTGGACTTTATCTTCAAATACCAAATCATCATCTCCTAATGCATTTAGCCCTACAATGTTTATCTCATTAAGCTAAGAGCTTCCATTTTATCTTTAAGTTTAGCAATATTCACACACCACTTAGTTAGAGATGCATCTTGGTCCACCAAAATACATCATGTCGGCTCCCACCATCCCGTCATGGCAACATCATTCATAGTAAGGCAATGCAATTTTTGGTTGTAAGTAGGAATTCCACAAGCATGATGTGGGGGTTAGAGGTCACTGTGCCTTTACCCCGGTTATGTACAATACTCAAACACATATATAAATGAATGAAAAAGAAGATTAGGGTGTTATGCACCCACCAAAACTTGTGTGGCTCTCTGTTTCTCTCTCTCCCTCTTCCGTTCTTGCTTCCGTTGAGAACACTCTCAACTGGAATCAGAGCTCAGGTGATCTAGCTGAGTGTGCATGAATGCCTGAAAGCTCAGTAGCTCTATGGGAGGAAGGAGAAGCTCTGTGGAAAGCTTTGTGGGTGACTTTACTTGCATCCGAGTGTGTAGAGACCTTGGAGGAACCTTTGGAAAAGTCACTTTGGCTTTGCGAAGTGGTTTTGAGAGCCTATTAAGTGTTTTCAAAGAAAAAGTCGTTTTTTAAGCTTTTCCCTATTTCGTTTGACGCGACCGAGACTCCGTATTGACTTGTAGAGGCAACTATTGCTTGCTTTTGTTGTGCACTTCACTTCAAGAGCTTGGAAACACCTTCATTCTTGAATCTAGGATCATTTCATTGGATTTCTAACTCACTGTGTCAGTTCCTACGTTTTTCTGCTCGGGTGTTGGAACTCAAGTTTGGAGCAACCATTTGTAGATCTGTTAGTCCAGTGGACTCAAGAGGTCCTAAAACTTCTTTGTTGCTCATCATTCACACTCCGGTGGAGTTTACAAATAGTTCTATTTCCAAAAACGTTTTTCAGTCCGTGTGTTGGACCCAGCGATTGAGACCATGGTTTCCAAAATTGTCTATCCCATTGCGTTTCAGACGCCCAAAAACCCCTACCTGTCAATTCTTGTGCGATTTGGTGGAGTATTTTCAGAGTTATAGATCTCTGTGTATTTGATATGCCACATGGCAGTGGATAAGTGTTGATTCCCATTTCTCACTCATCGGTTGGGATTTTGGAGTTTCGGCAAAAGAGAGATATTTGTAGATTTTCTTGCTGAGTCCGATTATGCAATGGTGCCCATGTTCTAAGGCATATTAGGTTCTATTTTCAATAGCGGTCTTTTTCGTGGGACCATGATTTCTTGAGCATACCTTATGCAGATCACTCTAGTTGCAGTTTGAGCCATGTGCGCTCATTCATGGTGTGCATTGGGTTGTAGTGGATGATTTATAGGCCATTTGGATGCATTGTGATCCTTATTGGATGCACTGATAGGCCCAGATTGCCTTGTGGGATGCTATTTTTTATGGACGCTTTGCACATGAATGCTATTTTATGGTGAGGGATAGCTTTGACACATTGTAGGTGATGCACTGATAGTGTTATGCTCTCTTGGATGAGATATTGGTAATGCATATGCCCATGGATGGTGTTTATGCTTGAGCCATTTGGCACCTATTGGCATTTTGGATTATCATTGCAGTTGGCATTTTCTTTTGGGCTAGATTTTCTCATATGGATGCATAGTATATGCACATGAGTCAGCTACATCTTTTGATGCTTTGAGCTTTGAGTTTTGGTGATATTTCAATCTATTGTGGCATACACATTTGGGTGCACTTGGTATTTGGTGTGATTCTCTCTTATAGGCACTAGCATTTGGGATTTTGCTTTATTTGCATCATGGCATCCTCTTCCATGTCTGAAAAGGAGTTTTTCAACATTAAAAAGTTTGATGGGACAAACTTTTCTTTGTGGAAAGAACAGATAAGGGATGTGCTTATTCAAAAGAAGCAAATTAAACCCTTGGCAAGGATTGAAGCTTAGCCTGCAAATATGTTTGAGGATGATTGGAATGAGTTGGATGCATTAGCAAAGTCTACTATTAGACTTCATCTTGTAGAGTTAGTTTATTTCATAGTAGTAAATGAGCAGACTACGGAAGATTTGTGGAAGAAACTGTGTGCCACTTATGAGAAGGAAACTGCCTCTAATAAAGTTTACCTCATGAAGAGGTTGTTTGAGTTGCAGATGAAGGAAGGGGTCTCCATTGCTTCTCACTTGAATGAATTCAATATTATTTTCAGCTAGCTTCAGGCTTAGAAGATGAATTTCGATGCAGAGACTAAGGCAATATTTCTCTTATGTTCATTACCATCCTCATGGGATACCTTCCGTACAGCTGTCAGTAACTCTGCACCTAGTGGAGTACTGAAATTTGATGATGTTATGGGTAGCTTGTTGGCCGAGGAGATTAGACGGAAGTCTATGGATGGCAACAAGCACGATGAAGCCTTAAATGTGCAAAGGGACAGATCACAGTTCAAGGGGAAGTCCCAAGAAAGAGGGAAGTCTTGTAGCAAATCCAAGGCATGGAACATTGAGTGTTACCACTGTGGCAAGAAGGGCCATATGAAAAAGGATTGCTACAAGCTGAAAAGAGAGCAAAAGAATAAGAAAAAGAATGCAAAATTGGATTGCAAATCAAAAGGAAGAGAGTCCAAGTGAGGGCAAAGGAAAAGTGAAGATCGAGGAGATCAATGCACTCACACATGATAGTGATAATGATGCTCTCTTCATGTCTAGTTTATCTGCAAAGTTGCTTACCACTTCAGATGATGCATATTCCTAGGATTGGATTTTGGATTCTAGTGCTTCATTCCATGTTACTCCCCATAGGGAATGGTTCTCCACTTATGACAGTGGAAAGACAGGTTGTGTGCATCTTGGAAATGACTACGCATGTGACATATGGGAGTAGGTGACATAAAGTTTTCTTTTGCAAATGGGTCTACATTTATTTTGAAACATGTGAGACATGTGCCTAAGTTGATCAAGAGTCTTATTTCAGTGGGTCAACTAGATGATGCTAGTTTTCACATCAGTTTTGGCTTTTAGAGTTGGAAAATTTAGAAGGGCTCTATGCTTTTGGCCAGGGGTGCCAAGTGTGGGACTTTGTATCCCTTACATGTATCAGGGGTATTTGATCATGTTCTTGCAATAACCGAGCAGCCAAGCACTTCTTTGTGGCATTGCAGGTTGGGGCACATGAGCCAGAATGGAATGAAACTCTTATGCCATTTGGGTTATGTACCGCATTTGAGTTTCTCTGATTTTGAATTTTGTGAGCATTGTCTCTATGTAAAGCAGACTAAATTAGCCCATAAAAGAAGGGGAAAGAAAGAGTTTGAAAAGCTTGATTTGGTGCATTCAGATGTATGTGGTCACATGCCTACACGGTCATTAGGCAAGGCTGAATAATATGTGACATTCATTGATGATGCAACTAGGAAAGTGTGGGCTTATGCTATAGCTCGGAAGAGTGATGTGTTCCAGGTATTTCAAAAATGGCTGGCCTTGGTTGAGAATCTGTCAGGTAGAACGCTTAAATGCCTACGGAATGACAATGGTGGAGAGTATCTCTCTCATGACTTTCAGCATTTCTGTGATACACGTGGGATAAAGAGGGAGCTCACATCCCCTCGTACTCTAGAGCAAAGTCCAGTTGCAGAAAAGATGAATCGTACCATTCAAGAAAGGTTGCAATGCATGCTTTCCAATGCAATTCTTTCTGGTGGTTTTTGGGCTGAGGCAATGAAGATTGTAGTGCATGTGATCAATAGATCACCTAAGTCTAGGAAATGCATCTTTTTGGGTTATGGTGAAAGTGGAGAGATGGGCTATCATCTTTGGGATCTAGAAGCAAAGAAGATCATACGTAGCCATGATGTAGTCTTCAATGAGAAGAAGATGCATAATGCACCCATGAGGGATGTGGAAATGAGGAGAATCACTTTCCAGGATGTGAATCCACCTGCATATGTTGAGAGACAGCAAGCTATCCATGCACCAAATGTGCAAGAAGCGGTACTGCCAAGTACTCCCATAGGTATACAATCAAGGGTAGATGATGGATCATCTATTGGTGGAAATGATGAGCCAAATGTGGCTGATATATGCAGGTGGGACAGCAAGCTGAAATGCCCTTGAGAAGATCATCTAGAGTGTCTAGACCACCTGATAGGTTTGTTCCAGGGGTAGACTATGTGATGCTTACTGATTGCGGGGAGCCTTCCTTCTATAGAGAGGCTATGATGCGCGAGGATCAACGCAAGTGGGAGTATGCTATGCAATCAGAGATGAGTTCACTTATGAAGAATAAGACTTGGGACTTGGTTTCTTTGCCACATGGAAAGAAAGCATTGCCATGTAAATGGGTCTACAAGGTAAAGGTCACAGGTGATGATGTGCCTAGGTACAAGGCCCGTTTAGTTGCTAAAGGGTTCAAGCAAGAGAAGGGTGTGGACTTTGTTGAGATATTCTCTCTAGCTGTGAAGATGACCACACTTAGATGCATGCTTGGACTAGTGGCAGTAGAAGATATGGAGCTTATGTAGATGGATGTCAAGACAGCTTTCTTGCATGGGGATCTGTATGAGGAAATTTACATGGTGCAGCCGGAGGCTTTGAAGAAAAGGTCAAAGAGCACTTAGTTTGTAAGCTGAAGAAGAGTCTCTATGGTCTTAAGCAAGCGCCTAGAGAATGGTATCAGAAATTTGATACTTTCATTCGGTCCTAGGGTTTTAGAAGGAGTGAAATTAATCACTGCCTCTACACTAAAAGGGCTAAGGATAATAGCCTGATAATCCTGGCACTATATGTGGCTTGGGGGGGTTACTATGTATAAACCCTCTATATCATGTGTGTTCAAGGCCTATTTGTAAAGTCCTTTATCTGTAATTTTTCCATTAATAAAATGTACCTTTTTTCTATACAAATCTGTAAATTTTTTCCAAAATAATTTAAAAAACTCCCTTATGTAAATTAATTTTTGTAAGTTTTAAGATATTAAAAATATCCTTCAGTTAAACTCACGTGATAGGGTTACATATGATGATTGACCCCCCCAAGATATGTGGATGATATGCTATTGGCTAGCAAGAATACTTATGAGCTAGATGCATTAAAGGCCAAGTTGCATTAGGCCTTTGATATGAAGGATTTGGGACTTGTAGGTCATATTCTTGGTATGCGCATCATGCGTGATTAGAGTAGGAAACCCCTTTGGCTTTCATAGAAGGAGTATGTTACAAAAGTATTGCAGCATTTCAATATGGAGGGGGGGAAGGTAGTGAGTACTCATTGCCTCCATATGTGAAATTGAGTCATACAGATAGTCCCAGATCAGATGAGGAGAGGGCCATGATGGCCAAGGTTACTTATGCATCAGCGGCTGGGAGTCTTATGTATGCTCTGATAGCTACTAGATCAGACATTGCATTTGCAGTGGGAGTTGTTAGTCGATATATAGCTAATCCAGGAAAGAGGCATTGGGAGGCAGTTAAGTGCATCATGAGGTACATGAAGAGTACCAAGGAGATGTGCATCTCCTTTGGTAAAGGAGACATGCGTGTACTTGGGTACAGAGATTCAGACTATGCAGGGCATGTGGATAGTAGGAGATCCACTTCTGGTTATGTGTTCACCTTTGCAGGTGGTGTAGTGTCGTGGATGTCTCGTGCAAAGAAGTGCATTGCTTTGTCTACCATAGAGGCTGAGTATGTTGCAGCCATAGAGGGTTGCAAGGAGGCTATATGGCTTGATCAGATAGTCGGAGATTTGGGGATTCATACAGATGTACCAACATTACATAGTGATTCCATGAGTGCTATTCAGCTAGCACGGAATCTGGTTTTTCATGCAAAGACCAAACATATTGAGGTCAGGTATCATTTCATTAGGGAGGTACTTGAGGACAAGCGCATAGAGCTTGTCAAGGTTCATACAGATGATAACCCTACGGATATGCTGACAAAGAGTCTCCCTAGTCAGCGGTTTGAGTATTGTCATGTATTGATGGGCATTGGATAGTATGCTCACTAGTTGTTCTCCCTTAAAGGCACATCATCCTTTAAGTGGGAGGTTGTGGGGATTAAAGGTCACTTTGCCTTTACCTCGGTTATGTACAATACTCAAACACATATATAAATGAATGAAAAAGAAGATTAGGGTGTTCTACACCCACCAAAACTTGTGTGGCTCTTTGTTTCTCTCTCTCCCTCTTCCGTTCTTGCTTCCATTGAGAGCACTCTCACATGATCTCTCCTATCAGATCCCCCTATTGACACCTCGGTTCTCTCACTGACAACCAACTTTAAGGTACTTAGTGCTAATTCAACCCTGTGTAGTGCTCAGTGTAGATGCTCACTCTAGCAATCCTTATTGTAGCATGCTCGGGTGAGGGGAAAGATGCCAACACTAAACACTTGGAGTTTGGGGATAGTTGTTTTAAAGGAAAGAACGAGGGAAGAACCAAATGGTGATGGTGTTAAGATATTGAGCTCCACTCGTGATATGCCAAGGTGACCGTTGTGCATTTATGTCACCGACCTGTTAGCTCCAGATGCAGTTGGTACACTACCCATGAATAGTAGCTAGATGACAGCTATCTTTATGTACTCTAGTTAGTGGCTTAGTTAGTATGCCACCTTAGTTAGCTGTGTTTTGTTTGAGACCCACATATAGGGTTCACCTATATGTATTGAGTATTGTCGTGTATTGATGGGCATTGAATAGTATGCTCACTGGTTGTTCTCCCTTAAAGGCACATCATCCTTTAAGTGGGAGGTTGTGGGGGTTAAAGGTCCCTGTGCCTTTACCTCGGTTATGTACAATACTCAAACACATATATAAATGAATGAAAAAGAAGATGAGGGTGTTCTACACCCACCAAAACTTGTGTGGCTCTTTGTTTCTCTCTCTCCCTCTTCCGTTCTTGCTTCCATTGAGAGCACTCTCACATGATCTCTCATATCAGATCCCCCTATTGACACCTCGGTTCTCTCACTTACAAACAACTTTAAGGTACTCAGTGCTAATTCAACCCTGTGTAGTGCTCGGTGTAGATGCTCACTCTAGCAATCCTTATTGTAGCATGCTCGGGTGAGGGGAAAGATGCCGACACTAAACACTTGGAGATTGGGGATAGTTGTTTTAAAGGAAAGAACGAGGGAAGAACCGAATGGTGATGGTGTTAAGATATTGAGCTCCACTCGTGATATGCCAAGGTGACCGTTGTGCATTTATGTCACCGACTTGTTAGCTCCAGATGTGGTTGATACACTACCCATGAATAATAGCTAGATGACAGCTATCTTTATGTACTCTAGTTAGTGGCTTAGTTAGTATGCCACCTTAGTTAGCTGTGTTTTGTTTGAGACCCACATATAGGGTTCACCTATTCCTTTTGTACTTAGAGAGAGTTCTTTTGGCTTTCACAACTAAGAAGAGGAAAACTATTTTCAGCCTCCACCTTTGTGTGTATTCCTCGATTGTGTATGTGAGAAAGTTGTAAGTGAGACTTCTTACTTCTCTCCCACTCTCTTCACATGGTATCAGAGCTCAATTCATGGTAAGGAGCTCAAGAAAGCAAACTAAGTTCATGCTGTCTTGGTAAGAGGATTAGTGTTGCTTTCCTTTTTCGAGTTTGGGAGCAAATGTCTGTAGGTAGCATAGCCAGAAAGTGCAAGAGTGCACTGTCTCAGATTGGGGCGCCCTTCACGGTGTGGCAAGAGGTGACATTATTTTTTTGATTCGAGGCCATTTCGGGGCCCGTTTTGGTGGCAGAAGTTTTTCGCATGCACTCAGAAAAGTGCCCTATTTTTGTTGTACGACCACTATTCCACAGGTCGGTGAAGTGTTATGCCATTCTTGAAATGGTGGCTCATCAACCACGTCATGGCAATCATCACTTGAATCCCCTTTTTATTTTCTATGATCTCTCAACCAATAGTGACCTCATAGTAAAGGTCATTGGGTAAGGGAGTAGTAGAGATAGACTGAGGGGTGGTGCGAGCACTTAAGGATCGAAGAGTAGCAGAGGGAGTGGGCTGTGGGGTGCCGTTGCCTTTGAGTGGAGAGGGCAAGGGACCGGACTAGTACTGTGTCTCATGATAAAGTAGAGACCTAGGTATAGGGATGTGAGTGTGTAGACTTGTCTACATCCCTCAAGCCACCACAGTAGCCTTGACCCTTACTACACTTCTTGGACCTACAATGAGTATGCCCAGGTGATGACCCCTCGGTCAAAGGCTCCCAAGGGGTAGTCACAGTGCTAGGCCCGAGAGGAGTCAGCCCATGGGGAGTCCACCCAGGAGTAGTCACGGGGGTAGGTTCTTGAGGAGTTGGCTAAGTGGAATAAAAGTCCTCTGGAGAGTACAGATCATGATGTCTCCTCCTACGAGGGGTTTCGTACTCTCCAGATGTGCGACGTGCTAACATTTCCAATTTGGGGGGAAAGACAATTTACTTAAAAGACAATACTTACAATTTACTTAGAAGATAATTTATTACTTGAAACTCAAATTCAATTTACTAAAACTATGAAAACACAATTATTTTTTTATGAGTGAAATAGGGGAGAGGGAAAGCATATGATTATGCTTATGCTTATATGCATATGCATGAGCATATGAGCATATGCTCATGCATAAGCAAGCATTTGCATATGCAAATGCATATGCTTATGAGTGTGTGAGGGTCGGAGAATTAGGGAAGAGGGCATAAGCAAGGAAAAGAGGGCATAAGAAAATGCTTAGGGAAGGTGAGGTCACCGAAGGTGAGGAAGGAGGAGAGGTTCACTACTACACACGGGCCTTATTCCAATGGTTAAGAGCTGATGTTTAGCACACACGGGGAGCTAATCGTTGGTATGCAAAGCAGATTTAAGAAGTGTCGCTATATAGTGACACTTGCCAGACTTGTATAAGGGCATTATATAGCAACGTTTTACAGAGAGTGTTTTTTCCCATACCAACCTTCAAAGATAGTTTTACCCAATGACAAAAAAATTTTCTTTTCATACATGTTTGATCCTTTGAAAGAATAAAAGTACAAGAGCATGTACATCAAGTTTGAAGCTCATATATTCATGTCCAAGTTTGAGATGAAAAAACTCAATGAAGAGCATTTACATCAACGGCTTTATCCTAAGCCAAGTCTAGTGCATCAAACAAGTCTATCTCCAACTCTATACTGAGTTGATATCCTCTAGAATCATCGTACTTTGCCATTGTACATTCACCTAAGACTTGATCATCTTCTTCAATAAAGTTAGGTGATTCTTGATGATCGTCTTCTGCTTCGTCAATATCGTGATCTCCATCTTCCTCTCATACGATGTCATTATGCACATCTTCCTCTTGGCTCATATTCTAATCTTCATCTTATTCGCTAGATCCATCTGGATCAATTGGATCTGGAATTGGTAGTGCCATCTCCATATCCACATCTCTATCTTCAAAAATTTGCTTACTTCATGGTGCAACTTGGATCACGTACAACCATCTTGGATTAGAACGATCTGGATGAAAAACCACCTATATTGAAGATGGGTGCCAAATGCCATCAAGGTACATGTACCAATTGATATTTAAAAATGAAGGATTTAATTAATTAAATCATTAGTATGCACCTGCTCACAATGCTCGAGAAGAACAAAGACCATCGTAAATAGTTCTAAACCATTTTACATTAAGAATGAAAATACTAAATCATTTGAAATCAATTTCATAGATTTTGCATATGGTCCCACAATAATCCAATTGCGAGGAGAGAATATTGGTATCTGAAGCACTTGCTCGGCTATCTTGTGTGAAGTTAGCCATGACTCCACAATCATACGTGACTCTCTTTCAATCGATGTGTTCCACACAAAAGTTATCATTGGTATGTCTAGGAGATTTGGAAATATCAAAGTCCCACACTCATGTCCATAAGATCTGTAACTCCTCATATGTACACGGGCTCAGACTCAGACATCACATGTGCATTGCCCCTAAAAATAGAATCCATAATGTCCACCATACCCTCGTTATCATCTCGCACATCCGGGAGACTATACTTCTTCTCAAAGTGTGAAGGTATATGCACACCCTCGCCACCCTTCTCGTCTTGTCTCAAGGTTTTGTGTAAATATAAGAACTTGTCTCAAGATTTTGTGTCGTGTATGCATGCCATATTAATCACAAACTCAAATAGCATTCACTTTTCAGTGATCCATCACCACGTGTACCAGCAATGGTGGGTATTGGTTTGTGCTCCTCCCATACATCCTCAAGTGGCGCATGACAATATGGCGTTGATGTCGTACTTCTCACTTACAATAAGTGCAATGACAAAACAACCTCTCCGTAAGCCACTATGGGCTCTTGAGCATTGGCGCATCATCTGACAAGCTTCCACTCATCCCTTCCATCTGCACACCTCCAAAATCACTACACAAAATGCAAGGAAATCCATTAAGATCCAAAAAATAGCCACCCATGAGCTCCTTCTTTGTCTTCTTAGATCAAGTGCCCTGAATTGTCGCTACATAGCGACGCTTTTAGGGTATAAGTACATAGCGACACTTTTAGGGTATAAGGGTCACTATATAGCGACACTTTTAGGGTATAAGTATCGCTATTTAGCGATTGACTAGTGTTTCTATATAGTGATGCTGGGGGACTAAAACTCGAAACCTCGCGCGATGCCATCTTTCACAACTCTATTGCGAGAAAAGTAAAAATCTCTCCTCCTACGTTATATTGGGTGACCTCGCTTTCCTCCTCTATTTCCCACACTGCTGAACATGCTTTCTCTCTTTTTCTTCTTTTCCCCCTATTTTCTTCTTTTCTCCTTTCTTTTCTTATTTTCCCCTCTTATTTTTCCTTCTCTTATGCTTATGCTCTTTTCGCCTCTTCTTTTCTCCTCTCTTCCTTTCACTTCCTTCTCTTCTTTTCCCCTCTCTTATTTCCTCTCTTTCATCCTCTTTTCTTTTCTTTTCATAAGCATATGCATTTGCCTATTCTTATGCTCATATGCTTATGCTTGTGCATGAGCATATGCTCATATGCTCATGTGCTTTTCCCCTCTCTTTTTTCCTTCTCTTTTCCCCTCTTCCTTTCTCTTCTTTCGCTTCTTTCCCCCTCTCTTATTTCCTCTCTTTCATCCTCTTTTCTGTTCTTTTCATAAGCATATGCATTTGCCTATGCTTGTGCTCATATGATAATGCTTATGCATGAGCATATGCTCATATGCTTTCCTCTCTTTCATCCTCTTTTCTCTTCTTTTCATAAGCATATGCATTTGCCTATGCTTATGCTCATATGCATATGCTTATGCATGGGCATATGCTCATATGCTTATGCATAAGCATAAGCATATGCTTTCTCTCTTTTTCTCTTTTCCCCACTCTTTTCTTCTTTTCTCTTCTCTTTTCTTATTTTTCCCTCTTCTTTTTCCTTCTCTTATGCTTATGCTCTTTTCCCCTCTTCTTTTTTCATTCTCTTTTCCCCTCTTCCTTCGTCTTCCTTCTCTTCTTTTCCCCTCTCTTATTTCCTCTCTTTCATCCTCATTTCTCTTCTTTTCATAAGCATATGCATTCGCCTATGCTTATGCCTATGCATGAGCATATGCTCATGTGCTCATATGCTTTTCCCCTCTTTTTTTTCCTTCTCTTTTTCCCTCTTCCTTCCTCTTCCTTCTCTTCTTTTCCCCTCTCTTATTTCCTCTCTTTCATAAGCGTATGCATTTGCATATGCTTATGGTTATGCTCAGTTGTGATGGGTTGCCTTCCCACAGACAAAGAGGCCAGATGCATATTTCGCATAGGAACAAAGCCGTGGTTTATTGAGATGGAGGCTATGGGAGCAATGGTCGATTGGGTTGACGTGGCTGCTCGCATGATATAAGTCTACTCCTACTTGTAATCTCACTTTTTAAATTGTTTTATTCTTTAAGTTCCAATCTAATTTCCAATTAATATGGTTTGACTCTTAGAGTGTAAGCTTGAATGTCCCATTAGTGGAGGTGAACGGTGATGGCTTACATGACTTCGACAAGGGCTAGGGATCAGGCGTAGCTCACGAGGACTAGGGAATAGGCCAGCACAACCAAGACGAGGACGATGATTCGGATGAGCAGTCGTAGTAGTAGTATTAGTAGTAGTTTGTATATACTTTCTCATGTATATGCTTCTATGTATCGGCTTGTTTGAGCGATTTTGTATTACCCTTTTCGAAAGTGTAATTTTGTAACAAACAATGTTGTATATCTTTGACATGTATATGCTTCTATCGCTCAACTCATTTGAGCAATTTTATATCACCCTTTTCACAAGGGAAATTTTGTAACAAACAACATTATTTCTAATTACTAAAAGAAAGACATTAGTGGGGTAAAACAGGGCTTGCTGTGGCCCTGTTTAGCCCTACTAATGTTTTTTTAAGCTTCTGTTAATCATCGCGATATACTGATGTTTACCAGTGTTGCTATATAGCAACGTTTACTAGTCTCGCTATCTAGCGACATTTATTAGCGTCACTATATAGTGACTCTTACATAGCGATCGTTCTTTTTCGATGTTGAGCGACGTAAATACTAACCTTTGTGCCCATCAAAAAAAAAACTTTTTAGTATTAAAAAGGTCGATATTTTCGTTGAAAAAGGGCCGTGCCTTGTAGTAGTTTTGGGTTTTTTCATGATGGAATTGTGAGGGCCGACGATGTGGCTTTTGGCTTTTAGTGCTACAATGTCAAGATATACCAACACTGTATTGTTTCCAAGCAGTCAGTATATACCGACTCTTTGTATCCCTGAAAGTTAATATATACCGATAAACATAGCATAAGAACTAAGAATAAGATATTTTTAGATCTTGAGTGGATTGTAATCATTTTGTGTTGTGATTTTGGAGGTGTTCAGATGGAAGGGACAAGTAGAAGCTCATCAGATGATGTGCCAACACCCAGGAGCATGGAGTGTCTTATCGAGAGGTTGTCCTTGCAAGTAATAAGTATGACATCAATGCCGTATTGTCATGTGCCACTTGCAAATGTATGGGGAGAAGTCAGGACCATTGGTGGTGGTGATGGATCATCGATAAGTCAATGCTATTTGAGTTTGTGATGATGATTAATATTGCATGCATAATTTACATGAAACCTTGAGACTGGATCTTGTATTTACACGAAACCTTGACACAAGATGAGGAGGGTGGCAAGAGGGGGTGCATATACCTTCACACATTGAGTAGGAGGGTAGTCTCCGAGATGTGCCAGATAATGACGAGGGTATGGTGAGTATGGTGGACATGATGGATTTTAGTTTTATGGGTACTACATCACATGTACATGTGATGTTTAAGTCTGAGGCCATGGTGCAATAGTTTCAATCAACACGGTTGTATGAGGGTGCAGTTGGGATGTCAAAACTATGGGCTTTTCTCTCAATATTGAATCTACATGCAATGTATGGGTGGTCTGATACTAGTGTCTCAGCCTTAATGAGGTTAGTGTATAATTTATCTCAATTTGGATCTTGATTATTTTGAGAATCATCATAATTTCTCATTATTGGAAGCATATGTATGTTTGAATTGCAGGTGATTGTGGGCGGTCCAACTCGGGGGGGTCACTATGTATAAACCCTCTATACCACGTGCGTTCAAGGCCTATTTCTAAAATCCCTTATCTGTAAATTTTTCATTAATAAAATGTACCCCTTTTCTATACAAATCTGTAAATTTTTACATCGGTCCAACTAATAGCAAGTAGTAGTGTTGCATACCGATCACGATGTGCTTTAGAAAGTGGTTTGCTTAGTAAAAAAAGGCTCGGGGGTTCACTCATCATATATAACCCTATCACGTGAGTTCAACAGAAGGAATTTTTTAATTTCTAAAATTTAAAGAAATAAATATACATAAAGGACTATTTAAAATAGTTTTGAAAATCTTTTTATAGATTTGTATAGAAAAGGGGTACATTTTATTAATGAAAAATTTACAGATAAGGGATTTTAGAAATAGGCCTTGAACGCACGTGATATAGAGGGTTTATACATAGTGACCCCCCTGAGAAAAAAGGCTATGTAATAGGGAGAAGGAAAATAGTGTTGTGATGAGCACTTCCCCTTTTACTTGAGCTTGCTAGGTTAGGAAGCTATTATTGAGTGTTCAGTGCAAGATGATGTGGCTTGGTTGTAAAGAATTTATAACAATATAAGTTGATATCCTTGTCTACACTACTACACACGAGCCTTGTTCCGATAATTAAGTGCTGATGTTTAGCATGCACGGTGTGCTAATTGTCAGTACGTAAGGCGGGATTAATAAGGTCACGGTAGATACCGACATTTGATAGAAGTGTTAATGGTCAGTATATACTGACTCATAAGGTTGGTATATACTAACTAATAAAAGAAGTGTAATGGTTAGTATATACCGACTCTGTGAAGCTTTCCTATACTGACCTTTAACAGAGAGTGTTTCGCAATGACATTTTCTTTTCATAAATGTTTGATCCTTTTAAAGAATAAAAATACAAGAGCATGTACATCAAGTTTGAAGCTCATATATTCATGTCCAAGTTTGAGATGAAAAAAATCAATCAAGAGCATTTACATCACGGCTTCATCTTGAGCCAAGTCCTGCATGCCGAACAAGTCTATCTCCAACTCTATATCGAGTTGATCTCCTATATCATAAGCGTACTTTGGCATCATATGTGAACACCTAATACTTGATCTTGTAATTCCCCTTCTTCAATTAAGTCGGGTGATTTGTAGGCTACACTAGTGCGAGGAGCCTATATTTTTCTCTCTCTTTTCAAACTTTTCCCCCTATCTTTTCTTTCTTTTCAAAAACATACAACATAACAAATAACAAAGAGGGATACAACATAATCTCATCATAGATCATAACAAATATCCAAGAGGGGTTACAACAAATATCCAAGAGAGGGCTCCCTCTCATACACTAGAAACTATAGCTCAGATTCTCCAAATGGGAGTACTTTTTTAACTATAAAGATATTCTTCATTGTTTCTTCGACGAAGTGCTATCCTCTTCTTTCCCATCTCTCTTCTTCTTCTTATCCTTCACCATTTTTTCTTTTTATTCTTAGCCCAAGGAGCTTCCTTAGATGTATGGCCTTCCTTCTGGGTCAAGCGTTGCATCTCCTCAATAGAATCCTCCAAGATCTCTCAATCGGTTTTGTTTTGGTCTGAATGATCCTCACCCTTGGTGTGTGCATTTGGACACAGATGCACACTAGGGAGCGATGGTACATCTACCTCCCCATCCTTTATATTGTAATATTGACTGTACAACTCCTCCAAGTATGCTACCATAGCTTTTTCACTAGGGGCCATGGGGAATAGCAGAGAGAGAGAGAGAGAGAGAGAGAGAGAGAGAAGAGAAGGGAGAGACTAGTAGTGAGAGTGATGAGAGAGCAACTAGAAGTAGTAGAGTGGAAGGAGTGGAAGGAAGGGAATGACAAGATGGGAGTGGTGTGATAAGGGATATATCAGGGGAGTGATGTGGCACAAAAGAGGAGAGGAGGGGACTTTAAAGATAAGGGAGGATGAAGCAGATAAGGGAAAGGCAAAGAATCAAATGTTCAAAAGATGAGGACGATAAAGTAGATATGGTGATAGGGGACATGATTGGTGTAGATTGTGGAACAAAGGAGAGTGGATGCAATAAAGCTTCCTAGAATGATCTTTTAGAAATATATTGGCTTGTGTGATATATATAATTTGTTGAATAGAAGTGATTGTGAATGTAGCATTCTTTTACATATCTTGAATGAGTGCCCTGATATCATTTATGATGTGTTTTATATGCCCGTATTTTGTTCTTTTTTTTCAAACACATTAAAAATGGAACACTGTCCTCCATGAAAGTCTTCAAAAAATCCCAACTCAGTTCCCCATGTTGCTGTCATTCAGGACATCCCTCACTTTGTTATCACATGTGGCAGAAAAGATTGCGCATGATGTAGATTGGTAAAAGTATAACATTGAAGTGCATGTGCATGGATGGGTTTCTGAATGATCGTGCATGGAGCGGCATGGATTGAGGGAGGCATAAAATAACCTATGGAATCTCCATAAGCTTTGAAGAGACCACTACGACAGACTACTTAGCAAAAGGAGGACACTGTAAAAGACATAATGGTTTGTGTAGATGTCTTCTTAGACCGTGAATACATAGTCCAAGAAGAGTATAATTATATATTAGAAGAAGTGGAAAATGAGGTCCTGAGTGACCCATCTAGTGGTGAGGACGAGGAAAATACCTTGGATTGTAATGCAGAGTAGTAGACCTCCTGCTCTCTTTTGGCTTTTTTGGAGAATGTCTCTTTTGGAGACAAATTTTGTTTAACAATACTATTTTTGTGAGAATTTTTGTATATGAAAACTCTTTTGGATATAAATTTTGTACCTGAACACTCTTATGGACCTACCTCTATGACTACCCCTAGGTGGACTCCCCATGGGCTAACTCCTCTCGGGCCTACCCTTGCGACTACCCATTAGGGAACTCCTTTGCTAGTAGCCCATGGCTTCGTCGGGTGTCCCGACGAGTTTGTCCCATCGACCATGAGTGACACAGAGGCAACAAGATTCTTCTCTCTAGTGTCCCAAAGGACCTTAGCTATTCCCGCTCCTACACCCCTCGGGGTAGATTAGGGCCATCGATAGCTTTACCTACTTAGTAGTCATCCTATGTAGTCCCTTCGACTGAAGGGTCATCACCTAGGCATACCCATAGTAGATCCAAAAAGAGTAGTAAGGGTTGAGGCTATTGCAGTGGGTCTAGGGATGTAGAAGAGTCTGCACACTCACATCCCTACAGGTCTCTGCTTTGTCATGAGATGCAATACTAGTCAGGTCCTTTGCCCTCCCCACTCATAGGCCGTAGCACCCAGAGACAACTCGCTCCCTTACTCGTAACTCCTTAAGTGCTCGCACCACCCCTCGCTCTACTCCATCCATCGCAAATCCTTCGGACTTTGTTTTCCCAAGGACCTTTCCTACAACGTGAACAACATTGGGCAGTCACAAAATACATGAGGAGGTTGGTGAGCACCCACTTCTTCAATGATATATTTAGACCCTTGAACCAATAGGAGAATAAAGCCAAGGAAGCGTACATAGAAGCCCTCAAGAGACAATTTCCAAATCCTAAAGGGTTTGAGTTTGAAAAAAATGCCATGCTTACTCACATGGGGGAGTTCATTAGGTCTCGTAGATATGAACTAAGGGATGTTGTTAAGGGGGGTAAGCACAAGCCTGGGTGGGAGGACTCGAAGGATTGGGAGAAAGTGAAGAAGTTTTATAGGGACAATCCAGATGCGCTTGGGCCTCAGCGGAGGATAGCGAGGATATGCTTGGAGACTATAGGTCCTTTGCACCTCGGGAGCGGTGGCAAACTCAGCAAAACGAGGCATGGCTAGTAAGTATATATTTATCTTCAACTGAATTCCTAATATGTTCAATTGTTCAAATGTCTTATCATTCATATTTAACTAGTTGAATTTGGATCCATAGGAATCTATGATTGGAAGGCCTCCAGACAATGAGGAGAATAAAAGGTCCTTCAAGATTGGAGCCAGGGCATGGTTTAATGAGAAGCAGAGAGAAGGAGTCCACATCGATTAGGAAAGGGTGGCGGCGCATCATGTGAGTATACTCTATTCCTCTTCGTTATTGTTTGATTATCACCATTTTCTTACAATCAATGCTCTTAGTTTTTCTAACTTGTTTCATTTTTAGGGAGGCATGTTTGACCCATTCAAAGATCCGGAGGGAGACATGGGATCTGACAAAGAGGTGGCTAGGTACGCAAAAAGAGGACGGCAAGGGATCAAGTGCATGATGATAGACCAAGGGCGAGGAGGGCGCACATAGACTAGAGAACGTGCGCGAGGAGGGCGAGGAGGATGAGGAGAGCGAGGAGGATGAGGAGGAGCAATAGTAGGATAGGACATTTAGTGGTTCAATATTTTGGTACTTCTTCCATTTTGTAGTAGATTGCCTCAATGGATTTGCCATTTTGGAGTTCATCACTTTTGCCATTTTGTAGTGCATTAGTGCATTACTTTGCCGGATTTGCCATTTTGTAGTTTAATGGGAAAAAAAATTATGTGGGGCAGAATTGGACTAAAACAAGTCCCATCCTGCCCCACATAATTTGTTTAAGCTTCTATGAAATGTCAGTATACAACGATGCTTGTACTGACATTATATGTCGGTATATTATTGATGCCTACACTGACATCCATATCGACAGTATTTGGCATATTTTACTGATGGTGACACTGATGCCTGCACTTATGATTTCATTGCGACATACACACCGGTAGAGTTTTTGATACTTACCACTTGTTTAAAAAAAATTCTTTGTATTTAGTGTCAGTATTGGTGTCTAAAAGAGACCCATGTCTTGTAGTGAGTCCAGCATGTAGTTGGTTGCTTGTAGATTGGTCTACGCATATCTTTGTTTGTGAACTAGTTTCAAACTACTGGCAATAGCAATAGCAATGGACAATCCATGGTGAAAGAAAAACCTTGCTTGCAACCTCATGAGTGAAGATTTTCAGCCCACTACCCATATTGGTCATATGGACCAGGGCACTAGCTATTGCCTTTCCAATAGACCCTTTCTCCTTCACGATTTTTCTATGATTAGAAATTTGCGATGCCTTCCATTCAGTCGTCCAGAGTGCAAGCTTGTCCTCTCCATTGATAGGCAAGGTTACATTGCTTACCTTTGCATATAACTCCCATTGTCCTACTCGATCTCCAAGCACTCGAGGGACAAATTGATCAACTATCACTTTAACATATGATGGTTCCATTCGTGGGCTAGCTCGTGTACATAAGGCCAAATATTCGGGATACCATGATCATGTAAAAATTTTGAGCTCGCATGGGCACGGATTTCTTCATCACTCAATCCTATCAAGTGTTTGATCGTTGTTTTACGAAAAAGCATGAGAATCGCAGTCTTCAACTGCTCTTGTGTTGCCATCAATGATGGGTGTGTAGCAATCTAGTGCATGCAACAATCGTTTCGTAAGGACTCAAACTTCAAAATAAAGAACACCTGAAATACACATGCAAATTTGCAATGCTAGTGTAAATTAAACCACTCAAAGGCAACATGCAACATTCAACATCATTAATGTTTCTAATAACTTTCACATAACTTCCGATCCTTAGAATAACGAACTACTAAATATGTTTTGCTTTCCAAGGCAATGGTATATTACGTCAAGTAATTCATAACTTACGACATTATCCACTACTATAGTAGTCACTACATGATCTACTATTATAGAGCGAATTTCGTAAAGTCACTATCGAGTGTCAATCTATCAGCAGCTAGTGGAGGCTAGAACAAGAAACATATAACATCATCACATAACCAAGATGATCTAGATTAGATTTGCCAATCACACATTTGGTTGGGAATAGTTTTATTGGAATGAATTGACCGGCAAATGTGAACCATCATCCAAAATAAAATCCAGCTCTAGTGACACCTATGTACATAGATAGATATGATATATAAGAAGATCTAAGCGGGGGAAGCCGACTGGTAGATGTGAGCCATTATTACAAACACCAATTGAGGTGAGGCGAATCCGATTAGCTGAAGTGGATCATATCTTGGCATGACTGATACACAAATAGGCATCTCTCCCTCTATATCTTTCCCTCTCTCTCTTTACTCTCTCATTTACTCTCCCTCTCTCTGTTTCCCTCTTTTACTCTCCCTCTCTCTCTTTTACTCTCCCCCACTCTCTTTTCCTATCTCTCCCTCCTCTCTGTCTCTCTCTTTCCCTCCCTCTAACAGCCTATTGACACTCAGCCAGGGCAAGGTGAATCTGATCGACCGAGGTAGGTCATCATCTAGCCCGACTAACTGACACCAAAAGCTATAGAAGAACTCATCCAAAGACTCATGAGGATCTGCAAGAGAGAGCAATAGGTATGTGCAAGGTAGTAGTGGCAGGAGTGGGGTGTTTTTATAAGTTTTTGCAGCCATTGACTCTGCCATCCCATGAAAGTGATACTTTTGTTCTTCTAGAGCATTGCGAACAGGTTCATACTAAATAAATGCTTAAAAGCTAATATCTTTGTTTTCAAATAATTATTGGTTATAAATGCTCTTATATATATATATATACACACACACACATGCACACTTAAGCATAAATTAATATAATTGATGGAAATTAATTTGCATATTCAACATAGGTACTCTTTCATCATGACTGTTCGAATCCAACATGGTGGTACATGATCCAAGTTGCTCCTCGAAGCAAGCATTTTTTTGAAGATAGGAATGAGGATACGGAGATGCCACCAATAGATCCAACTAATGATGCTAATGGATCTAGGAAAGAGGATGAAGATGATGACATGGTCCAAGAAGAAGGTGACAATATTGACACTGTAATGGAGGAAGGTGGAGATCAACACATTGGGGGAGAAGAGGAAGAATTAAAGGGTGAAGTAGAGGATCAAAAAGGCTTATGTAGACATACAATAGAGGAAGATGATATAGGTGATCAATTGTATGTAAAGAAAGCTAGAGATAGACTTGTTCGGTGTGCAAGACTTGGTTCAAGATGAAGCCGTCAATGCAATTGGTACTGATTGATTCTTTTGATATCGAGGAGCCTTCATGTCTTTGGCTCTCTCATTTTTATAATGGCATTTTGTACATTTGTATGTTAAGTCCACCACGAATATATGAGTGTTTTAATCTCAATTTTGGTGTACATGCTCTTATATTTTTTATCTTTCAAATGAACAAACTTGTGGTCAAAAACTAATTTGGGTCCCCTTGGAAACGATGTTCTATAAAAATGTCAGTATGAAAAATTTAACCCAAAGTCTATATCGGTGACGTTGTCTTAGTCGACGACAGGTGTCAATATGTGCATCGGTATGGGCATTAGTATAAACCAGCATCTTCCCTAGTTGTGTACCGTACCGATGAATTTTGCACCTATGCCCTCAAAGCATCGATAGATAGTGTCGATAAGCTCCCCGTGTGTTGTAGTGCACATTGAATAATTTTACAAACTCTACATATAAAATTTCATCTATATGGAGAGTAATGTGCCCAATGTCTTGTCTATCCACCAAATCTGCCTTAAGAGAATTTGGGTAGGTGTCAATTTGAATCATGTACGTCCCATACTTGTTACAAACTCCATTATTTATGAAAGATCAATGCTTTGAATACACAAAGGATTACTTCCCTAGCTGTGTACCGTACCGATGAATTTTGCACCTGTGCCCTCAAAGCATCGATAGATAGTGTCGATAAGCTCCCCGTGTGTTGTAGTGCACATTGAATAATTTTACAAACTCTACATATAAAATTTCATCTATATGGAGAGTAATGTGCCCAATGTCTTGTCTATCCACCAAATCTGCCTTAAGAGAATTTGGGTAGGTGTCAATTTGAATCATGTACATCCCATACTTGTTACAAACTCCATTATTTATGAAAGATCAATGCTTTGAATACACAAAGGATTACTAATTCAATGAAGCAGTAAAAGATGGCTTCTCCTCATCATTCCAATTTATGGGTGATCGTGGAAGAGTCAATGGTAAGGGGGGTAAATGAGTTGCAATGTTAGAAGCTTCAGCACCAAAGCCCAAGCTCTTCGATTTCTTATCCTCTAGGACTACACTATCATACAAAGGCCTTTTAGCAGATAGACTATGACCGGGAGACCCTTTCAAAGGTGGGAGGGAGGACATAAAAATTGAGGCTATGCCATGAAACCACTTAAATTATACCATCTCCTACTATTAGGGGCTTCTTTGATAGAGGAGAAGAGGGCATAAACCTTACCCCAACTCTTAAGTACGCCCTAATAGCCACATCTCTTAAGTAAAACACACTAATCCTAATTAACAATCACTGCCCTAACGCACAGCAAAGTACACTAACTGCACCAGTTACACTCACCTACTTACCACTAACACTCTCCACTTAAACACAATCACCTAAAAAGCACTTAACGTTTAACACCACAAATCCAACATAGAAACAACATCCATTCCAAACTAGTGCCCTTGTGGGGCCAAAAAGATGAGAAGAATGGAAATACTTTTGGATCTTGCAAAGATCCTTGAAGACGAATGTATGAATATTACGACCATCATGACATTAAATGTATGAATTATGATATTGGTATTCTCCTAAAAAGTCGCAAATATGGTCCTTAGGTTGATTTTCATAGGAGATACACATTAGAGTTTGCATATTTAAAATAATGTGCTAATTTTCTTACTCTACAGACACCATATAAAGACGCTTGTGTAAAACGGAAACAATGGCTTGATTAGCCAGCCCCAATATTATAATTGAAAGTCAAACTAAAATGAACAGGCATATTAATCTATTGGAAACTGAAGCCTCATATTTTTGTAACGCCATCGTAGAATCCAACATCTCGTTGCAAATTTAACCCTTGCCGTGGAGAGTATAACAATGAGAAATTTAAACGCCGAAGCAATTAGCAATCAATTAAAACGCTGAACCAGTTAACCACAAACTAATAACAATAAGTACGAGACATTCAAAAACAGCTCAAATACTAAATTCAGTGGGTATGCCCATGCTCAAGTAACGAATCCAATACTAAATTAAGTGGGGGTATGTATGCCCATGCTCAAGTAACGAATCTAATTGAAACATTAAGAACGATCGCTAAAAGGAACAAAAGGAGCGATTCCGAAGCGAAGCTGAACAGATAATGCAGCGCTGAGGAGTTCGAAAAGTTATCTGCTCGAAGTGAACGATTGGTATAGAGATTGGGTAACGAGAGAGAGTCGTTGTTAAAATTCTTCTCTGGCCTTAGAATGTATTAAACCTTGCAAACTTTGGCTACATATAAAAATATAAATGGCCTTAGGCATTCACTCGTAGAGAAGCCATGGCGTCAGAACAAGGTCGACTGACACGTTGTTTGCCGGTGAAGTTGTTGTGGACAGATATGGACGACTACTTGAGAAAATATTATAGAGAATAGAGCAGCAATGAAGCGCGCACAAGGGAAAGTCGGTGAGCGGGATGAGCTGGGCAGGCTGCAACTTGCAGGTTCAATAACCTCAGTTGCGGGGCCTGAGAATAGGAGGACTTGAATGCAGGAAGTGAGTACGTCGGGGTACAAGGCCGGTGTAAGCGCAGCTCTCCTTCACCGTCAAGGTGGGTTGACTGTTCTCTTTGAACTCCATGTACGTCTGCAGGTCCAGGTCAAGTTGAAAGCTGCCCACCTTCAGAAACCACGAACGGACCTGGTGAACAATGATATCCTCAGGCCAACATAAACCTTCGTTAGTCGCAAAAGCGCATTAACAGTTTGCAAAAAACCTCACTTGCTAAGAACGCGTTTCTATATTTCGAAATTATATTCGATCTCGGTTGTTCAGTACTAGATTTAGTGAGACATTATTTCACAGGACAGAAACCCCTTACAAATCGGTTTCCATCTTGGCGGCAAGACATGGAATGTCTTTAGAACCTGTAGAACCTGATTATTACACTAATTATAAGAACATATCAAGCGACAAACTTAAGAAATACGTCAGTCACCGCCCTTTACAGGGCTTATGACTAAAGTTACACGATGAAACAGTGACACAAAAGGTTGACAAATCTGTGAGGCGATTCAGACACCAGATATTATAGAAAGGGATACAGAGGAGAGACATTACAGAATCGTTAAGGCTCGAAGAACTGTTTGCAAGCTTGGTTTACTGGCTTTTGCAGCTCTAATTTCGCAGCTAGGTTCGTATTGAAAACATCGGCCGGACGCATTACTAAAACGTAATCCACTATATCTCCAGGACGAATGTGGCCGACTCATGTGAAGGTTAAAGAATCCGAATGATGTCTCGATCAGCCCGGGTATTCACCCAGATAACGTCAAAGGCGCCCGCTGGACTTTGGAAATGTCTATGACAGACTCGATGATCAAGAACTAGGATAAGCTGATAAGTTATGCGGAGACCACTACAGGGTGCTGACAGAAGGAGAGCGAGCACGCATGGCGCCCTGCATTCACCTTGCAGACCGCAATGTGAGCTCGAGCTCTCTTCTGTCAGCGCCCCTTCCGCCTTCTAATACGAGGACTCTTCGATGAGATACTGCTCTTACTAGAACTCCTACTTCCTGTATATATAATTTTGTCGAGGAATGACAGTAAAGAAGAAAGCGGGCCAAAACAAGAAAAAGAAGCATGGGCTAAAAACGGCCGTAACAAAATTCCAGAAAGCGGTGTTGAGGCCTTGTCGTCTTGTTATTGTTCAGAACGTTGAACCTTAAAGCCAAAACAGAATATTGCAACAGAAACCTTGAAGCCAAACCTTGTCTCGATCAGCCTGGGTATTCACCCAGATAACGTCAAAGGCGCCCGCTGGACTTTGGGAATGTCTATGACAGACTCGATGATCAAGCTAGGATAAGCTGATAAGTTATGCGGAGACCACTACAGGATGCTGACAGAAGGAGAGCGAGCACGCATGGCGCCCTGCATTCACCTTGCAGACCGCAATGTGAGCTCGAGCTCTCTTCTGTCAGCGCCCCTTCCGCCTTCTAATACGAGGACTCTACAATGAGACACTACTCTTACTAGAACTCCTACTTCCTGTATATATAATTTTGTCGAGGAATGACAGTAAAGAAGAAAGCGGGCCAAAACAAGAAAAAGAAGCATGGGTTAAAAACGGCCGAAACAAAATTCCAGAAAGCGGTGTTGAGGCCTTGTCGTCTTGTTATTGTTCAGAACGTTGAACCTTAAAGGCAAAACAGAATATTGCAACAGAAAAACAGAGAAGCAAATATGAGTTTTCAAAAATGCAGTCCATCCTGACTTCTCAGTCTTGACTCTTGTACGTGTTACAAAGAAGATCAGCTTTCCACTTGGAGGTTGTGGCAAAAGAGGTGTTATCACAAAATGGGTTTCACAATTTTGACTTAGGTTGTCCCAAAAGTGATGTGTCCCAAGGTGGTTGTCATGACTTGGTTGTCACAAAATTGGTGTCCCAAAGTAGTTGTCATGACTTGGTTGTCACAAAATTGGTGTCCCGTTATGCCATGTCACAATTATATAGGTCTCACAATTGCTGTCCCATTATCGTTGTCACAATATGGGTCTCACAATTTGGGTGTCACAAAATGGTGACATGGTTACAATTAGTTCTCATAAATAGGTTGGTTGTCACCATTAGGTTCTCATGATATGGTTCTCATGTTATGGTTGGGTGCACGTCACAATATCAAGGGATTTAAATCATTAGATATAAAATGGTAATTTAAGTCGTTCTAATCGGTCTTTTGAAATAAAAGCTGTTTCAAAAATAGCTCAATCAAGGAATTTTTTTTCTTGGTGATTGGGGGATTGGTCAATGCTTGTCAAAACATGGTTTTCTTACTACCACGTCATACATATTACAACGTATATATAATATGAGATATTGACTTGTATATTCACAATCAACTAGTAGCTACAGATTGTGAATAAAACTATGTGTTGATTTGACTTGATGTAAATTTATTTTTTGACTAAAAACGTCTTGTACAATATTAGCGTCATAAACGAGTTGTCTCAATATGAGTGTGAGATATGGATGTCATGACATGGGTTGTCCGAATAACACACTATTCAAATATTTTGGACTTTCCTGCTTTGTTTGTTTGACATTTTTTCAAAATGGTCACCTCCACTCAATATTCACCAGCTAGTTGGGTGTGTTTGAAATACTGCATAGATCACTTCCCTACAATAAAGATAAAGTTGTAAAGTTATGAAGTGGTTAACTTCACGATCTAGTAAAGTCTAAAATTGAGCTGAATAACAACACTGTGTAAGACACCTTAACATCTTTCCTTAGTGTACAAGAAGTATTGCATACTATTTGTAGTCATGACTCAAATTGGGTAATTTAAAATAGACTAAAATTTGTATTGCATATAATTTTGAATCATGGCTCGAATAGATTTAAAAATGTATTGCATATAAATTTCAATCACGACTTAAATAGAGTAATTAAAATTTTGTTGAGTTCAACATCTAGGTGATCATGTAAAGATGCACCATTTGATTGTCTTGATGTGCCTCTCTATCAAAGCTTGCTACTGAACTAGCATGTTTTGGACACTCCCTTCACTCCATTAGCTTGCTCCTTTGATTTTTCTTTCCACCTTGTCCTTAGTTTTCTCTCCATGTCTCCATTATGTCATTTGTCCTTCGGTCCCTTTGTCCTTAGCCCTTCAATCCTCCACCCTTTCC
Source organism: Dipteris shenzhenensis (assembly GCF_047967505.1). Classification (NCBI taxonomy): domain Eukaryota; kingdom Viridiplantae; phylum Streptophyta; class Polypodiopsida; order Gleicheniales; family Dipteridaceae; genus Dipteris; species Dipteris shenzhenensis. The sequence continues at coordinate 10,866,182 of NC_141622.1, read as the reverse complement.
TATCCCTTTGGCCTTGATAGTTGTATTCATGTCTTTGGAATTTGCAAGTAGAACATCGATTCCAAAGATCCATAAACCCTAAAAATCCTCAGTGTTGGTACAAGTTTGATTAAAAAATATATTTAATGCTATACTTCCAATCTCACAATCATAAGCCAGGCAAGCAAACATGGCAAGGCAAAGGCTCTATGATGTAGTCAAGAGGCAGAGAGCAATAGTCTCTATGCTCATGAGTAAATGCATTTAGTGCCATGTGTCGAGCTCTGCACTATTGAGCATGATAAGAACTTTTCTCATTATTACGCCAGTGCACCTTCATGACATCGCGAAAATTTTCGGTGAGAGTGCGGATCCGTGCAAAATCTAGAAGCGCATTGCGTCGTGTCCCCAAAATGGCCCCAAAAATAGTTCTGTGATTGGCTAAACCCAAACAAATATTGACCCAAATGTGTCTGCTTGCTACTACAGCTATCCACGATGAGAACATAGATGTTGCAGCTCAATTTGCCATTTGGGCAAATATACAAAAGACAAGGAACTCAAATTGAAGAAGGCTAAGATTGAGCATGACTGCAAGGAAAAGGAGCCTGAAGGGAGGAGCCAACCCTTCTAGAAAGGAGCAAGAAGGGCCTACCTAGCCTACAACCAAGAAGCTCAAATCAAGGAAAGAGGAAGTAGCATGAAGGGAGGGCATGGGCCCTTGTAGGAAGGAACCAACCCCATTCTAGAAAGGAGCAAGGAGGGCTGAGCCTGCAATCAAGGAGCTCAACAAGGAGTCCTTGAGATGTAATCTGATGAAGGAAAGGAGTCTTTGAGATGTAATCTATGTAATTATGTGTAATCTTTTGAATTGTTAAGATTCTTCTCCATAGTATTTAACAAGTAATGTGAGATGAAAGATTTTGAGTAGATCAGTGATGTGAGACTGAAAGATTTTGATTAGTCGAGTTATGTGAGATGAAATATTTCAATTAGACAACTAATGTGAGATGAAAGATTTTGATTAGACAACTAACATGAGACTGAAGAATGAGAAGGTCAGGCTCAATGAACTCAAAGATTTTGATTACCAAACTAACATGAGACTGAAGATTGAGAAGGTCACGGCTCAATGAACTCTCTCCCTATTTAAGTGTAGTGTAGACATAACTAAGAGCCCATTATGAATCTAGCCCCAAAACTGTGTACACCGATCCAAACTCTATACACCGATCCACCTATAATGAATATATGGCATACCCAAATAGCTTTGGAATGATTTTGTTCTATCTAGTTGGATGGCATCCTCATAGAAATAGACCCATAGAAGGAGGAAAATAGCTACAAGGAGGACATGCTTTGTATATTACTTAGAGTCAATAGAGATGGTGAATATTAATTTCCTTGGCTATTGTTTTTCATTCTCTTTTAAGGTACTTGTCAAGCTCATGATGTAGGTTTCTTTCAGCAGGACATGATAGAGGCGTGAAGATGTATAGAGCACAAAGACCAGGTTGAAGAGGACCCCTAGCAAAAGGAGGATTTACTATGGGCATACAGGTTGGCAGAGTCAAGCAATAAGTATGTAATCTGAGTGTGTGAAGAGGTTTGCCATTGTGCGTTAGACTAGCCTAAAGAGATGGGAGATGCTTGCTATAGAGACTCTATAGAGACTCTGATAAAATAGTTGGGAGTTTGGAATTTCCTTGAGCCACAAAATGTCATCATATTTTGAAAAACTAAAAATCTTGTAGACATTTCTTGGACTTATGAACTTTCTCATGGTGCTCATAATACCTGATTTTGTATCGACTTGCTTCCATATTAGTACTTAAATGTTTTAAGAAGCCCGGGGGTTGAAATATAATGGTTAATGATAACCAGTATAAAGGGCACTGTTTTAGTATAGCAATGTGCAACAAATTTTAGGACAGCATGGCAATAGTGTAGGGATAGCATGGTAGTAATGAAGGATAAGTTATCACCAGCATGGTGGTTGGTTGCACTAGGATATTAACAGCCACCAGAGCGATGATTTGCTTCTATTATTACAAGATGAATGGATTCTTAGGATGTGTGGATTTATTATGGAAAACCAACATGGTGGTTGTTAGGATATACTAAAAACAAGCATGACAGTTAACGAGGACACTGTTTTAGTATAGCACTATGTAACAAATTTTAAGATGGCATGGCAGTAGTGTAGGGATAGCACGGTAGTAATGTAACATAAGTTATCACCAGCATGATGGTTGGTTGCACTAGGATATTAACAACCACCAGCATGGTGGTTTGCTTCTATTATTAAAAGATGAATGGATTTGTAGGGTGTGGATTCGTTATGGGAAACTAGCATGGTGGTTGTTGGGATATACTAAAAACAAGCATGGGATGAAATCTAACGGTTAACAAAATGATAAACAATCTAAAGGGCACTGTTTTAGTATAGCACTATGCAACATATTTTAGAATAGCATGGCAGTAGTTTAGGGATAGCATGGTAGTAGTGCAGGATAATTTATCGCTAGTGCGTGGTGGTTGGTTGCACGAGGATATTATAAACAGCCACGGCCAGTGCAGTGGTTTGCTTCTATTATTACAAGATGAATGGATTTGTAGGTTATGTGAATTTGTTATGGAGAACTAGCACAATGGTTGTTGGGATATACTAAAAACAAGCCTGGGATTTACATAAACAATTTAATAAAAAGCAACACGGTGGTTGTTTGGGATATACTAAAAAGAAGCATAGTCTCAAATAAAAATTCCATTTTCTAGGACAAGTAGACATATTGTTTCCTTGTGATGAGACTACATACATTTTCTTAGTACTATCTCAATCATCCTCATCCATTGCTCTAAGACACCCCAAGATGTGCTCATGCGTGTCTAAATCCAATTTGAAGACACTCTTGCCCTTCTTTCATTGTGGTATAGGTTGCATTTGGAACTTAATAGCTCTTACTAGATGAGAGTACACACATGTTTGTGGACTCTTATGTAGTAGTTCGTAATTGCAGACTCTCTTGGATGTTTTTTGGTACCAAAAAGCTCCGATTACTACATCCCAATTATCATAGGTTGTTTCCCAATTATCCTTAAATGTTTCCTCAACCTTGTCCTTAGGTTCTGTGCACTACAATAGAAAGTATGGGTCATCTTCCTCATTCTCCCTAGATGCTACAACAACTGAAAAGTTATCCCCCTCTTACAGACAATCAATGAGGTCATCCAAACTCTCCCCAAACTATGGCAAGTCATTTGTCTCTCCATTGTTTGTCACTCCATCTGAACATAGAGGAAAAGCTTGAACTCGCCCCCATGTCTTCACAGTTGCAATGTTCTCACAATTGTCATGATCCCCTATGATGCACGCACTATAGAAACAAGAAAGTTTTCTTGTTTTACTCAATTGGGTTTTTGAAAAGCCCCATATGCTGTGCAAACCATGAACTCCTTTAATTTTCTCATAATCTTGCTGGCTTTTCGTTTGCAATTCATCCACTTTCACTTCATGTTGGAACACTTTGCATACTACAGTATTCTTAAGGGTTTGTTTAATGTATGTTGAATGTGTGCCAGTGGAGAGGTTGGTTGTAAGACATGTTGCAGCATCATGGGCATCATTGAGTTTTTCTTGAGGGCATGCTCATGGGAGTATAAATAGAGCTTGCTTAATAACAACACCGCATCCATCATGTTCACCCTTGCCATGGCTAGACCGAAAGAAGGGCACGACACATGCATAGGCCTCAAAATAGATCATATTGACATGATTGAAGAGTATCATGTCCATCACATATGTGCGCATTCTAATAACACACGTCAAATATTATTTTTTGGCGGGTGTGCATAACACTTGATGGAAAATTGGATTTGTGGTGACTTTGACCATCTAGAGCATATACAATGGGCATGATACTTTACACATGGTTCACAATAGGTTTAATTGATGCAAGTACAAAGTGTTGTGTCCATCGGGTATGTGCACATTCAAATAACACACCTCAGAGCATTTTTTTTGGCGTATCTGCATAAGACAGTGAAAAATGGGGTTTGTGATGAGTTTGACCATCCAAAGCATATTCGATTTGCATGATACTTTTCATAGGCCTTAAAATAGGTTCTATTAACATGAATGAAAAGTATCATGCCCATCCAATATGTGCGTGTTCGAATGACACACTTCAAATTCTATTTTTTGGCGGTTGCGCATAACACTTGATGAAAAACGCAGTTTGTGGCAACTTTCACCATCCAAAGCATATTCGATGGGAACGATACTTTCCACACACCTCAAAATGGGTTAGATTAATGTATGCACAAAGCATGGTGTCCATCGGGTATGATTGCATTTGAATAACACAACTCAAATACTATTCTTTTGTAGTTGTGCATAACACGGTGAAAAAGGGTGTTTGTGTCACATTTGACCATCCAAAGCATATCCTAATGGGAAATATATTTTGTATGAGACTAAAAATAGGATATATTTATATGTGTAAAAAACATCCTGCCCTTTGGTTATGCACACATTCGAATAATACACATCAAATACTATTTTTTGGTAGTTGTGCATAGGGTATAAGCTCTAGGGATTAAGATTTAGGGTATAGGGTTTATGATTTAGAGCATAAGATTTAGGGTAAAGGGTTAAGGTTTTAGGCTATATGGGATAGGGTTTAAGGTTAAGGGTATAGGATCTAGGATTTAGGGTATAGGGATCAAGGTTCAAGGATAGGTATTAGGGTTTAGGGTATATAGTATAGGGTTTAGGCTTTATGATATAGAGATTAGGTTTTAGGGTATAGGTTTTAGGTTTTACGGTATAGCTTTTAGGATTTAGGATATAGAATATATGGTTTAGGGTATAGGTTTTAGGATTATGGTTATAGGGATTAGGAATTAGGATTTAGGTTATAGGAATCAGGTTTTAGGGTATAGGGTTTATGGAAGGAAAGTAAGGAGAGGGGTGGGAGGGAAGGAAAAAGGTAAGGAAGGGGAGGAGAGGAGAGGGGTATAGGGTTTATGGAAGAAAAGTAAGGAGAGGGGTGGGAGGGAAGGAGAAAGGTAAGGAAGGGGAGGAGAGGAGAGGAGAGGAGGGGGGGGAGGGGGGGAAGGGGAGGATATAGATTTTATGGCATACACTATAGAATTTAGGCTATAGGAATTAAGCATGGTAAAGGTATTTGCAAAGTTTCATGACCATGCCTTATATAATCCACAAAAGGGGTTGGAAAGGAAGATCAACTATGATTTGTGTTTGCACAAGGATTTATTAATTTCCTCATTTTGAAATGAAAAATCTTTCCTAGGGTAGAGTTACAAGTATTAGCCATGCTACCATTTTTAAGGCTTCAATGGGTTTAAGTATAATTAAACTTCATTTACAAGTTTTTAATATGTTGGAATTTGAAAATTCTAACCATATAGATGACTCTAGATGGCTTATGTTGATCAACTTGAGTACTTGGAAGGCTAAATTTGGACCTCATACAAGAAAGTTATGTTAATTTTGTAAGAAAATAATATGTCTATGCTCAACATATAAAAGGATCTCGTATGCAAGAGAGAAAACAAGATAGTATGGAGAATAAAAAATTTGATTACTGTAGAACTGATACAATAGATGGTGCTACCTCCCAACCGTGCACTCCTGTGAAAGAAGCTTTGATGGCGTGCTGGAAACAGTAGAAGACGGAGGCTGGATGTTAAAGAATCAGGGTTGCTGTAGCCTATGATGAAATGGGCTTCACAGGCTTGCTCTTATATAGCCACAAGTCATAGTCATTTAGGCTCAATCGGGTGACCAACCCAGTCCACCCAAAACGGTTGACTGGGGGTCAGTCCCGAAATAGGCCATTGACCATACGATAGAATCGGTGCACAAAACAGAGCAACTGACCTATGATCACCATTTGGCCCAGAGCCATCCGAGATCATCTGAGGCTCCAAATGGGCCCCACAACCCAAGAGTGGGCTACCCTGGGAAATGCTTCGTCTACCCTCAGTGCGGTTAGTCAAGGGAGCCTTCCTGCACTTGCATGTAGCCTAGTTGGCGATGTGCCAACTCTATCTGAAGCCATCTAACCATCAAGCCACACATGGCCCCCATCTGGTGTCCAAACTAAAACCTACTGGATAACCGAGCTACTCAAATGCCTTCTCCTCATATGGGGGGCTTACAAGTAGAGTTAGCTGGTTCCCACGTAGTTACATGAGAGTGGAGTATTGATATCTAACACCCCCCCTCAATGTCCACCCACAAGTGAACTTACTTTTTCGGGCCAATGCCAAGTCGATGAAGATGCCTCTCTAGCAAGTCTCTTCCAAGAGCCTTCGTGAAGATGTCCGCAGCATTCTCTGTAGTCGGATAGTACACCAAGTCGACCTTTTCATTAATGATGAGCTCGCGTACAAAGTGATATTGAATCTCAATGTGTTTTGTGTGAGCGTGGAACACCGAGCTCTTTGCAATCACCATGCAACTTTGATTGTCACATGATAATTGCGTAGGCTTGTTCTGCACTGCACCCATTTCCCCCAAAATCCTCCTCAACCACACTGCCTTGCAAGAAGCAAAGCATGCAGATTTGTACTTGACCTCGGTAGAAGAAAGAACAACTGTGGGTTGCTTCTTGATGACCCATGACACAACTCTAGATCCAAGTGAGAAACAGTACCCTATCACTGATCTCCTACTGTCCATGTCTCCTGTCCAATTCGAGTCACAGAATCCAGCCTTTGATGTATTTCAGCACCCGCATCCCTGCCCTCCAATGGTTCTCCTGGGGCTTATTGGAAAACCTGCTTAGTACACCAATCACAAAACTGATGTCCAGTCATGTGTTGCACAGGTAAATCAAGCTGCCCACAAGCCTTCTGTACTTCGCTTCGTCCACCAGTGGTGATGAATCCTCGTTTGAGAGCTTTGTGTCAACCTCCATAGGGGTACCAACTGTCTTGCACTCAGCCATGCCAAATGCCTTCAGTATCTCTCCAACATACTTCAGCTATAAAATGAAGATCTGTTTCGGCTCCTGCCAAACTTCAATCCCCAAACAAAAATGCATCAGTCCAAGGTCTGTCATTTCAAACTCTCTTCCTAGAAAATGCTTCATCTGCGAGATCTTCTCTTCATGGTTCCCTGTTATGACAAGGTCGTCCACATAAAGGACAACAATCATACACCTGCCTCCTTCTCTGAAGATATACAAATTTGCATCAGATAGGCTCCTCCTAAACCTATTTTGCAGAAAGTAGGCATCAATTCACTGGTACCATGCTCGTGGGGCCTGTTTCAGCCCGTAAAGTGCCCTCTTTAGTTTGCAGACTTTACCTTCTGAACTGGGGATCTCAAAACCTAGTGGTTGTTCCACGTATACCTCCTCCTTGAGATCTCCATTCAGAAAGGCAGATTTCACATCCATCAGAAACACGGGCCAACTTCCCTGGGCAGCTAAAGACAAAACACTATGAATTGTGGCTAGTCGATCTGTGGGAGCAAAAGTATCTTGATAATCAAAACCATGTACCTATGCAAATCCTTTTTCCATGAGCCAAGCCTTGTACTTATCCAACGTGCCGTCGGACTTGTACTTGGTCTTGTACACCCACTTGGTCCCGATTACCTTGCATTTTGGTGGTCGATCCACAAGGTCCCAAGTGTTGTTCTTCATTATGGAGCCATACTCCGACTGCATAGCCTCCATCCACCTATCATCACCCTATGCCTCTTCAAGACACGGGTTCATCAGCACAGATCACTTCTGTCATCAAAGCATAGTTGACCAAGTGTTCTTGTGCCCTTCTTTGCTCCTCTAATCTCTTGGACCGGCAGTGTTCAGATGGTTTCTTCTCAATGGCTGGAGGTTCTCTGTTGTCCAAAAGCTGCTTTACCCACTTCAGGAATGGCCGTTGCCGTTGTGGTTCTGCAGGCACTTCTTCATGTTCTTTGTCTTGAATCCTCCCAAGCACCGTTGGGGGAGTTCGGTCTGCTATTGGTGGTGGTACTAGATGGATATGTTGGTCCTGGTTGTCTGGGAAGGAAGCATCCTCCTCCAATTGATGCGGCTGTTTTGAGAAGACCACATCGCGACTTACAATTACCTTCTTGGTAACAGGGTTATAGAGATGGTAACCCTTCGCCTCTTCACTGTAGCCCAAGAAAATACACTTCCAACTCTTCAGTTCCCATTTGATCTTGGTAGCATCAGGGACATGCACAAAACAGTCACATCCAAAAACTCTAAAATGTGCAGCTGAAGGTTTCTTACTAGAAAAGGCTTGTAGTGGAGTAATCCCATTCACAACCTTCGTGTAGCTACGATTCAGGATGTAAACTGCAGTGTTACATGCTTCAGCCTAGAAAGGCTTTGGCAAATCTTTCCCTTTCATCATACTCGGGCCCATTTCACAGATGACGCACATCTTGCATTTTGCTACTCCATTTTGTTGTGATGTATGTGGCGGGAGTTTTTGCCTCTTGATTCCGTGACTTTTGCAGTAACTTTCAAATTCAATTGATGTGAGCTCTCCACCTCTATTTGATCTCAACTTCTTCACCTTCCTCCCCGTTTCTTTCTAGACCATTACATGCCATTCCTTGAACCTACTAAAAGCCTCGTCTTTAGTCTTCAGGAAGTATATCCATATCCTTCTACTGTAGTCATTGATCAATGTCATGAAGTAGTAGGAACCACCCAAAGCTTCCTTCTCCATCTTTCTGTAGATGTTCGTGTGAACGAGCTCTAGAGGAGCATTTGCCCTGCTGGCCTCTTTAGGAAAGGGATGCTGATGCTGCTTGTCCATCATGCAAGCTTCACATACATCGGGCAGATCTGAAATTTCTGGTAGGTTTGCAATCATTCCACTTTTATGCATCTCCTTCAAAGAACTAGGTTTAGATGACCAAACCTCTCATGCATCAGCTTAGTGTTCTTCACATCTGCTTGAGTACTAAAAGCTGAGAGTTCGTAAATGTTGTTGCGCCATGTACCTTTACCAATGACCTTCCCTTGAAGATCCAGGATCTGTGCACCATTCTTATCGAATTGAACTGTGAGGTCCCGATCCGTGATCATGGAAATGGACAACAAGTTCCTCTTGATATCTGGCACATAAAGAACATCGGACAATTGTTTTCAAACTCCATTTGACTTGAGAGCAATCGTACCTTTTCCTTTTGCTAGACATTTTGCATCATTGCCGACTGCTACCAGGATGTCATTCCTTACCGACTGTAGAGAGGTATACCAATCCTTCCGACTGGTCATGTGGCATGATGCACCACTGTCAATGATCCACGGTTCATCTACAGGTACATGAGCTGCCTCTTGCAAATCTCCTCAATCGTGACAAATAGCTCTACTGGTACTACTTGGTGCCATTGCTAGACTCTTTCTTTATTCTGTTCTTCTCATCTGCAATCTTCTTTTGGTACTCATTCTGCTTGTGCCCTGCCTTGTTGCAATAGAAGCACTTGATCTTCTTCTTTCTCTTTTTATCATCAGAAGAAGATGGGTTACCAGAGTCCTTACCCTTACCTTTCTTAGATCCGGTCCAGAAACCCGAATCTTCTCTAGTCCTCATCTTTTGACGCATCTCCTCCTCCAGAAGCATCGCGCTGAAATCCTCAAAGTTGAGGGGTGGATTTCTGTTCTGTGTATTCAGCACCATAACAAGACCATCGTACTTTGGTGGGAGAATCCGTATGCACCTTTGTGCTAGATTCTCGCTGGTGATGGTGATGCCAATCGCAGTCATTTGATCACACAGATTCTTCACCCTGGTGATGAACTTCTCTACCACTTCAGACTCAGACAACTTCTCGTTCGCGAGTTGATCTCTAGATTCAAAATTCAGATGTGATTCATGGTCTCGTATTGATTTTTCAAGACCGTCCATGCCTCCTCCACTGTGATGACATGTTGAATTAATGCCATGATGGAATCACTAACACTGCAGACAATAGAACACAATGCATCTGCATTTCTTCTTGTCCACACGAGAATCTCATCCGCAGTTGGTACTATCTATTGTCCTGCATTGGCTGGATCCGGTCTTGCAACCGGCCTCACATTCACCTCAATAGGAGTGTCCCAAAGCTCATATGCACTTAGGATGGTCTTCATCTTGAACTTCCAGAGTGGATAGTTAGCCATCCAACTTTTCGCTTTTGCCAAACGGTGGGATTCGCAGTCTTGCAGGCTGCGCCATCTCTCACAATCTGATCGCAAACAGAAAACACACTACCAAATCTTCTTGCTAGAGTCCAGGCTCTGATACCATGTAAGATAATAATAAACGTCTATGCTCAATAGATAATAGGATCAAAGAGAGAAAACAAGATAGTATGGAGAATTAAAAATTTGATTATCGTAGAACTGATAAAATAGATGGTGCTACCTCCCAACCGTGCGCTCCTGTGAAAGAAGCTTCAATGGCATGCTGGAAACAGTAGAAGACGGAGGCTGAATGCTAAAGAATCAGTGTTGCTGTAGCCCATGATGAAATGGGCTTCATGGGCTTGCTCTTATATAGCCACCAGTCATAGTCAGTTTGGCTCAATTGGGTGACCGACCCAGTCCGCCCAAAACGGTTGATGGGGGGTCAGTCCTAAAATAGGCCACCAACCATATGATAGAACCCATGTGCAAAACAGAGCAACTGACCTACGGATGCCATTCGGCCCAGAGCCATCCGGGATCATTTGAGGCTCCAAACGGGCCCCGCAACCCGAGAGTGGGCTACCTTGAGAAATGCTCCGTCGACCCTGAGTGCGGTCAGTCAAGGGATGCCTTCCTGCACTTGCATGTAGCCTAGTTGGCGGTGTGCCAACTCTATGTGAAGCTATCCAACCATCATGCCACACATGGCCCCCATTTGGTGTCCAAGCCAGGACCTATCGGATAACCGAGCTACTCATATGCCTTCTCCTCATATGGGGGGCTTATAAGTAGAGTTAGCTGGTTCCTGCATAGTTACATGAGAGTGGAGCATTGATATCTAACAAAATTTTGGGCAAATTTTTCAAATTTCAAGATTGAGATATTAGCCACACCAGTTTGGAGAAGCTCCTAAATTTGCCTTTGGGCAAATGTTCACCCTTAAAAATTTACATTGGGGAGGGTAGGAAAAAAGGCAATTAATGGAATGGAGGAGAGGGGAACAGAAGGAAGGGGGGGGGCAAGGGGGGAAGGAGGAAGGGGAGGGGGGGAAGGGGAAAGGGGGGGAAGGGAGGGAAAAAGGGGGGGTAAATGGGGGGGGGGGGGTAATGGGTGGGTGGGAGGGTGGGGGGGGAGGGGAGGGGAGGGGAAAGAGCAGGGGGGGAAAGGGGGGGGAAGGGTAGAGGGGGGGGCAAGGGGGAAAAGAGGAAAGGAGGGAGAGGGGCAAGGGGAGAGGGGAGGGGATAGTGGATGGGAAAGGGTAGAGGGGAGGGGAAAGAGGAGAGGGGAGAGGGGACGGGGGAGGGGGGGGAGGGGAAAGGGGGGGAGGAGGGGGGAAGGGAAGGGTGTTGGTGTTAAAGGTCACTATACCTTTACCCTGGTTATGTACAATACTCAAACACATATATAAATGAGTGAAAAAGAAGATTAGGGTAGTTCTGCACCCGCCAAAACTTGTGGCTCTCTGTTTCTCTCTCTCCCTCTTCCGTTCTTGCTTCCGTTGAGAGCACTCTCAACTGGTATCAGAGCCCGGGTGATCTAGCTGAGCGTGCATGAATGCTTGAAGCTCAGCAGCTTTGTGGGAGGAAGGAGAAGCTCTGTGGGAAGCTTTGTGGGTGACTTTACTTGCATCCGAGTGTGCAGAGACCTTGGAGAAACCTTTGGAAAAGTCAGTTTGGTTTTACGAAGTGGTTTTGAGAGTTTGTTAAGAGTTTTTAAAGAAAAAGTCATTTTTTGAGCTTTTCCCTGTTCCGTTCGATGACAGACTCTGTATTGACTTGTAGAGGCAACTATTGCTTGCTTTTGGTGTCCATTTCACTTCAAGAGCTTGGAAACACCTTCATTCTTGAATCCGGGATCATTTCATTGGATTTCTGGCTCTCTGTGTCAGTTTTTGCGTTTTTTCTCGAGTGTTGAAACTCAAGTTTGGAGCAACCATTTGCAGATCTGTCAGCTCCGATGGACTCAGGAGGTCCTAAAACTTCTATGTTGCTTATCATTTGCACTCTGGTGGAGTTTACAAATAGCTCTATTTCCAAAAACGTTTTTCAGTCCGTGTGTTGGACCCAGTGATTGAGACCACGGTTTCCAAAACCGTTTGTCCCATTGCGTTTCGGATGCCCAAAAACCCCTACCTGTCAGCTCTTGCATGATTCGGTGGAGGATTTTTTGAGTTATAGATCTCTGTGTATTCGATTTCGTCTCTCTGTTATGCATTTTTCATTCTAAGGTTTTGAAACCTTAGATTTATGCCACATGGCAGAGGATAAGTGTTGACTCCCATTTCTCACTCATCGGTTGGGATTTTGGAGTTCTGGTAGAAGAGAGATATTTGCAGATTTTCTTGCTGAGTCTGATTATGCAATGGCACCCATGTTTTGAGGCATCTCAGGTTCTATTTTTAGTAGTGGTCATTACCATGGGACTATGATTTCTTGAGCATACCTCATGCAGATCATTCTCGTTGCAGTTTGAGCAGTGTGCGCTCATTTGTGGTATGCATTGGGTTGCAATGGATGATTTATAGGCCATTTGGATGCATTACGGTCCTTATTGGATGCGCTGATAGGCCCAAATTGCCTTGTGGCATGCTATTTTTTATGGATGCTTTGCACCCACCAAAACTTGTGGCTCTCTGTGTCTCTCTCTCCCTCTTCCGTTCTTGCTTCCGTTGAGAGCACTCTCAAAGGGGGGAGGGGGAGATGGGGGGAAGGGGAAAAGGGGGGGAGGCTAAGAGAGAGAGAGAGAGAGAGGGGGGGGGGGAGAGAAGGAAGAGCGAGAAGTTTGAATTCTAGAGCGAAAATTTTGAAATCCATGAGGAACACTTATTTCATTAATTTTGGACTCATATGTCTACTCTCTAATCCCAAAAATTCTTCCCAAATGAAAAGTTTACTTTATGAAAATCTCATTCGAGAATCAAAAGTTTAGTTTTTGGCACTATCATTTCCACATAATAAATGTCACAATATGTTTGTATAATGGTGCATAACTAATTAAAGAATTCGATTAAATCCTACTTTTGTACTTCTTGATTTTAACAATCCTATTCACATTAAAAAAAAGTCATGAGTTATTAATTTAAATCCATAAAAAATCACTTTCAAAATAAATACTTATTAATATAATTTAATCCAAAAGAATACACTTAAAATTTGATGTAGAAAACTATAACACTCTTGAAGTCCCAAAAAATTTAAAGGTTAAAATAGACAAGCGGTATGGAAAACTCTTTAAATGTGCTCTAAAAATAGTTACAACTATGCTTGCAATTTTACATTGTCATATGTTTACAAGAAATATTACTCTCCATGAGTCTTTGTATAAAAAAGTTTGACACATAGCCCTTTCAATAACTCAATTCTACCTTTACAAATGTGAAGTACAAATGGGCAACTAGTTTGTTTGAATGTCTGATTCATCGTCACTTGTTGCTTGGATGCTATCCTCATTGAATCTCGTATGAAGACCGTCATCTGGAGTCTTTATTGATGCTTGAATGGCATTGTCATGGGCATTGTTCATTTGTGCTATCTCCTTCTACTTCCTCCTTAGCGAGCATCTTCAAAAACTTTGTAATGTGAGAAATAATGGGTAGCAGTATTGTTATTTTTGCTTCTACATCATATCCCATGTGCTTCCTTGTTTTCTTTGTCCTTGATTTCTAGGATACTATGTGTTGGCTCTTTCCCATGGCTTCCATAGGAAGAGCAGGATATTCTCAATATGTAGGGTTCTGAGGCTTTTTGTCACCTACAGATATATCAATCTTGTCATTTGTAGTACAAATGTAGCTTAGGGCCTCGAGTTGTATTCCAGTGAGAGACTTAGGCTTAAGTGTTGGCAAGCAAACATAGTGCATTAATGTGTGAAAGGGACATGCATCATCATGGTTGGGGTAATGAAGGCTTTTGCCTTCATTAGGAGTTGAAGGCTTAGGAGGATTTTAAGGGTTATAGGGAGGTTTGGGGTTTAGAAGGAGGTTCCAAGGTTCAAATCAAGGTAAAACATAAGGAGAGAACAAGATTAGGATAGTGTAGGTGAATGGGCAAATCTTTCCCCATATAGAGTTCTAAATATTAGCTATGCTACCACTTTTAGGATAAATTTATCAAATTTGAGGCTCTTAAAATTAGCCCACCTTTTTTTTTGGGCTAATTTATCAAATTTAAAGCTCAAAATATTAGCCCATCCAACTTGGGAAAGCCTCTAAATTAGCCCTTGGGCTAAAATTCGCCCCTAATTTTTTACTTGGTTCAGATAGAGGTTCTAGAGTTTAGAAAAGGTTCAAGGGTTAGAAGGAGTATCCAAGGTTAAGGGTAGAGTACATGGTGGAGAACTCATCTCCCTTGTAGATCATCGAGGTTAAGGGTTGAGGAACTAAGAGTTTAGGGGGAGCATAGGAGTGGGAGAGGAAGAAGATGTAAGAGCATGGGGGGAAAGGAGAGAGAGAAGAAGGGAGGAGGAGGGAGGAGGAGAAAGAGGAATGAGGAGAAGGAGGAGGAGAAGGAGGAGGAGGAGGAGAGAGAGAGGATGGGTTGCAAGATTTGGAGGAAGGGGAGGAGGAGTTGCAAGGTTAGGACATGCTTTTGGAAGGGTCACATATGATGAGTGACCCCCCCGAGTTTAGGAGATGGCTGTGATGTTTGGTGGGGGTCTCATTGTTGCTGAGGCTGTAGACTGTTTTGCCAATTCATCTTGAGTTTTGGCATAGCTTCTTCTCCGGCTTGTGAATTCATTGCATGCTTTGAGAGTATGGAATGAAAGTGTAATACTATTATTGATGCAATCTATTATGTGCCTATGCAAAATCATGTGAGTGCATGTGATATGTCGATTAGGTAGGGACTAACTATATGATTATTTGTGGGATTTCATAGGGAAGCTAAGACTCAATCATCCCTAAGTGAAAATTGATCAGGTCTTCCTAAATGTGCAAAAACGTGCATACATTAGGAAAAAAGGGAGCTCATTTTGGGGCCTTTTAGAAGAGAGAGAAAATAGGCTCTCAACCAATTAGGAGTGGGCCAACGTAACGTTGAAAATTCAACAAAAGAATATGAAAATAAAAAAAAGAAATAGTACTATATGTTCGTAGAAGCATGTCACATTAATGAGGTGATCTGATTTGAATCTTTCAAACATTTATTTTCTGTGCAGAATTTGGTGATTCTGACACTGCAGACGCGTCCGGAACGGATCGCATTTTGCTGCAAATCCCACTTTTCGGCCTTTTTTGGCCGTTTCCGGGCCTCCGGATGTCCGATTCCAGCGTTTCCAGTGCCGTTCTTGGGGTTTTGGGCCGTTCCGGACGCGTCTGCGGTGTCAGAATCACCAAATTCTGCACAGAAAAGTGTTGCTCTTATATGAACATTGAATGTAAAGCATGTGAAAGAATATATTTATTCCTTTTCACACTGACATTTCTCATGCAAGTATCCATATTTTCTTGCTTTTGTAGAGAGAGAAAAGAGAAAATAGTGAATTTCTTACAGGGCCCCAAAATGAGCTCCCTTTTTTCCTAATGTGCCATCAGTGAGTGTGCATGTAACAATCTAGTGCAAACTATATGTGCAAAAATGTGCATATGCTAGTGAGTGCGCATGTAACAATCTAGTGCTAACTATTGAAGACTTGGGGTTCCCAAAACATCATTATTGTCAGGGATGGCTTGCATGTTGTGTTGAATTGGACTCCATCCAATGTTTCTAGTAGCACAACTCCAATGGGATTCATTTTTCTAACTTGGTAGGGTCCTTGACCTAGATACTTGAGTTTTCCCTTGTGTGCTTTGGCATTGTATAACAAGACCAAGCCACCTTCCTTGACATCTTTAGCTTTAAAATTCCTGTCAAACCATGTGTTTCTTCTGCATTTTTCTATTTTCATGGTAGGCGACTAATCTTGTCTTTGTATGCTTCTCCAATTGATAGAGTCTTTCTTTCAAGGATGCATGATCTCCATGCATTCTTGTACTGCTATGTGTAGGCTTGGTATTACAAATTTTAGTGGGACCACAGCTTCAAGGCCGTACACCAATTGAAAATGTGTGTTCCTTGTACTGACCTTCAGTGTGGTTTGGTATGTCCATAAGGCTGCATTAAGTTTCTCTGCCCAATCAGAATGCTATGGTTCTACTACCTTGGTGAGGATAATGCATATCCAAGCCATTCAACCTGTCCATTCACTTGGGGGTAGTAGGGTGTGCTTTTTCTATGGATTACCATAAAGCCAGACAAGAGTTCTTAGATTACCTCATTGACAAAATGTGTGTCTCTATCTGACACAATCTCAATGGGGCATCCAAATCGGGTGATCACATTTGTTTTAGCCCATTTTGTAAAGTAATTGTTAGATATGCTCAATGCCCCACCCTCCTGGTAACCACCAGTGGGCCAAGGTCCTCAAGTTTGTAAGGCTCCCATATGAGGATAAGCCATGTGTGAGCTCAGGACACTAGATGGATCCGGACTTGCATGTCAGATGGGGTCTATTAATGAGACTGTTGATGGTAGAAAGGTAATCTATGTGAGTCTAGCCTATGGGCTAGGCAGGGTAGGTAAGCTAGTAGCACAACAAGGCACATTGTCTTGATTATGTGGGATCCCTTACTCTTGCTAGGGCCTGGGGGCCCCAGGGCGATAGTATAGGGAATATTCTTGAATATTCCATGGACGACTAGTTAGTTCCACTGACTAGGTTGACTGGTCGGCTCCACCGACTAGGTTGACTAGTCGGTTCCATTGACTACGTTGATCTGACTACTGTAAAAATACTTGTCTGATGTATTTCATCTTCCGAACATCACCAAGAACCTAGTTTTTGTAGAAGAAGAAAGGTCCTCAAGGTTGTGAAAGCAATCTAGAAGGTCTCGCATGATATCTAACTTAGACTGCAAGACACACAACTATCAAGGGACAGTTGAGTGCCAGACTAAGTGCTTGAAAACATCTTTAAACTTAGACTGTAACACACAACTCTGAAGGGATAGATGAGTGCCAAAATAAGCATCTATGAAAACATCACTAAGCTTGGACTGCAACACACAACTCTCTTAAGAGAGATGAGTGCCAGCCCAAGAGTTCCTACAAACAAAGATTTTTATACAAACTAAGACTGCAACACACAACTCTCTTAAGAGAGATGAGTGCCAACCTCAAGTAAAAGATAATTATTTATATTATAATTAAAATTGCAACACACAATAAAAATAGACTGCAACACACAACTGTCAACAGAGAGATGAGTGCCAGCCTGTCTACACACTTAAATGCAATACAAAATAAATATTAAACAATTTAAAAAGACTGCAACAGTACACAACTCTCCAAAGAGAGATGAGTGCCAGTCCTAAACAAAACAAAACAAAAGAAACATTAATTAGTAACGAAAGACTATAACACAAGGGTGCAATAAGGTACCTATGACAAGAGCTGGTAGGTATGGAAGTAAGCAGGAGGTAGCAGGTAGGCAAGCAGGAGGTGGCAGTAGGTAGGCAAGCAGGTGGCTCAGGTGGCAAGGAATACAGGTGGATGTATTCATACGAATACCAAAAATGGTAATGGCTGCAAGTTTATACTATATTTATTCGTACGAATAACATCATTTATTCATACGAATAGCAGTTTATTCATATGAATAATGTATTCGTATGAATAAATTAGGAAAAATCGTTAGACTTGTTTTAAATTGGAAAAATTGCGATTTTTTGCATTTTTTCGAATCAAAAAAAAATTTCGAGCGAATTAACAATGAAAACCACTTTTTCTTCCTCTCCTTCAAGGGAGAGGTTTATTGTGCAAATTTTTGCCAGTCCCTCATAGATTGGAGTTTGTCCAATGCTATCGGTTTCTTGAACTTCAAATTCTCTTACTGGTCTTGGCATTGCTATGGGGACATTTTCACTTGTGTAATTCTTGAAGTATTCTGCCACTTCTCAAAGATAGCCTTTGATGGTGTTGAACGAGCTTGACATGTTCTATGTGTACTGGGTGGCATAGTATCATTAACCAATTTACACTACTACACATGGGCCCTTCCAACACTTAAGCACTAACGTTTAGCGCACTCAGGGTGCTAATCATAGGTAATCAAAGTGGAATTAGTTAAGTGTCACTATATAGCGACTTTACACAAGTGTTGCTATATAGCAACCTTTAAAGAGAGTCACTATATAGTGATACTTACAAGACTTATTAATGGTCGTTATATAGTGACACTAAGATAGTTTCCTATAGCGATGTTTACAGAGAGTGTTTTTTCCCATATTGACCTTTAAAGAAAGTTTTTCCCAATGACGAATTTTTTTTTCTTTTGATATATGTTTGATCCTTTGAGAGAATAAAAGTACAAGAGCATGTACATCAAGTTTGAAGATCATATATTCATGTCCAAGTTTGAGATGAAAAAAATCAACGAAGAGCATTTATATCAATGGCTTCATCTTGAGCCAAGCCTAACATGCCAAACAAGTCTATCTCTAACTCTATATCGAGTTGGTCTCCTATATCATCATCGTACTCTAGCATCATCCATTCACCGAAGACTTGATCATCTTCTTCAATAAAGTGTGGTGATTCTTGATGATCATCATCTTTTTCCTCAATATCATGATCTCCATCTTCCTCTCGTACAATGTCATTATGTGCATCTTCCTCTTGGCTCATATTGTGATCTTCATCTTCTTCACTAGATCCATCTGATCCGATTAGATCCGGCATTGGTAGTGGCATCTCCATATCCACATCTCTATCTTTCAAAATTTTGCATACTTCATGGTGCAACTTGGATCGTGTACCGCCATCTTGGATCAGAATGATCCGGATGAAAAACCACCGATATTGAAGATGGGTGCCAAATGCCATCAATTATATATATGAAATTATGCTTAAGTACATGTATCAATGGATCTTTAAAAATGAAAGCTTCGATTAATTAAATCATTAGTATTCACCTGCTTACAATGCTCGGGAAGAACAAAAGTATCACTTTCATCGGTCCAAAGTTTGGTGGAATCTATTGCAAAGAAAACTGCTACTGTCTTTTCTCACTATCGCATGGGGACCATTGTAAATAGTTCTAAACCATTTTACATCAAGAATGAAAATAGTAAATCATCTGAAATCAATTTACTAGATTTTGCGTATGGTCCCACAATAATCCAATTGTGAGGAGAGAAGATTGGTATCCAAAGCACTTGCTCGGCCATCTTGTGTGAAGGTAGCCATGACTCCACAATCATACATGACTCTCTTTGAATCGATGCGTTCCATGCAAAATTATCGTACATATGACCATAATGCACTGTACTTTTTGTACTGCAAAAGAGCATCATTAAAACCATGAATATGCATTTATTTTATAGTGTATATTGCCAAAAATAATTACTTAATTACATCAAGAGGTAAGAAACTTACATGCATCATACATCCAAATGATAACTCTCGCTTGCGCTCATTTATTGTCTCTCCATCGTGTTCAGCTTTACATAGAGCAAGTTGTAGCCAATCAAGTGACATGTGAGTGGGGAGAAGGGTGAGATCTCGTGGATATGGTTGCGATTGCCTATAAAATACTATAAATCTCTTCCTTGCAACTATTCTTTCTGCTTTCACCACTTCATATCTCTCAATCCACTTTTGCATATCCTTGCAATTGAGGATACAAAACTTCTTAAATTTCTCCATTTGCTCTTCGCTCATCTTTCTTTCGATCCCTTTTCCTTGGGGAGCCTTGCCAATGATGTGATCGTTATACTTGTTTTGCTAAGCCTGCGGCATATCGAGATTCGTGGACACAAGAAACTCCGTGATATATACTAATGACTCTTGCACAAGCCATCCCTCTGTCATGCTTGCTTATGGTCTTGATCTTTGCCTTACAAATCCCTTCAAAGTTTTCATAAATCGCTCAAGAATAAACATCCACCGACTATGAACGATACCTGTAATGGCCACCTCATCAACTATGTGCACAAGTAAGTGCACTTGAGTTGTCATAATGCTCGAGGGAAAGTGCTGCTCAAGCAAGCATACGGCTTCGATGGAGTCCACCCTAGCCTTCTTGATGCTCAATATGGAGATCTCTTTTTGAGATATCCACCTATTTCACACGCCCATGTAAGATATATTCATAATCAGTCCATATTATTCAGCTTAAATTGAAGAAAATGCAACCAATACGATTTGATAGTAAGCATACCTCACAATACCACTGATCTTGATTATAGCATTTCTAACCTCTTCTTGTAAGCACCCTTTTACTATAATTGGGAGGATGAACTATCAAAGCAACAAAGAAGTCATGTCAATAATATAACATAATCATAATTACAATAATGCATCATGATTATTGGTACACTAATCCTACAGCTTAGAATACCTATAAGACCTTGTGCCAATCATGGGACTTGAGCCCACTAAGCTAATTTTCCTTTGAAAATGCTCCTTTCAAGCAATGCATGTACCCTGTGGGTGTTTGAAAAGAGGAAATGTCTGCCTTGACCGCTGCCTCCTCTCTCTTGGAGAGGATCCATGTTGCTTTTGGGAGGACAACTTTTCCCGAAGCATGCACTTGGGTCCACAAAAGACATCCTATTCATAGCATGCAAGCTTCTCACACTCCTCTCAAGTCTTTGGAACCAACCAAGAGTGCCCAAATAGTAGCCCCCACATTCTTGCAGATATGCATGGGATCCAAGAGATGATTGATTTGTAACTGACCCCAATAAGGAAGCTCATGAAAGATGGATAGCCTCTTCATACCAGGAGGAGGTTCCTCTCCATTCACCCTCCAAGCTTGAATCTAGTCACTTGCCTTCAAATATAGTGGTGCTGGAACAAGCTGACCTCCACGCACGAGATGGTTCAGCGAAAGGTATTGAGCATGACCTTCATAAAAATTTTTCCTCATATGTTTGGAGTATCATGTAAGCGGTTTCAAACCCGGTGCACAAATAGGACAAGCATAGTACCCACTTGTAACAAGTCCTGCACGCATGCATGAATGCATTAGTATGAGACATGCGTGCGAAAGAGAGTCATACAAGCATAATCCTATATTATACATGTAAAGACACAACCACATAGCTACACACTCTCCATATCCTGGGTAGTCATGCATTGTCCACATCAAGATACCCCTGACCAAAATATCATTGGTATGTCTAGGAGCTCTTAAAATATCAAAGACCCGCACTCCTCTCCATAAGTCCATGGTGAGCCCAAGATGTAAGTTGCATGGCTCCCTCGTAAAGTTTGGCCACACTGATTGTCTATGTGCTTCCAAGCTACACAATCTGCGGGAATCCTCAATGTGTCATTAGTGGATCGATGAGATGCATGCCAAGTCATCAACTCTGCTATGGATTTGCATCAAAACATGTGCTATATTCTTGCAATAATGTGAAAGTGTCTTAAGACCTTTACCGGTATCTGCTCACCTTGCAAGTCATCTCTATATCATTGTTCCCAACACTTTGGACAACTAGCCAAATCTCCATGCTCATGATGAAAGAGAATAAAGTCTCATATGGCAAGCATGGATGGTATCATAGTCCATACCCACCATTGTTACCATCTTCTTTGCTTCATCTCTTGACACGGGCATGGTATTTGGTGCAGGCAACATCTTTTGCAGCAACCTCATTTAAAAGGCTGAGACACTTGTATCTGACCACCCATACTTTGCTTGCACATTCAAGATTGAGAGACAAGTAGTTTAGACATCCTAGCACCCTCATACAAGTGTGTTGATTGCAACTCTCGCATATTGACCTCAGACTCATTGGACATCATATGTACATGTGATGTAGTGCCCCTAAAAATAGAATCCATCATGTCCACCATACCATTTGGCACATCCGAGAGACTATAGTCTTGCTCAAAATGTGAAGGTATATGCGCACCCTCACCACCCTCCTCATCCTGTCTCAAGATTTTGTGTAAATATAAGATCTTGTCTCAAGGTTTCGTGTCATAATGGTATGCAATATTAATCACGAACTCAAATAGCATTGATTTACCGATGATCCATCACCACATGCAACACCAATGGTGGGTATTGGTTCGGGCTCCTCCCCATACATTTGTAAGTGGCACATGACAATACGACGTTGATGTCGTACTTCTAGCTGGCAATGAGTGTAATGATGATGGAAGGATCAGGGGGTGCAGAGATGACAAGAGGGGGCATAGAGACGACAAAAGGAGGGGTGCAGAGATGATGAAAGGAGGGAGCGAGATGACAGGAGCAAGGATTGCACCCCTTCTCCTTATTCCCTGGTGGCCATGGCCACCAGGGAATAAGGGATGGGGATAATACCCCCCTCCCCTCCCCTCCCCTTATGGCAATGGTGATGCGATGTGACGATGGAAATGTGGATGCTGTGGCGGGTGATGTGACAATGAAAATTTGGATGCCGTGGTAGGTGATACGATGATGCGACGATGCTATGGTGGGTGGTGCAATGATGAACATTCAAATGGACGGACATTTGGACAGCGACAAAAATTTTGATGGATAGACGTTCGGGTAACGGAGGGCGGGAACGACCCAACGGGCAATGGGTAGTGGAGGGAGAGAAGGTGGTGAGAAGAGGTTGGGACTGGTGAGCCAGGTAGAAGTGTTGTACTATTAAAAAATACAAGAAGGAAAGAGTGTAAGAAAGAGCTCTTACAATTGTACTATTGTTGGTAAGAGATCTTGGGAAAGAGGATGTCGTGCATGTTTAGTGAGGAACGGATGAAGGAATATAGGATGGAAGAATGTTTAGGAGAATGTTGAGTTTTTTGTTTAGGATAATGTCGGCTCTTTTGTTTATAGTTTAAATTCAAATCCTCCCACACTTTTTGTTTACACTTCAAATTTAAATCTCCTGCTCAAATTTTCTCCTAAACTCTTTAGAAATTTGAATCCTTCTCATTTTGATTCTTACTTTCCTCTCTTCTTCTTCTCCTAACTGACATTTTCCTCTCCTAATCTCCTCCTCCCCTAATCGATCGTCGTCAACCCTAACAGGTACTAGAGATTTTTTGCTCTCCTCCCTTTACTCCCCTCCCCTTAATTGCCACCACCGGCTTTAGCTCCAAATCATCGCACTAATATCTTTTAACCTCTCGAACTTCTGCCCGAATCTCCAGTGTCCAGCCAAATTTCCAGCACCCATCCCTATTAGGAGCAGGGATATTCCCCACCTGTCGCTAGAGGTGTCACTCACCCATCGTTAGGAGTGAGTATACTCCCCCAGCTGCCTTTAGCATTGCCCACTCGCCGTTATGCCATTAGCATCACCCACCTGCCTTTAGGGGTGGGGTTACCCTCCCCTTATTCTTTCGCGGCCGAGGCAGCCAGGGAATAAGGGGAGGGGGTTCACAGGTGGCGATTATTTAGTTAATCAGTTAGTTAGTTGATTAATTATTAGTTAATCCAACGTAAAGGGGAGAGGGAGGGTTTACTTAATTATTAGTTAATTTGAAACTAATTTTTTGAGTTTATAATTTTATTTTATATTAGGTTGTATGCATTATTGAATTTAAATTTAAATAGATAATGTATATATATTTTTAATTTTTAATTCATTTTAATATAAATGTATATCTAAAGTATATTTAAATTAGTTGAATATATTTAATTTTTTTAAAAATAGTTTGCTAAATTAATTATACTTTAAATATATGTGAAATGAATCAAATTTATTTATAACTCTAGTATTGAAGGTAACTTATTAAAATGTATATATATATATATATATGTATGTATGTATGTATGTATGTATGTATGCATGCATGCATGCATGCATGCATACATACATACATGCATGCATACATACATACATACATACATACATACATACATCCATACATACATAGATACATACAAACATACATACATATGTACATACATACATACATACATACATACATACATACATACATACATACATACATACATACATATATATATATATATATATAAGACAAAAAAAATGAAGGATTTTTTTGGATGTCTACCATTTCACCATTTTATTTTTAATTATTTTACCTTAGTTTACAATTTATGTGTTTACATAATCTTTATTTCATTAGTTTGTATATATTTTTTTATTTAAATAAAAATTAATGAATTTAATATATAATTGTTTTGTATTTTTGAATTTAAGTTTAAATATCTTAAATAATGTATTTATTTTTTTAATTTTTAATTCATTTTAGATTATAAGAGAAAAAAAAGAAGGATTTTTTTGGATGTCTACCATTTCACCATTTTATTTTTAATTATTTTACCTTAGTTTAAAATTTATGTGTTTACATAATCTTTATTTCATTAGTTTGTATATTTTTTTAATTCAAATCAAAATTAATGAATTTAATATATAATTGTTTTGTATTTTTGTATTTAGGTTTAAATATATTAAATAATGTATTTATATTTTTAATTTTTAATTCATTTTAGATTAAATGTATATTTAAAGTATATTTAATTTAGTTTAAAATGTTTTGCTAAATTAAATATACTTTAATTATATATGAAAAGAATCAAAATTTGTGTATAACTCTTGTCTTGCAGCAAGTAACCTATTAAAATGGATATGAAAAGGAAATTCTTTCTTGCCTTTTCTTCGATTCGACCATTGGTATAGCTTAGGTTAGCATAGATTAGTTTATCCATAGAGGAGAGAACTCCAAAACAACCAATCAAAGCCCTGCTCAAAAATTGCCAACTAGTTCCTAATCAACGTCAGTCCTGCATTCACATGCAGTTTCACACTCATAACACAACTATATGAGCAAAGTTTCAGATGACAGATGACAAATGACACATCAGAGTCAGAGTTTCACTGGGCACAATGTAATTGTTAACCATGGACAGATCATAGTTTTATTTTTTCTCATCTCATTGTAAAGCCTTATTGGCTATTATTTTTTAATTTATGTATATATATTGAGCCTTGTAAAGCCTTTGAGGCTATTTTTGATCATCCATTAAAAGATTTTGTTAAATGGACACACACATAATTGTATCAGTGGGCACATTACAGTATGATGGGCAAAATGCATTGTCTTTCAGCTTGGGTACATTACAGTATGATGGGCAAACTGCATTGTCTTTCAGCTTGGGCACATTACAGTATGATGGGAAAAATATATTGTCTTTCAGCATTGTATCTAAAGTCTTGTGAATTATTTTTCAGGTAGGGTTTTCAATTATTATGGAGCACTCTCAAGAGATTAGAGCTTTTGTCTCTAGCACCACCACCTTACATTTCAATGGGAAAGAGTATGCCCTTGATAACTTTGAGGGGAAGTGGACTCACATGTCAAGGAAAGATATGGAGCAAGATAAGGAGCCATGGAATGAAGCTTCTCTAAGAAAGATATAACTTCTAGCATGGTTGTGGGAATTACGATGGAACCAAAGAGCCCATACTTGTTTATTTTTGTGAAGTTTTCACAACCTAATATTGGGGACTATCATTTTATCTTATCAAGAGGTCTAAGCAGGTTTGCAATGCCACCTCCTCCACCATCAACCTTTGGAGAATTACGAAATCCATTACAGGCTCTCATGGACGAATGGAGTATATTTCGGAATGTAGAGGCAAGTAGGTTGCATCAAAAGATTATGGTTGAGTACTTCAAGACATATCACTCAAGATAGACCATGAATTTAGTCAAGAGTAGGGAGGGCACAAGCACGATTAGATGGATGCTAGTTTGGTTTAGAAACAAAGAGGACACAAGCAAGATGAGAGAGCTCCTAGTTTGGCTCAAATGTACTAGACCAGGAGCCCCACATCAAGGGTCTGCACGCAAACTCTTTGAGATAGAAACAAAAGTAGATGCTATATTCGAATAGAATAATGAAGAAGCAACACAACCATTGCAGCGGCCTAAAGAAATACAAAAGATAGAGGAAGAGGAAGGAGATCCACGGCCATGTTGGTGCAACCTATCAAAGGAAAAGAAAGCCACAAAATAGAAAAGATTGATAATGCAAGGGCCACAATTCCAAAAGCTACTTTTAGAAAAAGACAACATTCCTTTCAACAAAAAGTATAGGTAAAAGATAAAGAGGACACAATTCCAAAGGCTACTTTGAAAAAAAGGCAACATTCCTCCGCTCAAAAACTTCAGGTACAAGAGAAAGAGGAGGATAGAGAAAATATAGAGGAAGAAGAGTCAGATCAAGAGGTTGAGGAAGATCAAGATGAGCTCATGTCAATAAAGAATCTCAATCTGCGACTTAATGAGACGATCACAGAAGATGATGTCAAATATATATGGGGACAAAAGCCCTATGCTGTGAATGCTCAAGATGTGGAGTCAGCAACAACTATTTTTACCAATAATAGGAATATTAATATATCTTATGCAATGCAGATATTCAAGGCTTTAGTGGATGGTAAGGAACCCATGGTCTCATGTTCTATCCAAATATAGGTAGCCGTGACAATGGAATTATGTTTAAAGGACCTACCCATTTTGAGAAGACTTTTAGCCGAAGATGCAAATTTTGAGAAATTTTTGAAAGAGGCAAAGAGAATTTTCATACCGCATTGTAAATTTGATTTGATTGATGGTTAGCATTATGCATATGCCTATAATGAACTTGCTAGTCAAGCAAGGAACTCTAAAAGACTCACTGCAGAGCAAATTTCAAAGGTTCTTCCCTTCAATTTTTATATGGCCACAATATGGATTTTAAAGCCTCCAACAAAATATTTCATTGAGTCTGAAAGACTGAATCATGATGTTTTTACAAAACATAAGATAACCTCTCAACATTGGAAATCCTAATGAGAGCGAGGTGTCTATGGACGATGCTTGGTTCTCCAGCAACACATTTGAAAAGAACTTTCCCAAAGTAGATGCAAACACATTAGTCAATTTTTTGATGAGGTTTCTTCCAATGATATTCACCAATTCATCGATAGAATACTATATACCACCATTAGTAGAGTTGGAATATGCAATATTGTCATTTTTGTCAATAAAGAAAACAAGGAAGACATACACAACACTTTGGAGAAAGTTTATGCCTATGATTTCAAGATCTACAATGGTGTTTATGCATCCAAGACAAGTAAGAGAGAATGTGGATTAAAGATCCAATGCCTCGACTCACTCCTCTTATGCATGCGAAGTCCATATCCTTGACCAGTCCCTACAACATAACATAAGGGGGACTTCCAAGAGTTTGTGTCTCATGCTAGAGGAGAAAGAAATCCACAGGTCCTCTCATCATCAAGTGCTCTCCAAAATCTACGAATGTCCTACAAACAGTGGAAGTCTTTTGATTACTGTGCTAGAATACTTGCAACTGCCTAATTGGGAGGTCACCTTATTATGGATGCGATATCTTTTCTAAGATCTTCTTAGAAAAGGATAATCCACTAATATTATTAAAAGAAAGGCTTGCATGGCACACTTCCACTTGCAAGTTGATCTAATTGTCGGCTATGAGAAAAAGGTGGAACATAAGAGGATTGGAGATGATGACATGGAAGATATTGATGGCTCCCAGGATAAAGATAAAGGTGATGCACAGATGATTGTAGACGATGACATGGATGTCACGGACATATATCCTACTATGACCCTTTACTTTTCTTTTACAAGCATTACATTTGACTATAACCTATCAGTCTCACAAGATTTTGTATGTTTTACAGACGGCAGAGGGGAAGAAGAAACGAGTTCACGTGGATCTGAAGTCAGGAAGGCCACAATATTTCCTTCAAGTTTAATTGATATGGTGATTGCTAGAAAAATTGAAAGTGAAATATTTAAGACAATAAAAGGAACACTGAAACACTTTCATAATATAGAGAGTGAACTACATTGCTTATATGGAAACTCAGAGCACATGACGATGGTGTGGCTCTCATGCTAAAGAATTCTGAAGATTTGTCTAAGCTACAAGAAATAGGAAGCAACTTTGATGTTCAAGTTGTGATTGGACAGTGATCTCATTATCTATCATTTGGTGCAAAAGAGTTTCAAATCCTAAGATATCGAGGGAAAGAGGTTAATGATAAAGTTATAATGGCTGCCCTCAGATTTGATACAAACTTTATCTTGTCTTAGTATTTATATATTGATTAAAATCTAATGAGCTAATGTTTGGTTGTTTTTTGATGCAATATAACGATATCTTGGTTTCTTACAAATTTTGGAAAGTGTGTATATATGTTGTAGATTCCTTACTTTCTACATGGTTCAATAATAATAAAAATTCAATAGAAGATATCTACACGTGGCTACAAACTCTCAATATGGACAACGTATGAGTTATCATTTTTCCATATTATGAGACGTAAGTGACACCATAACCTCATATTTACTCTTGCGAGATGTAAGATGAAGTGAAATAATAAAGATTTTTAATTGGCCATGTAGGAAACATTAGAGTTTGGTCACTTTGGACCTACAAGGCAAGAAATGCTATTTTGCCAATTCAATGGCAAGATATCATGGCAATGTGTTAGCGTAAGTATACTCTTAATGCATTGTAACTTTCGTGGTACACTTACTCTTAATGCATTATAACTTTCGTGTTATTTATCTTTTGCGATGCACTTATTCATTCCCTTGTATGTTATGATGGATAGGTCTACATCAGGGTTAATGAGTGCAATTGAACAAGTCACAAACTATGATGGTGACTTGCAAGAGGCAATGGACTTACAGCAATGCGAGGTTGTAGAGCAAAATGATCCATATAGCTGTGGGTGGAGAGTGTGCTACAACTACAAGTTGCTCCTCGATAAAATATTTGATGTGAAGGGCTCACAATCCTCAATGTCTACATATTTTAATGCAGAACTATATACATTTGTGGCTCATACTATTCAATACATAATTGCTCAATCTCCAATTAAAGTAATTGAGACACCCAAGTTTGCATCAAAGACTCTCAAGGAAGTAGAGACTCAATATACTCCCAATCCATCATAGCCTTTAAAGGAGTCTACTCCTAAAGCATCACAATTGAGTCCAACCGCTACAAAGGTAGAGATTCAACATACCCCCGAGGAGTATAAACCCAAAGCATGAGAAGGGAGTCCACTCACAGAAGTAGAGACTCAATCTATGGCCAAAGCATCACACCATTTTGGGGAGTCTATGCCCAAAGAAATCCCAGCAAAGTCCACGAGTGGAAGTAGAGACTCATTCTACGCCACGGGCATCACAACCTCCCGAGGAGTCTATGCCCAAGGAATCACCATCTACTGGAATCAAAAGTACAGATTCAATATATGCTCGAAGAATCACAACCTCCACTGGATTCTATGCCTAAACCATCACAACCAAGTCCATGCTTGGAAGTAGACAAATTCTATGCCCAAAGGAAAAGTCCATATATGCCTAAAGCATCAAAGCCTCGAGAGTTAGAGTCTACTTCCAAGGCATCACAACAAAGTCCACAGCAAGCATCCGAAACCACTTCATTGTGAAGCTTTATGATGGGGTTTAGCATCATGTACATGAGTTTCTTTGAAGTAGAAAAAACTTCATTGGCAAGTGTTGCATGTAAAAGTGCAAAGTTGCAAAACTTTGTATTTGTGATTTTGTTACTCATAATGTTATTTTGGTTGATTTTATTAAATGTGTGAATACATAATGGGCATTTATCATGGATACATATTAAATGTGTGACTTGCTTTCCTTGCCTCACATGCTATTTTGGTTGATTTTATTAAATATGTGAATGCATAAGGAGCATTTACTCATGTATATTTAAGGGACATTTATCATGGATACATATTAAATGTTTAATGATTAAAAAAAGGAATCTTTGATGATATAATAAATATCTCATGATAGAAATGTGATAATTATATTATTATTGTCTTCAATCACTTTATTTCATAGCTTTGAATGTATTCCAAATCTATCCTCTCATATGTCTATCACATTACAGTCTTACATCATTTATTTCACTCAATTGACAACTCACTTCTCTAAATTTATTTAATTGGTTTCACTTTATTAGAAGTCTAACTTATTATATACAATAAATATCTCATGATGAGAATCTAATAATTATATCATTCTTGTGTTCCATCACTTTATTTTATAGATTTTAATATACTCAAAGTCTATCATCTCACATGTTTCACATTATGGTCTTGCATCTACAAGTCTAACTTATTATATATAATAAATATTTCATGATGAGAATCTAATAATTATATCATTCTTGTGTTCCATCACTTTATTTTATAGATTTCAATGTACTCAAAATCTATCACCTTACATGTCTCGCATTACGGTCTTGCATTTGTTACTTCACAAAATCTAATAGTCTAGTGTTCTCCAACCATCACCTTAGCGACATATTAGCCTCTCCCAAATCTTTATTCTAAAATTTTCATCTTACATTATGAGGTTGCAGTTCTATAAATCCTTCTCTAGTTGTTCATCTTCTACATCTTGCCCGCAACCTTAGAGCCAAACACTTCTTCCACTTTGCTCTCATTACCTTCCTCTCTCCTCAAGCTTACTCCTTCCATCTTGCTTATAGCCTTACAGCCAAACACTTCTTCCACTTTGTTCTCATTACCTTCCTCCTCTCCTCAAGCTTACTTCTTCCATCTTGCCCGCAGCCTTGTTAAGTTACACGGTGCAGCAGAACAGGAACTGAATAAAGAATAGAGAGTACATAGCAAACTGGAGATGAACAAAATTTTCCTTCAATATTGATGTAGTACAAATGATGGCTCCATCCACCTGTGTGCTCCCACAGTGAAGCTTAGATGGTGATCTAGATAGATACTAGTTGAAGAGCTACTAGGTGGAAGATTTGATCTGATCTGAACTGATTTGATACAATGGACTAAGGAGGTCGCCTCTTTATAGCTATGACGGTGGTACCTAGTCAGATAACGTAGTCGGTGGAGCCGACCAGTCAACCTATTTGGTGAAGCCGACTAGTCAACCTAGTTTGTGGAACCGACTAGTCATCCATGGAATATTCCCTATACCGTCGCCTCGGGGGCTCTTGCTCCTGAACCCCCACTAGGGGGCCGTTGGCCCCCTGAGACCCCCCAGCTGGTGGCCCCCAGGCCCCATCAAGAATAAGGGGCTCCCACATAATCACCTTTCTACCATCAATCTCATTGATAGACCTCATCTGACATCCATCTAGTGTCTCGGGCTCACACATGGCTTCTTCCCATATGTAAGCCTTACAACTTGAGCACCTTGGACCACTAGTGGTTACCAGGAGGGTGGGGCATTGAGCATATCTAACACCCCCCCTAAATGTCCACTACCCTCTTGGCCCAATGCCGAGTCTCTAAAGATGACCCTGAAGCTGATCCTTCTCGAGTGCCTTGGTGAAGATATCTGCTCCATTTTGCTTCGTTGGATAGTAGACCAATTCTGCTATCCTGTCCTCAATCAAATCACACACATAGTGATACTGAATCTCTGTATGTTTTGTGCACGCATGAAACACTGGATTTTTAGCAATGGCCATGCAACTTTGATTGTCGCACCTCAGCACAGTTGCCTCATCCTCTTGCACTCCCATGTGCCATAAGATCCTCCTCAGCCACATTGCTTCACAAGCGGCAAAACATTCTGCCTTGTACTCAGCCTCGGTAGAAGATAATGCCACTGTTGGTTGTTTCTAACTGATCCAAGAGAAGATACCTGAACCTAAAGAGAAACAATATCCAGAAACTGATTTCCTAAAATCAACATCTCTAGCCCAATCTGAGTCATAATGACCAACCAAGGAAGTGCCCATACCCTAAGTGATGCCATAATCAAGAGTGCCCTTCACATACTTGAGAACCCACATTCCTACATTCCAATGATTCTCCCGGGGCTTAGTGGAGAACCTACTCAAAATGCCAACATCAAAACTGATGTCTGGTCTGGTGTTGCATAGATAGATGAGACTGCCAACCAACTTCCTGTACCTTCTGATGTCTACTGGTGGTGAGGCATCCTCCATAGACAACCTTGCATTCACCTCCATAGGTGAAGCTATCTCCTTGCACTTGGACATACCAAATGCCTTCAAGATCTCCCTTGCATATTTCTGCTGAGAGATGAAGATATTACCTAGCTCTTGCCAAACTTCAATCTCCAAACAATAGTGCATCAACCCTAAGTCTATCATCTCAAACTCAGTGCTCAATGCCTTTCTTGTCTGTTGGATCGTGTCTTCATACTCACCCATAATAAGGAGATCATCCACATATAGAACAATAATAGCAGATTTTCCACCTTTCCTATACACATACAAGTTAGCATCTGAGGCACATCTTTTGAAGTTTAATTTATGAAGAAATTTGTCTATCCGTTGGTACCATGCTCTTGGGGCCTGTTCAGGTACAAAGCCTTCTTGAGCTTACATACCTTGTTCTCAGAATGGGGGGCCTCAAACCCTAGTGGTTGAGCCATGTACACCTCCTCCTTGAGGTCACCATTCAAGAATGCTGATTTGACATCCATTTGATAAACTTGCCACGTTTTATGAGCAGCCACTGATAGTATTGTGCGAATAGTGGTCATTCTGGCAGTCAGAGTGAAAGACTCCTGAAAATCAAATCCTTCAACCTGCGAAAATCCTTGTGCAACCAACCTAGCTTTGTACTTTTTCAAAGTCCCATTGGCCTTGTAATTTACCTTCCAGACCCACTTGGTGCCAATAATCTTTCTGTTAGGTGGTCGATCGGCTAAGTTTCATTCTTCATGATGCTGTCATATTCTACTTGCATAGAATTTTTCCAATCTCGGTCTGCAAGTGCTTCCTCCAAACTTGTAGGCTCCTTTACTTTTGCAATAATCTCAGCCATCAAGGCCATATTGCATCTAGTTATCATGGTCATAGAGTTGCCTTACCCATCACGGCAATGGCTTTTTCAGTGGTGTAACAATAGGTTGGTGACTTATACCTTCATCATCTGATATTTCCTTCTCCTTTATAGCTCTTGGGATTAGGTCCATAGTGAATTACCTCTTTGCTTGATGATAAAGTGGAAGAGCTCTTCTCTGCCTCCACTGCATGTGGCTGCTCCTTGAACATCACATCACGGCTCGATCATGGCTCGCTATGATCTTCTTTGCCTCTCAGTCATACAACTTATAGGCTTTCTTCTCATCACAATAGTCTAATAAGATACATTTGGTGCTCTTTGGTTGTAGCTTGTTTCTCTCTTTGTTTGGTACATGCACATAGCATTCACACCCAAACATTTTGAAGTGGGAGACAGATGGCTTCTTACCACTGTAAGCCTCATGTGGTGTTTTACATTTGAGTGCCTTTGTATAGCTGTGTGATTAAGGATGTAAACTGCAATATTGATAGCCTCAGCCCTAAAGTGGTTTGGCAGTTCAGCACCTTTCAACATACACCTCCCCATCTCCACGGTGATCTGCATTCGGTGTTCAACAACCAGATTTTGCTGAGGCATATGTGGTGTCGTCGTTTGTCACTTGATCCCTTTGCTCTTGCAAAAATCTCCAAACTCTATAGAAACAAACTCACCACCACCATCTGATCTGATTTTCTTCACTTTTCTCCCTGTTTCATTTTCAACAAGCTGTAGCCATTCTTTTAATTTACCAAAAGTTTGGGCCTTTTCATGAAGAAAGTACACCCAACTATAGTCGTCAACAATCAATAAAAAATAGGAAGATCCCCCAAGGCCTATGTAGGCATCTTACCACACAAGTCAACATGCACCAACTCTAGAGGAGCGTTTGCTCTATTTTTGCTTTCTTGTGGGAATGCCTTTCACTGTTGCTTGCCCATCATGCAAGCTTCACATGGTTCTTTGATTTTCACTACTGTAGGTAAGTGAACAACCATACCTTGCTTCTGCATCTCCTTCAGTGGTGCGAATTCGATGTGGCTGAATCTTTTGTGCCAAAGTCTGCTTGTGGCCACTCCAATGGTGGCTGTAAGAGCAGTTACTCATATAGGTTGTTCCTCCTTGCTCCTGTGCCAACAAGATTGCTAGCACTATCCAGAATTTTTGCTCTTGTACCCTCAATAGGGCATTTTGCGTTATTTCCAACTGTCACATTGATGGGTTCCTATAGAGGCTGCATGGAACAATATAGACGCTTCTTGTAGGTCATGTGACGGGAGGGACCACTATCCAACACCCATGAATCGGTGGTTGATGCTTCTTGAATTGAGGAACACTCTTCCTCAATGGCCAGAAATAGATCCAACTTTGCTTCCACTATGTTCATTGTCTCTTTCGCCTTATCTTTCTTCTTCAAGGTACCATTCTTTTCATCTACTTTCTTGACTTGGTAATCTGCAATCACATGGCCCTTCTTCTTGCTGTAGAAGTATTCTTCCTGAAACTTCTTCTTTTTGTCACCACTAGTAGAGGACTCACCTTTGGTGGAAGAACCACCTTTGCCTTTCACAGTGGCAAAGAATGCAGCATCCCCATTGCTGCCTCCATCTTGAACTTTAAGCCTCAATTCCTACTCCATAAGTAAAGCACAGAACTCCTCAAATGACAATGGATGGGGTCTCACATAAGTGTTAACTGCTGTTACCAGTCCATCAAACCTTGGTGGACATATCCGAAGACACCGCTGAGCTAGCTCTTCATTAGTCTTTTGCATCCTAGCACTAGCCATCTGGTCATGCAGATTTTTGATTCGGGTTATGAACGCCTCCGCTATCTCTCCTTAATTAAACTTCTCAGCTACGAGCTGATTCTGCGTCTCATACTGACTCTTCCATATGTTCCAGGCCACAATTGCCTTAGATGTATGTTGAATTAAGGTCAAAATACTATTAGTAGTCCTTGTAACTAGGGCACATAGAGCATCTGCATTCTTGCATTTCCAAGGTAGAAGGTCGGCATTAGGAGGTATTGTACTCCCCAGATTTGTTGGGTCAAGGGTTCCTTGTGGTTCTGGGTCACTCCCTAGTACTATCTCCAAAAGCTCATATGAATCCAGAATAGCAGTAATTTTAAACTTCCATAGAGTGTAGTTCGTACCATCTAGCTTGCCTTCAGTGAAGGCTGGTGGGCAAATCCTCAACGATTGGATTGTTGGTGCAGTAGCACTTGCTGAACTCAAGCCGCTTCCTATTGCCAGGAGGATGCATTTATTGAGAGAGACCCCCTCTCCTAGCTATAAAAGGAGGGGGCTATTCCTTGATGAGACACACTCATTCTTGTAAAGCCACCTAGCTAGTACTTTGATATTTCCCCCTCATCTTTCCTTTCAAATAAAGCATGACCCTCTTCCCTTGATGTCTCCATCTCTACATTCCTCCTCCACCCATGTACATACTCCTCTTTCCCCTCTCCCTATCCCCTTGTGCCATAGTCTCCTTCTTCTTTCCCTCCCCTCTTAATCCCTTTTCCCCACCCATGTTAATGCTCCTTCCCTCACGTTCCCTATTCCTCTATGGCCCTCGAGCGTCACCATACCTATCCTCTAGCCTCTTGTCTTGATTTCTTTTCCAGCTAATAGAATTGGTGTGGTTGCTGGGATCGAAATCTCCATGGCTAGTGGTGTAAAATGTATTACTCCTATGACTAGGTGAGGCTTTGCGGCCTCTTCTATGTGTAGTTCTCTACTTTTGCACCTCCAAACTGCGTGCCTTCCCTGTCTCTACGGCTACAAAACCTCCTTGCTTTTGTGTTTCCAGTCTGCCTACTTTTTGCTCGCTGTTCCTACATGCATTCGCGTGTCTATTGTGTACACCCGCATGCATCGCATACAGTTTTCTGGGCTCCTACGTCTTCTGGTCGTGGACAATTTTTCTGGGCTTCTGCAAAATTGTAATAGTTCTCATGCCCCCTCTCTTTTCTTCTTCTCCTTCTTCATCTCTTTCTCTTCTCCTTCTCCTCTCCTCTCCTCTCTTTTTATTAAAGAGTGGGATTTGAACCTAAGACCTCCCCCTTCACAAAAGGGAGACTTATCATTGGGCGAGTAGATAAGAAGTCATGAAAATGTACTAATATTGCTTATATATATTGAAAACCCTTGAACTATAACTCTCTAACCGAGGGGAGTTTTCACATGCTGTAAAAAGCAAAAGTACTTCAACTTCATGTGCTCTACTCATATCTCCTACTAGATCATAGATTCTAATCTTTTTCAAGTTCACTTCACAGATGCACGCCACATGAGGAGGGTGGATATTTATGTTACTTCTCAACGAGTTGAAGGATTTGGTGCCTGGTCCTCCACGGCTTATGGATACCAATGGGGAAGATCTCTTTCTTGATCTTCATGTCGATATTCAACAACTGATTGTACAGTACATTGCTCAAGGAGACGATGGGTGGGATGATACACCGTGGATGATTCAAGGTAAAGAACTAGTGATACGCTGGGAGGACTTTGATTTCAATTCTACTCATTGTGCGGTGATCGAGCTACTTGTTGCTTCAGAGGTAATTAAAAGGTTGTCTTTCTTTAATGGGTGGGATGCTCCCCAAGCTTGGGGGGAGATTTAGCGCATCCACTTATTAATTCCAGTGGATAAGCTCGTCTTGAATGG
Source organism: Dipteris shenzhenensis (assembly GCF_047967505.1). Classification (NCBI taxonomy): domain Eukaryota; kingdom Viridiplantae; phylum Streptophyta; class Polypodiopsida; order Gleicheniales; family Dipteridaceae; genus Dipteris; species Dipteris shenzhenensis. The sequence continues at coordinate 10,829,532 of NC_141622.1, read as the reverse complement.
TTTATTCTCAATCTCACTACAAAGGTTTCTAGGGCTCTGGTTAATGTTTCAACCAAGGAATCCCTTTGTACCTAATCAACCCTTTGTGCCTCAATTTGAGCTTCAAGTTGTAATTCTTTTTGGTCTAAAGATAAACTATCAACAAAGGATTGCAAGTTTATTTGGTGCTGAATGTTTGTCTCAAGTATTGAATTCTCCCCACCCTCTCCTTCTACCTATGTTTGACTACTGAGAAACTTGGGATGTCCGGATTTTAGTCTTGGTGTGATGACATCTTGGATCCTTCAATTTGATGGAGAAGGAAGGTAGTACTTGAAATGGGAAGATTCAATTTCAAGAGAATTGACTAAGGTTTGGTTGAGAACTTTGGTTTGCAAGACAAACCTTCGACCAAGGCTGCTGGTATGGGTGTGAAGCTCACTTCACTGGGTGGTGAGGAGTATTGTTATAGCAAGTCTGCACCTGCAAGTACTTGCAACCAAGTTGAGTACTCGGCACTCATTTTTGGGCTCCAAAAGGCACAAGAACATCACGTCAAGCAACTTGAGGTGCAAGGAGATTCTCAACTAGTGTGTGAACAAGTTAGTGGAAGGCAGAAGGTGCGGAGCAAAGGCTTGGTTCCATGACGTCAACAAGCATTGGAACCTTGCAACCAATTTGAAGAGGTAAAAATTCAGCATATCCCTCGAGCTCAAAATCTAGTTGCTAATTTCTTAGCACGTGAAGCTTGTACTTCAATCACGCATGAAGCGAGTGGAAGCACCGCCCCAACAAAGCCATAAGCCATGAATGAGGGTGACCATTTGTAAGGAATGCAAAGGTTGTGGTCATCATGAAACTAAGTGTTGGGCATATTTGATACGAGTTTACCGACTTTGAAAAATCATCAGAAAGGTCCTCGAGGACATTGCTTAAAAGAAGGATGCCAGACTGCACACCCCTTGAAGAAATAGCATGGTGATTACAAGAACTGGAAGAAGCTGAAGGTGATGTGCAATCTCTCCAACTGTTGACATTTGTCATGGCATTCTTGTTTGCCTTGATGAACAACCTCATGCAGTGTCGTGTCTCTAACCCTCACTTGTAAAGATGGATGCGATATCATGAGGGTTGGTCCTTTTAAGATTGTCTATGAGCTATTCTATGCTGAAAATTCTTCCCGTGTAGTATTTCACAATACACCAGTCACACCCTACCCTACCTATGTGTGCTTTGTGGATGTATCTTCACCTGATTTTCAGTTCAAGCTACCTCTTTCCATTGTTTGCCAATAGATAAGCCTCATTCTGACTCTCTCTTTTTCATTTTTCAAGCATGGCTAACATTCCTGTGTTCTATGGATGGGTTGAAGAAAATCCAAATGAGTATCTTGTGGCCTTTAAGTGCCGTTGTGTTTCTCTCAACTTTCTTACTGAAGATAGATGGCTGTTGGTTCTTCCCACATTTCTAGAGGGTTTAGCTCAAGTGTGGTATGAGAAGCAGGCTGACGATATTTGCCAAAGCTAGCCAAGGCTAATTACATCGATGATTGAGTATTTCGACAAAGAAGAGGAGCCGGAGAATGTATACCTATAGGTGGAAAACTTGAAGTAGTCAGAAGGTGAGACGGTGCATCGATATGAGGATCGAGTGGCCGTGCTCCTGGACCATTTAATTGCCACACAGGAGGACAATGTCGGATTTCGAGCTGGAATGACTCACCATGTGCTGGGCTACCTTGTAGCAGGAACAAGTGATGAATTCCACCTCAAGCTTAAATGGGAGAATACAGAAACTATAGTGCTAGCAAATGAGATTGCTCAAAATTTTGATAAAGTTCAGTCTGGACTCCGCTTCAAAGAAGATGACTGTCCCTTCGCAAACCCCTCAATTCTTACAACAACAACCTGTGGGGTCTAAGTTAGGGGCATACCCCCACCCCTCATCAGGGATGTCTCCACTGCCTCCACCTCAAATGTATGGTCCTCCCTTAGATGCTTATCCTCAACAAGGAGTTTATCCTCAACCTCCACCTAGAAGATTTCCCCAGCCTCGCCCACGAGCCCTCCTCCTTCCTATTCCCTCAGCCCCTCCTACTAAGGAACCCAGAGTCAATGACCTAGCCAAGGCCCTAAATGATCTTCAGCTTGAGATGGTGGGCATTAGAAATCAATCCAATCACCCTCCAAGAGAACGTGCCAATGTTGTGTGCTACGAGTGCCACCATAAGGGTCATTATCACACGGAATGTCCTAATATTCCAAGGGTGAATCTTCTAAGTGAATCAAGCACTGAGGATTCTGACGTAGAGATCCTTGACCTCAAGAAAAGAAGTTGTACCTCCTTGGACCCCTCTCCAAACCATGGACCGGGCCGCCCGAGGAAGAAGGTGTCCTTCTCAAAGCCCTCAGATGCTGAGATGGCAGATGCACCAACAAAGAAGACTAGAAGATCTCGAAGGAGAAAGTCGTCACCCTTAAATTTTCCCATCGGCTCAGGGCAAGAGGACTATTCGGTCGTTTAGGACCTTGCTCATCGATCTTTGACCATCATGCTCCCTCAACTAATAGCATTAAGCCCTAAGGTGAGACGTGAGCTACAACAAGGCCTCTCAACAAGGAGCAAGAAAAAGGGAAAGGTACGAGAGGTCTCTTCTATCTCTGAAGAAATTGATCGGCACCCATATACAGTAGATGTCATCATAGATAATTGTTGTGTCAAAAATGTGTGTGTTGATGGGGGAGCTACATGTAATATCATGGTGCCTCGAATCATGAAGAAATTGAATTTGGAATGTACAAGGCATTCCTTCACTCAAATCAAGGTAGCAGATGGTCAATGACTCGCCACCCTGGGAGTCATTGAGGATTCGCCCATCACTGTCAATGGGTTGACCACCACCGTCAATTTCTATGTAGTGGACATTGAAGATACAGGCAAGAGTTACCCAGCCATACTCAGACCCCCTCTCTTGGCTAGAAAAAGAGGGGGCTATTCCTTGATGAGACACACTCATTCTTGTAAAGCCACCTAGCTAGTACTTTGATATTCCCCCCTCATCCTTCCTTTCAAATAAAGCGTGACCCTCTTCCCTTGATGTCTCCATCTCTACATTCCTCCTCCACCCATGTGCATACTCCTCTTTCCCCTCTCCCTCTCCCCTTGTGCCATAGTCTCCCTCTTCTTTCCCTCCCCTCTTAATCCCTTTTCCCCACCCATGTTAATGCTCCTCCCCTCATGTTCCCTATTCCTCTATGGCCCTCGAGTGTCGCCATACTTGTCACGCACCGTTCTTTCACAATCACGATCAAAATTGTAGCAAGATAATAATCATGAATGAACAAGAAGAGAGCTTGTAGTATGAATCAAACTGATGAGTCTTTACAATAATTTTGGAGAAGAATCACTCTGTGAAGGAGATCGATACCACCCATCCACTCCCGAGCTATCCCACTCTCACTCTCACTCTCACTCGCATGAAGATGTTCAAATCAGCAGATGATCAAATGATCAAATCTCAATCATGCTCTCGCTCTCACTCTCACTCTCACTCTCAAAATATCTTGATCTGATCTTCATCTTTGCACTACCTTGATTCGCGTGTGCTATTGTCACTTTTGTTGTGCCTTGATATGCGTGTCTTCTCTTCGCTCGAGCAACCTTGATATGCGTGCCTTCTCTTCACTCGTGTAACCTCGATATGCATGCCTTCTCTTCTCTTTTGCTCAGCCTCGATATGCCTGTGTTGGATTGTGTGTTCTCCTTCTCACGATCTCCTCTTCTTTTATAGTCTTTCATGACTCCAAAATAAGCCGCCAAAAACCTCCAAAATCGGCCAAAAATAGTTTTTCTTGAAAAGCATGCATGTGCTGCCTCGATTCGCATGCACTATTTGTCACTTTTGTTGCGCCTTGATATGCGTGCCTTCTTTTCACTCGAGCAACCTTGATATGTGTGCCTTATCTTCACTCGCGCAACCTCGATATGCATGCCTTCTCTTCTCTTTTGCTCAGCCTCGATATGCGTGCGTTGGATTGTGTGTTCTCTTTCTCACGATCTCCTCTTCTTTTATAGTCTTTCACGACTCTAAAATAAGCCACCAAAAACCTCCAAAATCAGCCAAAAATAGTTTTTCTCGAAAAGCATGCGTGTGCTTTTCACCTTCTTTTAGCGTGCGCTTATGATAACAAACGCGTACAGAATTTCGACGTCTCTTTTTTTTTTTTTTTTTTAAAGGCATGAAAACGGCCCTGTTCAGAGCATCACCACACTTGCCTCGTAGATCCAATGGACAAGCTCAATAGCTCATCTCGAAGATCGGACCGTCTTCTTTCCCTTTGCATGTAACGTTTCATGGCTAATTCTTCCATCTCGACCTCCGTCCAATGCTTGCAACTCTTGACACGGAAATCTAGATGCACTTTTAGCTCACAACCACTTTGTTAGCAACTTCTGACCTCCATACAAGCATGCAAACAAGTGAAGCACAAATTTTTCACTAGGACAAAGTTTTTCTACTCAACAAGATCTAAAACTCTCTCATACAGAGTTTCTTCAATCTATTCCTCTAACCAACTCAAAATCAAGCCGCAAAATCCAGCCGACACCATAATGGACAAACCAAAATTTTTCGACCAACACCAAACTTTCCCAAAACCTTCAAAACATCAAAGCCATCCTTTTTGAACACTATCTGTGATATATATTCCAAAATATTTCATATACAAAATTGGAGCATCACAATACCTATCCTCTAGCCTCTTGTCTTGATTTATTTTCCGGCTAATAGCATTTAATAACATAGATGCCAACACCTTCTTCATTTCCTAGCTCTACATTCATAGCAAAATTTTTCATCCACGCAAAGAGCATCTCTCATCTGCTTCCTCATAGCAAAATGATCTCGTCTGCTTCCTCATCCTCACTTTCATATAGAATGGGTATATTGATTGTGTGATAGATCCATGGCGTTTGATATGACTTGTTGATGCATGTGCTGTAGTCACCACCTTGCATGCAAGTATTGCAATAGCATGACAAGCTTCTTGTTCTAAATGATCTCCCATCCTCTTTAAAAACCCTTGAAAGTTGTGCGAGGAGAGAGTCTTCTAAATAAATTTAGAGTACCATTTATTATCTCTACAAACCTCACAATATTTAATCTCCCAAAACACTCTTGCCACGTCCTTCCCTCTTGAGGTATGGCTAGCACCATGGGACAAGTTCTCTCTCAAGAAGGTCACAACATCTATAGCACATTGTAAGTTTTTCCCATTCACCTTTATTTTCTCATTTGTTAAAGCTCAATTCATTGCTACACCCTCCCCATCATGGTCACCCTTTCCATGTCTAGAACTGAAGAAATTCTAGGTCAACCTCATGACTGTGAGTCCTCCATATCTAGCAACAAAGTAGAATGACCTTCTAATGTTGAACTAGGAGGCAACACCAATAGACGAAACCCAGTGTTCTAATAATGATATTTCTTCCCCTTGTAGCCATCCATAATGTAACAAAAAGCAATGTTGAACAAAAAGAGTATCATGCACTCTATCATCCGAGATGAAGAAATGAAAGGTCTTTTGCACATCTACTCCATGTCGAGTATATGTATTGAGAGTTATGGTGCCATGAGCACATAGATTAAAGGCTAAGGTATGATATAGGAAAGAATCAAAGTAGACACCCTAAGATGTGGACTACATGATGTGGAGATATGGATTGAGGATATCCACAAGGAGACATGTGGATCAGATGATCCATAAGACTTTATTGACTATTTAAAGGGCACTTTCTATATAAAAGGCCTATCATGTATGATTGAGTAAGCACATTACAATAGATTGAGTGTCTCATACTTTCTATCTCTCTCCCCATGGTTTTCCGTATTTCGTATGATCCTCTGTGATCTTTGCGCTCATTGAGTTATAGATTAGGCTAGTACAATCCACACTTTGACATGGTATCAGAGCTTAGGTCTAGTATTGTAGATTAGTTATATGCACCCCTTAGGAACTAGTGAGTTCTCCTAGGTTAGTTTTAGTTTTAGAGTGAGAGTTTTTTCTTGAGTGATCTTTGTGAGAGAAACTTCCGGCCATAGGAGAGGGACAGCACCATAGTTTCTCCTATCTTGCAAGCCAAGGAGACTCAAGGCTTCTGCACTCCAAAGGAAAGGCTTCATCAAGGCTCTCTGGCCAACGAGTACGAAGCTTCAAACGACCTTCAACTCTCACCGGCTCCCAGGCTGTAGCCATAGCCAATGCAACGCTCACCTAGTAGCCACAGTTGACGACTATGCTACAAGCCAACAGAGGCCACCGTAGGCTGCACTACAACACTAAGGTGGTGTCTCCTCAACGACAGCTTCTGGGTTAAGCACCAACAGAGTGCCATAGCCATCAAGGACATCATCCATGCAGCTGACTACAACAGTGCAAAGTCCAACAGCTCTCTCGCCAAAGCTGCCTCGACATGGCTTCCTCCAACTTTGGATACATCCCGCGTCCTTCTACGACGTGCAGTGACCTCCTTCTCCAAACGGACGGACGAAAAACCTCACTACAGGCCTCCCATAGCTCCTTACGACCAGCGAGGACACATACGCTTCATGGCAGCAACGCTCCACAGACAAATCAGCTCCAGTCCAGTTTTGCTGCGCTATGGATGCTTGCATAGACGCGAATTCAAAGGCTTCGTGCGAATTTATAGCATGTGATTTTTTGGCCATTACTTGCACAACGCATCGCTAAGCGACCTCCAGCCCCGACCTCCAGCCCACAGCCTCCAGAAACTCTCTGTGATCAGCCTCAACCACAAGCGCATCCAGTTCCAAGTAGACGACGCCACAACAACCAGGACCATGAAAGCCAACAGTGGCTCTGTCATTACCTCCCCAAATTTCGAACTCAGGAGTGGCTTCCCATCCTGTTTTTGAGAGTTCAAGCTAGGATTCTCTAGTAGCCGGTGCTTCTGCCAGAAGACAGCCTACGACCTTTGGAATTGTACGTCGACAGATTGTTGCGAGTCTTTTGGGCAGCTCATCCAGCCGATGAGGGAGCACGGTGACGACGGACATGCAGCATCTCCATCAAAGAACTCCTCCATGACTTCCTATAATAGCTATTGGACTACCCATCAGCCAGGGCAGCGCATAGCTCTTGGGCTGCGCATCAATCAACAGAGTCTTGGCAAGCTGAGGGGAGGCACCGAGGGAAGACGCTCCAAAATTATGAGGGGAGGCATAAAAGGCTTGCTGAATTTCTCTCTACCATTAATTGACACGTGGCAAGATCAGATTTAACTAGGGTTAGTCAAGTAAACCCACCAAGGTAAGGTTAGGTAAGGGCTTGGTCAGTTTTTGGCCACATGGTAGAGAAGAATTGACCAAGGTTATTGAAAGCACCCAAGGTTCAGTTTATGGTTAGGTTGAATTGCATGGTTTAGTGGGACCATGGTTAAGTTAATCTAGACTTGGGTTAACTAACTTGGGTTAGAAGGTTGCCACTTGGCATAGTCCCCTTGCCAAGCACAGTCCTGCAAGCAGCATATGAACAGCCAAGCCACATCATCGACTGCCCCTCTTCTTGATCAAAATTTCGACAAGCCATGGCACCCAATCTAGGAGGAATTTGCACACACTCCAAAAAGGAAAAGTTATCATATTTTCAAGCTCTACGCATCTGTCAGATCAAAATCATTGTTAGCAATTAGACACTGCCATTGAAGCAAAATAAAGCTCATGGTAAGACCTTTGCAACAATGGAAAAGTGACGCATGAATACATAAAGCATGCCAAAAGCACAAGTGTATGAGATGTGAAACATGGCATCCACACATAAAGCATCAAGGCACATGGTATAGCAAAGCTTAATTCCTTTGCTACATCAAGCAAAGAAGACAATGACATCAACAACATGTATTGAGAAGCAAAAACCTTGCCACCTTCAACCCATATGTTTGTAAATCAAATTGGACCACTTGAGAGTAGCCATGTAAGAACCCAGGGGAGAATTTGATCTTGTAAGTCACATATGACCACCTTGTAGTACCCAAAGGATCATGGCACCAAGGGGAGGTGTTGAGAGTTGTGGTGCTATGAGCAAATAGATTAAAGGCTAAGGTATGGTATATGAAAGAATCAAAGTAGCCACCCTAGGATGTGGACTACATGATGTGGAGATGTGGATTGAGGATATCCACAAGGAGACATGTGGATCAGAGGATCCATAAGTGTTGACTATTCAAAGGGCACTCTCTATATAAGAGGCCTATCATGTATGGTTGAGTACACACATTACAATAGATTGATTGTTTCATACTTTTTGTCTCTCTTCCCATGGTTTTCCATATTTGGTTTGATCCTCCATGACCTTTACGATCATTGAGTGATAGATTAGGCTAGTATGATTCGCACTTTGACAATATGTGATAATGATGGAATAGCATGAAGGATTTAGCAAATGGAACAAAAGAGAGATGTTTATTCAAAAGAGGAGAGACCCTTATAAGGGAAACTAATACAATGCATGTGTCCCAAAGGGGAGCATCTCCAAATCCATAAATTATTCCACTGATCTCTCAATCAAGCCCATGAATCGTTCAATCACACATGATAGAACCTTCTACCACCTAACCAGGTCACACTAACCACAATGTGGTGACACACAAACTCATACAAACCTTGTACCCCTTGGTACACCCATTACATCAATTTGTCCTTTAATAGCTTCTTTCAAATACATCATTTGAATATGTTGAATACAACAACAACATGTGTATTTATCCTTCATTTCATATACAAAAAAAGTTTTAAAGTGCTCAAAAGAACTTTGTTGTATTTGCACATTTGGAAACTCTTTTCTAAACTCGAGAAAGATCTCAACTTGTATCAACACCAATCACACAATGAATGAAAAGGAAAATACAAACACCTAGTTATATTGCTACACAAGACTAGACATATGTAGCTAGTATATTGACGACAAAGTAGTCATGTAACCAACTTATGGATACTTACTATACCATACTAGCTTGTTCATAGGTGGCTAGTTTGCAGCTACTCAACTAGTATGCAGCATGGTAGTATATGCAGTTAGCTAGTTTCCAGATATCTTGTTTGTAGTAGTAAACTAGTTTGTGGATAATTAGTTTGCAACTAGCTTATTTTGCAGCTATCCAGCTAGCTTAGTTTGTAGCAAGCTTAGTTTGCAGTTAGCTTAGTTTGCAACTACCTTAGTTTGCAACTATCCAACTACTATGTAGCAAGGTTGTATGCGATATTAATTAGCTAGTCTCAGGGGGTACACTACTAAGAAACTTTATGTATCACGTGCCTTCAAGGGGTTTTTTAAAACCCCCTAAACTAAAGTTTTCCCCCCAATAGAAACACCCCTCTTTACTTATGAACTAAGTATTTTTTTTCTAAAGTTGAATTATAAAACCCCTCTTGTTATTGTAAAGACAAGGAGTGTTCGCAGAGTGAGCATTCATCAAACCAAACTTTTGAACTGCATCTTGAATGCATTTTTTTTGTCGAAGTAGCAAAATTCCCTTGTGACGATATCATTGAACTTGAATACCAAGACAAGAATGAATGTCACCAAGATCAACCATAGCAAATGTTGTGGATAAATTTTTCTTGACATGTTGCAGGAAACCGAGACTGTTTGAAACAAGTATGGTGCCATCCACATAAAGAGCAAGGATGACAAAAAGAACACCATCACGTTTGACATATAAGTTGGGGTCAGAGAAACAAGAGTTGAGACCTTGAGATGTGAGAAACTGATCAATTTTCATGTACCAAGAATGAGAATCTTGTTTTAGACCATAGAGAGCATGATGAAGGCGACAAACAAGATGGTTCAGACAAGAAGTATGCACCCTTTTGGCTACACCATTTAAATCTCCTCTTTAAGATTTCCATTAAGAAATGTAGTTTTCACATCCATTTGATGAATCTCAAAATAAAATTTAGTAGAAAAAGCCAAGAGTACCCAAATTCTTGTACCATGAACAATGGGTGAAAATGTATCATGATAATCAACTCATGCAGTTTGTGAGTATCCTTTTGCAACTAGATGATGTTTAAACTTGTCAAAAGAACCAATAACTTTGGTTTTAGTTTTATAAACCACTTACATTTGATAGGAGTATGACCAAGAGGTAGTTTAGTAAGAACCCATGTACCTAGAGATTAAAGAATCATATTTAGCTTCCATGGTCTCTTGCCATTGACTCTTTTGCATAGAAAAGATAGATTATGTATAAGTAGTAGGGTCTTCATGAGAAACCATTGCATGATTAATGATGTCAAAGTCATCAACACAATCATGAGGAGAGCCATGTTCAAAATCATGAGGTATATCAACATAAATATCAACACTATCATCAAAATCTGTGTATGTGTAGGACGCAAATCAAGATTGTTAACACATTGCTTTGTAGATGGAGTAGTAGTGATGTTGTTAGATGAAGGAATAGTAATGCCATCAGAAGTAGAATCATTATCAAATAGAAAGGGAAAGGTAGTAAGCAAGGACTCATTATCCTCTACATCCTCAGTAGACCACGTCCCTCCCATTAATTGCTCATTGAATATGGCAACATGATTGATCATCATCTTCTTAGAAGAGGGATCATAGAATTTATAACCTTTGGAATTAGAAGAGTATCAAATAAATATGACCTTCAAGCTAGATGGACCTAGCTTTTTTTGTCTCTTTTCATACGTGAAATGTATAAGCAATGTAACCAAAAGTTTGAAAATGTGATAGAAAAGGAGTCTGCCCCATTCAAGCTGTGATTGATATCTTACCAAAAGGTGCAATTGTAGGAAGATGATTTTGCACAAAGAACTGCCCAAAAGGTCCAAAATGAAGGAGCATACATCGCATTTCATCAAGAAAAGTGCGATTCTTACACTTTGCAGCACCATTTTGTTGAGAATAGTATGGAACAATATATTCATGATGAATACCACACTCAATGTAATAATAATAATAAATTTTAGAAATATATTCTCCCACTGTTTTCACTAAAAAGGGTCTTCATACGAAAACCGGTATATTGAAGTTTTGTGGCTGATTTAAATATTGATAAGGCCTTTGACTTATGTTGCAAGAGAAATACAGTTGTATATCTTGAAAATTCATCAATGAAAGTGATGAAATACTTGTAGAAAGACTTATATGGAGGAAAAGGTCCACATATATCAGTGTGAATGAGATCCAATAAAGCATATGAACGAGTTGAAGTAGATACGTGAAAGGGTTTTTGATGATGCTTACCAAGATCACAATATTCACAGAGGCCCATGTGAGGACAAGCTGGGAGATTCATATCATTGACAAGATATGACGATTGATAGCAAGTAACTTGGAAAATTTTGAATGAACAAATCGATAATGCCATAGCTTGTAGTCCAAATCACTAAGGGTTGTGACTAGGGAAAAAATTAGGGGCGAATTTTAGTCCAATGGCTAATTTAGAGGCTTTCCCAAGTTGACGGGGCTAATATTTAGAGCTTTAAATTTGATAAATTAGCCCAAAATTAAAGGTGGGATAATTTTTAGAGCCTAAACTTTGATAAATTTGCCCTAAAAGTAGTAGCAGGGCTAATATTTATAACTCTATATGGAGTAAGATTCGTCCATTGACCTACAATGTCGTGATCTTGTTCCCTTCTTATTTTACCATGGCTGTAACCACATTGGCAATATCATCATTTAAGGAAAGTTCAAAGAGGTTACCATGCCGAGAAGCAAATGCTATAGTATGCCCATCTTTTTCGATCCGACACTATGTGTGGTCAAAGCCAATAATGAGACCAAGATCAAGTGATCGTGAAATAAAAAGAAGATTTCTCTAAAGAATCTGGAACATGAACGCCTCACAAGTCTCTTGTTGAAGAAAGAGCGCCGATATATAAATCACCAACATCCATGACTTGACAAGTCCTGTCATTAGCAAGATAAACCTATGATAATTATGTAACCATTGAGATTGGTATGTCATATTACCACCAATAGCACCAAAATCAACAATAAAAGTGGAACCATCTTGAACATGAAGTATCCTCTCTGGAGAGACATCTAAACATATATGATTTCTCTTGATGTGTATGGGTATTGGCAACTCGAGTATGTTGAGTAGCATATGATTGATTACGTTCATGGTCATAATGCCTTTTGTAACACCGAAAGGATGAATGATTATCACCACAATAATCACATGCATAATTTTTGGATAAGCGCGGTTGATTAGTGGTAACACCATGTTCCTCATCATGATATTATCGAGCCCAACAATTAGAGATAAGATGACCATGCTCATCACAATAAGAATGATGTTTCTCAGGATACTTGAGATGAGAATAATTGCCACTCTATATGGATGACCACCACGTCCATATTTGGAGAAAGGATGCTTGCAAGCAACACAAGTTGTCTCTAAATCTACATCATCTCTCGTTATCATGATAGTTTCATGAGGGTCTTTATAACGCTCACATCATTGGGCATACTCAATCAAAGAAATACATGTTTGATCAAAATGAATTTCATTTTTGTTAGAAAGGATGGTAACAATATTATCATATAATGGATCTTGGATAGTGTCGAGAAGATAGGTTACCAATTGCAGCAAGTTGATTGATGATATTCTTGAATGACTCAATATGAGTTGTCATAGAAGTTCCAACTTTGTAGGGATTCCTCAAAATATTATGAAGATAAAGAATCTCTGTGACATATTTCTTCTCAAAAGTAGCAACAAGATATTCCCATATAGCATGAGAAGAAGGAAGAGCAAATACATCCAGCATAAGAAAATCATGTAGAGCAGATAAAATATACCGACGAGCTGCTTTATCACAAGAATGCCAATTGGCAGAGTCAGATTTCCATTGCTCAAAGAGAAAACCTCGATCACAAGAGCATGATTCATAGTTATATCAACAAGTTGGGATGGACAAATGAGATCACCAAGAATGACATCGAAAAGATACATCAAAGTTTTGCATAGATGTGGAAAATATAGTTTGAATATTATGTTTAATTGGCATGATATATAGTAAGGTCTTGCATGAATTTATCCATAGAGGTTTTAGTACTACATTCTTGTATATTATCAAGGGTTTTCATGGAAGCAAAGAAGTCGCAAGGCCTTCTATGAATGTGGCAAACCATCATGGTGTTTTTCAATTTTTGTAAGAACAAAAACGTTGAAGCTATTAATGCGTTTGGGATATATACTATTTATAAAGCTTTCAATCTCTAACATAGGAAAGCTCTACATGTTTGTATTTGGCAATCTGACTAATCCAATGAAATCGTTTTTATAACACTTTGAAGCATATATGTCATTTATCCAATCTTTGATAAAGAATTTCTATAAACGTTGTTTCTTTTGGCTTGCGTGAGCTCCTTGCATATTTCAAGCTACTTTGCATTACCTCTTTAGTCTTAGAACTTGGTGTGCATGGCAGAATGCTTTAGCTTCTTAACTATTTTTTCCTCTTAGTTTTGGCATACATGCATTGCCTTGTTTACTATTTGCTTCTCTTAGTCTGTGAGCACTGCCATTAGGGCTAAAACATGCATGTTGCTTATTGTTGCACTGCTGTATCTCTCTTTCATGTATGTAGACTCAAATAACATGTGTGATACATTCTGTATCTCTCATATTACCTCCAAAATCACTCAAAAAGTAGTAATGTATGTCTCACATGAGGACATTAAAAATTCCTCTAGAAAAAGACATATAATTACATTATGGGATTCAAAAATTCTTGAGAAAATTTATAGAGGGGGACTAAGGAAATGCTAAAACTAGGTTACATAAGGATTTAGAAAAGGTGCCTTGAATGCACATTATATAAACATATTACACATAATGACCCCACCGAGTATCCAATTTGAGTTTGTTAATGATGTAATCATTTCAATCATCATAATATTTTATCATCTTTAGACTTTTCTTGCTCCTATGGTCAACCACCAATGCGAGATCAAAAGTACAACATCAATAAAATATATGATTTTTTTTCTCACTTTGATACATAAAATGAGGATTTTTTAGGGTTTAGTGTCCTTTGGAATCGACTTTTTGCTTGCACATTTAAACATATCAATAGTAGCAAGGCCAAAGTGGTGAAGAAGGCCAAAGTCATGGAAAAGGGTAAAGACTACAAGGCTAATTACTAAGGGATAAAAGAAACGAAGCACAAATGACATGATAGGGACACATGTGTAAAGAGAAAACCAAGGACAAGGTGGAAAGGGAAATCAAAGGAGCAAGCCAATGGCGCAAAGGGAGATGCTTGTTCAGCAACAAGCCTTAAAAGAGAGGCATGTCATTGTATCTTTTTACCAAATAGATGTTGACTTCAAGAAGCTCTTAATTACTCTATTTAACTTGTGATTAAATCTTGCATGCAATACATTTTTTAATCTATTCAAGTCATGATTTAAAATTATATGCAATCATATTTTTAAACTATTTTCAATTACTCTATTTAAGTCATGATTAGAAATTGTATGCAATACTTTACATACACTAAAGAAAGGTGTGGAGGTGTCTTGCACAGTGTTGCAATTAAACTCAATTTTGGACTTTAGTAGATCATTATTGAGTGGAGTTGACCAGTTCACAAATTTATCTTTATTTGTATGGAGGTAACCTATGTAGAATTGTAAATGCACCCAGTTTTTGAGTTTACTAAGTGAATATTGAGTGGAATTGACTGTTTAGTAAAAATGCCAAATGAAATGGGAAAGTCCAAAATTGTTGAATTGTATATGATAGTTGGACAACCCATTTCATGACATCCATATTGTGACACCCATATTGGGACAACAAGTTCATGACACCCATGTTCTGACATGTACCCATATTGTGATAACCATAATATGGGAATATGTCATTAGCATTGAGAACCAAATGTCATTAGCATTGAGAACCAAATGGTGACAATCAGATTGCAACATAGATGTGTGACGATTAAATCATGACACCAATTTGGTAATCACCATTTTGTGATACCCAAATTGTGACACCCATGTGTGAGGGTGATGTTGCTACAACCATAATGGGACACAAATTGTGATACGCATATTGTGACAACCATAATGGGACACCAACTTTGTGACAACCAAGTCATGACAACAACTTTGGGACACACCCGGATCCTCACAACAATTTTGTAACAACAGATTGTGAAACTAACAGACCCGGATCCTCACAACAGATTGTGAAACCAATTTTGTAACAACCAAATCATGACACATATTTTGATAACCACATTATGACACATATGTTGTGATAACCAAATAGTGACACCTACTTTGTCACAAGCTCCCGTAGGAAATCTGATCTTCTTTGACAAGGAGTCAGGACTGGAAACTCGGCGCCTCTTAGCTGGCCTCATATGCGAAGCAGGCGCTTCGCTTCTGTGTTTTTTCTGTTGCATGATTCTGTTTTTTGGCTTTAAGGTTCAACGTTCTGAACAATAACAAGACGATAAGGCCTCCAACAACGGTTTCTCGAATTTTCTTACGGCTTCATGAGGCCGTTTTTAGCCCATCCTTCTTTTTTGGTTTCTTTACTGTCATCCCTTCACAAAATGTGTATAAAAGAAGTAGGAAGCAGACTCCACTGTCGACTACTCCTCTTATTAGAAGGCGGAGAGGATGCCTACAGAAGAGAGTCCGAGCTCACATTGTGGTCTGCAATGTATATGCAGGGCGCCATGCGCGCTCGCTCTCCTTCCGTCAGTACCCTTTAGTGGTCTCCGCATAGCTTATCTTAGGAGTCTCTTTTCTATCACCGAGTCTGCTAATACTTATGGGCACTATCCAAAAGTTCGGTGGGAGCCTTTGACGTTATTTGGGTGACTACACGGGGTGATCGAGAGATCATTCGGATTCTTCAACATTCACATGAATTGGCGGCATTCGTCCTGGAGACACAATCGAATACGTTATGATAATGCGTCTGAACCTGGCTGTGAAATTAGAGCAGAAGCCAATAAGACTGTCCTAATCCGAGCTTGCAAACTGTACTTCGTCCTGTACCGATTCTGAAATGTCGCTGCTCTTGTATCTCTTTCTGTTTGAACTGCGTTACAGATTTGTGAACCATATTGTGTCACTGTTTCATCATGAAACTGCTCGTTTGGTGTTATAACCCGTTCTGACTGACATTTTTTTAACACTGCCGATTGATGTCTTCTTATAACTAGTGTAAGGTTCGAAGGAGTCGATGTATCTATGTTATAATCAGGTTTGTAATCCATTGAATGTCTTGCCGCCAAGCTGGCACCTGGTTTGTAAGCGGTTTCTGACTCTTGAAACAATGTCTCACTCCTGAACAAGCCAGATCGAATATATAGTTTCGAAAAAAGGAAATGCTTCCTTAGCAAGCGAAGTTTTGTTCAAACTGCAATGGTGTTTTTGTCACTAATGAAGGTTTATGTAGGCGTGAGGATACTGTTCACCCAGATACGCTCGTTGTTTCTCTAGGTGGGTGCCCTTCAACTTAACCTGGACCTGCAAAGACGTTGAAGGAGAGTCTCCTTTTTACCCCGGCCTTGCAACCCGACGCATTCACCTTCTGCATTCAATTCCTCGTACTCGCAGGCCCCTCCACTGAGCTTATTTAACGTGCAAGGTAGTCTGCCCCACTGTTCACAGAACATTTTTCTCAACAAATCACAAAACTTGAGGTGTCAAAATTTGAAGGTTTTTCCCAAGAATTTGCCGATTTTAAAGCTAAAATATAACTAAATTGCCTAAAAATTTGCAGATTTTACAAAATCGAGAATATTTTTTACAGGTGAAAATGAAAATGTTGCAGGTTCATCTCTTATCTTCCTTAAGGCGAGGTTTACCAGACCAGCCACACGGAGAGGAGGGAGGTTCGGGTATGCATTCTAGAGCTTCGGGGTGGAGGAGGGAGGTTCGGGAAGAGCTCTGAAGGATGGATGAGAGGGAGAAGCAGCGAGAGGAAGAGGAAGAGGCAGAGGCTGGATGGGGCAGACTGTTGAGACGGGCCAGAGAGCGGAGGCAGCGATCAAAGTGCCACATGGCAAGGGGAGGCGCGAGGACTAGAGGACTGCATGGGTAGAGGGGCAGAGTTCGATGGGGCAGACTGTTGAGACGGGCCAGAGAGCGGAGGCAGTGATCAGCGTGCCACGTGGCAAGGGGAGGCGAGAGGACCAGACGACTGCATGGGTAGTAGCAACTTTGGCGGCGGTGGCGGTATTCAATGCTCCCTATGCGCCAACGACAGTGCTAGCTAGAGTAGAGTAGATGCACGGGGGGCGGCGGGAGGAGCTGAGGAATAGGGTGGCCAGCGATTAAATGCCATCTGCCATGTGGCACTCTCTATGACGGGCAGGAGGAGCAGTTGCGGCGAAACAGCACAGCTGGCACGACTGCCGCCGGCGGCCACTACACAGGACGGCGTCTGTTGAGTGAATGCGTGGCCACATGGCGATCTCGGACTGGAGGATTTGAATTGTCGCTGGGCACATTCAATGCAGTCTCCCGCTCCAAAGTTCTCACAGCATTCGAGCTCCTTCTCAGAGTCTCTGCCTCTCCTTCACGTCAGACCTTCGCCTCCCCATCGTCAGAGTCTCCTTCATCGTCAGACCTGCTTTCGACTTTGCGTCAGAGCTTCGCATCCTCTCCGCTGACAACGCCTCTCCTGCTCCGTTGAAAACCGGATGTTACGCGACGTTTCGTGACAACGCTTCTAGCTCCTCCATTGACAACCGCGAGTTCTTCGGCTCCACGGCTTCGTCCACGACTCCGTCCACTGTTCACAACGCGTCACTCTCTAAGCCTTCGTCCACGGCGCCATTCTCGACGTCCCGCTCTCATTTGCTGTCCCAACGTCCCGCTCCCATCTGGCGTCCCGACGTTTCGGCGTCCCGCTTCCATCACGTATTCTCTCTCTCTCTCTCTCAGCTCTTTCTCTCTCAATATTTCAATATAAAAAATATATTATATTAAAAGCATATAAAAGACATTTCATCATTTTGGACTCTTCTTTGATTGAAATTTGAAACTAGACTTTGGACAAGTCTAAAAATGTTAGATAGTTTGATGCTAAGGGAGACTGAAGTCTCTCATCAAACGTTTGTTACTTAATATAGGGCTTTAATTATATAAAGTGCATGCACGCATACATTTTTAAAAAGTAGCATATGCCACGAAATGGCTAGGGTGATCAATGTGTGTGAAAGAGACCTATATAAGCCAGATGGTTAATTAGGATGTGATTGGATGTTTATTTAAATTGGGAGTTAGTATATGCATATGTGCGATGTTAGAGAGAGAGATATGTATAACCCGACGTTTGGTTATTTTAAGCAATTTTTATTTTAAAAGATAGCTTCAAACATCATAGAAGAATAATAGTCATCATTTTGGACTCTTCTTTGATTGAATTTTGAAACTAGATTTTAGACAAGTCTAAAAATGTTAGATAGTTTGATGCTAAGGGAGACTGAAGTCTCTCATCAAATGTTTGTTACTTAATATAGGGCTTGAATTATATAAAGTGCATGCACGTATGCATTTTTAAAAAGTAGCATACGCCACGAAATGGCTAGGGTGATCAATGTGTGTGAAATAGACCTATATAAGCCAGATGTTTTTAATAAAGCAATTCAATAATAATAATTATTTTTTTAATGTTATGAAAACATGTTTTAAGATGAAATTTAAGACATTTTTTATGATAATGTGCTAGGCCGCTCCTATTGACGGCTGCCCAGTTGAAGTGCCAACTCTCCCTCCAGCAAACGGAATCTTGCCTCGAGCGGACGGAATCGATCGAGCTCTCCTTGGGAACAAGGCATAGTCTTTTTTTTAGCATGCTCTCTCTCTCTCTCTCTCTCTCTCTCTCTCTCTCTCCACATTCAAGAACATGTTTTTATTGTTTTGAAAACATCTTATGAAAACATTAATATGTGGACATCTTCTTGAATGTGGAGAGAGAGAGAGGGAGAGATTTAGATTTTAATATGTTTTTAGATACTAATATTTTTAACGTCTTTTTTTTAGCATGCTCTCTAGATTTTAATATGTTTTTAAAACAAAAACATTTATGGCATTTTTAGATATATAATAATATTTTTAACGGCTTTTTTTTAGCATGGTCTCTAGATTTTCGGGGGGAGGGATGTATGTTTGACATATTGCCATCTTTAAAAAAATGCATGAAATGGGCAATAATGATCGACATTTCTTATACTTTATAAGGACAAACCTTCATTGAGAGTGTGTTATAATGTAGGGCAATAGGTTAGGGGCTAATGGTGAGAAATAATAAGGTATATTCCTTGAGGCAGTAAATCCCATACGGGCAAGAAGGGAGGTTCGTGGAGGTTTGGTCAAGCATTCTGGAGGTTTGGGGGAGGAGGAGGGAGGTTTGAGGGAGAGAGGGGGCTTGGGGAGGGACTTTCGTGGTAATTAACATAATAAAGCTATGAAAGATGGAGTGGTGCTATGAAAGAATGTTTTTAAAACAAAAACATTTATGGCATTTTTAGATACTAATATTTATATATAGAGACGCGGGAGGGAGAGAGAGAGAGAGAGAGAGAGAGAGAGAGAGAGAGAGAGGTGATGGTGAGTCGAGGTGATGGAGACTTTGGGAGTAGCTACACCACAGGGAGAAACCAAAAAGAGAAGCATTTATTTTGGGGGGAGAGGGGGGGGGGAGGGATGTATGTTTGACATATTGCCATATCTTTAAAAAAATGCATGAAATGGGCAATAATGATCCACATTTCTTATACTTTATAAGGGCAAACCTTCATTGAGAATGTGTTATAATACTATTCCGACCTAATGGTGAGAAATAATAAGGTATATTTCTTGAGGCAGTAAATCCCATACGGGCAAGAAGGGAGGTTCGTGGAGGTTCGGTCGATGGAGGTTTGGGGGAGGAGGAGGGAGGTTTGGGGGAGAGAGGGGGCTTGGGGAGGGAGTTTCGTGGTAATTAAATTTAAAAGCTATGAAAGATGGAGTGGTGCTATGAAAGAATGTTTTTAAAACAAAAACATTTATGGCATTTTTAGATACTAATATTTATATATAGAGACGCGGGAGGGAGAGAGAGAGGTGATGGTGAGTAGAGGTGATGGAGAGTTCGGGAGTAGCTACACCACAGAGAGAAACCAAAAAGAGAAGCATTTATTTCGGGGGGAGAGGAGGGGGGGGAGGGATGTATGTTTGACATATTGCCATATCTTTAAAAAAATGCATGAAATGGGCAATAATGATCCACATTTCTTATACTTTATAAGGGCAAACCTTCATTGAGAATGTGTTATAATGGAGGGCAATAGGTTAGGGGCTAATGGTGAGAAATAATAAGGTATATTCCTTGAGAGAGAGAGAGAGACACATCATAGACCCCATGTGCACACTAAAACATGCCCAAAGGCCCAACACACATATATGTGTAGACACACCATGACATATGTAGACACATAGGCACACACAAACATAGTTATTCGTTATAATAATATATAGAGATGCGGGAGGGAGAGAGAGAGAGAGAGACAGAGAGACAGAGACAGAGGTGATGGTGAATAGAGGTGATGGAGAGTTCGGGAGTAGCTGCACCACAAGGAGAAACAAAAAGAGAAGCATTTATTTCGGGGGGAGGGGGAGAGGAGGGGGGGGGAGGGATGTATGTTTGACATATTGCCATATCTTTAAAAAAATGCATGAAATGGGCAATAATGATCGACATTTCTTATACTTTATAAGGACAAACCTTCATTGAGAATGTGTTATAATGTAGGGCAATAGGTTAGGGGCTAATGGTGAGAAATAATAAGGTATATTCCTTGAGGCAGTAAATCCCATACGGGGGCAAGAAGGGAGGTTCGTGGAGGTCCGGTCGAGCATTTATTTCGGGGGGAGATGAGAGGGGGGAGGGATGTATGTTTGACATATTGCCATATCTTTAAAAAAATGCATGAAATGGGCAATAATGATCCACATTTCTTATACTTTATAAGGGCAAACCTTCATTGAGAATGTGTTATAATGGAGGGCAATAGGTTAGGGGCTAATGGTGAGAAATAATAAGGTATATTCCGAGAGAGAGAGAGAGACACACATCATAGACCCCATGTGCACACTGAAACATGCCCAAAGGCCCAACACACATATATGTGTAGACACACCATGACATATGCAGACACATAGGCACACACAAACATAGTTATTCGTTATAATAATATATAGAGATGCGGGAGGGAGAGAGAGAGAGAGAGACAGAGAGACAGAGACAGAGGTGATGGTGAGTAGAGGTGATGGAGAGTTTGGGAGTAGCTGCACCACAAGGAGAAACAAAAAGAGAAGCATTTATTTCGGGGGGAGAGGAGGGGGGGGAGGGATGTATGTTTGACATATTGCCATATCTTTAAAAAAATGCATGAAATGGGCAATAATGATCGACATTTCTTATACTATATAAGGACAAACCTTCATTGAGAATGTGTTATAATGTAGGGCAATAGGTTAGGGGCTAATGGTGAGAAATAATAAGGTATATTCCTTGAGGCAGTAAATCCCATACGGGGGCAAGAAGGGAGGTTCATGGAGGTCCGGTCGAGCATTTATTTCGGGGGGAGATGAGAGGGGGGAGGGATGTATGTTTGACATATTGCCATATCTTTAAAAAAATGCATGAAATGGGCTATAATGATCCACATTTCTTATACTTTATAAGGGCAAACCTTCATTGTGAATGTGTTATAATGGAGGTCAATAGGTTAGGGGCTAATCATGAGAAATAATAAGGTATATTCCTTGAGAGAGAGAGAGAGAGAGAGAGAGAGACACATCATAGACCCCATGTGCACACTAAAACATGCCCAAAGGCCCAACACACATATATGTGTAGACACACCATGACATATGCGGACACATAGGCACACACAAACATAGTTGTTCGTTATAATAATATATAGAGACGCGGGAGGGAGAGAGAGAGAGAGAGAGAGAGAGAGAGAGAGAGAGGTGATGGTGAGTAGAGGTGATGGAGAGTTCGGGAGTAGCTGCACCACAAGGAGAAACCAAAAAGAGAAGCATTTATTTCGGGGGGAGAGGAGGGGGGGGAGGGATGTATGTTTGACATATTGCCATATCTTTAAAAAAATGCCTATTGCCATATCTTTGACTATGTGTGTGTGTGCCTATGTGTCCACATATGTCATGGTGTGTCTACACATATATTTGTGTTGGGCTTGAGGAGGAGGGAAGTTTGGGAGAGAGAGGGGGCTTGGGGAGGGAGTTTCGTGCTAATTAAATTTAAAAGCTATGAAAGATGGAGTTTTGTGCCATATGATGTTTTATATAGTTTCCTTATAGCTTAGAGTAGCCATCCATAGTAATCTATTTGTTCGTAAACTATAAAAGTGCATCGTGATTTGAGAGTATAATATGCATTTGCTTTAATAATATATAGATAAACGATAGAAGAAAAATGGAATTAGTTTTTTTTTCAGTTTTTATTTAAAGTGTGTTAGAGTCTCTCTCTCTCTCTCTTCCTAATATTTGTATTCTACTTGCATATATGTTACAAGGAGGTGTCACTCTCCTCTTTAGATTGGTTTGCTAGGAGAGATAAACTGGACAATTTTTCCTTTTATATTCTTTATTATATGCAAACCACTTTGGTTGTGTGTGTGTGTTTCACACCCAAAAAAAAGAGTGTGTGTATCTCTCTCTCTCTCTCTCAATCTCCCTCTCTATCTTTGATAGGGAGTTCAGATAGAGATGTGTCCAAATCCAAGGGTGGTGGGCGTTCCATAAATTTTAGGGAGTGTTGGTAATTAGACTTAGTGTGTGATGATTCGTGGGGAAGGTAGTAGGGTTGAAAAGTTTGTTTGTGGCCGTTGATGAGAAAGGCATGATGTAGCTTAGAGAGCAGGTTTGGGTTGTAGGATTGAGAGGGAGAAGGACATTGTTCGGGGCATATAGACCTTGGGAATGTCCCTGTAGATGAGTATGGGAGGTAGAAGAAGCGTTTGTAAATCGATATAGCTTGCATCATAGCTTAAAGGAGATGAGGATTCTTCAACAGGGAGTTCAACATTAATTAAGCATCCAATATAGGAGACTTTAATAGATGTCTAGGAATAGATAGAAATGTGTCCAAAGCCAATGGTGGTGGGCGTTCCATAAATTTTAGGCAGTGTTGGTAATTAGACTTGGTGCATGATGATTCGTGGGGAAGGTAGTAGGGTTGAAAAGTTTGTTTGCGGCCGTTGATGAGAAAGCCATGATGTTGCTCAAAGAGCAAGTTTGGGTTGCCAAATGGGATGTCGAGAGGGGTGAGAGGGAGAAGGACGTTGTTGGGGGGCATGTAGACCTTGGGAATGTCCCTGTAGAT
Source organism: Dipteris shenzhenensis (assembly GCF_047967505.1). Lineage (NCBI taxonomy): Eukaryota > Viridiplantae > Streptophyta > Polypodiopsida > Gleicheniales > Dipteridaceae > Dipteris > Dipteris shenzhenensis. Next base: position 10,806,132 of record NC_141622.1, on the reverse strand, counting down.
GAGGATGGGAGGTAGAAGAAGCGTTTGAAAAACGGTGTAGCTTGCATCATAGCTTAAAGGAGATGCCCTTCTTCAATAGGGAGTTCAGTATCAATTAAGGATCCAATGTAGGAGGCTTTGATAGATGTATAGGATTTGTCTCAATCTTTAAAGCCTTGAGTCTAATGTAGTTTGACAACTGAGTCAATATACATCCCTAAAAACGTTTTTCTATTTTGTTTCGGCCGCAGTTTGCAAGGATGACTTCTGCCATTGTTCCCCGCATTGAAGAGGAAATTTCTGGCATTGTGGTGCCGTCCTTTTGTGAACGACGAAGTGTGTGTGCAATGCAACAAGTTGCAAGGGCAGAGAGTTCTACGATTTCTGACATTGTCGTGTCATCTTTTCGTGAACGACGAAGCCTTCGTGCAATGAAACGAGCGGCAAGAGCGAGGGCTTCCAGTGGTGGGACAAATCAGACAGCTAAGTGCTTCGCCAAACAAAATGGTGTTACTATTAAGTCCATCCATGAACATCGCACTTTTGCTATAATGAAACGTCTTAGAGGGGAGGGACCTTCCACCCGTGCAACAAAGTATGCAAGGAAGTGTCTGTCATCTTCAAGGCAATATGGTCTCTCTATTACGCGTCCTTTGAAGTCCATTCAAAATGTATGCGAGCATAATGGTGATGTGAATGCTATGAATACAAGATATCTAACATCCTTATGGAGAGAAGTCCATGCTGAAAATGATGGAGTGGTAACAGAGGGTAGGGGTGCATCCTCTGAAACTCTCATTGAGAGGATTGCTCATATTGAGAATAATGTAAATGACACGAACCAGTATGTACGACAACTTTTAGGGGGGGGTGAAGAAGGCTCAGTAGTATGTGATAGAGGATGTAGGTTGCAAGTTGACAAGCTAAAAGAGCAAGTTGATCTGTTGTGCACCGAGGTGTCAACATTCAAAATTGGTTTGAAGAGGCTAACAGCCTTGATGACAAGGATGAGCCGTAAGTTGGAGCGCACTACAGATCATGAAAATTGAGATGGTTTTGGGACTTCTATATTGCTTTTTGTAAAGGATCGCAAAGTTCTTCTATGTTATTTGCATACTGGGGTCAATCTTAAGTTATTTAGTAGGATAGCCTTTTGTGCCTATGACACAAAACTTATGTATTTGGTTTTCAATTGCAATAATAAAATTTTTTGAGCTTTCTTATCTTTATTTGATATATGTGGCAATGTAAGTCAAATTAATGTAAATAGAAATACATGGATATCTGTGAGCTACAATTGATGGAGTATCGTTATATGTCATGGAAGGTAAGGAAGAAAGTTCGATGAGTGAAATATATGTGAGTAACCTTGAATGATCTAAGTCCTTCAGATACATTTATTTAATGCACTCTCTTTTTGAGTACATATTTAATTATGATATTAGCGTATGTCATGCATGTAGATACATACATACACACAACTTACCTACATATATCACTCATGTTCATGTACTCACACCCTTATGTTGTTCATCTTAGTTCCCAATCTTTTTATTTACTAGAATACATGTTACAAGAATGTCTGATCATCATATTCTTTAGGTTGCATCTACATACATGGCATTGAGTCTTTCCATACATATGTTTGCATGAATTTACACATATATGCATGCAATTATGCACTCATGTGCATGCACTCATGCCCATAAAGCATTTACACCTACATATGTTTCATGGATGCATATCTTAAGCGAAAAGGTGAAAGCTTCATGCTACGAAATTACAATAGGAAGTTATAGGCTATTTTTGCATTTTGCATTGTCAAGCATTCCATTTAGCATGCATGAATATTTCTATTAGTTGACTCCATTTGGCATGCATCATTACTTCTACCAAATGAGTCCATGTACACTTCATTTATTTGATTGACAATTTAATCCTTTGCCTTATATGCCATAAATCCCAAACCTTATATATATATATATATATAGAGAGAGAGAGAGAGAGAGAGAGAGAGAGAGAGAGAGAGAGAATAAGATATATATAGTTATGTTCATAAACAGACAATGGCAAAAGAAACAAGTTGTCATAGGAGAAAATTATGGGATTCAACACGCACGGCACGTCGCAGTATTGCCAGACAGAGAACAATGTTGAAAAAACAAGGTTTTAGACACATGGAGCCAATTGTAGAGGTTGTTCATTGCAGACAACATAATCAAATGCAGGGACATAATGATGTACAATGGAATGTAGATAATTTAACTTCTCTTGATAAGAGAAGTTTATTGCGTTCAACACGTAAGGCACGTCGCAATGTTGCTAGGCAGAGAACAATGCTCAAAAAGCAAAGTACAAGTACAACTATGGAATGTATGAGTACGGAGTTTGCTGATAGTCTTAGAGAAGGGAATGTTTTTTGTACTGCAATTAGAAGTGTGAGAGTGCAGCCACATGCAAGCATGGATTCTCACTTTCTAGAGCCAGCAGAATCTACCTTTTGCCCCGATGGTGCACCGAATGTGCAGCATTGTGTTGTTGGGGGAAGAAATACAATAGATGCTCCAGTAATAGGTACAACAATTCAATTGGATGCAGTTAGAGATTATGGGCAGTCAAGGGCACGAGAGCATGTTGTTGGCAGCAATAGGAATGCATGTTTAGGGTCTAGGGGGATCCTATCTATCTTGCATCGATTTCCATTAAGGGATGACATAGGGCACCCATCTTTGTATCCATTGGTTTCCAATAGTCCTGTTGTTCATTCACTTGGAGGTATGGACTGCATATGCAGTTTTTGTCATGCTCAATTGTGGAAGCAAGAGACCAGAAGTATGCATCGGGTTGTGGGAAAGTATTGTTGTAAAGTTGGCCGTGTGTCATTGTTGCCATTGGAAGATCCACCAGAGATTTTAAAAGTTCTACTTCATGGAAGTGACGCTAGAAGCAGATCATTTAAGGATAATATAAGAGCCTATAATAGTGTCATGGCGTTTGCCTCATTGGGAGCCCAAGTTGATCAAATGTTTTCTGGGAATAGGGGTATACATAATTTTCGGATTCATGGCACAGTGTACCATCGTGTCGGGAGTTTGCTACCTGATGAGTCTAGACAGGAGCTTCCACGGTTTGCACAATTATATGTCCATGATACAGATCATGAGTTGCAAAACCGTTTGGATGGGATGCCTGGTTTGAATCTTGGCATTTTGGAATTGTTGCAAAGGATGATGCATGAATGCAATCCGTATGCCAATGCACTGGTTGCTGTGGGGGAAGTATTGAGAAGAAATCCACATGCAAACTTGAAGATGGTAATTTGTGAGAGCCGGTCAACCTCAAGACAATACTTGGTCCCAATAGCTAGCGAGGTTGCCGCTATCATGCCAGGGCAAGGGGATGATTCTGATGTTGGGAATCGAGACATCCAGTTTTTAAGACGCAATGGATTGATAACCAGAATATCAAATTTGCATCGATCATACATGTCTCTCATGTATGTTCTTCTATTTCCCCGAGGGGAGGATGGATGGCATTTATATATTCCTTATAGAGATGTTCCTACTCACGTATCATTACATGATGTACAAAGGAAAAATTGTGTGACACAGAGACAGTATTATGCATACCGTCTGCAGGTAAGGCCTGATACAAGTGCGTGCCTTCTACAAGGGGGGAGATTATTGCAACAATATATTGTTGATGCATATAGTAGTATGGAAGAGTCCAGATTGGTGTGGATACGTAACAATCAATCTTCTTTACGTGCAGAAGTTTATCAAGGATTGATGGACATGCTAAACGCAGCTGATGCGGTCCATAATGTATTGGGCAACGCTGTCGGACGTAGAGTTGTATTGCCATCCTCTTTTACAGGAGGACCGCGGTATATGTGCCAGTTATACCAGGATGCAATGGCCATTGTGAGAAAAAAGGGTAAACCAGATTTGTTTATTACCTTCACCTGCAACCCAAAATGGTCAGAAATATCTGAAGGATTGTTGCCAGGTCAAAGAGCACAAGATCGCCCGGATTTGACAACCCGTGTATTTTATCAAAAACACAAGGATCTGATGCAGTCAATTATAAAGCATGATTTGTTTGGAAAAGTTGCTGGGTACGTATGTGTGATTGAGTTTCAAAAGAGAGGTCTTCCGCACTCACACATACTATTGATTTTGGAAGGTGCATTCAAACCTACTCAGGTTGGTCACTATGATCAATTGGTATGTGCAGAAGTTCCAGATAAAACCCTTTTCCCTGAGTTGCATGAGATTATTGCACAATGCAATGTTCATGGCCCATGTGGTGTACTTAATGTCTCTGCTCCTTGCATGTTTGATGGCAAATGTAGTCGTCACTATCCACGTCCCTTCTCTCAGTCTACTGTGGTGGGTAACGATGGTTACCCTATCTACATGCGTCGAGATGATGGTAGAAAGATACGGGTGAAAGAGGGTATAGTGGATAATCGTTGGATTGTGCCATTCAATCCTTTCCTCTTTATGAAGTACAAGGCACATATCAACGTTGAAATTTGTTCCACAATTACTGCAGTCAAGTATTTATATAAATACGTGTATAAGGGACATGACAGAGCAACCGTCAGGATGCAGATAAATCGTGTGGAAGGACAAGGACAACTACACAACCCAGTTGATTGTGGAATTGATGAGATAAACTATTACCTAGATTCACGTTATGTATCAGCATCAGAAGCATGCTGGCGCATTTATGAGTATGATATGCATGATGAAAAGCCAGATGTACAAAGGTTGCAAGTCCATCTTCCGATGTTGAATAATGTGATATTCAGAGATGATGATGATTTGCACAATGTGGTGGATAGGGAACAGAACAGAAAGACCAGCCTCACGGAATGGTTCACTTACAACCGATTGCAACATGATGCAGATAATTTGCTTTACAGTGACTTTCCATGCGAGATGGTTTGGAACAAATCCAATAAAAAGTGGTCTAGAAGAAGGCAGGGCAATAGCATTGGTCGGATGTATAACATTTCTCCATCTGCTGGTGAATTATATTTCATGCGTATGCTACTTAACGTTTGCAAGGGTTGTAAGTGTTTTGATGACTTGCGCACTTTTGATGGGCAAGTTTACCCTACTTTCAAGGCAGCATGTATAGCTAGAGGGTTATTGGAAAGTGATGAGGAATGGTTTATCTGCATGCAAGAGGCCGTTTTACATCAAAATAGCACACAGTTGAGGCACCTTTTTGTTGCAATTTTGATTTTTTGTGAGCCAACATCTCCAGGAATTTTGTGGGAAAGATTCTCAGACGATCTATCGGATGATTTCTTCCATGCATTCGAATCAAGTATGGTTGACCGTCGTGGATTGGCACGGAAGGAGGCTCTATGGCACTTGGAGCATATTCTCCAACAACATGGGAGAAGGTTGGTAGAGTTTGATGGATTGCCTACCTTGGATAGATCATGTGTATTGGCAGCTACAAATTCTCTATTGCAAGAAGAAAGAATGTTTGATTTTGAGAGTGAGGCACGACTTGGTCAACAGATGGAAAGTACCTTAAATCATTGTCAACGGACGGCCTTCGATCAGATTCTGACAGCGGTCTATGCAAATGTTGGTGCGATGTTTTTTCTTGATGGTCCAGGAGGATCTGGAAAGACTTTCCTATACAATTGTTTGCTTTCTAGGTTGCGTGGGGAGGGGCATGTCGCTTTAGCATGCGCTTCCTCTGGGATTGCAGCGTTGTTACTAAGTAATGGACGCACAGCACACTCGCGGTTCAAGATACCACTGGATTTGGATGCTACCAGCAGTTGCAATATAAAGGTTAACAGTCATCTTGCAGATGTTCTGAAGATAGCAAAGTTGATAATATGGGATGAGGCACCTATGACTCATCGATTCGCATTTGAGGCACTGGATAGGACGCTGCAAGATATCATGTCAAATGACCAACTGTTTGGTGGAAAGGTGGTGTTGTTAGGGGGGGATTTTAGGCAGGTCTTGCCAGTTATTCCCAAGGCAAGACGAGAAGATATTGTCAATTCTACATTGTGCCACTCAAGGATTTGGAGATGCATCAAGGTATTGAAGCTGGTACAGAATATGCGGGTTATTCAGGAAGGTGATAATTCAATAGAGCAGGAATTCATACAATGGGTGTTAGATATTGGAAATGGAACTAGCAGGCGTATAAGAGAAGACACTGTTGCAATCCCATCAAAGATGCTTTTAAGGACAAACTCTATGGAAGGTCTGATTGAGTGGGTGTATACAGGACTTGCAAGGGTTGTGGATTATGCATCGTATTTTCGAGACCGCGCTATTCTCGCACCTCGAAACCTTGAAGTTGATGCAATCAATGCTACTGCACTAAAGGCAATGCCCGGCGAGGAAAAGGAGTATCTAAGTGCAGACTCAGTAGAGAGCTCATGTGGAGATTCTTTTTTGTATGCAGTAGAGTATCTTAACACGCTCGATCTTGGTGGTGGATACCCACCTCATCGGCTGGTTTTGAAACAAAATGCTCCCCTCATTTTGTTGCGCAATCTAAATCCTCGACAGGGATTATGCAATGGGACTCGACTGATATGCAAAGAGTTCCACACGAAGGTATTGGAAGTTGAGATTATCACTGGTACCAATGCTGGAGATAGGATGTTCATTCCAAGAGTAACTTTCATTCCCAGTAACTTGAAACTTCCATTCGATATGAGAAGAAGACAATTTCCTGTTCGGCTAGCATTTGGCATGACGATAAACAAGGCACAGGGCCAAACAATGTCTATCCTAGGCTTATACTTGGCGACACCGGTGTTTAGTCACGGGCAATTATACGTGGCTTTCTCGCGTGTCCGATCATCAAATGCAGTCAAAGTATTCCTTCCAGAGAGTGTGGATCGGGTTAGTGATGAGGATGCTGAAATGAGTTGTACCACAAATGTTGTATACAAAGAGGTTTTACAATTGGCATCAAGAAGAACCTAGCAGTATGCCAATGCTCTTTGAAAGCCTCTTCAGACTTTGGTGGGTGACAAATTTTCACAGTCTTTTTTGTATCGTTGTGTTCTTTTAGGCGATCAAAGGTCTATCAATTGTAAGCCTTTGAAGTGTGGATTAAAAATTGGTGATGACTATTTTTGTATAATTTTCATGAGCTCATTCCATATTCCATTCAAACAATGTCGTCTCTAGAATTTTGACAATGTATGATTTTTGTGAGTTTTATGGGTTCACACATTGTTATTTTTTCTTCAAATTATGGATTATCAAATGTACTATAACTAATGTTCTTTTTAATTTGTGGCTTGGTGAAGCCTTTTAATTTCTTCTCTATATAAACGTTGACACATCTATTGTTACTGTAATATGATATGTATTGTTATTGTAATATGATATGATAGGATGGCAGCGTCATTTACATTTACCACCGAGAGAACTGTACAGGTAGCAGGTACATAATTGTGTAGTAGTCAGTTGCTAAGTTGACTTATTTAATAGTATAGTCATTTACCTTTAGGAATATACAGATCCCGATGGTTGGAGAGCTGGGGTGCGCGCCCAGCTATTGGTTGACATCTTGGAGTTGGAGAGCTTTATTGGGTAGATAACCTATATTTTTTTTTATTTTGTTTTTTTCATAAAGGTGAAAGCTACTTAGGTTACATATATAAGTGAATAAACATGATATTATTTTCCTTTAGGGCGGTTCCCGACTCAAGTTTTGCAATGAATCTCCTCGGTCCAGCGTATGATGGGGTGGAACGTCTCAATCTTGGATATTTTGCCGTGAGTTCTCAGCGTCTTGCTGGGAATAATAGTCCCCAGACCATCTATGTGCGCTTCATTGGGTACCTGGAGCCGATGGGAACAGATGTATTTTATCGAGGGGCGAACGGAGACTTTGTATATGCATTTATGTACCACATACACACTCCTGTGCGCCAGCGTAAGCATTCTAATTAATGTGTTGAGTATTATTAAGACACAATTCTAAATTTTCCTTGATTTAATGATTATAATTCTTAAATGATCTTTTTGCCTTGCGTAGGTCGACGCCGCGCGCGTGTGGTGGTGCGTGGGGTGGGACATAGACGTAGTCTGTTTTCTTAGGGGAGCTGATATAGACACTCTGTATGTAGATATATGAATTTGTAAGATTTTGTAGTACTCTTTTATAGAGCGTATATTTTGTTAGGTATGCTAATTTTAAGTAAATCTTCTTTTGTTGTGTTTATTGAAGCATGCACATATACGGTTATACTCAAACAAATTCATAAATTCTATTTATTTATACTCAAACACGTTTATTTCAAAAAAATTCATGAATTCTATTTATTTATACTCAAACTAATGTATCCCCATAGACCAAGATTGATTGTGTTACAATCTAGCACTACATTGGCATACAATGCATTACGCACGTAATCTTGCAAAATTCCATATATGAAAGCAAGGAGGGGATATGCATACAAACATGTTTAATTCAAACAAATTCATGAATTTTATGCACTTAATCTTGCAAAATTTTATGTATGAAATCAGAGAGGGGGTTTTAGGAAAGCTGTTGGACAAAATTACACTGAGTGAGCCAAGCCAAGCGGTTCCAGTGTTGGAACTTCAGAATTTCTCTTTTGAAATTAAAGATCCCACCTTGAGACCCAGCAGAGCGGGTCTCCAACCCGTCGTAGACGGGTCAGGCTACTCGTTGTATATAGTTTGCAGGTTTTTTGTGAACACTGGGACTCTGTCTAGCTTATGACCAGCTCACCGACATTCCACCTGCTTTGTGCGCGCTTCGTTGGAGCTCTGTTTTCTGGAATTTTCTTTCCAATAGTCGTCCCTCTCTGTCCAAGACATCTTTACCGGCAAACAACGTTTCAATCGGCCTACTTCCGATGCTCCCCTTTATCTTTTTTATTCATGGATCCAAAGTTTGCAGGATTTAATGCATTCTAAAGCCAGAGGAGAATTTTTGCGTCGACTCTCTCATTACCCAATCTCCCTACCACAAGTGGACTTTGCTCAGAAAACTATCTTTCAGTTACGCTCATTTAATATTTTTAGCGATGGTCCTTCCTTACTGTTTTAATTGGACTCGTTGGACAGTGGGCATACCCAATGAATTTAGTATTTGAGCTGTTAATTCCGATGTCTCGTGCACAAGTTTGTTAGCTTGTACGTAATTGGTGCATCAATTAAATTGGGTGGCATACGTCTTCATGGGCGTGGCTAAGAATATAACGCTTCGGTTTCCAATACGGCTCACTCTTCTTTAAATCTTGGCATAAGGGTCGATGGGCCTCGCATTTTAGTTTGAGTTTGAATTATATTTGGGATGATTAATCGGTTCTTATGAATATTGTTAGCTTGTACCAAAATGGCAACGGTCATATTTATTACACATGCCTCTTTATATAGTTTTTAGTAGAGTGAGAGAAACAGTACATTGATTAGATACTACGCTTATTTTAACTAGAGTTGGAATCCTACTAGATTATCAAATTTTGAGAAGGAAATAAAAGAATTGAGTGAAAATATGGACATGAGACTCACATAGGGCCTCTAAGAACTTGATTCTCCTTGCAATTGTCAAGGGTGGTGATGTATTATTGACTTGCCAATGTCCAAAGTTTATTTGTGCGTTTTGGGAATTATAGTCCAATTAAAAATATTATTATGATAATATATAATATAATTATCTTAACCACAGTGTGGCAAGGAGTCAATGCACTTTTTCCCCAAATAATTATAATCCAAGGAAATGGGCCCTCCCCTCGGCATGGAGTTTTGAGCACGGTGAATACTTTGGTTTGTGCACTTGCGAATGGATAGATATTCACATATGCACAAACCAAAGTACTTTCAAAATTGGTAGCATATTAAAGCATGCTATTTATTATTGGTGAACAGTGCTTAAATTCAAATTTTGATAGAGGAATTGCAAGCCTTTTATTAGTACTTTAGACATTGATTGCTAGGTTGATTGTTGGGGTTCAAATCCACAACTTGGAGGATATGCGTAGGATACATTATCTGCCTTAAACTTGGAGAGTATTCTCCCCACCTCAAGGATAAGCTTTGTGTTTTGTATACTAGATGCTTCAAACATTTTGTTGGAGACTTGAGGGCAAGATTTTAGGAGGTAGTATAGTCTTCACAACCATTCTTCTCAACCTTGTCGAATTGTCCCTTCCTTCAATTAATCCAGAACCACCGCTAAGATGACACAAAAAAAGGTGCTCATGCAAAGGTGCCTCTGAAACAAGATAAAATAAGGAGAGAGAGAGAGTTCCACTTGGCACAAGTACTGCCTTACTTTCATAGCATGAATTTGGAATGTAGCCAGGGCATTACAAAGGTTGAATGACATCACTCTATAGGCAAATATACCCCATTCTGTAGCAAATGTTGTTTTTGAGTGGTCACTAGGAGCAATTTGCACTTGGTTATAGCCACTATAGCTATCCAAGAAGCTGTATATCTCTAATCCTGCCACCTTTTCCAATATTGATAATCTCTAAACCATAAGCTCTAGATTATAAACCCTAGCTAGATTGTAAACCCTAAAATACAAGCAATAATTTATACCTTTTCGTGATTTGTGCAACAGGTTAGGGTTACACCCACCAACCTATTGCATGTGCAAGAGGTTGGGGCTTGTTGTATATGCAACAAGTTGGGAGCACCCCCCAATCTGTTGCATAAATCACCAAAATTTGGTGATTTGTGCAACATGTTGGGGTTGAAACCACTAACTTCTTGCACATGCAATAGGTTGGGGGTCCCCCCCAACCTATTTCATGTGCAACAAGCTGGTGGGTGCTAACCCCAATCTATTGCATAAGATTTGTATAACAGGTGTGGTTGCACCCCGCAACCTATTGCATGCGCAACAAGATAGGGTGGGGGTCTCCTGGGTCATTGTTTGCTTGAGTGTAGCCAGTTTTGGTGAGGTTGAGGGACTTTTCCATATATAGGTATCTTGCATGACTCATAACGCTCAATGGAATTTGGAAAATTTTATCTTCAAGTTATACACATTCCAAACTTACACATTGAGAGCAAAAAATTATGAAATAAGAAAATTGCAATGAGATAGTTAAAGCATTACAAGTGCTATGTTGCATGTGAAGCAAGCATCTTGAAGACTATACACTGTAGCAATTTATTCAAAAACATATAAATTTTGTTCTATACATATATGCAAACAAGTAATCATTCAAAAGTGCACTACGTGAGCTTCGTGTTAGCCCAAGGAAACACCTAAATGAGAACATTGAGCATGGGTTAATGGGTTTCCAATGTTGTGCTAAAGTGATGCATACCCATTTGAAGGCACAGTCCAAAACTTTTTTTGATTTGTAGAAAAGCAAAACGGATTGAAAATTTAGAATCCAAACAGGCGGGATTAGTAAATAGTTGTCTTAAAATATTGATAGTAGTTATTGGTATTAGTATCTAAATTCACCAAAGGGGGGAAAATCGATGGCGGCTAAAATTTTGCTACTCCCGCAAATTTTGAATTTTCACGCCTCCCACCACATGTTAAAGCTTGGAAGTTTAAATACTTGCAACTTGCCCCCACTTTGCAAACACTGTGCAACCCGCACACATCTTGATGTGACCTTGCATAGACTTTGGTTTGCCATTGTCGTCTTTTGGGTAAGTTGTCTTCTATTCTTTGCTTGCCTTACCAGCTAGGTTCTCTCGGTCTATTCTAGATTGATCGTGGCCATGAAATCAATTGCAACATGTAGCTCACAATGGCTTCAAGAGAAGCAGATAGAGGCTGTGAGACAAGAAAGCTGAAAAGCCAGGTCAAGGCATAAGGAACAGAGTGCAGATTGAGGAAAGCACTAGCACAATATCAAATCGGCAAAGACACTTTTGCAACATTTACAAAGGGCAAAGCAACAGCAAGAAGTGGTTGCAGATGCACACATTCCCTCATTCCCATTGAAGTGAAGAACACGAGCTATGGTGTCATGATTGGTGGGAGCATTGGAGGCAGCAACATCAAGCCATTTAGGTGATTACTAGTCTCGGGTCTTCACAAGCTTTAGCGTGCATCCTAAAGTTCATAGAGTAACAACCCTACCAACACTTCAAGGGATGCACATCCAACGGAGAAAGGGCCTACACAAAGTGAAAGGGGTACACAACTTAGATCAACTAGCTTCAAAGAGGGCGACATTAGCTATGTTGGTGTTACATGAAACAAAGGAGAAATGGGATGCATAATGTCGAAGATGTTGTTAATCAAAAGGACCAACGTTGCTCCAATGATTGAACTTAGATCAGAAGCAATGCATAATCAATCCGATCCGAGAAGTCCGTGGGCTTCAAGAGAATGCAAGAAATTGAGAGACAGCCTAAGTGCAGAAGTCGTTGGTATAGTTAGGACGTTTTGGCATGAAAATACAAGAGTTTCTCCAAATAGAAAGGGCATCTGTAAGAAGTAGATGGGATGCAAGCTGTTTGAGGAGCTAGATACAATGCAATTTAGTGGTGCCTAAACCAACCCAGTGGTTGTTTGTGATTGAGCTTTGGGATAGTTTACTTTGTTACATTTCTTATACCAAGCTTGGACTAATTGTGATTGTCCTAAACTAGCCCGGTGGTTGGAACATCATGCAACCATAGTCTAGTTTAGCTCAATCGTCAGTTATGTGTTTGTTCTGAACCAACGTGGTTGAACAAACATTAATTGTTGTCCAGCCCTGTGGCATGGTTGAGCAAAAATTAATAGCAATATATTTCACAATATATTGATATTTTAATGAACAAGGCCGATGGTTGGAATATCATACAACTGTGGTGACTACTTTAACTTAATCACTAGTTATGTGTTTCTTAGTGCTCAAGTTCATTAAATTTAATTTCTTGCTATTCGGGTCATATACCAAGTTATTTCTAAAATGGGATGGCTTGGACTTAATGTGATTGTCCTAAACTAGCTCGGTGCCAGTTCACAATAAACAACAAGAAGTTACTGGCATAAATTGGGATTGGAGTTGTGATTTTCAGAAATGAAAAGCAATATCTTGTTATTTTCTAATGGTGAAATTCAGAAATGAAAAGCACTAAACTTATTATTGTCCAATATGTGAAGTTGAGACCATAAGGCTAAACCAACTCCAGGGCTGAAATTGTCACAGTGTCTTAAACCACCCCAGTGGTTGAAATTGTGATAGTGTCCTAAACCATCCCAGTGGTTGAATCCTCATCATGTGTTGCAAGGGAGGGAAGATTTTGTAGCCTAAGGTCTCTGTGGGAGCCAATGGTTTGTCCAAAGGGAGACCGTGAGTGGCACAAGATTGAATGCATTCGTGGAACATGCAAGCATTGCAATTTGAAGCTGAAGAAGACATTCAATGTCTGCCCAAATGAAATGAGCGAAGACAACCATGTTGCTCTAAAATGGAGGAGATTTGAAAATGTTAATGTTGGAAAAAAGAGATGGCTACTATCATATAAGAGCAACCAGCTAAGGGAGCTTGTAGGTCACCTGGTTCAATCCATCCCAAAATATGTGCTTCATAATTTTACGGCCAGCTGTGGCAGGATAAGCAGTTTAGGACGTGCCTTGCCAATTTTCCCCACCTTGACACTATTGTATCTGGCATAGATTTTGCTGAAAAGTATTCATTTCAAGAACAAGATGAGATACAAAGTGCTCACTCATACAAGCAGATAATAATTCTTGTGCATATCATGTACATTCATTTGCTTGATTCTTCCATGCCTGATGCCAAAATCTGCTTGCTGACTCACAAGAGTTTAGGTCAGTGCAATGCAAATACCATTTCTACATTTCAGATGATAGGGAACATGATACCTTATTTGTGCAACATGCTCGTCAAATGCATTGGGAATGACTGAAACAGGAAAATACCCATGCAAAAAATATAAAACAACATTGGGTGTGGTCAAATGGTGCTACTACTCAATTTAAATCAGATCGTGGATTCTACTTCATCTCAAGGTGCAAATCCCTAACCAGTCTAGACATGATGTGGAATTTCTTTAGGTCTAGCCCCATATGGCAAGGGTGAACATGATGGATGCAGTGTTGTTATTAAGAAAGCTCTATTTAAACACCAATGAGCATGCCCTCAAGAAAAACTCAATGATGCCCATGATGCTGTAACATGTCTTACATCCAACTTCTCCACAGGCATGCATTCAACATACAGTAAACAAAGCCTTAAGAATATTGTAGTATGCAGAGTATTGGAACATGGCATGAAAGTGGATGAAGTGCAAAGGAGAAGCCGACAAGATTATGAGAAAATTAAAGGAGTTCATGGTTTGCACAACATATGGGGCTTTTCAAACAACCAATTGATTAAAACAAGAAAACTTTCTTAATATTTCTGTAGTGCGTGCATCATAGGAGATCATGATGATTGTGAGAACATTGCAACTATGAAGACATGGGAGTGAGTTCAAGTTTTCCCTCTACGTTGAGATGGAGTGACAAATAATGGACAAAAAAACAAATCGCCATAGTTTGGGGAGAGTTTTGATGACCTCACTGACTATTTGGAAGAGGGGATAACTTTGTAGTTGTTGTAAGATCTAGGGAGAACGAGGAAGATGACTCATACTTTGTGTTGCAGTGCACAAAACCTAAGAATAAGGTTGAGGAAACATTTAAGTATAATTGGGGAACAACCTATGAGAAATCTTAGAAGATTAAGTACCTACAACCTAGAATCACCCTGCAACAAACACCCCGCAATCCACCTTGGGGGTTGCACCACTAAGAAATCCTAGGTATTATGTTTATTCAAGGGGTATTAAAAGAACTCCTCGACTAAAATTTATTTCCCAATAAAACAACCCCTCTTTCCCTATGAACTAACATATTTTTTTCTAAAGTTAAATTAAAACCCCCCTCCTATTATTATAAACCTCTTAATTTTTTTCCAAAAGTGGAATTAAAATACCCTTCCTTTTGAATGCAAGTAGTACACTAAAATTTTGGGAGGTGAATCCCTCGAGCAATCCTCACACACCTCAACGTGACCTTGTGTAGACTTTGGTTTGCCATTGTCTTCTTCCAAGTAAGTTGTCTTCTATTCTTTGCTTGCCTCACTAGCTAGCTTCTCTATGTCTATTCTGGACTAATCGTGGCCATGGCATCAATGGCAACATGCAACTTGCCATGGCTTGCAAGAGAAGCAAACAGAGGATGCGAGATAGGAAAGATAGGCCAAGTCAAGGCACAAGGAATAGATTGTTGGCCAAGGAAAACACTGGCATGATATTAAAATGGCAACAAAAAGAGCTTTTGCAACATCTACAAAGGGAGAAACAATGAAAAAAAGAAGACTTCTTGTAGAGCAACAGTAGGAAGCGGTTGTAGATGCATGCACTCTATCATTGCCATCAGAGCAAAGAACACCAACTGTGGTGTCACCATTGGTGGGAGCATTTGAGGCAGCAATGTCAGGCCATTCATGTGATTACTAGTATCTAGTCTTTACATGGCTTAGCCCTGCACCCTAAAGTTCGTACAGTAGCAACCCTACCAACACCTCGAGTGATGCACATCCAAGAGGAGATGCTCTCTAACCTAGAGATCTGGCTTAAAGAAAGTGAAGGGGTGTACAGCTTAGTCAACTAGTTGCAAAGAGGGAAATATTAGCTATGCTGGTGTCCCCTGAAACAAAGGAGAAATGGCTTGGGCACACGATGTGGAAGATGTTGTCTCAGTACTTGAAGGACCAACGTTGCTCCAATGGTTGAATGTAGAGCAAAAGCAATGCATGATCATCCCAATTCGAGAAGTCTGTGGGCTTCAACATAACACAAGAAAAGGAGAGATAGCCTAAGTGCAAAAGTCATTGCTATAGTGATGACGTTTTGGCACAAAAATATGAGAGTTTCTCCAAAGAGAAAGGGCAACTATAATAAGTGGATTGGATGCAAGGTTTTGAGGAGCACATCATACACATGCTAGATATAACGCAGGACATCAGTGGTGCCTAAACCAGACCAAGGGTTGCTTGTGATTGAGCTTTGGAATAATTTACTTGTTTCATATCTTAAACTAGGCTTGGACTAAATGTGATTGTCTTAAACTAGCCCATTGCTTGGAACATCATGCAACCATAAGCTGGTTCAGCTCAATCACCAATTATGTGATTTTCTTGAACTAGCATGGTTGAATAGACATTACTTGTCATCTAGCCCGGTGGCGTGGTTGAGCAAAATCTAGACATTTCAATTGCATAGAGGAGCTTTGAGAATTGCAAGCCCTGGTACATTAGGAAACTCAAAGACGTGAATGTCTATTGTTTCAAAACACACATAGAATTTGACCTAGCCCTGCAAGCTATGAATGACTTGAAATCAGGTCGTGTTGGAGCATTGCTTCATGGGGATCGGTGCATAGCACCATTGTTGCAATGCATACTCTATGCAGGATCTTCAAAGGACAAACCAGGATCTTCATGATAAAGCCAAAGCATTGCACTTGGAGCGAAATGCATTAGACATGGAGCGACATAAATTAGAAGAATGCTAGTTGAGTACAAAAAAGGCTTGGAAAGATCTATATACAATCAAGTTCGACGAGCCGTAGAGAAGGAATGAGAGAAGGCAGAAGAATGAGTGCAAAAGATAAAAGAAATACCTTTGGGATTGAAGGAGAGGAAAAGAAGGTACTTACATAACATGGATGCATTGGCACCCACTGGTGGTGCTAGAAGGAGGAGAGTCCGAGCTACAAGGTTGGTTATCAAATGTTCCAATGAAATTATACTCTTTTGTGCTAGACTATTTGTGACTAAGTTTTTCTTGTGTTCTTTTATAGTGTTCTTTTATAGAAACTTCCTGGAAGATGTGATGGGAAGAATAGACGGGGATGATATTGACTGTTCATATGCTCTAGCTAGTTTATTGAAGTCAAGCAATGTCATTGGGATACTAAGGGACCCAAGACACAAGCGCCTACGTGTGCAAGTTGCTGAAGATTTGATAAAGGACTTCAAGGATATTGTGGATGCAAAGGAGATGCTTGCAGCTTGTGATATTGCCGATGTAAGTCGTTAAGCTTACACATCTATTTTCAAAATTTTCATGTCTACTATTTTGGGAAAGTATAAGAAGTCTACAGTGCCGCTACCCACACCTTGGTTTGTGAGACATGTAGGGCGAGAAACAAACTAATGTGCAAGAGAAATGCTTGGAGGGTACCATTGCGTAACTAGCACAATGACTTGGAAGAGTAAAAAGAAATCTGGTTTGCAAACCTTTGAGATGAATGCTTTCAACAATGTCTACTTAGATCTTGAGAAATTGCAACAAGCAATGGTCAAATTCTATGGCATGAGAGAAGATGGTAAGAGGAAATCCATTATAGCATTGCACTTTACTTAGTTCATTTTCTATATCATGTTTATCCTAACAATTTCTCTCTTTTGTTGTACAGATTGCAATGGAAAGCTTATATTTGTCATCAAAATGGATGAAGCCCAATCGGTGAAAGAACACAACTTAGAGAGAGTGAGCATCTGCATTAGGAATAAAGCTTTAGCCTCTATTCAAGGGAACGAAGAAGTAGAGCAAGATTTCTCAATGCAATCAGAGAAAGATACATGGTGGCTTGCAGCATTTGAGACTCCGAAAGAGTGCCATGAGACATTGAAGTGGGTTCTAGATAGAACAAGAATGCCATCGACAATCTGAAGATGAGGAAGGGCAAACATTGATAGTCGATGGCCATGGAACATTTCGAGTTGAATGGCATCTTGCTGGTGATTTGAAAACCCTCAAGTGCTTGCATGGTTGTGATACAAGGGCAAATGCAATGAACACATGCCTTTATTGCATGTGTTCTCAATGTAAGTAAAAGGCTGGCTGACAATAGGAGAATGACATTCTATCTTGTAGCCAAACGCAAGCTCCCAATTGCAATAAGAAGGATCCAAAGTGGGATCCCATCTTGCCCATCCCTTGAGAGAGTACACATATATACTTTACATGCAGAACTGTGCATACTTGATAAGTTGTATTTGCATCTTGTTTATGCTTGGAATTTAATTCCGTAAGAAGTATCCACACGATGCATTGCAGAAGCTGAAAAGTTGCTGTCAAAGATGGGATTCCATGGAGGACATGTCAAACTTAAGGAGGATAAGAAAATGTCTGAGGCAACATAGAATCTTCCTGCAAAAGTGTCTATGGGTGGAGGGAAGGCAAGGAGATTCCTATCGAACCACAATCTCGATAAAGACAAACATACATTGTCTCAAAGCAATTTGGGTTGGGAATACTGGAAAGCATTGTGTGAATGCATGACCAATAAGGCTTCTCATCCTCAAATAGCAACTTTGAGAACTAAAGTATGGACAAAGGTAGATGCATTGATAAAATTGCTTCACCAGGTTCAAATCGATGAGATGTATTATGAACGGTTCAGGACGGCTGTGAAAGAGTTTATGCAATTAATGGTGAAAGCATGGGGGGAGTCACACATTATGCATTACATGATAATCTTCGCACCATCATAATATTTAGCACTTGCTTTATAAATAGTTTTTGTTACTGAAATGATTCTCATCATGTTTGCAGCATATTCTCTATGCACATGGACCATGGTTTGTACAAAATTGGGGCCCTTTGTCCATTTGGAATACACAAGGCATGGAGAAGTTGCACTATAAAGCCAAGGCAACCTACTTCAAGAACTCAAGGCATGGTGGTGGTGTCACTCATAGCAATGCATTGCATGAGATGTTTGACTAGATTTTTAGATGTTCACTAGGAAGGACTTTGAAGTCTAAAAAGGAAAAGGCATCAGAACTTGCAAAAGCTATTCAAATTGTATCAAAGAATAGAAGGCATAGTGCTTGGAAGGGCATCCATAGGGAGTCAAGGAGTCGCACGTTGGTTGCAAGCTAGAGTGAGAGAAGGGAGCAGATGGGTCCAACCACCAAAACGTTAAAAAAAACCCTAACTCTCATCATTTAATGGCAAGAGTGAAGAACACTGCTAGACCCACGGGATGCCGCCTCCATCCTTCCTCCTCTAGCTCCACCACCTCCATGGCATCTGTGCACATGAACCTATCCGAGTCCAATGGTGCCTCCCCTGGCTCTCGTGAACCCTCCCGCAACTCTCGTGAGGTCTCCTAGGACTCTCGTGAGTCCTCTCCCAACTCTCGTGAGCCCTCCCCCAAGTCCCGTGAGCCAACTCCCCAATCTTGTGAGCCTTCTCCTCCTCCCAAGTCCCGTGAACCCACTCCCAAGCCCCAAGAGCATGAGCCTTCCCCTCAGCCTCAGCCTCAGCTTAACCCTTAGCCTTCCCCTCAGCCTTCCCCTCAACCTTCCCCTTAGTCTTCCCCTCAACGTTCCCCTTAGCCTTCCCTTCGGCCTTCCCCTCCCCATGAGAGCACTCCCCCCATCGAACAAAATGTATTTGATAACCTGCTGTGGACATAGAGAGGCTTCCTAAGGGCCAACAGGCTGCTAGCAAGACTCCCTCTCTCGGTGATACAACCCATCGTAGATATGAAACCTATGCCCATGAAAAGGGTAAAGCAGATGCTGAGGAATCCCCATCCCAAAGAAGGACAAAGCTCAAGACGTCCGTGAGAGGAGGATCAACACAGACAAGAGCAACGGAAAAAATTCAAGGCAGAAGGAGGTCGTGGGATTGTGTTCGGGTACATGTAAAGCCTCCACCAAGAGTCACAAAGCCATACAAAGCAAAGCCAAGAATGCGGGCCCTAAGGGAGGTTAGGCAAATGCAGAAGACCACTGAAAACCTAATCTTGTAGGCTCCCTTCCAACATGTGTATGGGAGACTACATAGGGATATAAGGACAATGTGCGATTCAACACAGGAGCTATGGGGGTGCTACAGGAGGCTGCGGAGCAAGTGACCACCACTCTATTTGAGGACGTCAACTTGTGTGCCATCCATGCAAAGCGTGTCACGATCATGGACAAGGACATGGCTCTAGTGAAGGAGCTACAGAGTGACCCAAACTTGAAGCCCTAGATTCTCTTATAGCCCACTTTTAGGACTTAGATCACCCCTTGCCCTTGCTCTCTATGAGTGTGCATATTCAGAATGCAAGCATGCTGAATGAGGCATGGGATACTTTGATAAAAATTTATAGCCCAAATACGCAAGCCATGAAAATGCAGCTCTCAACCAGGAGTTGCATAATGCGCATAGAGAAAATATGAGCATCAATGACTACCACATGAATGTGAGGAAGATTATAGATGCACTTGCTTCTATTGGGTCACCAGTGGAAGATGATGATTTAGTTTCTATGACCTTGAATGGTCTAGGAAAGGATTATGCATAGTTTCGGACATCCATTGCCATCCGTGAGAATTTTCCTAATTTTGGGGAGTTGATTGCTCTTCTATATTTTGAAGAGCAGAGAAATGGTGGTGCATTTTCTTCAGGAGTAACTTCAAAAGAAACTGTCTTCTACTCAAATGCTAGAAGAGGTAGAGGCAGAGGTAGAGCAGGCCGATCTGGAGGCCGTGGTAGAAATCAAAATATGCAGCAAATTCAAGAAAACCTTAGAGGAGGACGTGGTAACCTTAGAGGTAGGGGGAGCCAAAGAGGTTGTGGTAGACGGTAGAAAGGCCAAAATGCAAACAACAATGTTGAATGCTGCTACTGTGGTAAAATGGGTCATATGGCTAAAGACTGCTAAAAAAAGCAGAATGACATCATGAATGAAAAATTGCAGCAAGGCAATTATGCATCCTCTAATAGACAGGGTGATGACAAAAATGAGCATTTGTTTATGGTGCACCACATGACCAATTCTGTGACAAGTGCAGAAGAGAGCAATGATCTGTGGTATGTTGACTCAAGTGCATTAAACCTCACGACAGGTCATGCAGAATGGATGCAGGATGCAATTAAAATGGAAAGACTAGGATTTGTGGAGACTGGTGATGATATTGCACATCCTATTGTGCATATTGGTAAAATTCCTTTGTCTATGTAGAATAGGAAAAAGAAATACTTTTCTGATGTATTTCATGTCCTGAGTATCACCAAGGACCTAGTTTTTGTTGGTCAAATGGTTGAGCAGGGCTTGCAGGTCAAATTTAATCCTCATGGATGCTTTGTTGAGGATATGAATAATAAAGGTCGCTTGATAGCAAAAGGGAAGGGTAGGATGCTTACCTTGGATACGGACATGCTTGAATTGAGTGCAGCAATGTTTGCACATGAGGCTAGTGTAGTTGCAAATATTGATATCTAGCATAAATGCATTGGTTATGTTTATGTACAATGACTTAAATTAATGCAGGCCTAAAATATTGTTGCAGGATTGCCTAAGTTCAAGGTTGCAAAAATGCATAAGGTATGTGAAGCTTGTAAATTTGGAAAATAGGCAAGGAAACCATTTCCTAGACATGTTCAAGAGAGTAAGAGTCCATTGGAATTAATCCACTCTGATGTGTGGACTCCTAAAGCTGCATCTATTGGAGGCTATCATTATTTTGTCACTTTTATGGATGACTATAGTAGAATAGCTTGGGTGTACTTTATGAAAAAGAAACGTGAAGTGTTTGGGCATTTTAAAGCTTTTAAAGCTATGGTTGAAAAAGAAATAGGCTTGCAAATAAAATGCCTAACGTCAGATGGAGCAGGAGGGTACCTCTCAAATGAGTTTGCAAGGTTCCTGCAGGAGCATGGCATAAAGCAGCAATATTCATGCAGTCATAGGCCACAGCAAAATGGACTTGCAGAAAGGAAAAACAAGCATATTGGAGAGGTATCTCATGCCATGCTCAACAAAAAAGACCTAGTAGATTATTATTGGGCTGAAGCAATTGCTAGAGCAGTCTACATAATGAACAGGACTCCTACTACAACAATACATGGCATGACACTAGAGGAGAGGTATACTGGTAGGAAACTAGATATTTCTCATTTGAAAGTTTTTGGTTGCATTGCCTATGTTCATGTGCCAAATGAGTTGAGATCCAAGTGGGATTCAAAAGTTGAGAAGTGTATCTTTATTTGTTATTCTCTGCAGCAAAAAGGATATAGATGCTTCTACTCATAAGTTTACAGTGAGCAAAGATGTTTTTGATGAGATGAGTAGCTGGTATAAACTAGTAAATGTGATTGATGATGTAGATGCACAAAATGGTAAGGCTGCAGAGAATTCACAACAGCAATCACAAAATATTAGTGGACCTATAGTGTCCCCTAGCAGTGGTTCACATACTTCGCCATGGAGAGGTAGATTGAGATTAGGAGATTCTCCTCAAAGCAATGTAGATTGGTGTATGCAAGTATCACGAAAGGGAAAAGAGAAAGTAGATCAGCCCATGGTTGATGTGAATGCAGGTCACTCTTATGTGGATGGTGAATCCAGTGGCTCAGAACAGAGCCTTGATGATGAGTTGGTTATTCCTTCTGTTGTTACACCTGGAGTAAGGAAGACAAGGGATGTTTTAAGAGCACCTGGTAGTGAGCCTATTTTGCATAGGTCTACTAGAGTTATCCTATGGATACGCTGAAATATGATGGATTTATAGCCATTCACTATGCCTATATGGTCAAAGTGATACATGAACCAGAACCCACTTCTTTTGAGCAAGCCATGGGAAAAGAAAATGGGAGAAATCCATGGATGAAGAAATGGATGCCTTGAAAGCAAATGCTACATGGGAATTGGTGCCTTTGCCTAAAGACAAGACTGCAAAGTGCAAGTGGGTCTATAAGGTGAAGCACGATGCAGATGGTTCTGTGAGAAGATACAAGGCAAGATTAGTTGTCAAAGGCTATGCATAGACATATGGCATTGATTATGAAGAAACATTCAGTCTGGTTGCAAGGATGGCAACTGTAAGAGCAGTCATTGCTATGGCTACATCAAAGGGATGGTGTTTACTTTAGATGGATGTAATGAATGCCTTCTTGCATGGTGATTTGCAAGAAGAGGTCTATATGGAGCAGCCACCAGGTTATGTGCATGCTGTTAATACTGAGTTTGTTTGTAGGTTGAAGAAAGCCTTGTATGGCTTGAAGCAAGCACCAAGAGCATGGTCTGACAAGATAGGACAGTATCTTGTCACTATTGGCTTTCAGATTTCCGCCACATATTTCTCACTTTATGTGAGAAAAACAAAGCCTGTATTATGCTGCTTGACATTTATGTTGATAATTTGATCATCACAGGTGATAGTGATGAAGATATCCTTCATGTGAAAATGCTGTTGAAGCATAAGTTTGAGATGAAGGATTTGGGAGAGCTGTGCTACTTCTTGGGCATTGAGGTAATTAGATCCACAAGTGGGATATGGCTCTTGGAGAGGCAGTATGGATTGGACATGCTGTCCAAATATGGGATGATAGGCTGTAAGCCTATTTCAGTTCCTTTGGAGTAGAATGTGAAGCTGAATGTAGATGTAGGTGAGCTTTTGGAAGACCCTTTTATGTACGGACGCATAGTAGGAATTTTGATTTATATGACTATTACTAGCCTGCCAGATTTGAGCTATGCTATTGGGTTCGTAAGTCAGTTTATCTGGGCTCCAAGGAAACTGCATTTGGATGTGGCTAGACGCATACTGAGGTATGTGAAGTCCACATTGTAGTATGGATTGTTTTATCAGACTGGGGTTCAGATATAGTTGCATGGATGCATTGATGCTGATTGGGATGGTAGTATTTTTTATAGACGATCTACCAGTGGATATGTGTTCTCTTTTGGGAGTGCTGCAATCACTTAGAGCAGCAAGAAACATCCTACAATTCCCTCGTCGAGCACAGAGGCTCAGTATAGGGGTGTAGCAATGGCTGCAGTTGAGGCAGATTGGTTGCATAAGCTACTTTATGATATGCATTAGATGGGCCACTTATCAATTATTATGACAACATGAGTAGTATACACTTGGCAAATAACTTAGTTTATCATGCTAGAACAAAGCACATTGAGGTGCATTATCATTATGTGCAGGAGAAGGTTCTAGGAAGTTTTATTGATCTGGTTTATGTTAGCACAGAGGATGAGGTAGTTAACATATTCATGAAGACATTGGGTGTAGAAAAGCTGCGCAAGTTCAGAGACCTACTTGGTGTGCAAGAATTGGGATTGAGCTCGAGGGGAGTGTTGACATATCGAGCTCCACTCGTGATATGCCAGGGTGGCCATTGTGCATTTATGTCATCGACTTGTTAGCTGTAGATGTGGTTGGTGCACTACCCATGAATAATAGCTGGATGATAGCTATCTTTATGTACTCTAGTTAGTGGCTCAGTTAGTATGCCAACTAGGTTAGCTGAGTTTGGTTTGAGACCCACATATAGGGTTCACCTATTCCTTTTGTACTAAGAGAGAGAGAGTTCTTTTTGCTTTCACAACTACCAAGAGCAAAACTGTTTTCAACCTCCACCTTTGTGTGTATTCCCCCATTGTGTATGTGAGAAAGCTGCACGTTAGACTCCTTACTTCTGTTCCACTCTCTTCATAATATTTTCTCTCTGCACATTATGCAACTCCTACTTTGAGCTACTTTTTCCTGGCCTGTGTATTTGTGCTATACATTTTTGTTAAAGTATCCCACGCCTCCTTTGGCGTGCTTGCATCCTGAATATGCACAATCATAGAATCTGAAATACTGATAGATAGCTAGTACATAACTTTTTTGGCTCTCTCATGCCATCCTTTAAATTCCTGCAACTCCTGTTGATTGGGAACATTAGCAATAACTAGTTCTTGTTTAGCTCCAGTAATGAACTCCCAATAGCCTTTTCCCTTAAGGAAATTCATCATTCTAAACTTCCATGCTTGGAAGTTGTTCTTGTCAAGCTTTTCAGTGAAAATCTGTGAAAGAGTATAAGATGCCATTACATAACATTGCAAAAAGCCACAACTTCTGCCTCACAAAGGCAAATTTGCAAAACTGACGAAAGTTGTATTTGACCACACAGTCACTTCCTAGTGACAATTATGCATCAACAGGAAATAAGAATGATTTTGTCACTCACAATATCTCTGTAACAAAGAATACGATGTAATTTTTGTGATGACTTTTCACTGACCCACAGAACAGTGGTCGCACAACAAAAGTAGGGCAGTTTCTTGAGTGCCTGCGAAAAACTTCCGCCACCAAAATGGGCCCTGAAATGGCCTCGAATCAAAAAAATAATTTCACCAAGGGTTTCACCCTATCTCATAGCATATACTACCCTCTCACCACACTACAAAGGGCATCCCAATCTGCAGTGCACTCTTGCACTTTCTGACTATGCTACCTGTAGAGATTTGCTCCTAAACTCAAAAAAAAAGGGAGGGAACATTGATCCTCTTACTAGGACACCACAAACTTTGTTTGCTTTCTTGAGCTCCTTACCACGAACTGGGCTCTGATACCATGTGAAGAGAGTGGGAGAGAAGGAAGGCATCTCAGTTGTAGCTTTCTCACATACACAATGGGGGAATATACACAAAGGTGAGGCTGAAAACAGTTTTCCTCTTCTTAGTTGTGAAAGCCAAAAGAACTCTAAGTACAAAAGAATAGGTGAACCCTATATGTGAGTCTCAAACCAAACTCAGCTAACTAAGGTGGCATACTAACTGAGCCACTTTCTAGAGTACATAAAGATAGCTATCATCGAGCTACTATTCATGGGTGGTGTACCAATTGCATCTGCAGCTAACAAGTTGGTGAAATAAATGCACAACAATCACCCTAGCATATCACGAGTGGAGCTTGATATCTCAACAAGAACAAGCTCAATTTGAGGCAGAGAATCAAGGTCAAGATCCAATCCATGACTTGGCCCCACAAAGTATTGATACTGTACTCAAGCCTCTGTTCCAACAACATACTCTGCAACATAATGTACCACCATCCCAACTTGAAGGAGCTGCACTCTCTAGCATCCTCAGTTGCCTTGTGTCAATTGCCATCGGAATCCACCTACAGAATTGTCCCAATCTTTGGGAGAGTTTCAAAGTCTAGATTGAACTATCCCCCTCCACCTATGGAAGACATCGAAGATATCCCTATGCACATGGGTTAGAGAGGTGATATATGCAACATCGTGATGCCTTTGATCCATAAGGCATATAATGAACTCCAAGCCATAGTGGATGGTGAAGCAGGTGTAAATGTCCTCTCAAAGGAGCTCTATGATTAATGGGGTTTCTCACCAATGCAAAAGGTTCATTTCAACATTTGCCTTGCCGATGATTCATGGGAAAAACCCTTGGGAATAGTGAATGGTGTGTCAAAAAGGCCGCAGGAGTCCACTTTTCCCTTCAACTCACAATCTTGTATCTCCCCAAAAAGTCCTATCAAATCTTATTGGGACATCCTTGGTTGTGGGAAGCATCACTCCTCCATGATTGGGTAACTAATAGACTGACCAACCAAAATTGTGACACCACAGTCAGGGTGAATGTGGGGATAGGAGCTATAAAACCAATTGTGCCTAGAGTGTTGGATGACACATCTTCAATGACGATCTCAATCAAATCAACTCCCGTGGCAAAAGCATGCCATAGCAGATGATACACAAATCTATGTCAATCACTAGATACAAACATTGGCAACCATCAAAGACTGCCATTCATTAGACCCCATATTCTTGCAGATAGATGCTAAGTGCTACAGGTAGATCCTCCACTCACACTTGAAGAACCAATTGATCTCGAGGTGCCATTCTTTATGGTTTGGGATAATGAACGTAAAGAAAGTACCCATACCAATGATGACTCAGATTTTCCTCGGAGCCTTGAAACTGAGGTTGAGAATGCTGAAATTGAATATTAAGTCTTTGATAATGACTGAGCCATTCTGCATGCCCTAATGGCAGTCGAGCTCCCCAAATTTGAACCTCCAAAGTTGAATAATAGTAGAAGATTCCACAAGAAAGATGCAAAAGGGAATCACAGAAAAGCTAAGGTCGAACACTTCAATGAATTCAAAAGAGTCCAAACAAGGATCGTCGAATTGTATCTTGTAAAGCCAGATCCCTCAAAATCTGAACCACCTCCTCTTGAATGGTCCCCTGAGGGATTGGAAGGAGTTTGCACAACAAATGGACCCTTACTTGGGAATACCTAACAAGTGGAAAAGTTACATCACAGTTCCAAATGCTCTCCAAATGTAGGGAGTTTCGGAACTATAAGCCACATATGCAGATGAAGCTCGATCAAGAGACTTCAGAAAAAGAAAGTCACCAAGAGCCTAACAAATTGGTTAATGATACTATGCCGCCCAATACCCATAGCACATGTCAGGCTAGTTCAACACCATCAGAGGTTGATATTTAAGAAGTGCCAAAATACTTCAAGAACTACACAATTGGCAGTGTCCCCATTGCAATGCCAAGACCACTAAGAGAATCTAAAGTTGAGGAAACTGATAGAATTAGAGAAACTCCAATTTATGAGGGACCGAAAAAAACTTGCACAATAACCTCGCCCTTGAAGGGGAGGAAGAAAAAATGGATTTCATTGGGAAACAGCTTTGACATGAAGATGAAACCAAAATCAAAGCACTCCTAATGGAATACCATGTCTGCCTAGCATGGTCATACAAAGAGATGAAAGGAATTTCACGAGACGTGATAGTACACATGATACCGATAAGGAAAGGTGCCCACCCTAAGGTATGTGGACCTTGGATTCATCTACGAGATAGAGCACATTGATTGCGCTTCACCCATTTTCATTGTGCCTAAATGCAATAAGAAGCTCATAATATGCATAAACATAAAGAGTGTGAATGCTGCCACAATTGGGGATCACTCTCCTTTATCCTTTACGAAAACAATGTTGGAAAAGGTGGCAGGTTCTAAAATATATGGCTTCTTGGATGGCTTCAGTGGCTACAACCAAGTGAAAATTGCACCTAAAGACACAATAAGACAAAGCAACTATAGACACTCTTGATAGACATGCAAAATAGCGGGTGCGTCTATAAGTGCTGTTAGAATAGTGAAAATACGAGCGCATCTTTTTATGCATCTATTAACACCTCTATTAGCACAGCTGCACTGTGAATTAGACGCGGATTTAGATGCAAAACAGAGAATACAAAAAGTGAGATTTTGGTGTAGCTAATAAATATACATCACTACTTTCCAAACATTGCCCATGATTACCAAAGCACATAATTTTAACAAAAATAGCAATGCTTTTTGGCAAACCCACATATACAAAAATTAAGTGAGGTGAGGAGAATGAGACAATATGTAAAATATTTTTTCCAATATCAATGATGGGCTACAGTTCAATCTCATCCTCAATGAGATCAACCCTTGCCAAACTATCTACTTCAAAATCCAAACCAGTGTTGAGATTTACAAATACATTCAGCCCACAACTTTTTTTGCTACTCATGTGCTCATCAAAATTAGCATCACCAATGGTAGGCTCGTCTTTTCATGGGTAATGGACTCAATATCTATATCTCCTATCTCATGATCATCTTCCTCGCTCATGTCCCGATCATCATCACCTCCATGGCCATGATCATCCTCCATATGCTCCATATTAGTAAATGTACTATACATCACTTTGGAACATGGCGTAATAGGTATGACATGCCACCACCTATTATTATCCACCATTGGTTGATAGACAACCTAATTCAAACAAAAATACAATCATGTTATTTTCCTTGCATCCAAGGTATCAAATATTCAAAAGTGAGTATTTTTATATGCGTGTATAATATTTGTTCACATTGGTGTGATAGTACTAGTGTGTCCTTCTTACATTGCCATAACTTTGTGGAGTCAATAGTTACAAAGCCACTTGCATGGCGTTTGATTGTTGCATTAGGGCCTCTTTCCACAACGTCCTTAAACCACTTTACATCCAAAACATACACAAAGAAGTGTCAAAAGTCAAGCTTAATAATATCTCGGATTATGCCACAATAATCATCCATGGCTCCATTGGCTCCCTCAAAGCTAGCAATGATGTTGCAATCTTGTGTGTTTCTCTTATCATCAATCAGTTGTGTTTGAAATTGCTTGCCCTCACACCATATAGCATTGAATATAGTACACTACACCAAGACAAAATCAATTAAATAAGCAATCTAAATTGTTGAAAGCTCCTAGCTTATGCATAACATTCTATATACTGACCTTGCTCATGCATCTCCTAGCATACTCCCATTCTTCCATTGTGATATGCATCCCCTCATCTCTCTCTGCTCTCTCCATTTCATCAAAGCAGCCAATCCACATGATTATCCTTTGGAAGTGCTCTTAGATGCTGAGGGTATGGCACACAAGATTTGTGGTGTGTATGAAAGAGGGCCCTTTCTCCTTGTCTTCTTGCCTTTGCATCCTCATATCTTGTCACCCATCTTTTCATCACATCACTATTAAGCATGCAATAAAGGTTGATATTATTAAGCAACTCCGTGTCTATTACTTTGCTGCCTCCTTTTCCTTGAGGCACAATAGAGGTCATCCTTAGGTCTTCATCATCTCTCCATAGTTGTGGGAGAGAGCTATCCACATCAATAAGAAACTCAAAAATATATACAAGTGACTCTTGTACCAACCAACCCTCAGCCATGCTACCTTCAGGTCTTTCATTTTGTCTCACGAATCCCTTCAAGGTCTTCATGAAGTGCTCGAGGAAGAACAACCATCGTGCATGTACAGTACCGCATATAGCAATCTCATCCTCCAAATGCACTATAAGATGTAGTTGGCTTGTGAGAATAGAACCTGGAAATGTCTCCTCCACTAAACAAACCACCTCCCCTAACATAACTTGAGCATTTTGAAGCATGGTGGGATCTATTTCCTTTGAGATCACATACCTCGAAAGGAAAAAGTACACCATATTAGCAATATGAACACCTTGCATGGAGCATTGATATGCTTCACATTTTGTATCCTGTAAAGTACCTCACAAGCTCACCCATCTTGTAAATACAATCCTTCACATCCTTCAATGCACTATGAGAAATGCTAGTAGGTAGTATGAATTGAACACACGAGGAATGGTTGATTAGTTGCTTCTAATTCACTCACAAATTTGGAAGGAAAAAGACATTTTGCACATAGAATACTTACTAGGAGCATCTTGTGCCAATCATGAGATTTCAAGCCATATAATTGCTCCACCTCTTTTCTTGCTCTTTGTAAAGGCCCCCTTCAAACACCTCATGCATCCAGTGGGAGTACGAATTGTAGTGATAGCTCGCTTCACCACCACCATTTCTAGCTTTGATAACCTCCATGGTGCACGAGGTAAAAAGACATGCCCATTTGGCCTCTCTTGTGGCCAAGCTTCATGCATCCTCCCTGTGGTGCGTAGATCCTCCCTTATGCCTGTGGAATCTCATGTCCCATTCAAATGTTCCCAAATGGTAGATGCCATATTCTTGAAGATATGCATGGGATCAAGCAGGTGATTGATCTTGAGGTGGGACTAATATGGTAAACGATAAGATATGGAGTATCTAAACAAAAGCTAGTGTTAGTGGGCAATCTTTATGTCCATTTAATATAGCACATAACTACTACACAAAGACCCTATTGCGATGCTTAAGTACTGTTATGGATAAAATTGTCTAAGGAAAAAGGCATTAATATGTATGTGTGTTTGTATATGTGGCAATAGTATAATCAAATATGGTGTGCATAGGACCCAAGGTTGAGGTGGCAAGGCATGACCATGTGCCACCCTTCCATGTAAGAGGACCCATAAGGTGTGTTGTACATAATCCATAATAGTAATATTATAAAATGCAAGGTGGCATGGCTCCTCCATGTGCCACCCCTCCACCTAGGATGCAATAATTGAGATATGGCTCAAAGTCCATGGGAGAAGCAATATAAAATGGGTGGAGATGGCTATTATATTGAGTTATTCCCTCCATATGGGATAGGCCCATGTGGGGGAGGTATAGAAGGACAAAGAGAGCTAGTTAAATAATGGGGAAAGTAGGATGAGGTGGCAAGATTCCTTGTGCCAACCCTCCACTTGTCCTCCTAGAGGTTTGAACCTATTATAAAATTGGAAGAGACCAAGGGAGTATCATAGACTTGAGATATGGGGCTTGATTTATGCGGAAAATTGAGGCAAAGGGTTGTCGCATACAATTGAGAGTGCGTACCCACCTAGCCCACATGGGAGACTTTTCCACACACACCATGCATGTGGGAGGATACATTAATGTGGAGAGACCCCCTCTTTTGGCTATAAAAGGAAGGGGCAATTCCTTGATGGGACACGCTCATTCTTGTAAAACCACCTAGCTAGTATTTTGATATTTCCCTCTCATCCCTCCTTTCCAATAAAGTATGGTTCACTTCCCTTGATGTCTACATCTCAACATTCCTCTTCCTATCATGTACTTGCTTCTCTTCCCACTCTCCCTTTCCCCTTGTGTCATAGTCTCCCTTTTCCTTCCCTCCACTTCTAATTCCTTATTCACCCCTATGACATCCCTTCGCCCTCGTGATCTCCTTTTCTCTTTGGCCTTTGAGCGTCGCCATACTTAGTCTCTAGCCTTTGGTCTCGGTTTCTTTTCCGGCTAAAAGTTTTGGTGTGGCTGCTAGGATACGAATCTCCACAGCTGTTGGCGAATCTTCTATTCGTACGGGTTACATCATCAAAACTATACCATCTGTGCTCTTTCTAAGCTACTGCGCGTGCATCTCCTGCGCTTCAGTTCTCTGGACTGCTGCGACTTCTGGTTGCAGACAGTTTTCTGCGCTTCAGTTCTCTGGACTGCTGCGATTTCTAGTTGCGGACAGTTTTCTGCGCTTCAGTTCTCTGGACTGCTGTGATTTCTGGTTGCAGACAGTTTTCTGGACTGCTCTGGTCGCGGACTGTTTCCTGAGCCCCTGCAAAAGAGTAACAGCAGATCCCGCGCCCCCCCTATCTCTCCTCTTTTTCTTCTTCTCCTTCTCCTTCTCTTTCTCTTCTCCTTCTCCTCTCCTCTCCTCTCTTTTTATTAAAGAGTAGGATTGGAACCCAAGACCTCCCCCTTCACAAAAGAAAGTCTTATCATTGGGCCAACAAGTTGGAAGTGGTAAAAAAATAATGATTTTTGTTCATATATTGAAATTGCGGGAGCTGTAACTCTCTAACCATAAGGAGTTTGCTCTTGTTGTAAAAAGCAAAAATATTTCATTTTATGTTCTCTATCCACTTCTCTTGCTAGATCGCCAATTCATAACTTCTCCAAGCTCACTTCACGGACGCACGCCTCACGAGAAGGGTGGACATTTATGTCACTTCTCGACGTGTTTAAGGAATTGGTGCCTGTTCCTCCGCACCTTACGGCTACCAATGCACGAGATGTATTCCTTGATCTTCATGTCGACCTTCAATGGCTGATTGTCCAGTGCATTATTGATGGTGATGACAGGTGGAATGACACACCATGGATGATTCAGGGTGACGAACTACTGATACGCTGGGAGGATTTTGACTTTACTTCTACTCATTGTGCGGTGATCGAACTACTTGCTGCTTCAGAGGTAATCAAAACGGTTTCCTTCTTCGAAGGGTGGGATGTTCCCCAAGCTTGGGGGGAGATTTGGCGCATCTGCTTGTTGATTCCTGTGGAAAAGCTCGTCCTGAATGGTTATTTCACAATCTCATTACAAAGGTTTCTAGGCCTTGGCTATGGTTGGTAATGTTCCGACCAAGGAATCCATTTGTACCTAATCAGCCTTTTGTGCCTCATTTCGAGCTTCAAATTGTAATTCTTTTTGGGCTTAAGATAAACTATCAACAAAGAATTGCAAGTTTATTTGGTGCTGAACGTTTGGCTCAAGTGTTGAATTCTCCCCACCCTCTCCTCCTACCTATCTTGGACTACCGAGAAACTTGGGATGTCCGAATTCTCGTCTTGGTGTAATGACATCTTGGATTCTTCAATTTGATGGAGCTTACAAACCTTCGACCAAGGCGGCTGGCGTGGGTGTGAAGCTCACTTCATCGGGTGGTGAAGAGTTTTGTTACAGCAAGTCTTCGCCCGCAAGTACTTGCAATCAAGCTGAGTACTCGGCGCTCATTTTTGGGCTACAAAAGGCACAAGAACATCATGCCAAGCAATTGGAGGTGCAAGGAGATTCTCAACTAGTGTGTGAACAAGTTAGTGGAAGGTGGAAGGTGCAGAGCAAAGGCTTGGTTCCACGACATCAACAAGCCTTGGAACTTTGCAACCAATTTGAAGAGGTAAAAATTCAGCATATCCCTCGAGCTCGAAATCTTGTTGCTGATTTCTTGGCACGTGAAGCTTGTATTTCAATCACGCATGATGCGAGTGGAAGCGCCACCCCAACCAAGCCGCAAGCCACGAAGGAGGGTGATCATTTGTAAGGAATGCAAAGGTTGTGGTCATCATGAAACTAAGTGTTGGGCCTACTTGATACGAGTTCACCGACTTCGGCAGACCATCAGGAGGGTTCTCAAGGACATTGCTCAAAAGAAGGATGCCAGACCGCACACCCCTTGAAGAAATAGAATGGCGACTACAAGAACTCGAAGAAGCTGAAGGTGATGTGCAAGCTCTCCAACTGTTGACATTTGTCATGGCATTCTTGTTTGCCTTGATGAACAACCTCATGCGACGCCGCACCTCTAACCCTCGCGTGTAATAATCAAAGTGATATCATGAGGATTGGTCCTTTTAAGATTGTCTATGTGCTATTCTATGCTGAAGATTCTTCTCGTGTAATATTTCACACTACACCAGTGACACCTTACCCTGCCTATGTGTGCTTTTTGGATGTATCTTCACCCGATTTTTAGTTCAAGCTTCCTCTTACTATTGTTCGTCCATAGATAAGCCCCTCTTTCCCATCTTCCAAGCATGGCTGACATTCCCGAGTTTTGTGGATGGGTAGAAGAAAATCCAAATGAGTATCTTGTGGCTTTCAAACGCCGTTGTGTCTCTCTCAACTTTCTTACTGAAGACAGATGGCTATTGGTTCTCCCCACATTTCTAGAAGGTTTGGCTCAAGTGTGGTATGAGAAGCAAACCGAAGATGTTCGCCAAAGCTGGCCAAGGTTGACAGCAGCAATGATTGAGTATTTCGGCAAAGAAGAGGAGCTGGAGAATGTGTACCTGCAGGTGGCAAATTTGAAGCAGTCAGAAGGTGAGATGGCGTGTCGATATGTGGATCGAGCGGCCGTGCTCCTGGACCGTTTGATTGCCACACAGGAGGACAATGCCGGATTTCGAGCTGGAATGACTCAGCATGTGCTGGGCTACCTTGTAGCAGGAGCGAGTGATGAATTCCGCCTCAAGCTTAAATGGGAGAATCCAGAAACTATGGTGCTAGCACATGAGATTGCTCAAAAGTTTGACAAAGTTCAGTCTGACCCCGCTTCAAAGAAGACGATTGTCCCTCCGCATCCCCCTCCATTCCTGCAACAACAACCTGGGGGGTCTAACTCAGGGGCATACCCCCACCCCTCAGGGATGTATCCACCGCCTCCACCTCAGATGTATGGTCCTCCCTTAGATGCTTACCCTCAACAAGGGGGATATCCTCATCCTCCGCCTCGAAGATTTCCCCAGCCTCGCCCACGAGCTCCCCTCCTCTCTACTCCCGTGGCCCCTCCAACTAAAGAGGCCCCCCCTGCAACAGAACCTGGAGTCAATGACCTAGCCAAGGCCCTGAATGATCTTCGGCTTGAGATGGTGAGCATCAGAAATCAAGCCAACTGCCCTCCAAGAGATCGTGCTAATGTTGTATGCTACGAGTGCCACCAGAAGGGTCATTATCGCACAGAATGCCCCAATATTCCAAGGGTAAATCTTCTAAGTGAGTCGGGCACTGAGGATTCTGATGTGGAGATCCTTGATCTCGGGAAAAGAACTCGTGCTACCTCGGACCCCTCTCCAAACCATGGGCCGGGCCGCCCCAGGAAGAAGGTGTCCTTCTCAGAGCCCTCAGATGCTGAGATGGCAGACCCACCAATAGAGAAGACTAAAAGATCTCGCAAGAGTAAGTGGTCACCCTCGGATTTTCCCATCGGCTCAGGGCAAGAGGACTATTCGGTCGTTCAAGACCTTGCTCATCGTTCTTTGAGCATCACACTCCCTCAACTAATAGCATTAAGCCGTAAGGTGAGACGTGAGCTGCAGCAAGGTCTCTCAACAAGGAAGAGCAAGAAAAAGGGAAAGGTACGAGAGGTATCTTCTATCTCTGACGAAATTGATCGGCACCCACACACAGTAGATGTCATCATAGATAATTGCCGTGTCAAAAATGTGTGTGTTGATGGGGGAGCTGCATGTAATATCATGGTGCCCCGCATCATGAAGAAATTGAATTTGAAATGTACAAGGCATTCCTCCACTCGAATCAAGGTAGCAGATGGTCGACGACTCGCCACCATGGGAGTCATTGAGGATTTGCCCATCACTGTCAACGGGCTGACCACCACTATCAATTTCTATGTAGTGGACATTGAAGATACAGGCAAAAGTTACCCTGCCATACTCGGGAGACCATGGTTGAGAAAAAGTGATGCAGTCAGCTATTGGAAGACAGGACACATGTCTTTTGGTGCTTCCAAGGAGAAAATCCCTGTGCAACCTGGTGCCATGGAACTGGAAGAAGAAGAGGAGCATGACAGTGATACTCTCTCATCTTCAGTGTCTGAGTCCATGGAAGAATCAGACGGGGGGGAGGAATTCTTAGAGGAGGAAGTTTACATGATGGGGGTGTCTCCGACCCTGCCACCTGCAGAAAAGATAACAGCTAGTCCTCAACAGTTCGAATCAATGCTTTCTCCAGACCTCACTCTAGGTGAGAAAGATGAGTTTCTTGAAATGTTCAAAGATTTCCCTGACCTCTTTGCAACTAGCTACCACCACCTTCGCCATGTGACTGCCATAGAGCACAAGATAGAGCTGAAGCCTGATGCAAAGCCTGTGGCTCAGAAGTATCGGAGATTAGGGCCCCTACAGACCGACGCTTTGCGATCAGAGTTGCAGAAGCTTGTAGAGGCTGGGTTTATTGTTCCGGTTCACAATACTGAATGGGTTTCACCAGTGGTAGTCATCCCAAAGAAAAACAACAAGTGGCGGGTCTGCATCGACTATAAGAAGCTCAATACTGCCACCAAGAGGGATCATCATCCTCAACCCTTTCAAGACCTCATTCTTGAGAAGGTAAGTGGACATGAGATGTATACTTTCTGTGATGGTTACTCTGGGTTTTATCAAATCAGAATTGCCGAGGAAGATGTCCTTAAAACCACATTTGCCACACCCTGGGGGACATTTGCATTCAAAGTAATGCCATTTGGCCTCACCAATGCTCCTGCCACCTTTCAAAGATTCATGTAGATGGTGTTTGCTCCTTATTTGGGGGATTTCTTGGAGGTGTTTTTAGATGATTTTTGTATATTCTCATCACGTAAGGAGCACATCATGAAGGTTAGATTGGCCTTCCAAAGGGTCAATGATGCAAATAGTCTCAACCCTGAGAAATGCACCATTGGAGCCACTCAAGGGAGGTTATTGGGACATGTTGTCTCATCCGAGGGCATCAAGCCTGACCCCGAGAAGGTAGAAGCCATACTCAAGCTCTCCCCACCTACAACCAAACGTCAGGTACGATCATTTGTCAATCTAGCAGGATACTATCGCCGCTTCATTGATCAGTATGCTGCTTTGACACGGCCCATGACTATGCTATTAAAAGATGGGGTTGATTTCTCTTGGAATGAGGATTGTGATCATGGGTTTGCACAAATCAAGAATGCTCTGTCTTCAGAACCCATTCTACGCAATCCAGACTAGTCAAAGACCTTCTATATCAATCCTGGGTTTAAAGAGCACACTCTGGCAGGTATTCTTCTCCAGCAAGGGGAGGATCGGTTCATGTATCCCGTTCGATTTGCTTCTCGACAATTGCTCGACACTGAGCGACGCTATTCAGAGGCCGACAAGCATGCCTTGTCTTTGGTGTTTTGCATTGAGAAATTTAAGCATTATGTGGCTGGAAGGTCCTTTTTTATACTCACTGACACTGGTCTTGCAAAGCAGGTTCTTCAATCACCAAATCCCATGGGCCGGTTGGCCAAATGGTTGGCAGTTCTACAAGAATATGATTTTTCTTTCAAAATTGTAAAAGGGGGTTGTTCCAAC
The DNA here is from genome assembly GCF_047967505.1 of Dipteris shenzhenensis. NCBI lineage: Eukaryota > Viridiplantae > Streptophyta > Polypodiopsida > Gleicheniales > Dipteridaceae > Dipteris > Dipteris shenzhenensis. The sequence continues at coordinate 10,769,045 of NC_141622.1, read as the reverse complement.
TTGAAGAATGCTTTGATTGATTTAGAGGAGTGCCTTGATGTAACCCTGGTAGCAGCCATAGAAGTTGGGGATCCTTGGTATGGTGGTATATATAAGTTTTTGACCGCTTTCTCCTTTCCTTCAGAAAGTACAAAGCTATGAGAGAAAGAAGATCCGCAGAGATAGTAGGCACTACACCCTCCTTGATGGGGTGTTGTACCGTCAAGGCATGGATGGGGTACTCAGATGGGCCATTGATGCAGATGAAGTGCCTAAGGTATTGAAGCATTATCATGATGGGTTTTGTGGAGGCCACTATGCCAGTGACTATACAGCTAAGAAGATTTTACATGCTGGATACTATTGGCCGACATTGTTCAAGGATGTCACTTTGTATTGCAAAACCTGTGAACCATGTCAATTCTTCGGTAGGAAGGATTTGCGTCCCGGGCAACATCACCCAGTGATGTCCATCCATCCGTTTCAGAAGTGGGGAATAGATTTTGTCGGGCCCTTGCCCATGACTGCCCGCAAAAAGAAGTATCTTTTGGTAGCCACTCAGTATGTCACTAAGTGGGCTGAAGCTATCGCTCTCTCTGCTGCAAATGGCAAGGCAGTTTCAAGTTTCATATTTGAACGTATCTGCACAAGGTTTGGGACACCCATGGAGATAGTCTCTGACCATGGGAGTCCATTCTTAAATGAAGCAGAGGAGTTACTCATGGATCGCATGGGCATTGATCATCACACTTCTAGCATCTATTATCCAGCATCCATGGGTCAAATAGAGCGGACCAATGGCCTCCTCTGTAAAACCATAGGAAAAATGGCCGCAGGGAATAGGAGCCAATGGGATCAGAAGGTCACTGAAGCAGTGTGGGCTTACAACATCACTCATAAAACATCTACAGGTCACACCCCTTTTGAGTTGGTGTATGGTACTGAGGCAGTTTTACCACTTGAGATAGAGATTCCGGCCTTGAGATTGGCGCAGGAACAGAGGATGACAGAAGATGAACATGTAGAGGCCAGATTGGTACAACTTGAGAAGTTAGATGAGACCCGACGCCTTGCACTACATCAAACAGAGATCCAAAAGAATCGACAAAAGGCCCGATTGGATGCTAAGATTCGCAAGGGATGGGTAAGACACTTTACTGAGGGGGATGTTGTGCTATGCTTTGATAACAGATTGGACCACCAAATGGATAAGAAGTTTCTGCCACTGTGGGCTGGTCCACACGAAGTCATCAAAGAACGTAGCAATGGGTCTGTACAAGTTCAGGAGCTGCATGAACCATATGGCAAGAAGGTGATCAACAAGCGCTACCTCAAGCCTTTCTTTGTGCGTGATGGTCCCAGGCATGGAAATGCGGTGCATTCCCTGCCTGGGGGGGGGAACTGTTATGGATAAAATTGTCTAAGGAAAAAGGCATTAATATGTATGTGTGTTTGTATATGTGGCAATAGTATAATCAAATATGGTGTGCATAGGGCCCAAGGTTGAGGTGGCAAGGCATGACCATGTGCCACCCTTCCATGTAAGAGGACCCATAAGGTGTGTTGTACATAATCCATGATAGTAATATTATAAAATGCAAGGTGGCATGGCTCCTCCATGTGCCACCCCTCCACCTAGGATGCAATAATTGAGATATGGCTCAAAGTCCATGGGAGAAGCAATATAAAATGGGTAGAGATGGCTATTATATTGAGTTATTCCCTCCATATGGGATAGGCCCATGTGGGGGAGGTATAGAAGGACAAAGAGAGCTAGTTAAATAATGGGGAAAGTAGGATGAGGTGGCAAGATTCCTTGTGCCAACCCTCCACTTGTCCTCCTAGAGGTTTGAACCTATTATAAAATTGGAAGAGACCAAGGGAGTATCATAGAATTGAGATATGGGGCTTGATTTATGCGGAAAATTGAGGCAAAGGGTTGTCGCATACAATTGAGAGTGCGTACCCACCTAGCCCACATGGGAGACTTTTCCACACACACCATGCATGTGGGAGGATACATTAATGTGGAGAGACCCCCTCTTTTGGCTATAAAAGGAAGGGGCAATTCCTTGATGGGACACACTCATTCTTGTAAAGCCACCTAGCTAGTATTTTGATATTTCCCTCTCATCCCTCCTTTCCAATAAAGTATGGTTCACTTCCCTTGATGTCTACATCTCAACATTCCTCTTCCTATCATGTACTTGCTTCTCTTCCCACTCTCCCTTTCCCCTTGTGTCATAGTCTCCCTTTTCCTTCCCTCCACTTCTAATTCCTTATTCACCCCTATGACATCCCTTCGCCCTCGTGATCTCCTTTTCTCTTTGGCCTTTGAGCGTCGCCATACTTAGTCTCTAGCCTTTGGTCTCGGTTTCTTTTCCGGCTAAAAGTACCAAAATTTAGCATGCACGGGGTGCTAACCATCGGTATTGGAAGTGGGTTTTGTTAAGGGTCGCTATATAGTGACTTTAGGCAAGCGTCGCTATATAGCAATGCTTTGCTAAAGTCACTATATAGCAACACTTTCCTAAAGTCACTATATAGCCACCCTTATCAGATTGGTAATGGTTGTTATATAGCGACACTGAGATAGTTTCCTATAGCGACGTTTTACAGAGAGTTTTTTTTCCCATACTGGCCTTAAAAGATAGTTTTTCCCAATGACAATTTTTTTTCATTTTCATACATGTTTGATCCTTTGAGAGAATAAAAGTACAAGAGTATGTACATCAAGCCTTTGAAGCTCATATATTCATGTCCAAGTTTGAGATGAAAAAAATCAATGAAGAGCATTTACATCAACGGCTTCCAAGTCTAATGCGCCAAACAAGTCTATCTCTAACTCTATACGAGTTGATCTCCTATATCATCATCGTACTCTAGCATTGTACGTTCACCTAAGAGTACTTGATTATCTTCTTCAATAAAGTGTGGTGATTCTTGATGATCATCATCTTCTTCCTCAATATTGTGATCTCCATCTTCCACCCGTATGATGTCATCATGCGCATCTTCCTCTTGGCTCATATTGTGATCTTCATCTTCTTCGCTAGATCCATCTAGATCAATTGGATCTGGCATTGGTAGTGGCATCTCCATATCCACATCTCTATCTTCAAAAATTTGCTTACTTCGTGGTGAAACTTGGATCACGTACCACCATCTTGGATCAAAACAATCCAGATGAAAAACCACCTATATTGAAGATGGGTGCCAAATTCCATCAATTATATATATGAAATTATGCTTAAGTACATGTATCAATGGATCTTTAAAAATGAAAGCTTTGATTAATTAAATCATTAGTATGCACCTGCTCACAGTGCTCGGTTCACTTTCATCGGTCCAAATTTTGGTGGATCTATTGCAAAGAAACCACTACATTCTTTTCTCACTATTGCATGGGGACCATTGTTAATAGTTCTAAACCATTTTACATCAAGAATGAAAATACTAAATCACGTGAAATCAATTTCATAGATTTCGCATATGGTTCCACAATAATCCAACTGTGAGGAGAGAAGATTGGTATCCAAAGCACTTGCTCATCTATCTTGTGTGAAGTTGGCCATGACTCCACAATCATACATGACTCTCTTTGAATCGATGCCTTCCACACTAAAATTTTGTCCATATGACTAAAATGCACTGTACTTTTGTTACTGTAAAAGAGCATCATTAAAATAATGAAGATGCATCTATTTTATAGCGTATATTGTCACAAATAATTAATTATGTCAAGAGGTAAGAAACTTACATGCATCATACATCCAGATGAAAACTTTCACTCACGCTCATTTATTGTCTCTCCATCGCATTCGGCTTTACATAGAGCTAGTGGTAGCCAATCAAGTGACATGTGCATGGGGAGAAGGGCGAGATCCTACAGATATGGTTGCGATCGCTTGTACATTACTCTAAATCTCATCCTTGCATTTATTCTTTTTGGTTTGGCCACTTCATATCTCTCAATCCACTTCTGCATCTCCTTGGTATTGAGGATACAAAACTTATTGAATTTCTCCATTTGCTCTTCGCTCATCTTTCTTTCAATCCCTTTTCCTTGAGAAATCTTGCCAACAATGCAATCATCATCCTTGTTATGACAAGGTTATGGCATATCGGGATCCATGAATGCAAGAAACTTCGTGATATATACTAATGACTCTTGCACAAGCCATCTCTCTGTCATGATTGCTTCTAGTCTTGCTCTTTGTCTTACAAATCCCTTCAAAGTTTTCATAAACCGCTCGAGAAAAAACACCCACCGACTATGAATGGTACTTGCGATGGCCACCTCATCAACTATGTGCACAAGTAGATCCACTCGAGTTGTCATAATGCTCTCGAGGAAAAGTGCTTCTCAAGAAAGCATACGGCTTCGATGGATTACACCCTAGCCTTCTCGATGCTTGATATGGAGATCTATTTTTGAGATATCCACCTATTTCACATGCCCATGTAAGATATATTCATAATCAGTCTACATATTGTTCAGCTTAAATTGAAGAAAATGCAATCAATGGGATTTGATAGTAAGCATACCTCACAATACCACTCGCTCACATGTAATTCTCATTGAACTCCCAATTTGGGGGGTTAGGGTATTTTGCTTTCAATTCATCCATGACCACCTACTTCTTGTGGTCATCTTGATACTGCCAGTCAGTAGCTATGCCACTCCTGAAATGGTGGCTCATGAACCGCCTCATGGTGGCAATCACTACTCCACCCTTTTTATCTTCTATTATCTCTCCAGCAACCATGATTTAATAGGACAGATCCTCGACCGGGTAAGGAGGACTCATGGTAGTGGCACAATCAGAGCGAGTGGTGTTTGTGCAAGTGCTTTTAGAGCGAGGAGTAGGAGTGTGAGTAGGAGAGGGCAAGGGACCTAACTGGTATTGGGTCTTGGGACCAAGTGGAGACCTGTAGGGATGTGAGTGTGCTGACTCGTCTACATCTCCTGAGTCAGCACAACATAAGCGGCCCCTCCTACTCTTCTTTCCCTTACGATGGGCACACCCAGGTGATGACCCCTCAGTCGAAGGGGCTGGAGGGGACGGTTGGGCAGTAGGTCCAGCCATCAGTATAGGAGAGGGAATTATTGAGGTCCTTTGGGATAGCAGAGAGAAGAATCTTGCTACCTCCTCATTGGTCATCTGTGCCACAAACTCGTCGAGATTCCTGACAAAGCCATGGGCTGCTAGCAAAGGAGTTCCCTAAGGGGTAGTCAGAGTGCTATGTTTGAGAGGAGGTAGACCAGGGGTGGTCATAGCGGTAGGCCCCTGAGGTGTCGCTTGAGGGGAATCAAAGTCCTCTGGAGAATAGAGATCATGATGTCTCATCCTACGAGGGTTTTTGTACTCATTGGACATGCAACATGATCCCATGTCTAAGGTAGACACAAACACGAAAACAAAAAACAAAAAAAAGAGCATGTAAGAAGCAGAAAGCATAAGAAGCAAAAGAGAAGGAGAAGCATAAGAGAAGGAGAGGGGAAAGGAAGAGAAAAAAAAGGGAAAAAGAGATTGAAGAGGGGAAAAGAACCAAATATGCATAAGAGAAAAAAGAGAGAATAAAAATGCATAAGAGAATACATTGAGAAAGCATATGCTTATGCTTATGCATGAGCATATGAGCATATATTCATGCATAAGCATAGGCATAGGCATATGCTTATGAAAAGAAGAGAAAAAGAGAGGGAAAAAGAAGAGAAGGAAAGGAGAAGGAGAAGGAGAAGGACATGCATAAGCATAAGCATAGGCATAGGCATAGGCATATGCTTATGAAAAGAAGAGAAAAAGAGAGGGAAAAAGAGCATAAGCATGAGAGAAAAGGAAAGAAAGCATATGCTTATGCTTATGCATGAGCATATGAGCATAAAAGAAAAAGAGAGAAATCATAAGCTTGTGCTTATGCTTTCTCTCCCCTCTTCTTTTTCCCCTCTTTTAGTCTCTTTTCCTCTTTTCCTCTCTCTTTCTCCCCCTCTTTTCCTATTGAAGAAGAGGGGAAAAGAGCATAAACATAACAAAAGGAAGAGGGGAAAAGAGATTGAAAGAGGGGAAAAAGAAGAGAAGGAAGAGGGGAAAAGAGATTAAAAGAGGGGAAAAAGAAGAGGGGAAAAGAGCATAAAAATAAGAGAAGGAAGAGGGAAAGAGAGATTGAAAAGAAGAGAAGGAAGAGGGGAAAAGAGATTGAAAGAGGGGAAAAAGAAGAGGGGAAAAGAGCATAAACATAAGAGAAGGAAAAGGGGAAAAGAGATTGAAAGAGGGGAAAAAGAAGAGAGGAAAAATAAGGAAAAAAGAGATTGAAAGAGGGGAAAAAAGAAGAGAAGGAAAGGAGGGAAAAAGAGATTGAAAGAGGGGGAAAAAGAAGAGGGGAAAAGAGATTGAAAGAGGGGAAAAAGAATAGAAGGAAGAGGGGAAAAGAGGGAAAGAAGAGGGAATAAGAGAAGAGAGGGGAAGAGAGGGGGAGAGAGGGTTCCTACATTCATCAATGTAGCTAGCACTTAAGGTGCTAGCTGCAGGCCAATGCAAATAACAAAAATAACAAAAGGAAAAAAGAGGAAGTAATTTCTTACCTAGAATAGTCCCGCTCGGTGTTTTGTGGACTGGCCCTACAAAAGAGAGGAAAACTACCATTTTTCAAATAACTAGTAAGAGGAAGGAGGAGTTTAGAGAAGCAACTTTTCAAAGGGATTGGATTGAGGAGACAAGCATAAGCCTGCACACAAAGAGAAAGCATAAGCCTACAAACAATGAGAAAGAGGAGGAAGAGAAATACCAAAAAGAGAAGAGGTGAGCCTTATTTCTTTCACCAAATCTCGTTTTTTGTCCTTAACCTTGGAAAATCAAGCATGAAAACTAGTACATAGCCTTAGCAATACAAGGAGAAACATGCTTCAATACTCACAAAACAAAATCTCACAAAAAATAAAACTACATTGCTTAAAAAGACTCACCTTCTTGAAAAACCTCTTTTCACACAAGCAGAGAGGGAGAAGGGTGGAGAGGGAGCACAAGTGTTAGGAGAGGCACTGGGTAGGGGTGAGGAGTGGAGAATAGAGAGGAGGAAAGCGATGTCATCGAATATAAGGTAAGAGGAGAGATTTTAGCTTTTCTTGCAATAGAGATGTCAAAGATAGCATCACGTGGGGTTTTGGGTTGAAGCCCCTAGTGTCACTATATAGTGACGCTAGTGAGTCGCTATATAGTAACATTTATATCCAAAAAGCATCACTATATAGCGACGGAACATGGCAAAACATCGCTAGATAGCAACGGAATAGGGCAAAGCATCGCTATATAGCGACGGTTCAGGGCATTTATTATTAAAAGAGAGAAAAGAAGCTCATGTGAGGCTATTTTTTGGACCTTAATAGATTTCCTTACAGTCCTGTTGTGATTTTGAAAGTGTGCAAATGGAAGGGATGAGTGGAAGCTCGTCAGGATGATGTGCCAATACCGGGGAGCACAGAGTGGCTTACAAAGAGGTTGTATTGTCATTGCACTCATTTCAAGCAAGAAGTACGACATCAACGTTGTATTATCATGCACCACTTGTGGATGTATGGGGAGGAGCCTGAACCAGTACCCACTGTTGGTGTTGCACATGGTGATGGATCATCGATAAGTCAATGCTATTTGAGTGGACGGTTAATATTGGATACGATTATGACACAAAACCTTAAGACAAGATCTTATATTTACACAAAATCTTGAAACACGATGAGGAGGGTGGCAAGGGTGTGCATATACCTTCACACTTTGAGCAAGACTATAGTCTCCCAGATGATGATGAGGGTATGGTGGACATGATGGATTCTTTTTTTAGGGCTACTACATCACATGTACACGTGATGTCAGAGTCTAAGGTCAAAATGCGAGAGTTGCAATCAACACAATTGTATGAGGGTGCTAAGATGTCTAAACTACGAGCTTGTCTCTCAATCTTAAATCTACAAACAAAGTATGGGTGGTTGGATACAAGTGTCTCGGCCTTAATGAGGTTAGCTCCTGCATTAATTTGACTCATTATTTGGATATTGTTTGTTTTGAGAATCATCATATATGTTTGAGAATCATCATTATTCAAAGCTGTTTGAATTGTGACTCTCTTTTGTCCTCTCTTTTTCTCTATTTTCCTCTCTTTTCTCCTCTCTTTCCTTCTTTTTTTTTTTCTCTTTTATGCCCACTTTTTCTCTTTTCACTAAATTCTCTCTTTTTCTCTCTTATCTCCTCTCTTTTTCTCTCTTATCTCCTCTCTTTTCTCCTTTTTCTCCTCTCTTTTCCTCTCTTTTCTCCTCTCTTTCCTCCTCTCTTTCCTCCCGCGTGAAGCTTCAATAGCCTACTATTGAGCAAACAGATACAGAGTTTTGTCACTCTAATACCAAGAATGCAAGAGTTTGTAAATATTTGCTCAACGTCAGGTTGTAGGATTCTAAGCTTGCTCAATGTCTTACAGGTATTCTAAGCTATAGGATTAGTGTACCAAATCATCATTATTCGAAGCCTATGTATGTTTGAATTGTGATAGGTTACTCCAGAAGATGTTGCCTGCACCAAATACCATGCCCGCATCAAGAGATGAAGCAAAGAAGATGTTAACAACAGTGGGTATGGATTATGATACCATCCATGCTTGCCGTAATGTCTATATCTCTTTTGTTATGAGCATAAAGATTTGGCTAGTTGTTTGAAGTGTGGGGAGCAACGATATAGAGATGACTTGCAAGGTGAGTAGATACTGATAAAGGTCTTGGGACACTTTCCCATCATTGCAAGAATACAGCACATGTTCCAATGCAAATCCATAGCGGAGTTGAAGACATGACATGCATCTCATCGGTCCACTGATGACACATTAAGGATTCCCGCAGATTGTGCAGCTTGGAAGCACATAGACAATCAGTGGCTGGACTTTGCGAGGGAGCCATACAACTTACATCTTGGGCTCGCCATGGACAGCATGAATCCTTTCGAGTTACGCTCAACATCTTGGTCGACATGGCCCATATTCTTGGTGAATTACAATATCCCACCATGGCCAACAATAAAGAAGGGACACCTCATGCTTGTACTACTTGGCCTTGAAGCATCGTAGGTCAACCTTGCATACTTCCATAGCAAAGGGGAGGGCTAAACCCAACTGGGCAGACAAAGCTGATTGGAAGTTTTTCAAGAAGAACAGGGACCATCCCAAAATGTTCGAGGGTCAAAGGAGGGTTGTGAGGAGACGGCTAGACACTGTAGGTACTTCTTCCTTTGGTGTAGGTGGATGGTTAGCATTTGAGGCAACTGTGGTATGTCTACTTCTTCTCATTTAATGTATTGTTCTATTTTGTTTTACTACATATTGCATGCACTTTATCTAACTCTCGTAAATAACCTCTTTGCTCGAGCCACAATAAATAACATCAATCTCTGAAATGCCTAGCCAGGTCATAGTGCGTCCCTACAACTCTCCTCTTGCCGACTCTCTTGGGATTCTCCTGGTTCTCCCTACTACCACTCTTTGAGCTCAGGTAAGGCTTTCATGATTTGAGCACCGCATATTAATACGGGGTACCTAGAGTTGCAAAATTTTCTTTTTCCAGTGATTTAATCCTTAGTTTTCAAAAACAATTTCGCTAGAAAGAGCATTGCTAGCAATTGCACACAACTTGTGGAGGTAGTAATTTCAATGCTAGAACACCACGTATTAATACGCAATAGTAAACATTGCAAAGCTAGCTTTTTTTCCACTTGTCTTTGGTAGCAATTTCACTATAGTAGGAGGTAGTGATTTCAATAATTAGGACCCATAGAGGAGGAAAAGATTGCATTTGGCCTTGAAGTAGAGACTTAAGGCAGTTTTTGATAGTGATGAAACTGGTTGTGGAGGTAACGATTTGTTAGTCAGGACACTGCATATTAATACGCTGATTCATGTTAGATATCAATGCTCCACTCTCGTGTAACTACGTGGGAACCAGCTAACTGTACTTGTAAGCCTCCCATATGAGGAGAAGGCATTTGAGTAGCTCAGTTATCCGGTAGGTCCTGGTTTGGACACCAGATGGGGGCCATGTGTGGCTTGAGGGCTGGATGGCTTTAGATAGAGTTGGCACACTGCCAACTAGGCTACATGCAAGTGCAGGAAGGCATCCCATGACTAACCGCACTGAGGGTAGACAGAGCATTTCTTGGGGTAGCCCACTCTTGGGTTATGGGGCCCGTTTGGAGTCCCACATGATCCGGGATGGCTCTAGGCCATGGAGACTATAGGTTAGTTGCTCTATTGTATGCCACGGTTCTAATGTGTGGTCGATGGCCTATTTCAAGGCCGACCTCTAGTCGACCATTTCTGATTCCTTAGCATCCAGCCTCTATCCTCTATTGTTTCTAGCATGCCATCAAAGCTTCGCACACAAGAGCACACGGCTAGGAGGCAGCGTCATCTATTGTATCAGTTTTACAGTAATCAAATTTTTAATTCTCCATACTATCTGCTTTTCTCTCTTGCATACGAGATCCTATTATCTGTTGAGCACAAATGTTGTATTGTTTTCTTACACTTCATAGCAAGGATTGAATAGTGATTTGTTGGCTAGAGAAGAATGTATTAATACTTGGTTCCAAACATTGTGACAATTGTAGATTTTCCCTTTAGGAAGGAAAGATTACAAAGGTCATTAAAGGAAGTAATAGGAAAGGTTGTAGCATAGCATATTAATGCATTGCTCCAAAGGTTGTACCTCTTACATATTCAGGATTGCATTATAGTGTTGTGCTCGTGCCTCATCTTGGAGCCATTTTTTGTGGCTCGAGCAAAGAGGTTTATTGAGCAGGAGGGAATGGGAACCATGGTCGATTGGGCTGAGGTGGCTGCTCACATGATATAATTCTACTCCTACCGTAATCTCACTTTTTAAACTGTTTTATTCTTTAAGCTCCAATCTAATTTCCAATTAATATGGTTTCACTCTTAGAATGAAAGCTCCAGCGTCCCATCAGTGAAGGTGAGTAGTGACGAGGGCCAAGGATCAGGCGTAGCTCACGAGGGCCAGGGAACAAGCGCAGTCAAGCGTAGCTCACGAGGGCTAGGGATTAGGCACAGCTTACGAGGGCCAAGGATCTCAGGCCAGCAAGATGAGGATGATGACAATTCGGATGAGCAGCAGCAATAGTAGTAGTAGTAGTAGTTTGCGCATACTTCGCCATGTATATCCTTTTGTATATCGGCTCGTTTGAGTGATTTTGTATCACCCTTTTCGAAAGGGTAATTTTGTAACAAACAATGTTGTATATCTTCGACATGTATATGCTTCTGTCACTCGATCAGTTCATTTGAGCGATTTTGTACCACCCTTTCTACAAGGGAAATTTTATAATAGAAAACTTTTTTTGTAATTACCAAATAAAAAACATTAGAGGAGCAAAACAGGACTTGTTGTGGCCCTGTTTAGCCCCACTAATGTTTTTTAAAGATTCTGTTAATCGTCACTATATAGCGATCTTTACCAATGTCACTATATAGTGATGTTTACTAGTGTCACTATATAGCTACTATTTTTTGTACTTGAAGCCATTGGCTTGGCTTCGTGCCTCTCTTGTATATACACTCCTCTTATTTTTCATACTTGAAGCCACAGAACATGGCTTGGATTCATGCTATATGTACATATAAGCACTTTATGAGCTATGAATTAATATACACTCCTTTTGATTGGTAATGATCGTTATATAGCGACACTGAGACAGTTTCCTATAGCGATGTTTTACAAAGAGTTTTTTTTCCCATACCGACCCTAAAAGATAGTTTTTCCCAATGACAATTTTGTTTTCATTTTCATACATGTTTTATCCTTTGAGAGAATAAAAGTACAAGAGCATGTACATCAAGCCTTTGAAGCTCATATATTCATGTCCAAGTTTGAGATGAAAAAAATCAATGAAGAGCATTTACATCAATGGCTTCATCCTGAGCCAAGTCTAATGTGCCAAACAAGTCTATCTCTAACTCTAGACTGAGTTCATCTCCTATATCATCATCCTACTCTAGCATCGTATGTTCACCTAAGAGTACTTGATTATCTTCTTCGATAAAGTGTGGTGATTCTTGATGATCATCATCTTCTTCCTCAATATCATGATCTCCATCTTCCTCCCATACGATGTCATTATGCACATCTTCCTCTTGGCTCATATTGTGATCTTCATCTTCTTCGCTAGATTTATCTATCAATTGGATCCGGCATTGGTAGTGGCATCTCCATATCCACATCTCTATCTTCAAAAATTTGCTTACTTCGTGGTGCAACTTGGATCATGTACCACCATCTTGGATCAGAATGATCCGGATGAAAAACCACCTATATTGAAGATGGGTGCCAAATGCCATCAATTATATATATGAAATTATTCTTAAATACATGTATCAATGGATCTTTAAAAACAAAAGCTTGGATTAAATAAATCATTAATATGCACCTGCTCACAGTGCTCGGAAAGAACAAAAGTATCACTTTCATCGGTCCAAAGTTTGGTGGAGTCTATTGCAAAGAAATCGCTACTGTCTTTTCTCACTCTTGCATGGGGACCATTGTAAATAGTTCTAAACCATTTTACACCAAGAATGAAAATACTCAATCATCTGAAATCAATTTCATAGATTTTGTGTATGGTTCCACAATAGTCCAACTCTGAGGAGAAAAAATTGGTATCCGAAGCACTTGCTCGGCTATCTTGTGTGAAGTTAGCCATGACTCCACAATCATACGTGACTCTCTTTGAATCGATGCGTTCCATGCAAAAATGTCGTCCATATGACCATAATGCATTGTACTTTTTGTACTATAAAAGAGCAGCATTAAAACAATGAAGATGCATCTATTTTATAGCGTATATTGCCACAAATAATTAATTGATTATGTCAAGATGTAAGAAACTTACATGCAACATACATCCAGATGATAACTCTTGCTCACGCTCATTTATTATCTCTGCATCACGTTTGGGTTTACATAGAACCAGTTGTAGCCAATCAAGTGACATGTGAGTGGGGAGAAGGGCAAGATCCCATGGATATGGTTGCGATCGCCTGTACATTACTCTGAATCTCATCCTTGCATTTATTCTTTCTGCTTTGGCTGCTTCATATCTCTCAATCCACTTCTGCATCTCCTTGCTATTGAGGATACAAAACTTATTGAATTTCACCATTTGCTCTTTGCTCATCTTTCTTTCGATCCCTTTTCCTTGGGAAACCTCGCCAACGATGCGATCGTCATTGTTGTTATGCCAAGCTTGTAGCATATCGGGATCTGTGGATGCAAGAAACTTCGTGATATATACTAATGACTCTTGCACAAGCCATCCCTCTGCCATGCTTGCTTCTGGTCTTGCTCTTTATCTTACAAATCCCTTCAAAGTTTTCATAAACTACTCGAGAAAAAACATCCACCGACTCTGAATGGTACCTGCAATGGCCACCTCATCAACTATGTGCACAAGCAAGTGCACTTGAGTTGTCATAATGCTTGAGGGAAAGTGCTTCTCAAGCAAGAATATGGCTTCGATGGATTCCACCCTAGCCTTCTCGATGCTCGATATGGAGATCTCTTTTTGAGATATCCACCTATTTCACATGCCCATGTAAGATATATTTATAATCAAACTACAGATTATTCAGCTTAAATTGAAGAAAATGCAATCAATGTAATTTGATAGTAAGCGTACCTCACAATACCACTGATCTTGAATATAGCATTTCTAATATCTTCTTGCAAGCACCCTTTTATTGTAATTGGGAGGATGAACTATGAAAGCAATAAAGAAGTCATGTCAACAATATAACATAATCATAATTATACTAACACATCATGATTATCGGTACACTAATCCTAGAGCTTAGAATACCTATAAGACCTTGTGCCAATCATGGGACTTGAGCCCACTAAGCTTATTGTCCTTTGAAAATGCTCCTTTCAAGCAATGCACGTACCCTATGGGTGTTTGAAAAGAGGTAATGTCCACTTCACCGCTACTTCCTCTCTCATAGAGAGGATCCATGTTGCTTTCGAGAGGATAACTTTTCCTGAAGCATGAACTTGGGGCCACAGACAAGACATCCTATTCATAGCATGGAAGTCTTCTCGCACTCCTCTCGAGTTTTGGAACCAACCAAGTGTGCCCAAATAGTAGTCCCCACATTCTTGAAGATATGCATGGGATCCAAGAGATGATTGATTTGTAATTGACCCCAATAAGGAAGCACGTGAAAGATCAATAGCCTCTTCATAGCACAAGAAGGTTCCTGTTCATTCACCCTCCAAGCCTGAATCTAGTCACTTGCCTTCAAATATGGCTGTGGTGGTTCAACCTGACCTCCACATCCGAGATGGTCTAGCGGAAGATATCAAGCATGACCTTCATAAACATGTTTCCTCATATGTTTGGAGTATCGTGCAAGCGATTTCAAACCCAGTCCACAAACAAAACAAGCATGGTACCCACTTGTAACAAGTCCTGCACGCGTGCATAAATGTGTTAGTATAAGACATGCATGCGAAAGAGAGTCATAAAAGCATAATCCTATATTATACATATAAAGACACAACCATGTACCTGCGCACTCTCTATATCTTGGGTAGTCATGCATGGTCCACATCAAGATACCCGTGATCAAAATATCATTGGTATGTCTAGGATCTTTGGAAATATCAAAGACCTGCACTCCTCTCCATAAGATTTGTAACTCCTTTATCAAAGGTACCATGTACATGTCCATATTTTTGGCCTTGTACTTCCTTGGCACAAGTAGTGCAAGCATGAGGTGTCCCTTCTTTATTGTTAGCCATGGTGGGATATTGTAATTCACCAAGCCTATGGGCCATCGACCAAGATGTCAAGCATGACCCGAAAGGATTCACACCATCCATGGTGATCCCAAGACGTAAGTTGCGTGGCTCCCTCGCAAAGTTCGGCCACAGATTGTCTATGTGCTTCCAAGCTACACAATCTGCGAGAATCCTCAATGTGTCATTAGTGGACTGATGAGATGCATGCCATGTCATCAACTCCGCTATGGATTTGCATCAGAACATGTGTTGTATTCTTGCAATGATGGGAAAGTGTCTTAAGACCTTTACCAGTATCTGCTCACCCTACAAGTCATCTTTATATTATTGTTCCCCACACTTCGGACAACTAGCCAAATCTCCATGCTCATGACGAAAGAGAATACAGTCATTACGGCAAGCATGGATGGTATCATAATCCATACCCACAGTTGTTAGCATCTTCTTCGCTTCATCTCTTGATGCAAGCATGGTATTTGGTACAGGCAACGTCTTCTGGAGCAACGTATCAAAAGAGAGCCATAATTCAAATAGCTTCGAATAACGATGATTCTCAAACGTACATGATGATCCTTAAAAAAACAATATCCAAATAATGAGTCAAATTAATGCGGGAGCTAACCTCATTAAGGCTGAGACACTTGTATTCGACCACCCATACTTTGCTTGTAGATTCAAGATTGAGAGACAAGCCCGTAGTTTAGACATCTTAGCACCCTCGTACAACTGTGTTGATTGCAACTTTTGCATTTTGACCTCAAACTCTGACATCACGTGTACGTTTGATGTAGTGCCCTAAAAATAGAATCCATCATGTCCACCATACCCTCGTCATCATCCGAGAGACTATAGTCTTGCTCAAAGTGTGAAGGTATATGCGCACTGTGATGCCAAAAATTGATATTTTTAATTTGGCATTGGTATTGTTTTTCTCTATGTTTGATAAGAGTTTGAGTATCAAGTGATAGCCTAGTGGCTCTCACTTATTTATATTTTCTATGATATTGTATGGGATGGAGAGGATGAGTGGAATGGCTCATTGTAAATACCATAGGTATGAATTATAAATACCTTGGTATGGGGTGAGAGTTATTTGTGTATGGGATATTATAGAGTTTTTTAGAAAATAGGAAGAGTGAGTCATATAAAGAGGTGGGCTCATGTCCATGTGTTCCAATAATATAAGAGAGGCCACATGCCAAGCATGTGGAAGGCATATGGAGGAGTGTGAAGTCAAGAGGAATCCTTCTAGAACTCCTATGTGGAATAAGGAGGATGTGGACATGTGGAAAAGAGAGGGTCCCTATGGGCTCCATGTGAGGAGACTCTTGACTTTCTCAATATTTTAAGAGTCTTGAGCATCTTGTGATGGGACACATGGCAAGAGTAGCCAAAAAGGACATGGATGGTGACATACGTGCTTATGTGATTGATGGGGAAAGGAATCTATAGGCAGCAATTGTAAATGGGTGAAGGAGGGTAACAAAATATCTATAAAAGGAGCCCTCCTCTCCCTTGTTCATCAATCTCTTCCACCATTAGGCCTCATGTTGCTGTAGCTCTAGTCTCCCCAATCCTCTTCCATGAGCCTTCTCTCCGTCTTGTAGATATTCTCTTATGTAGACTCTTGAGTCCATCTCTCTCTAGTTTATTCTCTCTCTATGAGTAGTCTTGGAGCTTTCACTCCCTCTTGTATGTATGAAACCTCTTCTTCTCCCTTGTGTTTATAGTGTTGGAGTGGATTCTCACTCTATTTGTAATGAAGGTCACTTCAGGTTCTCTCTCTCTTGAGTGTCTCTTCCCTTTCCTTTCTTTCAAAGCCTTAAAATTTATTTCTATTCGGCTTCTCACTGTGCACACATGGTCCATCTGTTTCCCGAGCCACCATGCAAAATTCTTCCCCTCTTCTAGGCAAAATCTATGAGGGTGGATCGTTGATGAAGGTGGAGTCTTGAGGGAGCATCCTACTCAGGCGAAATTAGCCTGGGTGGAGGATAGTTTTTATGATAGTTTGACCCCCTATTAGTATTTTGCTCATAACTTTTTGCTCAATAGTCCGATTGTAATGAAATTTATATCAACACAAAGCTCTCTTCAAGGTGCATGTTTATATGTGATCAGATCTTGAATCAAATATTGCTACAAAAAGTTATGAGTCTTTGTGTTTGACAATCTGTTTTTATGATAGTTTTTACCCTCATCTAGTAAACTGCCCACAACTTTTCGGCTGCTTCTCTGCTTCTTATGAAACATATATCGCGCGAAGCTGTCTTTAAGGCACATGTCCCTATGTGCTTAGATCTTGAATCAGATACTGCTGCAAAATGTTATGAGTCTCTGTGTTTGATAGTTAGTTTTCATGATAGTTTTTACCCCCTTCTAGTAAACTGTCCATATCTCTTCAACCGTCTGTCTGTTTTCAATGAAACTTCTATCAGCGCAAAGCTCATCTCAAGGCGCATCTCTTTGCTGCTTAAATCTCTGATATCATGTCTCTATTGAAAGTTATAGGCCTCTGTGTCTAATGACAGTTTGTAGAGTGTTTTGAGCTAATTGTAAAGGTGTCTATGAAGGAGGTGCAATGTTTCCTCGGAATCTACCCATCTGACCCAATCAGCCCCTTCAAACTCCTCGACGTATATCAGTTCATGTCATGTTGAGCCGCAAGATCTTCTTTCAACAATGTATCACTCTTCTCTTTGGCGCAGACCGGCTCGCTGAGATTATGGCCTCTACTGATCCTTTCCTTGTCCCTATGCTTGATTACAACATCACTTGGGATGTTACCATCTTCATTCTCATCTGAGGGAGGAAAGTATGGTGTGGTATCTTGGCATAAAAGCTTCTTTATAATGTCCCATTCTCAATGATAAATATCTTTGGCTGTCAGTTCGAAAGTAGTAGGAAGTGAAGAGGTCCATGAAGTTTATTACCCCCAACTTCATGTCACATCTTTTGGTGGAGACGCTGGGTACGTTTGGTATTGGATTCATCCCACCTTACTAAATGGTCTCGGGTGTACTTGATTGCATGTTATGCCTAGGAGAGGCATGTGTTTTGATGAGACATAAAAAGATGCCTGGAAGAACTTCGTTAGAAGAGATTGCAACCCGTTTAAGAGAACTTGAAGATTGTGAAGGTGATGCTTAAGCTATTCGCACAATCACCGTGATCATATCCTTTATGTTTGCACTGTTGAATATGTTGGTGAATCGACAATGCCGGCAGCAAGCACAATGATAGATTGGGGATTGTTCCATGCACTAGCAGCTTGGTGTGAAGAAGAGTTGAGTCTTTGGGTAGTTTTTGAATATAACAATGGAGTGGTGATTCTCAATGCTTTCAACTTCTTTTGCTATGCAAATGATGAAGATTACTATATCTTGAAGCTTTTATGTGCACTTCCTATTGTGCGAAGGGTGATTCTAGAATGCATGTATACACAATGTTTTCATGGTGTTGGTTGGTCACTTATTTTTGAAGATTTTGTTGAGGATCACATTATGGAGGGTTTTCAACAAGTGGTTATGCATAATAAGTTGTTCCTGGTATACTAAGGCTCTGTGGGATCTTGTTCGGATCTTGTTTGGGATATTATTTGGATCTTGGTGTTTCCTTTTTGGGTTTCATCATGGTGAAGATTCCAGTGTTTTGAGGGACCCAAGGGGAAGACCCGGAGTCTTATCCTTGGGATTTTGTTTGAGGATGCCAGCTTTCTAGATGGTCCATGAAGGATTGGGCAGAGATTTTGCCTGATTTTCTTGAAGGTGTAGCCTTGAGTTGGCACGAGACCTTGCCGGACTCTACCAAGGAGGACTGGGACCAAGTGGTGGCAGCAATGAAGCAGAGATTTGGGGCAGTGGAGTCGCCAAATGCTTTGATGTTGCAGTTGGACCGGTTCTATCAAGGAGAGGGTGAGTTGGTCTCTGCGTTGGCAATCCGATATGAAACTTTATGGACAAAGTATGAAAGGGCAGCTTTGAGAGCTGTGGCATCTACATCATCGGCCCCTCAAAGTCTCTCAGGGATGGAGCACTTAAAGATGAGCAAATTTGTTATGGCTTTGGAGCCTCGTCTTTGCTCAAAAGTAATGAGTAAAGATCCAGCAACATACGTGGAGGTGCTTCGCATTGCGACCAAGAAAGAAGCTTCTCTAAAGATCGAATTCTCTTTTGTGTCTTCAATAGCTTCAACTTCTAAGGTGGAGGTAATGGGCACTCCTCAGGTACCAAAGTCCTCTGAGTTAGATCATAATATCTCCCAATTGATGGCAGAGTTTGCTGATTTGAAATTGCATTTGGTTAATGCATGACAACCTAGAGCACCAAAGAGTGAAGATAGGCCTCGAGATAGGAGTGGGGTCACTTGCTATGAATGTAATGAAAAAGGTCACTATCACCCTGAGTGTCATAGATTGAGAAAGAAAGAAGAAAAACAAGTATCCTTGTTATAAGCTTCTTCAGGGGATGAGGAAAGAGAGGTAATGATGGCTAAACGAGGGCGTGGTAAAGCAAAAGAAGAAGAAGAAAGCAAGGAAGAAGTAGATGAGGAACATTAGGAAGAGGAACACCGTAGTAAGAAAAAGAAGGCATCTAGAAGGAGAATTAGCCAGTCAGACTTTCCTTTAGGACAAGGAATTAGAAGCTATGACTTGTTGTCTGACCTTAAAGAAAAGGAAGCTCATATCACCTTTGGTCAATTACTTGCTTTGCCTCCAAAACTACGGAAGGAATGGGGAAAACTAGCAAGCACAAGAGTGTCAAAGAAGAAAAAGAAGAAAAGTGCCATTCCTGTTGTTCAAATGGTAGATATAGATGTTGGTGATGATGTACCTGTGGTTGATGTGATCATTGATGGTCAAGTGATTTCTAATGTGTACATTGATGGAGGTGCATCGATTAATGTCATGAGTGAGAAGACCATGATAGATGCTGATTTAAAATACTCTAGTACTACCTCTCCTTATCGCATCAAATTGGCTGACAACACTAGGGTTAAGACCTTGGGAGTTGTGAAGAATCTAGAAGTGGATGTATGTGGAATTTCTATGCCGACTACTTTTTAGGTGATCCCTACAAAGCCAGATGCACATGCCTATCCATTGATTTTGGGAAGGCCTTGGCTATGCAAGGTGAAGGCTGTTCAAAAGTGGGATACTGGAGAATTGATTTTGTAGGGAAATGATAAGAAGGTGCGCTACAACATCAGAAGCCACAAAAAGGAAGTTGTCAAGGAGGAGTCTTCAACATCAGAGAGTTCAAGCTTTGACTTAACCGATGAAGAAGAAGAGACAGGGTGTAGCTTCGAGGAGTCCAGCTCAGAGGGTGAGGTGGAAGGAGTGGCATTTGGTCTTTGTCTTGGTGCTGATCAGGATGAGTCGGGAAGGAACAAGGTGGTGGTGCAAGAAGATCCTGTAGAGACACTTCATGTGGAGGATGTGGAGCACACTAAATGATGCCAACACAATGAAGAGCTTCTTGGTGATTCTCTATCAGGTAGTGAGAAGCTCCAGTACTTGGATATGCTAGATGATTTTCCATGTCTCTTTGCAACAAGCTATTCACAGGTTCGACCAGTCTCTCTTGTGGAGCACAAGATTGAGTTGAAGCTAGAAAGTAAGCCAGTTGTGCAACGCTTAAGGCGATTGGGGGTGATAAAAGCTGAGGCACTAAAGAAAGAGGTAACACAACTACTTGAGGCGGGGTTCATCTTTCCTATTGATGATTCTGAATGGATATCTCATGTAGTTGTCACACCAAAGAAAGGAAATAAGTGGCGAGTTTGTGTGGACTTTCGTCCTTTAAATGCATGCACTAAGAGGGATCATTTTCCTTTGCCATTCTAAGATGAAATACTAGACCAAGTAGTAGGGCATGAGATGTATTCTATATGTGATGGGTATTCTGGGTACTTTCAAATCGTATTCAGGAGGAAGATCAAAAGAAAACATCATTTGTCACACCTTGGGGAGTTTTTGCTTACAGAGTGATGCCTTTTGGATTGACCAATGCACCAGCTACATTTCAAAGGTTCATGAGTCAAGTCCTAGAGCCTTACTTGGGAAAGTTCATACGGGTGTTTTTGGATGATTTTTGCATTTATTCTCGATGCATAGATCACATGGAGAAGTTAAAGATGGCCTTAGCTAGGATTGATGAAGCAAAAGGGTGTCTAAATCCTAGCAAGTGTCATTTGGCTCAAACAAAAGTAGACTTGTTGGGGCATATTGTGTCTGAAGAAGGCTTGCAAATGGATCCTGACAAGGTTCAAGCAATCATGGCATTGCCAAGTCCTGAGAGTATCACTGGTGTTCGCAGAATTCTAGGAAAGAGCAAGTATTATCAACGCTTTTGTGATGATTTCACAGAGATAGTGCATCCCATGAACTTGTTGACAAGAAAAGGAGTTTCTTTCCAATGGGTTGTGGAGCAACAAGAGTCTTTCCAGCTACTTAAGGAGGAGGCAGTCGATAGAGCGAGCGAGGAAAAGCGAGCGGGCCCAAAAAAGCGAGCGAGCTTTTCCACAATTTCCTTATCGAGGTACTCAACATAGCTTTGTGGAAACCACTATTTGGGAAGATTCTCGAAAATAAAACTTTTGTTACTATGTGTAACTATACCAATATTGCAAATTATAGTCTACCTTAACTTCCAATTGGAGCCATACTCACATTATGCAACAATAGTATGTGGGTTTGAAAGAAACCGAATTTCCATTCCAAAGCAGATTCCATTACTGATACAACAATTCTTTTGGAGTTCTTTTGCATTTGAAATGGGTCTTATTATCAAACTCCTTGAATAATCAAAACAAATGCGTTGCTTGATATGTTGAACTTAGTAACGTAAACATCACTTCACCCATATGCGGGGAAAAAAAACTGTCTGTAGACTTCATAGCATGGGATTGCATCAACACTTATGACATTCAAAATGGTTCTCCTTATTAAAAGTGTTATCAACCATGGAAGAAAATGTTTAAAAATAGTTCACCCATATGTTGAAAAACCCAAGTGTCATTTATGACATTCAAAATTGTTCTTGCAACCATCCTGTAGTTCCTAGAGATTTTGCCCATACTTCCAACCCCTTCCCTTCAACCACTAAGAGGTAACTAATAGTTTTATAGAACACTTGAGATATCATCACCTCCTAATACAAAACCATTATTACTATTTGTAGAACACTTGAGATATCATCACCTCTTAATACAAGACCATTCTTACTATTTGTAGAACACTTGAGATATCATCACTCCTTCCCTTCAGCCACTAAGAGACCTAATACTTTTGTAGAACACTTGACCCATTCTTACTATTTGTAGAACACTTGAGATATCATCACCTTTTAATACAAAACCATTCTTACGGTTTGTATAACACTTGAGATATCATCACCTCTTAATATAAGACCATTCTTAGTATTTGTAGATCACTTTAGATATCATCGCCTCTTAATACAAGACCATTCTTACTATTTGAGAGATTAATGGATTAAAGGTTTGAAGCTCATAGGAGACGAAGGAAGAGAAAGTCAGTTTCAACATGAGGACAATAAAACTAATTGGAATATTTTGACTTATGTATTATACCTTTTTGAAGACTATGAATTTAAGTCAGTTTCAACATTAGGATGATAAAACTAATTAGAATATTTTGACTTATGTATTATATACTTTTGAAGACTATGAATTTTAATGAGGAGAGGAATGCACACTACTTAGTAAATACACTAGTACTACTACTAGCCTACGACTATTAAGCCTAGTAGCACCAGTGTGATTTTGAGCCTTGTATCAACCTTTTGATAATTTTCTTTCATCGTTAGTGCAATAGAAATTATTCCTTCTATCAGAAGAATCTTGCCAAATTTATTCAAAATGATGATTTTGTAGTCTACAGCCACTATCCTCTGACTCTCAATAATATATTAAATGTGAGCACCCATTTATCTTGTATGATCAACCCTAGACTATGCTATGATAGGACATTACTAGAACAAAAAAAATATGAATTGATATGGCGATCTTCGGTTTGAAATAACCAAATTAAGGATTTAATAATAAA
The DNA here is from genome assembly GCF_047967505.1 of Dipteris shenzhenensis. Taxonomy (NCBI): domain Eukaryota; kingdom Viridiplantae; phylum Streptophyta; class Polypodiopsida; order Gleicheniales; family Dipteridaceae; genus Dipteris; species Dipteris shenzhenensis. Next base: position 10,746,156 of record NC_141622.1, on the reverse strand, counting down.
GAAAACAATAAGAATCAATAGGCTATTCAATGGCTCAAATCTGCACATAAATTATAATGTGCCTCCCAACTCTTATGCATTCCAGCTCCTCATGTTTGACAAGAATGCAAACAATAATGAAATCACATTATCTTTAGTTTCAAAGTAAGCAAAGCACCAAAAATAAATGCAAACATATTGGATGAGGAATAAATAGGTATAGATATAGATAGACCTATATATATGCATTCATAGATATAATGATGATTAAAGTTGGACGGTCCTAATAATATTATGTGTACTATCATTGGGAGTAGGACTACTATTGGTAATATTGTCTGTAGTAGTAGGAGAACTACTATTAAGGAACACTCAAATAAAATTACTAATGGTGGTGATAAAACTACCACTAGTAGTTTGGTAATTACCCCTAACATCTACAACAAATATTTGATGGGTAGCTAGTATTAGATCAAAAGGCCCCAATTGTGCTATAATAATGGACCAAAAAAGGGATGCTATAGCATCACCTAAGGGTCACTTTTTATCCATGAAAGAAACAAGTCGGTGCAACCTAGGTCATACAGATCTAGGTCATGTGGAGTGGCTCGCGTCTCTTTCCTTGACAAAAAAGTTACACTACCTTTGATAGTAACTACAAAGATTGCTGCCATAGTGCATTAGAGTAGCCCCTAGGTTGCACCATCATCCTTTTTTGCTTTTGAGCCATTAAGTTTGATCCACTGATTTTATGTACATTTATTCTACTATATGTTCACATGTCCTTAATAGGATCTTGATATAATCCCTTCCATTGTAAGTACTTTTACTTTAAGTTTCACATATCCTTAACAGAACACTAGGCTTCAACACAAATTCATTCTTATGTTTCAAGCCTCAAACTCAAACACCCTTGTAAAAGGGATAATGTATTAAAGCTACATTCAATCCATCAAATCTTTTGAATAACAGTTCTATTGAAAATTCATGTATCATCAATAGGATTTCATCCATTATATGTTCATTTGTCTTTAATAGTATGTCTAAAAATTCATGTATCTTCAATATTATTTCTCTCATGTGTTCCAATATCTTCAAAAGGATACCTTTATTTATCTCCAAACTTGAGCATTGATTTGTATTTATCAAACACAATTTCACTCCACCTATTCTTTAGGATGAAAATTTTTTGCCAAATGTAAGGTCTTTCCACATATTCTTAAGAATGAAAATTTTGGCCTTACGTTGGCAAGTCTATGGAATGAGGGTAAGGCCAAAGTCTCTGGTACGGTGCATTAGGTCTTGATTAATTCTTCTTCAGGCTTGAATATTTAATGCATTAACTTCACAACTATTATTTATGCTTGAACTTGTAATGTATTAATTTCATGACTTAGGATTTTATGAAGTTATATCTAACATGTCCCAAATTTAATGGAAATTAATATCCTACATAACACAACAAAGTATCATCATATCCCTTCCCAAAATCAATGCTACCTAGCAACTCTCTTGGCATTTTCACTACCTTGCATTTGAGTTAGCTATGATGAAGAATGTTGCCTGCCTTTGGAACCTCTTAGAGTTACCGTTAGCATGATCTAATTTCATGTACCCCAAAACTTGAGACTTGGAGATTCCCATATCACACCAGCAGTAGCTATCTTGTCCACTCTCAATGCTAGTAAGAGCTAGGCCCCATAGACCCATAAAAGAAGTCTTTTTGGAGGTTCAATCTTTTCCCTCCGTCTTCTACAGGCCCCATGATGATATAGGATATATTCATCACCCTACATTTAATGCAAGAATTGACACAATTTTTTTGGACTTGACTATGTAGTTTACATCCCAAAATTGGTGCTAAAATTGGAGACTGGGAGATTCCCATATCACACCAACGGTAGCTGTCTTCTCCACTCTCAACACTAGTAAGAGCCGGTCCCCATAGACTGGTAAAAGAAGTCTTTTTGGAGGTTCAATTTTTTGCCTCCGTCTTCTCCGGCCCCATGACAGAATAGGATATATTCACCACCCATAGATTTAATGCAAGAATTGACAAATTTTTTTGGACATGACTATGCAGCTTACATCCCAAAATTGGTGCGAAAATTGCATACCGGGCATCTCCATTTGTCGGGGGTTGTCCCCAGCGACCCCTTGAACTTGCTCTATTTGTCTAGTTGTGTCTCTCCACAAAAATCAAAGTGGGGCCTATTTTCCCCATCTAGTAAAACTATATGCATCAATATGTATGTATATATGTATGTATGTATGTATGCATGTATGCATGCATCCATGTATGTATGTACACACACACACACATATGTATGTATGTGTACTAAAACTACTAAAACTATATGCATCAAATAATGTTGTTGATCAATTTTTGGCATACCCCACCAAAATGAAGATGCCCATTGCAAAGAAAGGTAAGGAACACAAGTGCTTGTTCTTATGCTCATGAGACAACAAAATGCATGACATAGGCAACCAATGGGGTCTTACTTTTGATATTTGTATGTATGTATGTATGTATGTATGTATGTGTATATATATATATATATATGTATGTATGTATATGTATATGTTGATGCATATATGTATATATTGATGCATACAATTTTGATATATGGAGAAAATGGACATGAAAACCATCTAAATTGGTTCTTGTTGTTCGATTTGATATATGACATGATCCTATTTGGATTTGTAAGTCCAAAGATAGGGCTTGAATGCCTAAAATGGGCAATGCGTTAACGCACTACCTATTTCGTGCATTTAGGCCTCAAAAGTAGGACCCCATTGGCAACACAATGGGGTCCTAGTTTTGAGGCCTAAATGCATGAAATAGACAGCGCGTTAATGAGCTGCCTATTTTAGCCATTCAGGCCCTAAAAGTAGTACCCGTATCTTTGGACTTGCATATCCAAATGGGGTCATGCCATATATCAAATCGAAAGGCAAGATCCAATTTAGATGGTTTTCATGTCCATTTTCTCCATCAACTAAAAATATATTCATCAAATAATGTTGTTGATCAATTTTTGGCATACCCCCCCAAAATCAAGACCCCAATTGCAAAGAAAGGTAAAGAACACAAGTGCTTGTTCTTATGCTCATGAGACAACAAAATGCATGACATGGGAAACCAATGGGGTCTTACTTTTGATGTTTGTATATATGTATATATGTACATATATGCATGTACATACATACATGCATATATATATATATATATGTATGTATGTATATGTTGATGCATATAATTTTGATATATGAAGAAAATGGAGATGAAAATCATCTAAATTGGCTCTTGCCGTTTGATTTGATGTATGACATGACCCCATTTGGATTTGTAAGTTCAAAGATACGGGGTCCTACTTTTAGGACCTGAATGTGTGAAATAGGCAGCGTGTTAACACGCTGCCTATTTCATGCATTTAGGCCTTAAAAGTAGGACCCCATTGTGCAACAAGTAGGACCCCATACCTTTGGACTTGCATATCCGAATGGGGTCATGTCATATATCAAATCGAATGACAAGATCCAATTTAGAAGGTTTTCATGTCCATTTTCTCCATCAACTAAAACTATATTTATCAAATAATGTTGTTTATCAATTTTTGGGATACCCCCCCCCAAAATCAAGACCCCCATTGCAAAGAAAGGTAAGGAACACAAGTGCTTGTTCTTATGCTCATGAGACAACAAAATGCATGAAATAGGCAAGCAATGGGGTCCTAATTTTGCTGTATGTATGTAAGTATGTATATATGTATGTATATACATACATATATATCTATATGTGTATATATGTGTGTGTGTGTGTGTGTGTGTGTGTGTGTGTGTGTGTGTGTGTGTTTGTGTGTGTGTGTGTGTGTATGTATGTATGTATGTATGTATATATATATATATATGTATATATATATATATATATATATATATATATATATATATATATGTATGTATGTATATATATATATGTATATGTATATGTTGATGCATATATGTGTATATATTGATGTATATATTGATGCATACAATTTTGATATATGGAGAAAATGGACATGAAAACCATTTAAATTTGCTCTTGTCGTTCGATTTAATTTAGGACATGATCCCATTTCGTTTGTAAGTCCAAAGATATGGGGTCCTACTTTCAGGGCCTAAATGCCTAAAATAGGCAGGGCGTTAACGTGCTACCTATTTCACGCATTTAGGCCTCAAAAGTAGGACCCCATTGGCAACACAATGGGGTCCTAGTTTTGAGGCCTAAATGCATGAAATAGACAGCGCGTTAACACGTTGCCTATTTTAGGCATTCAGGCCCTAAAAGTAGTACCCCGTATCTTTGGACTTGCATATCCAAATGGGGTCATGTCATATATCAAATCAAACGGCAAGATCCAATTTAGATGGTTTTCATGTCCATTTTCTCCATCAACTAAAACTATATTCATCAAATAATGTTGTTGATCAATTTTTGGCATACCCCCCAAAAATCAAGACCTCCATTACAAAGAAAGGTAAAGAACACAAGTGCTTGTTCTTATGCTCATGAGATAACAAAATGCATGACATGGGAAACCAATGGGGTCTTACTTTTGATGTTTGTATGTATGTATATATATTCATGTACATACATACATACATACATACATACATACATACATATATATATATATATATATATATATATATATGTATGTATGTATATGTTGATGCATATATGTATATATTGATGTATATATTGATGCATACAATTTTGATATATGGAGAAAATGGACATGAAAATCATCTAAATTGGCTCTTGCCGTTTGATTTGATATATGACATGACCCCATTTGGATTTGTAAGTCCAAATATACAGGGTCCTACTTTTAGGGCCTGAATGCCTGAAATAGGCAGCGCGTTAACGCGCTGCCTATTTCATGCATTCAGGCCTCAAAAGTAGGACCCCATTGTGTTGCCAATGGGGTCCTACTTTTGAGGCCTAAATGCATGAAATAGGCAGCACGTTAATGCGCTGCCTATTTTAGGCATTCAGACCCTAAAAGTAGCACCCCGTATCTTTGGACTTGCATATCCAAATGGGGTCATGTCATATATCAAATCGAATGGCAAGATCCAATTTAGATGGTTTTCATGTCCATTTTCTCCATCAACTAAATTTATATTCATCAAATAATGTTGTTTATCAATTTTTGGCATACCCCCTTCCCAAAATCAAGACCCCCATTTTGCTGTATGTATGTAAGTATGTATATATGTATGTATATACATACATATATATCTATATGTGTATATATATGTGTGTGTGTGTGTGTGTGTGTGGGTGTGTGTGTGTGTGTGTGTATACACACATGTATGTATGTATGTATGTATCTATCTATCTATATATATATACATATGTATGTATGTATATATATATATATACATACATACATATGTATATATTGATGCATATATTGATGCATATCTTGATGTATATATTTATGGATACAGTTTTGATTGATGGAGAAAATAGGCATGAAAACCATCTAAATTGGCTCTTGTCATTCGATTTGATATAAGACATGATCCCATTGGGATTTGTAAGTCCAAAGATACGGGGTCCTACTTTTAGGGCCCGAATTCCTGAAATAGGTAGCTTGTCAATGTGCTGCCTATTTCATGCATTTAGGCCTCAAAAGTAGGACCTCATTTGGTCCTACATGGGCTCCTACTTTTGAGGCCTAAATGTATGAACTAGGCAGCGCATTGATGCGCTGCCTATTTTAGGCATTCAAGCCCTAAAAGTAAGACCCCGTATCTTTGGAATTACAAATCCAAATGGGGTCATATCATACATCAAATCAAATGGCAAGAGCCAATTTAGATGTTTTCATGCCTATTTTATCGATTTAATAAAACTATATGCATCAAATAATGTTGTTTATCAATTTTTGGCATACACCCCCAAAATCAAGACCCCCATTGGAAAGAAAGGTAAGGAACACAAGTGCTTGTTCTTATGTTTAGGAGACATTAAAAAAGAGGCCTGGTAGCCCAAAAATGGCAGCGCATCAATGCGCGATCATTTTTGGGTTGTCAGGTATCTTTTTTGTTGTCTCGAGCATACATATGGAGGTTATTATACAATATAACTAAGAAGTAGTATTGAAGTAGTTCTACAATTTGGATGCATTAAGAGCATTCATATAGCAAGGAAGAATATAATAATTGAATACATTTTTTTTTCAATACATATTGCTAGTGAGACTACCAAAAAGAGGCTCTACCCCTCATGATGTCTCTGGATACAAAATATGAGATTGCTTGATGCTTGGATTTGATGCTTGGATTGCAGCTCGAAACGTTGCATGGGCAAAGCCACTATATGCCTCAAGTGTTGGAAATTGATGTATGTCTCAAGTGCTAGAATGTGCAAATCATGGCAAAAATCAAGACCCCTTAGAGATTCCATGAGGGCTGTCCTTTTACTACTACACACGTCACCTTTAGTGGAGGGTAGAACCATTTGTCATCATAGGCAGCAGGTTCATGGGACCCCATCCCATGATCTAAGGCATTATTCAAAGACAAGGTATTTTTGACCATTCCCAAATTGAGTTTTCCAATTCCTAATCTGATTGATTTCATTTACTAGACTTGCAATGCTTGCAAATCCCTTGCTTAAGCTTGAATGAGCCTCTTGATTTTGGGGGTATAATGGTCAAAAATGGCTTAACACGCCCAAAATCAAGAGGCTCATTCAAGCTTAAGCAAGGGCTTTGCAGGTCTTGTTTTTGGGTGGCAAAAGCACGAAAAATGACAGCGCATTAAGGTGTTGCCATTCTTATGCTTCCCCCCTCCAAAAACAAGACCCCCAAGCTATTCATTGGAGACACCAAAATGAGGAGAAGGATGACGTGAGGAGTAGAGGAGCTAGCCAATGAGGGGAGGGACAAGCTTGGAATTGCCAGCAACAAGCATGATGCAAGGAGGTGAGAAGGCAAATAAGCAAGGAGGTGAGGAGGTGAGGAAGCAAGGAGGCGAGGAGGCAAGAGGCAGTCTTGAAGGGCAACAAGAGGGTGGAGGTGGCCGAAAGAGTAAGCAGGAAAGGGAGGGATGGAGATTGCTTGTAGGAAATGATTGGATTAATGCTACAAATGCCATTTTTTTGTGTGTGTTTTGCAGCATGAAAATTTTATGGCATTTTTCTTTTAAAAAATACAACATTGTTGTGATTAATTGCGCTACAAGCTGTAAAGCATCAGTACAACAATATACATCACAAATGGATGCATACACTCATATACATCACCGATGGATGCATACACTTGTACTCACATCGATTTCCAATATTGTATTAGATGGACCCTTAGCCTATATGTGTGCATAGAAGACCATTTCCTACATTGATCCGTGATTTCATAGTTAAATTATTCCCTTTCTCACATTCTAACATGTGAAGATTTAATGTACATGCATTATGGGCACATTATATTGCAGTTTATGACTAACTTTTTTTATGAATGCATGATACTTGTATATGGTCAAGGAAGGTATATTATCATTTTTGAATGACAACATTACTCTATGCTCCATTTTATCCTATATTAGAAACTATGATCACTAGATATTACATAAATGTATTGCCCCATTATATCCTATACTAAAAACTATTTTGACCCAAATACATAATGCCAATTGAGGTTAGTACTCATGACAAGTGATGAAAACAATCTAATGGTATGAATGAGATCTTGTAAATTTTGAATATATAATATGGGTACTATGTTGATTGAGCTATTTTTCTAAGGGAATATTTTCAACTTAATTACTAAATACATACTTACAATGGTGACCTGATTCCCATCTATATGTATAATCAAGTTTTACTTTGTGTTTAAAAAAAAGCTTTTGCATAAGGTTAAAATTCGAATAGTATTTATATTTGTTTAAGACTACCCATTGATCTAGCTCCTATCCTTATATTGAACATGATAATGTTCATAAAGATTTTATGAATACAAATAGATAGCATTGGCTCTCTTTTTAGTGGTTGGGAATGAACCTTAAAAGTATTCTAAAACGACTATGTATTCCCTTATTTGTAGCATGGAAGTGATCATGGTAGAGTGGCATAATCCCTATTTTTCTTTTTTCATAGGTTCTTTTGCTACTCATGGTTGGCGGATACGCCACGGCATAGATCCGAAAAGATATTTGGTTTTTTGCTTCAACTTGCTTGACTAGACTTTCCTTGATGATTGTTCGATTGTGCATGATGAGTAGTCACTGGCTTAATTGATGCATTAAGTGCAATGTTTTCCTTAAAGTTTTTCATACTATAGGATATGATTTTGCTTATAGGGGTGGAAATAGAAGCTTGTTAATGCCTGGTGCATATCTTCCGTTAGATGCAGCAGGATACTAGTTACAAAGTGTCTTTGCCAATTATTTCACTTGAATCATGCTCCTCTTATGCTTGAGTTTGTGGTCACGTATTGAGTTTAACATAATAGTCTACAAGATACTGGATGAGCACTCAACATAGTGGTTAGATGCATTCATTTCTAGTTCCGATAGAACTATCATTCAGACATTGGTCATAATAGAAGTATGGAGGGCTAAAATCCTTTTTTGGCTCCCTAAGTTTTTTAAAGCATGGTATTGTCCAGATTACATAGGTATTTTCACTAAGCAAAATTAATCCTTATGATGAAAATGTGTTCTTTTTTCTTTTGACATAGTTAGTTCTGTTTCTATGTTTTTGGATCGAATGTATGGATGATCTTCTGCAAGCATAAAAGACATGATATGTATATGTAGCACATGATCATGTTTACATATTTTCAGTTATATATTCTACCTTGTGATCTATCATTATCTTGCTGTGTGGATGTTCAATCTGAGTAGTGTTTGCTTTTTTTATCGCAAATTTTATGTATTGTTGTGTCTCTACCTCTCCACAATGACTCAAATTGATAGTATGGGGATGAAAGAGAAGTTAATTGTGAGTTTCAGGCATGCCTTCATTGTTGAAATATGTTTAATTTGCTTATGATCACATCAATTGTTCCAATGATATTGAGAGGAATAAGATGTTGGATGAGGTTCTCGCTCGCTTGAAACCTATTTAATCTTGCTCGTTTATTTGGGGCTGCTCGCTTTTCTCTGCTCGCTTTTTGGTAATCCTCCTTAAGGAGGCCATGAGTAAGGGCCTAATATTGAAGCCCCCTGATTGGTCTCAAGACTTTTATGTAAATCCAAGTGTATCCTTGCATTCAGTTGGTGCTGTATTGCTACAAAAATGAGAGGCACGTAGAATGCAACCCATCTATTATGCCAGCCGACAGCTTACAGATGTGGAAACAAGGTATGAAGAAATGGAGCAGCAAGCTCTCTCTTTGGTGTTTTCCGTCAGAAAGTTTTGCTCCTATTTATTACCTCGACCATTTTTCTTCCTTTGCTCAATAAACCACGACTTTGTTCCTATGCGAAACGCGTCTTGTCTCTGTGTCTGTAGGAGGTGACCCATTGCAGCTTGCTATGGGCCCAATTTATGAGAGTTAGACAAAGTGCATGCAATATGTAGTAAAACAAATAGAACAATACATTAAATGAGAAGAAGTAGACTTATCACAGTTTCCTCAAATGCCAACCGTCCGCCTGCACCAAAGTGCGAAGTACCTATAGCATCTAGCCATCTCCTTGCAGCCCTCCTCTGACCCTCAGACATTTTGGGATGGTCCCTGTTCTGCTTCTTGAAAAACATCCAATCAGCTTTGTCTGCCCAGCTGGGTTTAGCCCTCCCCATTGTGATGGAAGCACACAAGGTTGACCTACGATGCTTCAAGACCAAACCCATGCGCTCTCACATGTAATTCTCATTGAACTCCCAATTTGGGGGGCTAGGGTATTTTGCTTTCAATTCAATGATGATTGCCTGCTTTTTTTGGTCATCTTGATACTGCCAGTCAAGCTATGTTGCTCCTGAAGTGGTGGCTCATCAACTGCCTCATGGTGGCGATCAGTGCTGCACCCTTTTTATCTTCTATTATCTCTCTAGCAGCCGTGATTTGATAGGACAGGTCCTCGACTAGGTAAGGAGGACTCATGGTAGTGGCAGAGTCAGAGCGAGTGGTGTTTATACGAGCGCCTCTAGAGCAAGGAGTAGCAGTGGGAGTAGGAGAGGGCAAGGCACCTGACTGGTACTAGGTCTCAGAACCAAGTGGAGACTTGTAGGGATGTGAGTGTGTTGACTCGTCTACATCTCTCGAGTCAGCACAACATAAGCGACCCCTCCTACTCTTCCTTCCCTTATGATGGGCACGCCCAGGTGATGACCCCTTAGTCCAAGGGGCTAGAGGGGATGGTTGAGCAATAGGTCTAGCCATTGGTGTAGGATAGGAATTGCTGAGGTCCTCTAGGATAGTAGAGAGAATAATCTCGCTGCCTCATCATCGTCATTTGTGCCACAAACTCATCGGGACTCCTAACAAAGCCATGGGCTACTAGTAAAGGAGTTTTGTGAGAGGTAGTCATAGTGCTACATCTAAGAGGAGTCGGGGCTAGGGGTAGTCATAGGGGTAGGCCCTTGAGGTGTCACCTGAGGGGAATCAAAGTCCTCTGGAGAATAGAGATCATGATGTCTCCTCCTATGAGGGTTTTCGTACTCATATGCATAAGAGAAGGAGAGGGGAAAAGAAGAGAAATAAAAGGGAAAAAGAGATTGAAAGAGAGGAAAATACCATATGCATAAGAGAAAAAAGAGAGAATAAAAATGCATAAGAGAAACATTGAGAAAGCATATGCTTATGCTTATGCATAGGCATATGAGCATATGCTCATGCATAAGCATAAGCATAAGCATAGGCATAGGCATAGGCATAGGCATATGCTTATGAAAAGAAGAGAAAAGGAGAGGGAAAAAGAAGAGAAGGAAAGGAGAAGGAGAAGGTGACATATGCTCATGCATAAGCATAAGCATAAGAGAAGGAAGAGGGAAAAAGAGCATAAGAATAAGAAAAAAGGAAAGCAAGCATATGCTTATGCTTATGCATGAGCATATGAGCATAAAAGAAAAAGAGAGAAAGCTTAAGCATAGGCAAATACATATGCTTATGAAAAGATATTGAAAGAGGGGAAAGGAGGAGGGAAAGAGAGAGAAAAAGAGGAAAAGAGGAGAAGGAGAAGGAGAAGGAGAAGGAGAAGGAGACATATGCTCATGCATAAGCATAAGCATAAGACAACGAAGAGGGAAAAAGAGCATAAGCATAAGAGAAAAGGAAACAAAGCATATGCTTATGCTTATTCATGAGCAAATGAACATAAAAGAAAAAGAGAGAAAGCATAAGCTTGTGCTTATGCATGAGCATATATATGCTCATGCATAAGCATAAGCATAGGCAAATACACATGTTTATGAAAAGAGATTGAAACAGGGGAAAGAGAGGGAGAAAGAGAGAGGAAAAGAGGAAAAGAGATTGAAAGAGGAAGAAAAGAAGAGGGAAAAGAGCATAAACATAAGAGAAGGAAGCGGGGAAAAGAGATTGAAGAGGGGAAAAAGAAGAGAAGAAAGAGGGGAAAAGAGATTGAAAGAGGGGAAAAGAGCATAAACATAAGAGAAGGAAGAGGGGAGAAAGAAGAGAAGGAAAGGAGGGAAAAGACATTGAAAGAGGGGAAAAAAGAAGAGGACAAAAGAGATTGAAAGAGGGGAAAAAGAAGAGAAGGAAAGGAGGGAAAAAGAGATTGAAAGAGGGGGAAAAAGAAAAGGAAAGGAGAAAAAAAGAGATTGAAAGAGGAGAAAAAAGAAGAGGGGAAAAAGAAGAGAAGGAAAGGAGGCAAAAAGAGATTGAAAAAGGGGGGAAAAAGAAGAGGGGAAAAGAGATTGAAAGAGGAGAAAAAGAAGAAGGAAAAAGAAGAGAAGGAAGAGGGAAAGAAGAGGGATAAGGGAAGAGAGGGAAAGAGAGGGTTCCTATGCCCATCAGTGAAGCTAGTGCTTAAGGCACTAGCTGCAGGCCAATGCAAATAACAAAAATAATAAAAGGAAAAAAGAGGAAGCACTTTCTTACCTGGAATAGTCCAGCTCGGTGTTTTGTGGACTGGCTCTACAAAAGAGAGGAAACATACCATTTTTCAAATAACTAGTTAGAGGAAGGAGGAGTTTAGAGAAGCAACTTCTCAAAGGCATTGGATTAAGGAGACCATCATAAGTGTACAAACAAGGAGAAAGAGGAGGAAGAGAAATACTAAAAAGAGAGGAGGTGAGTCTTCTTTCTTTTACCAAATCTCGTTTTTTGTCCTTAACCTCTAAAAATCAAGCATGAAAACTAGCACATAGCCTTAGCAATACAAGGAGAAACATGCTTCAACACTCACAAAATGAAATCTCACAAAGAATGAATCTACATTGCTTAAAGAGACTCACTTTCTTGAAAAACTTCTTTTCACACAAGCAAAGAGAGAGAAGGGTGGAGAGGGAGCACAAGTGTTAGGAGAGGGGTTGGGTAGGGGTGAGGAGTGGAGAATAGAGAGGAGGAAAGTGAGGTCATGGAATATAAGGTGGGAGGAGAGATTTTTGCTTTTCCTGCAATAGAGATGTCAAAGATAGCATCACGTGAGGTTTTGGGTTTGAGCCCCCAGCGTCGCTATATAGCGACCTTTATATCCAAAAAGTGTCACTATATCGTGACGGAACAGGGCAAAGCATCGCTAAATAGCGACGGAACAAGGCAAAGCGTTGCTATATAGCGATGGTTCAAGGCACTTATTGTCAAAAGAGAGAAAAGAAGCTCATGGGTGGCTATTTTTTGGATCTTGATAGATTGCCTTGCAGCTCATGTTGTGATTTTAGAAGTACGAAGATGGAAGGGACGAGTGGAAGCTCGTCAGATGATGCACCAATGCCCAGGAGCACAGAGTGGCTTAGGAGAGGTTGTATTATCATTGCACTCATTTCATGTGAGAAGTACGACATCAACATCGTATTATCATGTGCCACTTACGGATGCATGGGGATTATCCCAAACCAATACCCACCATTGGTGTTGCACGTGGTGATGGATCATCAGTAAGTCAATGCTATTTGAGTGGACGGTTAATATTGGATACCATTATGACACGAAACCTTGAGACAAGATCTTATATCAAATACACAAAATCTTGAAACAGGATGAGAAGGGTGGCGAGGGTGCTGTGACATGAAGTTGGGGGTAATAAACTTCATGCACCTCTTCACTTCCTATTGCTTTCAAACTGATAGCCAAAGATATTTATCATTGAGAATGGGACATTAGAAAGAAGCTTTTATGCCAAGATACCACACCATACTTTCCTCCCTCAAATGAGAATGAAGATGGTAACATCCCAAGTGATGTTGTAATCAAGCATAGGGAGAAGGAAAGGATCAGCAGAGGCCATAATCTTAGCGAGCTGGTCTACGCCAAAGATAAGAGCGATACGTTGTTGAAAGAAGATCTTGCTCAACATGATATGAGCTGATATACGTCGAGGAGTTTGAAGGGGCTGATTGGGTCGGCTGGGTAGATTCCGAAGAAACATTGCACCTCCTTCATAGACACCTTTACACTTAGCTCAAAACACTCTACAAACTATCATTAGACACAGAGGCCTATAACTTTCAGTAGAGACATGATATCAGAGATTCAAGCAACAAAGAGATGCCTCTTGAGATGGGCTTCACTCTGATATAAGTTTCATTGCAAACAGACAGACGGTTGAAGAGATATGGACAATTTACTGGAAGGGGGTAAAAACTGTCATGAAAACAGACTGTCAAACATAGAGACTCCTAACATTTTGCAACAGAATCTGATTTAAGATCTAAGCACATAGGGACATGCACTTAAAGAGAGCTTCATGCGCATATATGTTTCGTAAGAAAAAGAGAAGCGGTCAAAAAGTTATGGGTAGTTTACTAGACGGGGGTAAAAACTATCATAAAAACAGACTGTCAAACATAGAGACTCATAACTTTTTGCAGCAGTATCTGATTCAAGATCTGATCACATATAAACATGAGCCTTGAAGAGAGCTTCACGCTCATATAAATTTCATTACAATCGGACTATTGATGAACAGAAAGTTTTGAGAAAAATACTAACAGGGGGTCAAACTGTCATGAAAACTACCCTCCACCCAGGCTAATTTCGCCTGAGCAGAATGCTCCCTCAAGACTCCACCTTCATCAATGATCCACCCCTCATAGATTTTGCCTAAACAAGGAAAAGAAGTTTGCATGGTGGCTCGGGAAACAGATGGACCATGTGTGCACAGTGAGCAGCCGAATAGAAAGAACTTTTAAGGCTTTGAAAGAAAGAAAAGGGAAGAGACAAGAGAGAGAGAACCTAAAGTGACCTTCATTACAAATAGAGTGAGAATCCACTCCAACACTACAAACACAAGGGAGAAGAAGAGGTTTCATATATACAAGAGGGAGCGGAAGCTCCAAGACTACTCATAGAGAGAGAATAAACTAGAGAAAGATGGACTCAAGAGTCTACATAAGAGAATATCTACAAGAGGGAGAGAAAGCTCATGGAAGAGGCTTGGGGAGACTAGAGCTACAGCAACATGAGGCCTAATGGTGGAAGAGATTGATGAAAAAGGGAGAGGAGGGCTCCTTTTATAGAGATTTTGTTACCCTCCTTCACCCATTTACAATTGTTGCCTGTAGATTCCTTTCCCCATCAATCACATAAGCACGTATGTCACCATCCATGTCCTTTTTGGCTACTCTTGCTCTTAAAATATTGAGAAAGTCAAGAGTCTCCTCACATGGAGCCAATAGGGACCCTCTCTTTTCCACATGTCCACATCCTCCTTATTCCACATAGGAGTTCTAGAAGGATTCCTCTTGACTTCACACTCCTCCATATGCCTTCCACACACTTGGCATGTGGCCTCTCTTATATTATTGGAACACATGGACATGAGCCCACCTCTTTATATGACTCACTCTTCCTATTTTCTAAAAAACTCTATAATATCCCATACACAAATAACTCTCACCCCATACCAAGGTATTTATAATTCATACCTATGGTATTTACAATGAGCCATTCCACTCATCATCCCATACAATATCATAGAAAATAGAAATAAGTGAGAGCCGCTAGGCTATCACTTGATACTCAAACTCTTATCAAACATAGAGAAAAACAATACCAATGCCAAATTAAAAATATCAATTTTTGGCGTCACATCTTTCCCCCCAGCAGATTCTCTCTAGGTACAGAGAGGGTCTGTTGGCCCTCAAGTTAGTCGAGCATAGAAGAATTTAAGGCGATACTCATTGGTGCATCCGGGTATCACCATGCCATCAACATCCTCAAGCTGATAGGTTTCATTCGTGAAATTCATATACATCCTTATGGAGGCGTGGCCAAAAGTAACCAATCTCTGCTTCTGTTGTGGAGTTAACCCTCGAGGAAACATGTCTTCTTCCACATATTGCTGAACATCTTGTAGTTTTGGCCATCCAGTGTCTACCCAAGAAACCACCCCCCGGTCTTGTACTACAATGGATTGAGTAGCTAACTCATCTGCCCTTTGATTTTCTTTTCTGTTTATATGAACAAACTTGCAAAAATCAAACTGACTACATAGTGCCATAGCCTTTTGATTAAGCTCCTTCAAATCTTCGACGTGTATATGCTTTTGTCGCTCGATCGGTTCATTTGAGCGATTTTTTATCACCATTTCCACAAGGAAAATTTTGTAATAAAAAACTTATTTTTGTAATGACTAATAAAAAACATTAGTGGGACAAAACAGGGATTGTTGTGGCCCTGTTTAGCCCACTAATGTTTTTTTAAAGCTTCTATTAATTGTTGCTATATAGCGACATTGACTAGCATTGCAATATATAGTGACGTTGCTATATATAGCGATGCTTATATAGAGACCGTTCTTTTCTGATGCTTATAGCGACATAAATAATGACCTTTGCGCCCGTCCAAAAAAAACAAAAAGTGTAAAAAACATCAGTATTTTCATCGGAAAAGCGCCTATGCCTTGTAGTGTATGTAGCAAGACAATTCACCTATGCTAATTATTGAATCAAATTCCATGCAAAACTTTTGGCGGGGGAAACTCCATGCATATTTTTTTGTGGGGGAAATTCCACAAATATTGGCATAACCAGGTGATTTGAAGATTGGCATGAGCATGCATGCATGCATGAGCATGGTTGATGGGAGATGTGGCTGCATGCTTGCTACTGCTAGGGTGGCACATCATGTGTCACGCTTGTAAGGTCATCATGGATGAGGTGGCAAGTTGAGGTGGCCAAGTCTGTGACTTGGCTATGATGTGGCTTGAGGAGGTGGCACACATGTCTGAAGTGGAAGAAATGTAGAATGGTGAGGTGGCAAATCATTGTGATGTGGTAGCTTGTGTGATGATGTGGAAGAGGCTAAGCTGATGAGGTGGACATTGATGATATGTGAGGTGGCAAAAGGTGGGGAGGTGGCATCGGTGTCCATGGTCAAACTTACTTACGTGGCAGAACATTTGATGATGCAATTTAGATGAGCTGTCTAATGAGTCAGCGTTCCACATGTGCACCATGCCACCCCCCAAATGGCAACGACTAGGATTGGTGATCTACAAGCCCATGTTTCCAAGCCTAATTAGGCTTAATATTTGGCTTGGCTGGTCCCTTTTCCCTAAAAAGGGGATTTTAACATGGGGAGGCCAAAATTGACCCTTTCCTTAGTCAATTTTAACCAAAATTTTTTCCTTAGATTCATCATGTGGAGGAGGTTAATATATGTGATTTTTAACATAATTGGTTATGTGCACAAATTATTATATTTATTTCATTTTTCCTTTACCACTCCTCTAACAAGTGAAAGTATAAATTAATCTTATATCTTTCAAAATCTAGCCATTAAATTTGAGATTTTTCACTTCCATCACATAACCTTGTGTGTCCACTAACCCTTTATCAAATTGGATTTGTTAAATAAATCATACTACCAAAAAAATGTTGTGGTATAAAAAAATGTACATTAATTTATAAAAATTATTATTATTTATATAAACCATTTCCAAAAATCAAGTTAAGTTCCACCATATGTGAACACACTTCCTATCAAGTTTCACCTTCATTTGATATATAACAAGGGCAAAATTGTGAATTTAGTGTCATACTATCTGTTTGTGAAAAAGTGTGATAGGTGCTATGACTCTGAAGTATGCCGCAAACAATTTTTTTATGAATAACTCCAATTTTTTGATTGGATCACACCATTATGCACCCAAAGGCATGTGTGGTGTTTTGTCTTAAGATTTTGAGAACTAAATACTTAGGGAAGTAGGTCAGATTTCCCAATTTGAATGCAAAAAAGGATGTTCTCCCCCCTCCCAAGCCATGGAAAGTGGCCAAAAAGTGGACACCCTTAGCTTGCTACCACCCTGTGGATGCTGCAACTTGCTCCAACATGGCTGCTCTCTGCATCCTTCCTAGCCTGGAGAGCTACCTCATTGTCTTCTCCACTCTAGTTGCTCTCTGCCCCATCCTTCCTGGCCTTCAAGCTCTCTCGCAAATCCAGCATCACTGCTCTAGTTTCTATATTCTCCCTTTTTAGTTCTCAGGGGGTGCACTATTAAGAAACCTTATGTAGCATGTGTGTTCAAGAGGGATTTAAAAAACCTCTCAGCTAAAATTTTTAGCTCAATAAAAACACCCCTCTTTACTTGTGAACTAGGTGATTTTTTTCTAAAGTTGAATTAAAAAACCCCTCCTGTTATTGTAATCCTATTAGTTTTTTCTAAAAAGTTTAATTAAAATACCCCTCCTTTTGAATGCATGTGGTACAGTAAAATTTTGTGAGGTGAACTGCCCAAGTTTTAATTCCTCCATCATTTGGTCTTTTTCAATGTTCAATGCATTCTGGATGTTGTAGAGCCATTTGTAAAGAGCCTCCTTTTCAGCTCTTTGATCTTCAAGCTCCTTTCGCATCATTGCTAGCTCCTTGTTTGCAATTCCCCCATCATTTCTAACTTCTTCAATCCTATCTCAGAGCTCCTTGATGTGCTTCTCTGCTTCTTCTCTTCTATGCCTTTCCATGTCGACTATTTTTGCAGCAGCCTTAGCTTTCTCTTGTGCCTGAAAGGCCATCTCTTCTGCCTCCTCTACCTTGCCTTTTGCACCCTCCCTAAGAAATTTTTCAAGTTGAGTTTCCTTTGCTATATCGGTGGCTTTATCTTGTAGAAAAGTCACCTTATGAGACATCTTCTTATTGTATTGCTTAAAAATCCATTTGAGGGTAGATGTCATCAGTTGCATTGCAACTCCAGTAGACTGAGATGACCATTGGGATTTGACATCCATGCAATTATTTATATTGGTTATCACACTCTTAGAGATCAACCTTGAGAAAGATACATTACATCCTGCAGAGGGGGAGGAAAGATTGTATGAGGAGTTCTTGGACTATGCAAGGTCCATTATGAGAGGGGATAGAAGTTGCAGGAAGAGTGCAAGGGAGATAGAAACGGTCGAGAGGGATGGGGGAAATCTTTTGGCGAGCTTTTTAATGTGAGCTTTTTTACCATTTCCTTTGTTTTTGCGAGCTTTTTTTAGAAATCCATACATGTTTTTGTTATAAGAAAGATGGGGAGGTTAGAAAGAGGGGGAGAGAATATAGGATATGTTCATTTTCATAGCATGTGGGAGGGGTGGAAGAGTGTATACTATGCACAAGGGGGGGGAGGATATGAGTGGCAGTAGGAGGCAAAAAATTATGGAAGATATGTCCATATTCAAAGTAGAAGGGAGGAACTATGGGAGATATGTACATTTTAAAAGTGTATAATTTGAAACTTTTGACCTCATATTTGGATTCCTCGTCGAATTCCGGTCATTTTGAGTACCAACATGACCATATTCTGATAAAAATTGGAAAAATGGTGTTTTTGTCATTTTGGCCTGTTTGGGGCCTGTTTTGAGTCTGCGCTACATGACCATATTCTGATAAAAATTGGAAAAATGGTGTTTTTGTCATTTTGGCCTGCGCAGACTCAAAACAGGCCCCAAACAGGCCAAAATGACAAAAACACCATTTTTCCAATTTTTATCAGAATATGGTCATGTTGGTACTCAAAATGACCGGAATTCGACGAGAAATCCAAATTTGAGGTCGAATTTGTCAAATTATACACTTTTAAAATGTACATATCTCCCACATGCTCTCCCTTCCCCTTTACATTTAGTAGATGAACATAACTTTCACATTCCTCATCCTCTCTCTCCTCCTTGCACTCCTCTTTGCATACCTTATAAGTTCCCCCTCTACGTTCTCCACTATGATAATGAATATATGTTCTAACTCCCCTCCCCTCCCTTCTCCATGCCACCTTACCCATGCGCCCGTCCCTCCCCCTTTCCTTTATCTCCCCTCCCCCCCCTCTCTCCTCTTAACTGCAACCACAACCCAAACTTTCAACCCACCCCACTCCATGACCCCCCCCCCCCCTCTCTCTCTCTCAGGTGAATGAAAAGCTCGCAATATTCATGAAAATTGAAAAAAAGCTCATGACAAAAAGCTCACCAAAAAATCACACCCGGGAGGGATAGAAGATGAAATAGTGAAGGAAAGAAACAGTGGAGAGGGATAGAAGACAAAACACTAAAGGGAATGGAATAGCAGAGGTTTAAGTTTGTTGCCCGACTATAAGAAACTATCAAGGTGAAAGCCATTATAGTGGTTGGCTTGAATTTTGACTAATTCAAGGTGATAGTACTACCTTGCAGGTAATGAGTGATTAGAGCTGGTGGTGTCTAAGATTACCAGCCACGTTTATGGTGGTTGCTAAGACTCTACTAGGCTGGAAGTTAATTAATTACCACCACCTCAGTGGCCCACAGTTACTCATCACCTGCTAGGTACCACCATTGGGCTTGCATGCATGATTACTACAAGTGCAGTAAATTACCATTAGAGGTGATTAGGATTCATGATTTACCATTTTGGTAATTATAGCCCGGTGCTGGTGGCTCTTATTAGCCACGTCTATGGTGGCTAAGATGCACTCAGGCTGGCAGTTAATTACTAGCCACCGTAGTGGCCCACAATTACTTACCTGCTAGTTACCACAACCAGTCTTGCATGCTCAGTAGAGTACTAGAGTGCATGGTAATGAGTGATTAGAGATGATTAGGCTTCATTATTTACTTTTGTGTTAATTACTGCCTGGTGGTGGTGGCTCTCATCAGCCATGCCCGTGGTGGCTAAGATGTCACCAGGCTGGCATTTAATTAACAACCACAAGAGTGGTGGTCGGCAATTACTCACCTGCCAATTACCACCACTGGGCTTGCATGCATGATTAGGAGTGCAGTAGATTACCAATCATCAGGCTTGCATGCTTAATAGAGTAGCAGAGTTCATGGTAATGAGTGATTAGAGGTGATTAGGCTTCGTGATTTACTTTTGTGGTCATTTTGCTACCCGATGGTGGTGGCTATCATCAACCACATCTATCATGGCTAAGATTCCACCGGGATACAAGTTAATTTACTAGCCACTGCAGTGGCATGCTCACCTGTTAGTTACCACCACTAGACGTCTACTTCATGATTACCAAACCATCTAGTGTGGTGCCTAAGATTCCACTGCAGTGGCCTACAATTAATATGGATGGAACCCTGAGCCTCCGAGCCTCTAGCCACCACGGTGGCTTGAACTTTATAATATCTAAGGTCCATGGGGATTTGGCATTTTCCTATGTTGCTCTCATCCGCCCTTGCTCTACTACTTTGATTCACACACTCTGCTACTTTGCTCCACACACCCTCCTCCAGCTCTTTTCTACCCATGTTCTACGTCATTCCATGCTCCATCCAACTCTCTTCACTCAGTATGCTCCCTTGCTCATCTGCTCCATTGCTCACCCCCTCATCTTCACCATGCTTACTACCACCCCTCAATGCAACATGATTACAATGTTATCTGCCTTCTTGTATAAGGTGAATGTGTTCCACTCACTAGCTCGGGGGGGTCACTATGTGTAAACCCTCTATATCACATGCGTTCAAGGCCTATATTTAAAATCCCTTATCTGTAAATTTTTTCATTAATAAAATGTACCCCTTTTCTATACAAATCTGTAATTTTTTTCCAAAACTACTTTAAATAGTCCCTTATGTATATTTATTTCTGTAAATTTTAGGAATAAAAAATATCCTTTTGTTGAACTCACATGATAGGGTTACATATGATGAGTGACCCCCCCGAGCTCACTAGGAGTAGAAATGTTAGCTCTAGTGCACACCCTTTGTTCCCAGTACGGTCGATTCCCCCCATATCTACATGTTACCACCTTAGATTACATGCTCACCTCTATCCTCTTTATGCTTGTGCTGTATGGGTTCCCTCTAGATGTTGACGAAGGCCTCAGAATTTTCATAGCAGAGTACTCTTGACTTCTTGGGGGGGCCGTAATCTGAGTCTTGGCAATGTGCATGGTCTTCGGCCTCTCCATCATCTCCCTCATTGGGTCCCTAAAAACTTTTGATGCAATAAGCCGGGATGGCCGCAATACTGAGTTGTACAAATTTCCTCTTGCTCAACAAGGCTCATAACCACTCAGCAATGGCTGGAGGTAATCTTTTGGCCTCTAAGGCTCTCAATGATATTTTGGCTCACTGCATGTAATGTTTTGGTCTCTAAGGCTCTCAACAATTGCTGAGCTTTTATTACATTTATGTTATCTCTTTTTGTTCAATTGATGCTCTCAGTATGCACTATTATTAACTTTTATATTTGAATGGTTATGGTCTCTACATGTAATATTTCGACCTTTAAGGCTCTCAGCAATTTCTGAGTTTTTATAAATGTAAGATCCTATGTTCAATTTTAGCTCAGTATAAGTTGTTAATGGAGCCTCTAGCCACCGTAGTGGCTTAGAATCCTTTTGCCCTCATTTAGGATTTATTGCAATAAGCACTAAAATACCAGTAAAATAGCTAGGACTAAAATTTCCTTGGTTTAGAACCAAAATAGCACTAAAATTACTCCAATAACCCACCATTGTGGTTGCATGGAGATACATACAATTAAACTTTTAGAAAATGCAATTGATGATATGGCCCTTGAGGGTTCCCCTCTAGGGGCAAGGGCCATATCGACATGCATCATATAATATCCAGGATGCCATTGGACATATATGGCATGTCAATATGGCCCTTTCCCCTAAAGGGGACTCCTTAAGGGCCATATCGTCAATTGCATTTTCCTTGGTTGCACAAGGATATATATTTTCCTTGGTTGCACAAGGAAATATATTTTCCTTCATACACAAATATATAACTCTAAGAATCAGTGCGATGGCTATCATAGATCTCCTTCTGTTTGCCAATGTAGTGGTCTGCATAAGCCTCCTCTTGTAATATGTAAAAATAGATAACGGAGCTATAACTCCAAGAACCAGTGCGGGATCGCTCCAAGACAACCTTGAATTTTGGGCAATGATAGGCTGTCAGGCCAGACACTGCACTGAAGCGATGTTCAAAATTATAGATTCCCATTTCATTATTACATAAAAAACCAGCGTGGTGGTCTCTCCAAGACAACCTATGATTTCCATGGGTGCACTATTCAGTGACAAGTAGCAAAGTTGCCAATAAAAGGCTACTATGATAGGGGGTCAGGCTAGAGACTACATTGTGGCAGTGTTTAGAATGATAGATTGCATCTCATTACTACGCCAAGAATCGGCATTATTACACCAGTGCAGCATCATGATGTTGGAAAATTTTCCAGAGCGAGAGCGCGGGTTCGTGTGAAATTCAAAATCTCATGCCAAACCGCATTGCTTCGTGGCCTTAAAATGGCCTCAAAAATAGTTCTGCGATTGGCTACACCCAAGCAAACATTGACCCATGACTTATAAAAGCGACATAAAACTCATTACGGATGTGGTATAGCCCAGTCTTCTAGGAGATCCAAAAGTCAAAAATAGTAGGAGTAACCAAAGATATAAGTAGAGTATCCCCAAAAAGTAATAGTAGAAAATCACATGGTCTAACATCTTCCCTCTTAAGGTAGGGATTTGATGATCATCAGAAGTTGGTTTCTAGATGCTTTTGTTACTTCTAGAATCAGGCATGAATGTCCTTGAGCAGGTTCTTAATATCTTTAATGGCCAATAGGCACAAACCAAAGTCACATCCAATTTGAGTTTCTCAATGATGTAATCAATGAGATCATCACAATATTTTATAAAATTTTCTCTATCCTATGGTCAACCACCACCAAAGCAAGATTAGAGGTACAACATCAAGAAAAGATTTGATTTTTTTCTCAATTTAATACAAAAATGAGGGTTTCTAGGATTTAGGGTTATTTGGAATCGATTTTTTCGTGCACATTCAAATACATTTTTAGTAGCAAGGCCAAAGTGGTGGAAAAGTGTGAAGGATTACAAGGGTAAGGACCAAGGGATAAAAGAAACGAAGCACAAATGACATGATAGGGACACATGTGTAAAGAGGAAACCAAGGACAAGGTGGAAAGGAAAATTAAAGGAGCAAGCCAATGGAGCGAAGGCGTGTCTAACACATGCATGTTCAATAGCAAGCCTTGGTAGAGAGGCACGTCATTCCAATCTAAGGTGTACCTTTACACAACGTAGATATTGACTTCAAGAAGCTCTTAATTACTCTATTTAACTTGTGATTAAAACTTGCATGCTATACATTTTTTAATCTATTCAAGTCGTGAATATTTAAAATTATATGCAATAATATATTAATTAGTCTATTTTTAATTACTCTATTTAAGTCATGATTAGAAATTGTATGTGATACTTTTCATACACTAAAGAAAGGTGTGGAGATATCTTGCACAATGTTGCAATTAAACTCAATTTTTGACTTTACTTGATCATTATTGAGTGGAGTTGACCACCCTACAACTTTAAAACTTTATCTTTATTTGTCTGGAGGTGACCTATGTAAAATTGCAAATGCACCCAATTTTGGAGTTTACCTGGTGAATATTGAGTGGAATTGACTGTTTTGTAAAAATGCCGAATGAAATGGGAAAGTCCAAAATTGTTGAATTATACATGTTATTTGGAACATCCATATTGTGACACCCATATTGGGACGAGTTCATGACACCTATACTGTGACATGTACCCATATTGTGATAACCATAATATGCAAACATGTCATGAGCATTAAGAACCAAATGGTGACAACCAATTGCAATATAGATTTGTGAAAATTAAATTATCAAACCAATTTGGTAATCACCATTTTGTGATACTTAAATTGTGAGACCCATGTTGTGAGGCTGATGTCGCTACAACCATAATGGGACACTAATTGTGAGACCCATATTGTGACAGCCATAATGGGACACCAACTTTGAGACAACCAAGTCATGACAACAACTTTGGGACAGACCCGGATCCTCACAAAAAGATTGTGAAACCAATTTTGTAACAACCAAATCATGACACATATGTTTTGATAACTACATTATGACACATGCGATAACCAAATAGTGACACCTACTTTGTCACAACGGCCCCCCATAAGAAATCTGATCTTCTTTGACAAGGAGTCAGGACTGGAAACTCGGCGCGTCTTAGCTGGCCTCATATGCGAAGCAGGCGCTTCGCTTCTGTGTTTTTCTGTTGCATGATTCTGGTTTTTTGCTTTAAGGTTCAACGTTCTGCCATAACAAGACGAGAAGGCCTTCAACAACGGTTTCTGAAATTTTGTTACGGCTTCATGCGGCCGTTTTTAGCCCATCCTTCTTTTTTAGTTTTGGCCTGCTTGCTTCTTTACTGTCATCCCTTCACAAAATGTGTATAAAGGAAGCAGGAGCTCTACGAGAAGTCTCTCATTGTTGAGTCCTCGTATTAGAAGGCGGAGAGGGTGCCGACAGAAGAGAGGCCGAGCTCACATTGTGGTCTGCAAGGTATATGCAGGGCGCCATGCGCGCTCGCTCTCCTTCTGTCAGTACCCTGTAGTGGTCTCCGAATCGCTTATCTTAGGAGTCTCTTCTTTAGACCTTCTTTACGAGTCTGTTATCGGCACTATCCAAAAGCGGGCGCCTTTGACGTTATTTCGGTGACTACACGGGGTGATCTAGAGATCATTCGGATTCTTTAATATTCACATGAATTGGCGGCATTCGTCCTGGAGACACAATCGATTATGTTATGGTAATGCGTCCGAACCTGGCTGTGAAATTAGAGCAGAAGCCAATAAGACTGCCCTATTCCTAGCTTGCAAATAGTTCTTCGTGCTTGAAATATATGTCGCTCCTCTGACATCTAAACTGCGTTACAGATTTGTCAGCCATATTGTATCACTGTTTCATCATGTTACTTATAAGTACCTGGCGTAAAAGTTGCATAAGTCTGTTTGTTGTAATAACCCTTTCTGAAAGGGCGGTGATTGACATATTTTTAACACTGCCGATTGATATCTTTTTATGACTAGTGTAAGGTTTCGAAAGAGTCGACGTATCTATGTTATAATCAGGTTTTGAAGACATTCAATGTCTTGCCGCCCAGCTGGCAACTTGTTTGTAAGCGGTTTCTGACTTGTGGAACAATGTCTCACTAAATCTATTCCTGAACAAGCTAGATCGAATATAGTTTCGAAAAATCGAAATGCTTCCTTAGCAAGTGAAGTTTTGTTCAAACGGCAATGGCGCTTTTGCCACTAATGAAGGTTTATGTCGTGGCGTGAGGATATTGTTCAAGCAGGTACGTTCGTGATTTCTGAAGGGGGGTGGCCTTCAAGTTAACCTGGACCTGGAAAGAAGTCCATGAAACAGAACAGCCAATCCACCTTGACGTTGAAGGAGAGTCTCCCATACGCCGGCCTTGCAACCCGACGTATTCACCTCCTGCATTCAAATCCTCGTACTCGAAGCTCCTCCGCTGAGCTTATATAACGTGCAAGTTGCAGCCTGCCCAGCTTATCAGCCTACATTGTGCGCGCTACATTGGTGCTCTGTTTTCTGGAATTTTCTTTCAAATAGTTGTCCCTCTCTGTCCACAACATTTTCACCGGCAAACAACGTTTCAATCGGCCTACTTCGTTGCCACTATTCATCTTTTATATCATGTATCCAAAGTTTGCAAGATTTAATGCATTCTAAGGCCAGAGGAGAATTTTTACGTCCACTCTCTCTCATTACTCAAACTCCCTTCCAGACGTTGACTTTGATCAGATTACTGTCCCTACTCTTCAGCGCTGCACTATCTTTCAGTTTTGCTTCTTTTGTTCTGTTTAGCCATCGTCCTTACTGTTTTAATTGGACTCGTTGGAGAATGGGCATACCCGCTTAATTTAGTATTTGAGCTGTTAATTTCCGAATGTCTCGTGCACAATGTTGTTAGCTTGTACCTAAATGGTTAATCTTTTAAATTGGTTGTTATACGTCTCCATGGGCATGGTTAAATTTTGCAACGAGCTGATTTTGCTGATTCTATGATACCATGTTGATACAATGATGCATGTTAAGATTATGACGCTTCCAATACGTCTCATTCTACCTCTAATGTTGGGATTAGCATCAATAGGCCTCTTCATTTTAGTTTTCAATTAGAATTATATATTTTGCCATGACTAAAGAGTATTATTTCCATTACACATGCCTCTATATGGTTTTTTGTAGAGTGAGAAAAATTTTATATTCATTAGATACTACGCTCATTTTACGTAAAGTTGTGTCAAGCAGCCTTTTCATCCTCGAGCATGTAACTACTAACTAAAAAATGAACTTAAATCCCACTAGCTTATCAAATTTTTATACGGAAAAATTTTTTTTGAGTAAAATTATGGACATGAGACATGACACAAGGCCTATTGGGACCTCATCATCCTTGCAAATGTCAAGGGTGGTGATTTATCACTAACTTGGTAATGCTCAAAGATCTTGGGGGGTGCGCTACCTAGAAATCCTATGTATCACGTGGTCAAGGGGTATTTAAAAAACCCCTCAATTAAAATTTACCCCCAGTAAAAATACCCCTCTTTACTTATGAACTAAGTAATTTTTCCTAAAGTTGATTTTAAAAACCCCTCTTGTTATTGTAACTTGTTAAAATCTTTCAAAAAGTAAAATTTAAATACTCCCCCTTTGAATGTACCTAGTACACTAAAATTTTTTGAGGTGAACCCCTCGAGCAAAAATCATTTATGCCTTTCGGGAATTGATGCCCAATAAATGCATAAAAATGGCGATACTTAGTAGAGTTCATAATTCATCCTTGTTGCAGTCTATATAATAGTGTGACATGGACTACAATCATAGGAATAAAGGCCTTGACATCCTTTGATCTTGCATCAAGGTTGTCTTACCTTGCTCTCTCGTGTCGAGAAAGTGTATCAAAAGAGAGGAATGTTGTAAAAATATAGATTGAAAACAAGTAATTTTGTATGAATGAGCAATTAAGAATATCTATAAGTTAAAGTACAATGTAATTGTACTTTCTTTCCCAAAGAATTATAATCTGAGGGAATGGGCCCTTCCCTCAGCATGGAGTTTTTGAGCATTAAGAATATTAGCACCGAGAATATGTCTTGCAAATACCTAAGAGTCAATAGTTGCATTTGTATTGAAGCTCGAGAAAGCAATCTCTTGCACAAACCAATCATGTAGATATCTGCAAACATGGAAAAGTTTGTTCAAACTAGAAAGCATACTAAAACATTCTATTCATTATTAAGGAACAATGCTAAAACTCAAATTTGACAGACGAATTGCAAAGCTTAGCTTTTATCAATACTTTAGTCTTTTTATAATTAAAATTGGAGAGTACACTCCCCACCTTAAGGGTGAGCTTAGTGTAGAAGTTTCAAAGATTTTGCTAGGGGACCAAGATTTTAGGAGATAGTATTAGTCTCCACAAATCCATTCTCCTTTCCTCAACCTCGCTAAATTGTGCCTTCATCCAATTAACCTAGAACCATTGCTAAGATGACACATTGCATGAACTATGAATCTAGCCCAAAAAAATCAAATCTTTTCTTCTAAACATTTATTCTTGGATAGACAACAAAAGAGAGACATGCAACGATGCCTCCGAAACAAGATAGAAAATGATGAGAGAGAGCACTCTGCTTGACCCAAGAACTCCCTTTCATAGATTTGATCGAAGGATATGGATGTTATCCATGACTGCAACAAAAATCTAGCAGAATGGATAGGGGTATAGTAATTATGAAAGACATCAGGAAAAAACATCACTTACCATCCCTGACTAAGGTGGTTCCTAATGCTTATAACCAAGGCATGCTGGTGGTTTTTAATGTAAATGTAGATGTGCCATTAGATGAACTCCAAAAAATATTTCCAAATTTAGGATAACCCATTTGGGCAAGAGCTTTGAGATTAAAACTATTGCTACTTTCAAAGGTGCTTATTTTGAATGTCCTTCAAAGCCTTCTATAGGCTATGTGTTGAGAGAGAAGAAGAGATGATAGACACACCAAATAGACTCCCAAATATTGATTCATATTAATCACTAGTTACACATATATGGGTGAGACTTAGTTCAAGTTAGGATGAGCTCTATATAGTTCTAACACACCCACTCAAACAAAGGTCTCTAGCTATGGATGAAAAAACCATTGGGGAGCACAAGGGAAAAACCCAATCTCCTATATACAAGTATACAAGTTGATCATAGAGTTAAAGTGATGCATTTGTACAATTATTTACAAGTATGTAATGCAGATGTGCATCTATATGCAAATGTTAATCTTGTTGAGAGAGAAGAAGAAGAGATGATAGACACACAAAATAGACTCCCAAAGACTGATTCATATTGATCACTAGTTACATATATATAGGTGAGACCTAGTTCAAGTTAGGGCAAGCTATATATAGCTCTAACACCCCCACTCAAACAAAGCTCTCTAGCTATGGATGAAAAAACCCTTGTGGAGCACAAGGGAAAAATCCGAGCTCCTATATGCAAGTATACAAGTTTATCATTTGTACAATTATTTACAAGTATGTAATGCAAATGTGCATTTATATACAAAAGGTCACCCATAGGTGTGTTAATCTTGGAAGAGAGAAGCTACAAGAACTCCAAGTTCTGATCGTAGCACTATGAAGCGTGCCTCACTAAGTCTTTTAGTGAGAATATCTACAATCATCTAAGAAGTGGGACAATGTTCGATCATTATCATCCCTTTCTTCACTTCAGGTCTGACATAATGGTAATGAACAGCAATATGTTTGGATTTGTTATGATGAACATAATCTTTAGCTAGACTTATGGCACTTTGATTATCACATCTAAGAGGAGTAGTGGATGATGGAGGATGACCAATATCTGCAAGTAATTGTTGCAGCCAAACCAATTCTCGAGCTACTAGAGAAGCCACTACATACTCAGATTCTATGGTAGAAAGAGCAACACAACATTGCTTCTTACTTGCCCAAGAGACCAAGCAACCATTGATAAAGAAGAATTACTGCTTGTAGACCACATAGAGAATGAGAGCTTGCCCAATCTGCATATGTATATCCCAAAATCAGAAGTGCCTTTCAAATACTTTAGAACACATTTTGCTGCAGACCAATGTTGCATTGAGGGAGCAGCTAGATATTGACCTAGAAAATTGGCGGTAAAAAGAATGTCTGGTCGAGTGTTCAAACCGACAAACTATAGGCAACCAACAAGATTGGCATAGGGTTGATGTGAAACCTCAACATCATGAGTCAATCGAGTATTTTTGACAGAGCTCACAAGACAAGGAGTGGTCGCAGAGTGAGCATTCGTTAAGCCAAACTTTTGAACTACATGTTGAATGAATTTTGTTTGTCGAAGTAGCAGAATTCCCTTGTGACAAAATCGCTGAACTTGAATACCAAGACATGAATGAATGTCACCAAGATCAACCATATCAAATGCTGAGGATAAGATTTTCTTGACATGTTGCAAGAAATCGAGATTGTTGGAAACAAGTATGGTGTCATCCACATAAAGAACAAGAATGACAAAAAGAGCACCATCATGTTTGGCATATAAGTTAGGGTCATAGAAACAAGAGTTGAAACCTTGAGACGTTATAAATTGATTAATTTCCATGTACCAAGAATGGGAAGCTTGTTTTAGACCATACAGAGCACGATGAAGGTGACAAACAAGATGGTCCTAACCGAGAAGTATGAATCCTTCTACTTGCTCCATATAAATCTCCTCTTTAAAGTCTCCATTAAGAAAAGCACTTTTCACATCCATTTGATGAATCTCCAAATCAAAATGAGTAGCAGAAGCCAAGAGTACCCAAATACTTGTCCTATGAACAACAGGTGAAAAAGTATCATGATAATCAACTCTTGTAATTTGTGAGTATCCTTTTGCAACTAGACAAGCTTTAAACTTGTCAAAAGAACCATTAGCTTTAGTTTTGGTAACCCACTTACATTTGATAGGAGTGCAATCAGGAGGTAGTTCAGTAAGAACCCATGTACCTTTAGAGATCAAAGAATCATATTCAGGTTCCATTGCCTCTTGTCATTGACTCTTTTGTGTAGAAGAGATAGCTTCTGTATAAGTAGTAGGATGTTCATGAGCAACCATTGCATGATCAATGATTTCAAAGTCATCAACACAATCATGAGTGGAACCATGTTCAAAATCAATAAGCAAATCAACATAAATATCAACACTATCATCAGAGGCCTGTGTATGTGTAGGATGCAAATCAAGATTGTCAACACATTGCTCTATAGATGGAGAAGCAATGATGCCATCAGATGAACGAGTAGTAATGACATCAGAAGTGGGATCATTATCAAATAGAAAAGAAAAGGCAAAAAGTAAGGACTCAGTGTGCTCTGCATCCTCAGTAGACCATGTCCCTCCCATTAACTGCTCATTGAATATGGCATCACGATTGATTATCACCTTCTTAGAAGAGGGATCATAGAATTTATAACCTTTAGAATTTGGAGAATATCCAATGAATATGTCCTTTTTACCAGGAAGATCTAGCTTTTTCCCTGTCTCTTTTGGTACATGAATATAAGCAATGCAACCAAAAGTTTAAAAATGTGATATAGAAGGAGTCTCCCTTGTCCAAGCTATGATTGGTATCTGACCAAATCTGACCAAAAGGTGCAGTTGTAGGAAGATGATTTTGCACAAAGATGGCTATTAGAAGTACTTCTGCCCAAAAGCTTTGAGATAATCCAGAATGAAGGAGCATACATTGCATAGCATCAAGAGAAGTGTGATTCTTATGCTCTACATGAGCATTTTGTTGACAAGAGTATGGAACAATATATTCAAGATGAATGCCACACTCAATGCAATAATCATTAAAAAGATTAGAAATATATTGTCCACCGTTGTCACTACAAAGGGCCTTGATTTGAAAACCAGTATGAAGTTCTGCAGTAGTTTTATATTGCTTGAATACTGATAAGGCCTCTGACTTATGTCGCAAGAGAAATGCAATTGTAGATCTTAACCAATCGTCAATGAAAGTGATGAAATACCTGTAGAAATACTTGGATGGAGGAAAAGGTCCAACTATTATTAGTATAAACAAGATCCAATAAAGCATATGAATGAGTTGAAGTAGATGCATGAAAGGGTTTTCGATGATGCTTACCAAGAGCCAATATTCACAGAGGCCCATGTGAGGACAAGAGCTGGGAGATTCATACCATCCACAAGATCATGACAATTTATAGCAAGTAGCTTGGCAAAATCCGAATGAATAAAAGGATGATGCCATAGCTTGCAGTCGAGATCACCAAGGGCTATAACCACATTAGCAATATCACCATTTAAGGAAATTTGAAAGAGGTTACCATTCCGAGGAGCAACTACTATGGTATGTCCATCGTTTTCAATCTGACAATGTGTGTGATCAAAGCCAATAAAGAGACCAAGATCAACAAGTCATGCAACAAAAAGAAGATTTCTCTGAAGATCTGGAGATGGAGAACGCCTCGCAAGACTCTTGTTGAAGAAAAAGTGCGATATAAATCACCACCAACACACTATTCAAAATTTTTGGACTTGTGTAAAGTCCAATTTGAGAAATGGACTAAAGGATAGTTCAAAATTTTTGAATATACTAGTAATGTTGTTTTTTGAACTAGATTTGACAACTCCAAACAAAAGATTTGGTGATTAAGTACTAAGAACATCAATGCATAACCAAATCTCTTACAGAGGTGGTCTACATAAACATCTCCATAACTTCTTATGAATTGAGCTACTATCACCTAAGAACATCAATAGATAACCAATTCTCTTAGAAAGGTGGTGTAAATAAACACCTTTATATATAAGTGGTGTGCACACACCTTTATGACCATTTCTTTAAGAAAGGTGGTGTACATAAACCCCTTAGAAAGGTAGTGTACATAGATCCTTTTATGTGTAAGTGGTGTACATATACACATCACTTGGTATTAAAAAACACCCTTAACTATAAAAATACATTGACATAAAGTTTAAAATACACCATTAAGTATAAAATGGACCTCATAAACAATCTTTATACACAATCATGAGAGTAAAGAAATAAAAAAAGTAGTTAACTTTTTATTAGATATTCGCTTTACATAGAAGTTCAAAACTTGTAAAGTTCAAAACTTGTGATGACAAAGTCGTCATCCATCATGTTCCTCAGTACCAATGTCCTCAATGCCAGGCCCTTGATTACCAGGGTCCTGACTAATAGGCTACTCTAAGACTAGAGTCTCAGTAGCAAGGTCCTCAGTAGTTTGCTCTTCAGTTCCAAGGACCTGACTAGTAGGCTGCTCTAAAGTCTCATGTCCAAGTTCTTGGTGAGTAGGGTCCTAGCTACTAGGTTCCTGACTAGTAGGCTACTCTGGAGTCGGTAAGGTCATGGTTGAAGAACCATCTATGCCTCTTGGTAACTCCTCCTGCTCATCCTCATCCATACCCTCGAGGGGGTCAGTCATCATATGTAACCCTGTCACGTGAGTTCAACAAAAGTATATTTTTAATTTCTAAAATTTACACAAATTAATATACATAAGGGAGTTTTTTAAATAAATTTGGAAAAAATTTACAGATTTCTATAGAAAAAGGGTACATTTTATTAGTGAAAATTTTATAGATGAGGGAATTTACAAATAGTCCCTGAACGCACGTGATATAGAGGGTTTATACATAGTGAACCCCCCCGAGTCCATACCTTCTTTGGGTAAGGCTTCCTTGCTTGATCCACTTGCATGTCCTTCACCCAAGATTAGAGGTGCCTTCCTCACTTTTAATTTCAAGGGAAGTGCTTCCACCTCTTTAGCCTTACCTTTTCCTATGATGACGTGCTATACTACTACTTCTTGCTGCCATGAGCCTTCTCGTATGATGAGTGGAACCTCCTTCACTCTAGTTGACAATTGATCACCCTTATTCTTTGTGCGGATTTCTTCTTGGCATAAGTCATCAGATGTAGAGCTTTCATCCTCATCATCACCTGAGCTAGAATCATCACCCTCAGACTCACTACCCTCGTCTTTAACATTTTTCTCACTACCCTCTTCTTTGACATTTTCCTCTTCAAAGAAGGTAGTGCAACTGTAATATGTGTCAAAGAACTCAATCTGATGGGGCATATCAATGACATTTGCATTTCTACCTTGGCGTAGCAATTTCTCAGTAGCAAAACCCATTTGATACAATGCTACTTCCCACACATCATTTAGTAAATTCTTTGTCATCTCTAGTATCACATCAGGATCCATCGGCTTTCTGTAATCCACCATTGCTGCATCAAGTTCAACCTTATTGTCCTCAAAGTAATGAAGCTCGAGAGTCCTTAAAGAAATTTTGATTAGATTGCCACCACCCTTGGATAAGAAGCACATCAAGAAGGCTGCAAGACTTGAATGGCAATGCCTTCCAAGACAATCATATGATTGCATAGGACTATACCATGGTATACTTTTGAAAGTAAAAACCCAAATGCAGATGTCAAACTCGCATACAAGGCATCTGTTTGTGATTCTATCATGAACAAGGCCAACATTGATCTTTTCTTATGTGCCGTAGGACCTTCTATGATAAACCGCACAAGTTCAACTATCCGTGACACTGCAAGGTCTTACAATTCATCTATGAAAAATACACATGGCTTCTCCCAAGCATGACCACTCATTGTTATGAAATGCTCTGTATCAATGCCATTGATGTATGCAAAATTTGTATCATTCTCTAATAGCAAGATATCATAGGAGAAGCTGAATGGAGAACCATCATCTAAACCACCAATTGCTCTACCTTGGGCAGTGGACTGCAAGGCCTTTTTCTTGATGTCCATATATTCTCTCTCAACAATTTTTCGCATTTTAGCTCTTAGATCCATTGTTGGTGTGGCATCTACATCCATTGATGCCAACCACTTTCTAGTCCATGTCTTATCAAGGAGTTGACCTAGGCTCCTAGGCTAAGTGCTTTCTTCTTATCCACATTAATTGACTTGCTAGCTAACTCATCATCAGATTTCAATAAAAAAAATAGTGCTGATAGAGCAGCCTCACTTTGAATCATTCGGGTGATCACTTCATCCAAGTTGCTATGCTTGCTCTTCTTTCCAAAGAAGCAGTCACCGCTTAGGATCTTCTTGCATACTTCTTCTGTTATTGCATCTGGAACAAACCTTAATGCTCTCCACCAAACAATAGACATTGGTTTCATTATTTCTTTCCTTGGAGTTGCAGTGTGCTCTGGTGCCTCAAAGGATATCTTTCCTGTTTCATATGCTTGGCAAACATCCACCATGCTCTGAAACAGTGAGTCCTCATAGAAGACAATGCAAGTAACATCTCTGTATCTTGCAACGACGGTGTTCAGATCCTTTGCCTCAACCTTATTACTTGGTATGCCTTGTATATTGCTTACAACACCTTTCAAGCATCTATAAAACTGAGTCCTCTTTGCCAAGTACTCAGATGTAGGTCTCCTGCCCTTCACTATTTGTGGCTTTCCATAGCCCACCCATAACTCCCTTGCCTTTATCAGGATCTCACAAAGAGAAGAGCTTTTTTTCAACCTAAATGGAGCAGAATTCAACCTTTTTGATTCTTAAATGTACTTCGAGTCATCGTTAAATATGCATACATGACAAATGACCCGTTGAAACTTTTCCATCCACTCAATCTATGGCAAGTTTCCTTTTCTTCCCTCAACAAGGGCGATCTTGCAAGCTTCACAAAAGTGTTGCCCATCAATGGGCTCAAACCTACATCTTTCCAAAAATCTATTCTTTGCCAGCATATATCTCTTCTCGATGTCAGTCCCATATCGGCTTTGGTACAAAGACTCTCCACGAACAAAGTCACTCCTTCTAAAGTTCTCAAAAAGCATCAAGAAAGTCCACGCGCTTTTGAAATGTGACATCAGGCAATGTAGGATCATCTTCTTGAAGTCTCTTAAATGCCATAGGATGAAGAGTGATATTAGTGGCAATTGGAGTTCTTGTTTTCCTCGTATCTTCATGCAATTTGCGTGAAAATGTCTTATCTAGCTTTCTTTGATTTGTGAACAACGAAGCTCGATCAACAAGCATTGTGGCCATGATAAATTGTGAAAATCCCCAAATGTACCCCTCATCCTCTGGAGGATGTAAGTCTGCCACACTTATAGAAAAGTCTGTGAGACTTGTATCTTCTTCTTGCAGATCCTCCTGATCATCACCATCCAATTTTTCACCTAGTTTTAAATAACCTGCACTTGAACGATCTACACGTGGAGTAGGAGTTATTTTTGCTCTCCTTTTGGAAAAGCTGTGGAACTTGGATTTGTTCCATGATCACTCCTTGTTCTTGTAGTTACAGCAGTTGATGGTGTCGGTACAGTTGGAGATACTGTAGTTACTGCTACAGATATTGTAGTTACTCTTGCTGGAGATACCGTAGTTATCGCCATAGATATTGGTGGTATAACTTGAGGGTTACATGTTATAGATGGCGTACTTACTATTACTGAAGGTACAACACCACTACCACTTGGAAATGCATACCATATTTTCTTCAATGCTTCCAAGGCACTACGTAATTCTTGGGATCCCTCAATTGAACCTGGTAAGGGTTTCAAGAAGTGCTTGTGCGTAACTTGTAACTTATAGACCACATCGTCATTCTTCCCTTTGCACACAACTTCTATCAAATTGTTTTCTTTCATGTTGATGGTTGAGACCATGCCACCATTTCTTACTACCTCTGGAGAATATTTCACGCTTGAAACATTCTCGGTAGTGATCACCAAAAAATACTTTGATTTGCACTCCATAAAATACCAAGCATGTTCAAGACATTTGAAAGACACCTTGGAACCAAAACTCAAAGCCATAGTTTTTTGCAAAGCAATCAAAAACAAAAAATGAGAATAACAATGATTTTCAAACTCAATATTAAAAAATTTACTAATTAAATATTTAAATATTAAAAATTAATTAAAATTTTAAAAGTTTAAATATATTTTTAAAAATATTTTTTTAATATTTCTATATACTATTTTTTAATCTTATTTTTTTTACATAAATAATTTAATTTAAAATATTTTATAAACATAGATAAAAGAATTTAATTTAATTTTCTTAATTTTAAATTTTATTTATTTAAATTTATTTATTTATATATCTATATATTTTCATTTTAATTTATTTTTTTTTTTAAATTAAAAATTTTTAAAATTTTTTATTTATTTAATTTTAATTTTTAAATTAAATTTATTAATTTTAATTTTTAAATTAAATTTATTAATTTAATTTTTTTATTTATTTTAATTATTTATTTATATATTTAAAATTTAATTTAATCTTTTTAATTTTTTTTAAAATTAAATTTATTTTTATAGTTTTTTAAAGCCCCGAAGGACCCCCACTTAAGGAGAGGAGGGGATTAACCCCCCAACCTATTGCATCCCCCCGCCCTCCCCTCCCCCTCTCCCATCTGCCCGCCCCTCCCCTCTCCTCCTGCCTCTCCCCTCCCCTCCCGTCTCCCCTCCCTGCCCCTCCCCTCTCCTCCCCGCCCCTCTCGCCTCCCCTCCCCTCTCCTCCCTACCCTTCCTGTCCTCCTTCCTGCCCTCCCCCCCTCTCGCCTCCTCCCCCTGCCCCTCCCCTTGCCTCTCGCCTCCCCCCTGCCTCTTGCCTCCCCTCCCCGCCCCTCCCGCCCTCTCCCTCGGCCTCTCGCCTCCCCTCCCCCACCCGTTGCCTCCCCCTCCCGCCCCTCCCCCACCCGTTGCCTCCCCTCTCACCTTCCCCCACCCCTCCCCCTGCCTCTTGCCTCCCCTCACCGCCATGGGCCTCTCGCCTTCCCTCCCTGCCCCTTGCGCCTCCCGCCAAGGGAGGTCCCGTGGCAGGGAGGCGGGAGGGGAGAGAGGGGAGGGGAGGGGAGGGAGCCATTGGTGGAACAAATGCTTGGATGCTCAGGAATGGATCGGCAACATGCGGAGTGGCAAAAGATGACAAGGAAAATGCCCAGCACTTCGATGGTACTTGATGATGACCCACTAGTGTTCCCAAAGATTAGCATAATCACTCATGCTAGTACCAAGTTGCAGGGGCCAACTCCCAAGAAAGGCAACAAGCTACTAGATTGGCCAGTAGTTAGGAACACGTATGATGCCAAT
Organism: Dipteris shenzhenensis; assembly: GCF_047967505.1. Lineage (NCBI taxonomy): Eukaryota > Viridiplantae > Streptophyta > Polypodiopsida > Gleicheniales > Dipteridaceae > Dipteris > Dipteris shenzhenensis. Next base: position 10,708,554 of record NC_141622.1, on the reverse strand, counting down.
TTCATGAGTTGGTGATGGAGGAGCCACCATTGATGCAACTAGGTAGAGTCTGCAATAACACCTAGTGAAGCACGTAAGATGCAGTTCATGGAAGCGGTTGTCCAACTAGATGCGGAGGCACAAAGTAGTTCAAACTTCACTTACCAGGGAATGGTCCAAAGGTGGTCGAAGCAACTCCATTGTTGGTAGCAAACCAAGCCAAGAGGCGGGCAAATTCTCTACAAAGGGAGCCAGAGTTGGAATGCATTCTGGAGGCACCGATCCAAATCTCATTGGGAAGATTACTTAACTTGGTTCTAGGATTCCACCGGCAATTGTTTCCATCCTTGCAACCGGACTAAATGTTTCTTCTTATTCAATGCCATATGTCTGTGCATACCCCTTGACAACTAATCTTGCCTTGTATCTACTCACAGAACCATCTGCATTGTGCTTCACCTTATAGACCCACTTGCAGCCAATTGCATTCTTATCTTTAGGCAAAGGCACCAATTCCCATGTAGCATTTTCTTCCAAGGCATCCATTTCTCCATCCATGACTTTCTCCCATGTTTCTTTTCCCATGGCTTGCTCAAAAGAAGTGGGTTCTAGTTCATGTATCACTTTGACCATATAGGCATAGTGAATGGTTGTAAATCCATCATATTTCAGTCTATCCACAGGATACTTAACTCTGGTAGACCTGCACAAAATAGGGCTCACTACCGGGTGCTCTCAAAACATCCCTTGTCTTCCTTACTCCAAGTGTAACAATAGAAGGAATACCCAACTCATCATCAAGGCTCTGTTTTGAGCCACTAGATTCACCATCCACATAAGAATGACCTGCATTCACATCAACCATGGGGTGATCTACTTTCTTTTTTCCCATTCGTGATACTTGCATACCACTATCTGCATTGCTTTGAGGAGATTCTCCTTATCTCAATCTGCCTCTCCATGGCAAAGTATGTGAACCACTACTAGAGGACACTATAGGTCCACTAATATTTTGTGATTGCTACTGTGAATTCTATGCAACATTACCATTTTCTGCATCTACATCATCAATCACATTTACTGGTTTATACTGGCTGCTCATCTCATTAAAAAAAACATCTTTGCTCATTGTAAACTTACAAGTAGAAGGATTATAGCATCTATACCCTTTCTGCTACAGAGAATAACCAATAAAGATGCACTTCTCAGCTTTTGGATCCAACTTGAATCTCAACTCATCTAGCACATGAACATAGGCAATGCAACCAAAAACTTTCAAATGAGAAATATCTAGTTTCCTACTAGTATAACTCTCCTCTGGCATCATGCCATGTATTGCTGCAATGGGAGTCCTGTTCATTATGTAAACTGCTATAGCAACTGCTTCAGCCCAATAATAATTTGGCAAGTATTTTTCATTAAGCATGGCACTAGATACCTCTCCAATATGCTTGTTTTTCCTTTCTGCAAGTCAATTTTGTTGTGGGGTGTGATTGCATGAATATTGCTGCTTTATGCCATGCTCCTGTAGGAAACTTGCAAACTCATTTGAGAGGTACTCTCCCCCTCCATCTAACCTTAGGAATTTTATTTGTAGGCCTACTTCTTTTTCAACCATAGCTTTAAAAGCTTTGAACTGCCCAAACACTTCACTTTTCTTTTTCGTAAAATACACCCAATCTTTTCTACTGTAGTCATCAATAAAAGTGACAAAATAATGATAGCCTCCAATAGATGTAGCTTTAGTAGTCCACACATCAGAGTGGATTAGTTCCAATGGCCTCTTACTCTCTTGAACATGTCTAGGAAATGGTTTCCTTGCCTGTTTTCCAAATTGACAGGCTTCACATATCTTATGCATTTCTCCAACCTTGAACTTAGGTCAACAATATTTTGCACTTGCATTAATTTAAGTCACTGTACATTAACATGACAAATGCGTTTATGCCAGATATCCATATCTGCAACTACATCGGTCCCATGTGCAAACATTGCTGCACTCAATTCAGGTAGGTCTGCATCCAATATAAACATCCTGCCCTTTTTCTTCCCTTTTGCTATCAAGCGAACTCTCTTTTTCATATCCTCAACAAAGCATCCATGAGGATTAAATCTAACTTGCAAGCCCTGCTCAACCATTTCACCAACAGAAACCATGTTCTTGGTGATATTCAGGGCATGAAATACATCAGACAGGTATTTCTTTTTCCCATCCTACATAGACAAAGGAATTTTACCAATCTGCACAATAGGATGTGCAGTATCATCACCAATCTCCACAAATCCTAGTCTTTCCATTTTCCTTGCATCTTGCATCCATTCTGCATGACCTGTCATGTGGTTTGATGTACCTGAGTCAACATACCACACATCATTGCTTTCTCTTGCACTTGTCACAGAATTGGTCATGTGCTGCACCATAAACAAATGCTCATTTCTATCATCACCTTGTCTATTAGAGGATGCATAATTGCCTTGCTGCAATTTTCCATTCATGATGTCATTCTGCTTTTTGTAGTAGCCTTTTGCCATATGACCCATTTTACCATAGTAGTAGCATTCAACATTGATGTTTGCATTTTGGCCTCTCTGCCATCCACCACGACCTATTTGGCTCCCCCTGCCTCTAAAGTTACCATGTCCTCCTCCATAGGACTGGTTTTCTTGAATTTGCTGCATATTTTGATTTCTGTCATGGCCTCCAGATCAGCTTGCTCTACCTCTGCCTCTACCTCTTCCAGCATTTGAGTAGAAGACAGCTTCTTTTGAAGTTCCTCCTGAAGAAGATGCACCACCATTTCTCTACTCTTCAGAAATTAGAAGAGAAATCAACTCCCCAAAATTAGGAAAATTCTCACGGATGGCAATGGATGTCCCAAATTGTGCATAATCCTTCCCTAAACCATTCAAGGTCACAGAAACTAAATCATCATCTTCCACTGGCGACCCAATGGAAGCCAGTGCATTTGCAATCTTCTTCACCTTCATGTGGTAGTCATTGATGCTCATATTTTCTCTCTACACATTATGTAACTGCTACTTGAGTTGCATTTTCCTGGCTTGCCTATTTGTGCTATACATTTTTGTACACCTCCTTCGGCATGCTTGCATCCTGAATACGCACAATCATAGAATTTGAAATACTGATAGACAGCCAGTACATAACTTTCCTAGCTCTCTCATGCCAGTCTTTAAATGCCTACAACTCTTGTTGATTGGAAACATTAGGAATAACTGGTTCTTGTTCAGCTCTAGTAATGAACTCCCAATAGCCTTTTCCCTTAAGAAAATTCATCATTCTAAACTTCCATGCTGGGAAGTTGTTCTTGTCAAGCTTTTCAGTGAGACTATCTATGAAAGAGCATAAGACGCCATTACAGACCACTACAAAAATATTCTGTCACTGCAAAAAACACAACTTCTGCCTCATAAGGGCAATTTTGCAAAGCTAGCAAAAGTGGTATTTGACCACACAGTCACTTCCTAGTGATGATTATGCATCAACAGGCAATAAGAATGATTCTGCCACTCCCAATATCTCTATGCATAGGCATATGATGCAATTTCTATGGTAACTTTTCACTGACCTGCGAAGAGGTGGTCGCACATAAAAAATAGGGCACCTTTTTGAGTGCCTACGAAAAAATTCTGCCACCAAAATGGGCCTTGAAATGGCATATACTATTCTCTCACTGCACCGCAAAGGGCATCCCAATGTCCGTGCACTCTTGCACTTTTCAATAGTGTTACCTACAGAGATTTGCTCCCAAACTCAAAAAAGGAAAGTAACACTGATCCTCTTACCAAGACACTGCAAACTTGGTTTGCTTCCTTGAGCTCCTTACCATGAACCGAGCTCTGATACCATGTGAAGAGAGTGGGAGAGAAGTAAGGAGTCTCACTTGCAACTTTCTCACATACACAATGGGGGAATACACACAAAGGTGGAGGCTGAAAACAGTTTTCCTCTTCTTAGTTGTGTAAGCCAAAAGAACTCTCTCTTAGTACAAAAGAAATAGATGAACCCTATATGTGGGTCTCAAACCAAACTCAGCTAACCTAGGTGGCATAATAACCACTAACTAGAGTACATAAAGATAACTATCATCTAGCTATTATTCATGGGTGGTGTACCGCGACTGCATCTGCAGCTAACAAGTCAGTGACATAAATGCACAATGGTCACCCTGGCATATCACAAGTGTAGCTCTATATCTCAATAGGTGGATCTATGCCAATTTAATTCCTACCAACAAGTACCGATAGTCGTTTGATCAACATGAGAATTCTGGTGATATCCACAAAGGCACAAGGGTGGACTTTTGCTCATGTGTTGGTAGATGGCAGTTCGGGGGTCAACATCGTCACTTTGAAGACCTTCCAAGAAATGGGATGGATTTCCTAGGAGCCACTACCATTCTTAGTTCACATGCTGATCAACATCGAGTTCGACCACTGGGAATCTTACGGGCTGTTGTTCTAGAGGTGGCGGGCATTTCATTCATAGTACTCAACATGGAAGCCACAACACCAGAGTATAGCATCCTCTTGGGTAGAGGCCTTGGTTGCGGCAAGAAAAGGTCAAGAAAAATTGGGAGTAGAACATCATTTTAGCACGGAGAGGAAAGAAGAAACTACAGGTCACAATGGGAGTGGTGGCACCTTTGGCAGATGCAGTACGACCTGTGTTGGCCAATATAGTGAACATGGCAAATGAATTGGAGGATCATGAGGAGGAAGCCTTTCTCAAAGCAAATCCAGAGTTAGTTCCTATCTGCACCATCCACGTGGAGGGCATTACGAAAAGTTACATTCATCAGAATCTTCTGGCAAGTGCAGTCAACAAAGTTCCAGAGGAGGTAACTGAGCCCTAGCAAGTAGCAGTGGATATGGATTTTCATGATCTTTTCTAGCAGGAGAGAGAGTTTGAAGAACACATGAGGTGAGTCCTACGAGTGTAGGAAGATGCTCTGGATACGGTATATCTAGGAGAGGATGGAGCATCTAAACCTGTCAAAATCCACATGTTGTTCATAGTTGAATTCCACAGTGAACTAATAGCTCTCTTGAGGGATTCTTTTGATGTGTTCGCATGGGATTATGCGGATATGAAAGGTTTGGATCCAAAATTTTACTAGCATCAGTCAACCTCAAAGCAGATGCGACTCCAACAAAGATACAATGGTATTGTATGAATCCGCATGTGGCCAAGCAAATGCATGAAGAGCTAGAGCACTTGCTGTGGGTGGGATTCATCGCACTGATCAAGAATCCGGAGTGGATTTCCCCGATTGTCATTGTGGCAAATAAAAATATGAAATTATGAATTTGTTTCAACTACCACAAGCTGAATGCAGCCACTGTACCTGATCCATTTCCCTTGTCGTACATGGATTCTATGCTGGATGAAGTGGCAGGGCATGAGGTGTACTTTTTCTTGGACAGCAGGTATAGCGTATACAACCAAATTAGAATGGCTTCGGAAGACCAATTCAAAACAATGTTCATCACATCATGGGGGGTCTATGTCTGCACAGTCATGTGGTTTGGATTGCATAATGCTCCCTCGCAAACTTTCAGCAACAAGCAATGCAGGAGGTTTTCTACTCTTATTTGACAGATTTCATGCAAATTTTCTTGGATGATCTCAGTGTGTTTGTAACAATCACCGAGCACCTCGAGCATTAGCAAAAGTTCTTCCAACGATGCAAGAAGGTCTCCTTTATTTTGAATCCTATGAAATGTGCATTTGCAATCTCTAGCAGCCAACTACTGGGACATGTGATCTCGATAGAAGGAATTGCGGTGGATCCAAACAAAGTGGTAGTAATTATGCAAGCACCAACTCAAACGACACCTAAGGAGTGGTTGCAGCTTTTGGGTCAAATTTGATGGCATGGAAGACATCTGTGGTTCCTGGCTCACATGGCAATTCCTTTGAATGCATTGGCTAATGTGGAACCGAAGGCATTTGTGTGGACCGTAGAGTGTGACCAAGCATACCGGCAACTTAAGATTGAGTTTTCCAAAGCATCAGTGCTAATGTCTTCGGATTGGAGAAGAATTTTCATGTGTTTGTAGATGCCTCCAATAGAGCTATTGGGAGTGTCTTGATGCAGGAAGATGCAGATAAATGGTATCGCCCAGTCTACTACACAAGCCGACAGTTCTCATTAGCCAAGAAGAATTACTCTGTCATGGAGAGAGAAGGATTGGGCATGATCTATTTCATCAAAAAATTCCACCATTATTTGTTGGGCCGCTTGTTTGTATTCCATGTTGATCATTCCATCAAGTGACATGTGAGTGGGGAGAAGGGCAAGATCCCATGGATATGGTTGCGATCACATGTACATTACTCTAAATCTCCTCCTTGCATTTATTCTTTATACTTTGGCCACTTCATATCTCTCAATCCACTTTTGCATCTCTATTATTCAACTTAAATTGAAGAAAATGCAATCAATGCAATTTGATAGTAAGCATACCTCACAATACCACTGATCTTGAATATAGCTTTTCTAACATCTTCTTGTAAACACCCTTTCACTATAATTGTAAAGATGAACTATCCAAGCAACAAAGAAGTCATATCAATAATATAACATAATCATAATTACACTAATGCATCACATTATCGGTACACTAATCCTACTGCTTAGAATACCTATAAGACCTTGTGTCAATCATGGGACCTGAGCCCACTAAGCTTATTGTCCTTTGAAAATGTTCCTTTCAAGCAATGCATGTACCCTATCAGTGTTTGAAAAGAGGCAATGTCTGCCTTAACCATTGCCTCCTCTCCCTTGGAAAGGATCCATCTTGCTTTTACGAGGACAACTTTATGAACACGAACTTGGGTCCACAAACAAGGCATCCTATTCATAGTGCGTAAGTCTTCTTGCACTCCTCTTGAGTCTTTGGAACCAACCAAGTGTGCCCAAATAGTAACCCCTACATTCTTGAAGATATGCATGGGATCCAAGAGATGATTGACTTGTAATTGACAAGCATGGTACCCACTTGTAACAAGTCTTGCACGCGTGCATGAATGTGTTAGTATAAGACATGTGTGTGAAAGAGAGTCATAAAAGCATAATCGTATATTATACATGTAAAGACACAAGCATGTACCTACGCATTTCACATATCCTAGGTAGTCATGCATGGTCCACATCAAGATTCCCCTAACCAAAATGTCATTGGTGTCTAGAAGCTCTGGAAATATCAAAGACCGGCACTCCTCTCCATAAGATCTATGACTCCTATATCAAAGGTGCCATGTACATGTCCACATTTTTGCCCTTATACTTCCCTGGCACAAGCAGTGCAAGCATGAGGTGTCCATTCTTTATTATTAGCCATGGTGGGATATTGTAATTCATAAAGACTATAGGCCATGTCGACGAAGATGTTGAGTGTAACCTGAAAGAATCCACACCATCCATGGCGAGCCCAGGATGTAGGTTGCGTGGCTCTCTTGCAAAGTCCCCAAGCTACACAATCTATGGGAATACTCAATGTGTCATTAGTGGATCAATGAGATGCATGCCAAGTCATCAACTCCGCTATGGATTTACATCAAAACATGTGTTGTATTCTAGCAATGATGCGAAAGTGTCTCAAGGCCTTTACCACGCCCTTTGCTCACCCTGCAAGTCATCTCTATATCATTGTTCCCCACACTCCTCGTCACAAAAGAGAATACAATCATTACAGCAAGCATGGATGGTATCATAGTCCATACCCATTGTTGTTAAGCATCCTCTTCATCTCTTGATGAGGGCATGGTATTTGGTGAAGGCAACATCTTCTAGAGCAACTGGCTATTGCAATTCAAACATACATAGGTTTTAAATAATGATGATTCTAAAACATACAAGATGATTCTTAAAACAAACAATATCCAAATAAAGACACAAATTAATGCGGGAGCTAACCTCATTAAGTTCGAGACACTTGAATACGACCACCCATACTTTGCTTGTAGATTCAAGTCTGAGATACAAGCCCATAGCTTAGACATCCCAGCACCCTCATACAACTTTGTTGATTGCAACTCTTGCATATTGACCTCAAGCTGGGACATCACGTTTACATGTGATATAATGCCCCTAAAAATAGAATCCATCATGTCCACCATACCCTCATCATCATCTAGCACATCCAAGAGACTATAGTCATGTGAAGGTATACATGCACCCTTGCCACCCTCCTCATCTTGTCTCGAGGTTTTGTGTCTTGTACACATGTAATATTAGTCACAAATTCAAATAGCATTGACTTATCGATGATCCATCACCACATGCACCACCAACAGTGGGTACTGGTTCGGGCTCCTCCTCATACATCCACAAGTGACACATGACAATATGGCATTGATGTCATACTTCTCGCTTACAACCTCTTCATAAGCCACTTTGTGCTCCTGGGCATTGGCACATCATCTAACTTCCACTCGTCCCTTCCATCTGCACACCTCCAAAATCACAACATGAGTTGCAAGGAAATCCATTAAGATCCAAAAAATAGCCACCCATGAGCTCCTTTCCTCTCTCATTAGAATAAGTTCTCTAAATCATCGCTATATAACCATGCTTTGCTTTGTTTCATTGCTATATAGCGACAATTTTAGCATATTAAGTGTCACTATATAGCGACCTGACTAGTGTCACTATATAGCAATGCCTAGGGCTAAAACCTGAGACACTGATCGAGAGTTCGAGGAGGGATGCGAGCAGATGGCTGGACTCCTTAGGTACTTTGCACTTTGGTACAGGTAGAAAGTTGCCATTCGAGGCATGGGTGAGGCATGGGTGGTAATTTTACTTCTTCTCATTTAATTTATTTTTCTTTGTTTTATTACATATTGCATGCACTTTATCTAACTCCCATAAATTGGGCCCACAACAAGATGCAATGGGTCACCTTCCCACAGACAAAGAGGTGAGACATGCGTTCTACATAGGAGTGAAGCCGTGGTTTATTGAGATGAGGTGGATGCTCGCATGGTATAAGTCTACTCCTACTTATAATCTCACTTTTTAAAATTTGTTATTCTTTAGGTTCCAATCTAGTTTCCAATTAATATGGTTTCACTCTTAGGATACAAGCTCAAATGTCCCATCAGTGGAGGTGAGTGGTGATGACGAGGGATTTGGCTTACACGACTTCGATGAGGACCAAGGATCAGGTGTAGCTCATGAGGGCCAAGGATCGTCGTTCAGGCCAACGTAACCATGATGATGATGATGACGATTTGGATGAGTACTAGTAGTAGTAGTAGTTTGTATATACTTCAGCATGTATATGCTTTTGTATGTCGGCTCATTTGAGCGATTTTGTATCACCCTTTTTGAAAGGGTAATTTTGTAACAAAAAATGTTGTCTCGGGGGGGGTCACTCATCATATGTAACCCTATCACGTGAGTTCAACAGAAGGATATTTTTAATTCCTAAAATTTACAGAAATAAATATACATAAGGGACTATTTAAAATAGTTTTGGAAAAAATTTACAGATTTGTATAGAAAAGGGGTACATTTTATTAATGAAAAAATTTACAGATAAGAGATTTTAAATATAGGCCTTGAACGCACGTGATATAGAAGGTTTATACATAGTGACCCCCCTGAGAATGTTGTATATCTTTGGCATGTATATGCTTCTGTCTCTGGGCTTGTTTCAGAGATTTTGTATCACTCTTTTCACAACGGAAAGTTTGTAACAAATAAGGTTTGAGAGTTTATCTCGCTTGTATGCTTGTAAACATTCTTTTGTAATTACTTAAAAAAACATTAGTGGGGAAAAACAGGGCTTGTTGTGGCCTTGTGTAGCCCCACTAATATTTTTTTTTAGTTTCTATAAAGCATCGCTATATATAGTGATGCTTTACTAGTGTCGCTATATAGCAATGTTTGTATAGCAACATTTCTTTTTCGATGCTAATAGAGGCATAAATACTGACCTTTGCGCTGTTAAAAAAAAAATTTTAGTGTAAAAAAGGTCGGTATTTTTGTCAAAAAATGGCCTATTCCTTGTAGTGAGAGACATCACAGAATATGATTTTGTATGGCGTCGATAAACTAATCCAAAGTTTGAAGTGCCTTTCAAATACTTTAGAACACATTTTGCTACAGATCAATGTTACATTGAGGAAGGAGTAGATAGATATTGACCTAGAAAATTGGAAGTAAAAAGAATATCTGGTCAAGTGTTCAACCCAACAAACTATAGGCAACCAACAAGATTGGCATAGGGTTGATGTGAAACCATAACATCATGAGTCATCGATCGAGTATTTTTTGATAGAGCTCACAAGACAAGGAGTTGTCGTGCAGAGTGAGCATTCATCAAGACAAACTTTTGAAATACATCTTGAATGATTTTTGTTTGTCAAAGTAGCAGAATTCCCTTGTGATGATATTTTTGCACTTTGAATACCAAGACATGAATGAATGTCACCAAGATCAACCATATCTAATTCTTAGGATAAAATTTTCTTGACATGTTGCAAGAAACCGAGATTGTTGGAAACAAGTATGGTGTCATCGACATAAAGAGCAAAGATGACAAAAACACCATCACATTAGACATATAAGTTGGGGTTAGAGGAACAAGAATTGAAACCTTGAGATGTGAGAAACGGATCAATTCTCATGTACCAAGAATGGGAAGCTTGTTTTCGACCATAAGGAGCATGATGAAGGCAACAAACAAGATGGTCCTGACCAGCCACATGTGAACCCTTGTGGCTGCTCCATATAAATCTCAACTTTAAGATCTTCATTAAGAAAAGCAGTTTTTACATCCATTTGATGAATCTTTAAATCAATTTGAGTAGCAAAAGCCAAGAGTACCCAAACGCTTGTACTACAAACAACAAGTGAAAATGTATCATGATAATCAACTCCTACAATTTGTGAGTATTCTTTTGCAAGCTGGCGAGCTTTAAACTTGGCAAAGGAACCATTGGCTTTGGTATTAGTTTTATAAACCCACTTACATTTGATATGAGTACCGATGAGGAGGTAATTTAGTAAGAACCCATGTATCTTTAGAGTGTATCTTTAGAGACTAAATAATTGTATTCAATTTCCATGGTCTCTTGCCATTGACTCTTTTGCGCATAAAAGATAGCTTTTGTATAAGTAGTAGGGTCTTCATGAGCAACCATTGCATGATCAATGATGTCAAAGTCATCAACACTATCATGAGGAGAACCATGCTCAAAATCAATAGGCACATCAACATAAAGATCAAGGTGACTATCATTAGAATCCTTTGTGTGTGCAGGATGCAAATCAAGATTGTCAACACATTGCTCTGTAGATGGAGTAGCAGTGATGCCATCAAATGAAGGAGTAGTAATGACATCACAAGTAGAATCATTATCAAATAGAAAAGGAAAGGCAATAAGCAAGGACTCATTATCCTCTACATCCTTGGTAGACCATGTCCCTCCTATTAACTTCTCATTAAATATGGCATCACAATTGATTATCACCTTCTCAGAAGAGGGACCATTAAAATTTACTTTAGAATTAGGAGAATATCCAAGAATATGACCTTCAAGCCAGGACGTTCTAGCTTTTTCCATGTCCCTTTTGGTACATGAATATAAGCAATGCAGCCAAAAGTTTGAAATGTGATATAGAAGGAGTTTGCACTGTCTAAGATGTGATTGGTATCTTACTAGAAGGTGCAATTGTAGGAAGATGATTATCACAAAGATGGCTGTTAGAATTGCTTCTGCCCAAAAGCTACGAGATAATCTAGAATGAAGGAGCATACATTGAATAGCATCAAGAGAAGTGCGATTCTTATGCTCTGTAGCACCATTTTGTTGAGGAGAGTATGGAACAATATATTCATGATGAATACCACACTCAATGCAATAATCATCAAAAAGATTAAAAATGTATTCTCCACCATTATCACTATGAAGTGTCTTGATACAAAAACTAGTATGAATTTTCACAGAAGTTTTATATTGCTTGAACACTGATAACACCTCTGACTTATGTCGCAAGAGAAATATAGTTGTATATCTTGAAAAATTGTCAATGAAAGTGATGAGATACAAAGACTTAGATTGAGGAAAAGGTTCACATATATTAGTGTGAATGAGATCCAATAAAGCATATGAATAAGTTGAAGTAGATACATGAAAGGGTTTTCGATGATGCTTGCCAAGAGCACAATATTCACAGAGGCCCATGTGAGGACGAGCTATGAGATTCATACCATCTACAAGATCATGACGATTGATAGAAAGTAGCTTGGCAAAAGCCAAATGAACAAAACGATGATGCCATAGCTTGCAGTCTAGATCACCATGGGATGTAACCACATTTGCAATATCATCATTTAAGGAAAGTTGAATGAGGTTACCATGCCAAGGAGCAACTACTATGGTATGTCCATGTTTTTCAATCCAACACTGTGTATGGTCAAAGCCAATAAAGAGACCAAGATCAATAAGTCATGCAACAGAAAGGAGATTTCTCTAAAGATTTGGAACATGGAGGCCATGTCGCAAGACTCTTGTTGAAGTAAGAGTGCCAAGATATAAATCACCAACACCCATGACTTGACAAGTAGTTAAAAACACCTCTCTTTACTTAGGAACTAAGTAATTTTTTCCTAAATTTGATTAAAAAACCCCTCCTGTTATTGTAAACCTGTTAAAATATTTCAGAAAGTTAAATTAAATTATCCTGCCTTTTGAATGCACTTGGTACACTAAAATTTTATGAGGTGAACCCCCTAAGAACACCTATTTCATTAATTTTGGACTGGTGCACTATCCAAATTCATTTTGTGAGATAATTTTGGATAAAACATTTTAAAAAAAGAGGCTCTTATAAAACAAAACTTTGAGTCAAAAAGGAAGATTTTAAAAAATCAAATTAGAAAAAATGACATGACATGTTATTAAAACTAGAGTACATTAAAAAAAGAGGACATCACATTGTTAAGAGAGACAAAAAGTAAGATTTTTAAAAATCAAATTAGAAAAATGGTGTGACATGTTATTAAAACTAGAGTACATTTAAAAAAAAGCATGACACATTTGTACAAGAAGTAGATCATATAACTCAAAGCCATATGGTGTCAAAAAACACCTTACATTAGCTCAGCCTAGAAGATCTCATCTTGATCTCGCTTATCTTCTCAATAACCCAAACTCTAGAAGATCTCATCATTGATCTCTCTTATCTTCTCAATAACCCAATCTTCCACTGCCTCCACATTTGTATCCTCAATATAATTACATGCAAGAAAGAAATTTAAGCAGTCAGAGACTGTTTCTTTATAATTTCTCTATGAGGCTCTTATTGTACTCTCAACATCTGCATCAAATTGCCCATGATGAGAGCTGCAATAACAAAGGTTAATAAGTCTAAGAGATCTTGTCGTGCTTTTATAATATGTCTTAAAAGTCTTTCACTCTCTGCTATCTTGAGAGTCTCCTCCCTCTCTGCATGCCTCTGTGCATCAAATTCCTCTCTCTCCATCTGTGTCAATGGAGAGCATTATCAAATTCTGACCTCTCTCTATGCTCCTTGGTCAGCAATCCATTCTTTGAGACTGTTTGTCATGGTATTAGAGCTTAGGTCTAGTCTCCTAGATTAGTGATAGGCTTGCCTTAGGAGCACATGTTTTCTCCTAGGTTAGTTTTAGTTTTAAATTGAGAGAATTCCATCCATTGAATGAAAATTCTATTCATTGCTTTGAGATATTTCCGTCATTCCTGATGAGAGAGAGAGAGAGAGAGTTCATTCCTTTTTTGAGATCTATTTTGTGAGATAGATTTGTGAGAGTTGTTCATCTCTTCCAAAGAGAGAGATTTGGTTGAGAGAGCTTTCTTTCATGCTGTTTGAGAAAGAAAGGTTTTCTTGAGATGTGTGGTCCTGAGAGTACTCTACAAGAAATTGTCTTCTCTCCAACTGCTCTCTTAATTCCAGACTCCACATCTTCAATGATGCCAAGGACATCCATGGGTGGGGAGATGATAAAGAAAGAGAGATGGACTAGGATGGAAGAAAGAAGAGAGTGTTTGTGGAAGGACTAGGATGGAAGAATACAAGTTAATGAGAAGCACTAGGATGGATGAAAGAAGAGAGTGTTTGTGGAAGAACTAGGATAGAAGAATACAAGTTACTAGGATGGATGAAAAAAGAGAGTGTTTGTGGAAGGACTAGAATAGAAGAATACAAGTTACTGAGAAGGACTAGGATGGAAGGGGGGGTGGCGGGAAAAAGAGCTAGAGTGAGAGAGAGAGATAGGGACAGTGGAGTTTGAGAGAAAAGAGAGTGTACAAAAGAAAGTGATATGGAGGGTTGGGAGAGAGAGAGAGTCTATGTAAGAGAGACTGAAGTATATTTTGACCCCTTCTCTAAAAGTCTTTGTGGAACTGTAGTTCCATTTCTTGTGTATTACAACTTTACATTAGAGAACTAAAAAGTCTTTGTGGAACTATAGTTTCATTTCTTGTCTATTACAACTTTAGAAAACACATAAGTCTCTATGGAATTAAATTTCCATCACTTGACTATTACATCATTAGAGAGCGCATATGTCCTCGAAAGTGCCTACTATGGCATTGACTTCATGAAAACAAGCAAACTTTAAACCTATAGGCCATGTGTAACCAGGGCTAGCATCGCAAATCTCCTCACAGACTCTCCTCATAACCTATTTCGAGTCTTCCACCGACTTGTAAGCATTCAACAACTCCTCTTTTCTCTCTTGGCTTTCCTCATCTTCACCATTTTTTTCAATATAGCTTCTAGCCACCGCCATATCCTATATAAAAACTTAACTCGTTAGCATAATAAGTACGTGATTAAAAGAAGAGAAAAAGAAAGCTAAGGATATTCACCTCTTTTGCTGAGTTCAAATCAAGCAGCCACGTGCGTAACATATCCTCCTCGAATGGTTTTTCCTTCATTGGTCCTTACAAAAGGGATCTAAGTCCAAATTTGAGTTCAGTAAATGAAGTTGCGTAGTAACTAGTCATTGTCTTAGAGGGAAAGTGAGAGAAGGAGAGTGAGGGAGCGATAGCAAGGGATGCACACTGAGCCGCCCCTCCTTTAAGAGTGATAGAAAGTGAGGGAAGAGGTAAATTGAAAGATGAATACAAGTGAATGAGAAGGACTAGGTGTAATAAATAAGAGAGTGTTTGTGGAAGGACTAGGATGGAAGAATACAAGTGCACTAAGGCACAATGTGTTTGCTATGATAAGGATAAGGGTTGGAATAAAGTGAGTGAAGAATTGGGAATGCTCTACTTTAAGTGACTGGAGACTGTCCAACTGAAACTTTAACCAATAGTGTGTAATGAAAGGATTGGAATAAAATCTCGTAGAGCATTGGGAATGATGTACTTTAAGTGAGTGGAGCATTGGGAATTGATACTTTGGAGTGAAATATATTACAAATAATTATTATGTTCTTCTCATCACACATTTATTTCCAAATAATCACATCATCACATATGCATATCAAAATTCTCATCACACAAAGTTATATTTCCAAATAATCACATCATCACACATTCATATCATAAAATTGTGTGCATAAAATAAATATATAAATATCATGACTAGATGCCACTTAAGTAATAAGTCACAAATTGGTGTATAATCAACAAAAACAACATCATGATTCATACATCGCAACAAATAAATTTCAACCATAATATTCATGGAATAAACAACATCATGAGAATATGCTCCTCGGGCATATATACAAAAACAACATCATACATGCATCACAACTCTTCTGATGCTTCTAGTGGAGACTGTGGCAACTCTTCTGATGCTTCCAATGGAGGCTGTGGTGCTCTAGATGTACACTCAGTCTCTACTTCTTTTGTAGTATGTAGTGCTTTTGAAGTAGACTTAGTATCCTCTTTCTTAAATGCAAGTGGAGGGTATGGCAACTCTTCTAATGCTTCCAGTGGAGGCTGTGGTGCTGTAGGTGTACACTGAGTCTCTACTTCTTCTATAGTGTGTAGTGCTTTCACAGTAGACTCAATCTCCTCTTCGTTAAATGCAAGCTCTGATATTGCTTCAGTTGCATGTTGTATTCTAATGGCAGCAATTAGGTCTTGAATGATTTCAGCCCTAAACAATTGTATATCCTCCTCTGAATATTTGAGCTCCAAAGAATCTTCCGATGAGACCTGTGGCTTAAGTGAGAAAATTTCTTTGAAAATCAACATGCAGTTATAGGAACCTCTCCACCCACAACTATGCCCATCTTCTTGCTCTACTACTAAATGCCTTTGAAAGTTTAGTGAGTCTTTGTACTATCTTATTTCTCTGATAGCAGATACCAACTTCTCAACCGACCTGCTCATCATGACATATTAAAAAATCTTAGTGTGTCCATTACATAAGGTACATAATATAGAAGTAACAATAGATTAATAGAATACTTACGTTTGCACTGAACCATGAAAGCTTGCAATCAAGTTGACAAACCAACAATAGTTGTCTTCAATGTCCCAAACCACCAGACTCCAATGTTCCCTACACGAATAATTAAGAACCATTATTATTTAACACAATGTTGCTAGTATAAGATGAAAATTAAAGTTGCCATGATACTTACATCTCTTGAGCGTCTCTTGATATGCCATAAATAGGACTCGCACACCATCTAAATGTAAAGGTTGTAACCATTTACAAACATCAGCTATCGTCTTTCTACTATCGCTAAGTATAGGAGAAAGGAGGAAATCCAACATATACACACGGTTTTGTACAAATCTACAAAATCGTGAGATAACTATACTGCACCAACAAATAAATGAATATTAGCTTATTAGATTTAATCAAAATATTGAATTATCAAGCAGAGAAAAAGTTTGTATCAAACTAAGAATGGCCATCATGACATTGTCATTGATCTCATTTGAAGCTCTAGAGAGGATTGAAATCTCCTCTCCACCAAATTCAAGATACTGAGGTCTATGTTGAATCATAACCCTAACATTAAAAGAGCTTCCCAATTCTTCCAATGAAGCCATGTTTGTAGAGTTGAGGTCTTCTATCCCCTTTGACTCTTTGACGGCATTCATTTTGCACTCCTCTGAGCCATTATCTATTTGACTTGTGGGAGGGTCCATACTGTTTCCCTTAATGATTGCTCAAATGGTACATGTTATAAATGCATAGAGATGCAAGTCGATATATGTTGACAGTGTGGTGTCATTTTGTATCTCAAAAATTTGACCAAGTACCAAAAAGCAATTGTAGCCCACCCTTCATCCACAATTGTAGATGTGGCTATCCTCTTGATGTGATACTTGACATGTTATATACTCTATTTGTTGTGCCAAGTCACATTGCTGCATTACTGTGTCAATAGCACCTACCAACTTTTGAGCCGATCTGCACATCAAAACATATAACAAGAGTGAATATGTGCATTGCATATCAATCTACATGTCAAGAAGTGGCAACAAGTGTAGTCTATGCTTACTCTAACACAGTGCCATGGATGGATGTCATTGAGTTGGCAAAGAAGCACTTCTTAGCAAAGATGTCCATGACCACCAAACTCCAATGTGAGCTGCATTATCAATAAAGAATAATGACTATGTTTGAGACAATTCTAGCAATGCAATAGAAAAAACAAGTAGGGTTTGTTGCTTACTTCTCATAATATGCTATAAAGATAACTTGTGCCTCATTCATAGGAACATGCTTCAACCACTTGCAAACATCCTCTATGGTTTCTTTTTTGTTGCTAAGCACTTTAGAAATAAGAGGATCGAGCATATATGAAACTCTTTGTATATTTTGAGGAAAATCTGCTATAACATAGCTATATTTTTAAAAAAAGTATTAGCTTCTTGGGTTTAATCAAAATATGCAAGTATAAACCCAAGGAAAAGGCTGCATCAAACCCGGAGGATGGTTGTAATGAATTTGACATCTGCTGCAATAGAGTCATATTTTCATGACTCATCTTATTGAGAGAGTAGTCTACATCATATTCTTCTTCACTTGCTATGTCTTCTACATCCTCCTTCTACTATAAAAATATTAAAAAGTTATGAGATTTACACATCCCAAATAAAGGCTTAAACAAGCATAGAAATATAAAGATAAGATTTCATACATGCTACAATGTAGTCATATTTTTAGGTTGTTCCCCAACATTAATAATGGGCTTTTCATCAGATTGCATAGAAGTATACAGATAAGGTTTCATACATGCTTTCATTAGAGTGAGTCTCTCCTCCTCTTGGAGGAAAAATTTAAAAAGTTATGAGATTTACGCATCCCAAATAAAAATAAAGGCTCAAATAATCATAGAAGTATAAAAATAGCATGCTTTCATTAGACTCAGTTAGCCCCTCTTAGCCTCTCTCTCGCGCTGCCCTCCCTCTCTACGCTACCCTCCCTCTCCATGCTGCCCTCCCGCTAGCCCCTCTCAGCCTCTCTCCCACGCTGCCCTCCCTCTCTATGTTGCCCTCCCTCTCTATGCCGCCCTCCCGCTAGCCCCTCTCAGCCTCTCTACCGCGCTGCCCTCCCTCTCTATGCCGCCTCTCAGCCACCCCTCATGCTCTCTCTCATACCCCTCTCTCTGTCTCTCCATCCTCGCTCCTTCCTCCCTCTCTCTCCCTCCTCCACTTCCCTCTTCCTCCTGGAGGCCGTGGCCCCCAAGGCTCCTCTCCTTCTCTCTAAACTTTCTCTCTCTCTCTAGTTCCTCTATCTCTTTCTTTCTTTCTCTCTCTTCAAATTCAAAAAAAACAAATCTATAAAACTTAGATAAAGAATTAATCAAAAAAATTTACAAGTACCTAGAAAAAGTTTGTAACTTTGCTCTTTCTTGCTTTCTTGCTCTTCCTTCCTTGCTTTCTTGCTCATCCTTGCTTTCTTGCTTCAATGAATGAAATGAGGGGAGAGCTCGTCCTTGCTTTCTTGCTTCAATGAATGAAATGAGGGGAGAAAGAATGAATAAGGAAGACTATATATAAGAAAAACTAGGTTTTCTTCCTCCTCTCCTATTGGCTTTCCATTCCTCCCCTCTCTCCTATTGGCTTTCCAATCCTCCTCTCTCCCATTGGCTCCCATTACTACCCCTCTCCCATTGGACCCCCATCCCTCATCCCAATCTTCCATTGGCCCTCTCCCCATCCATTTCTTTTCCTCCCCCATTGCCAGCACTCCCATCCCACATTTCCACCATGTCCCATACTCCTCCCATTTCCCCATCCCACCCTTCCATTTCCCAAAATCCCATATTTCCCCATCCCACCCTCCTCTTTTTCATCCCCTATTAACTCCCCTCACTCATTTCAATCCCTTAAAATCCTACTCCCCTATTACCTCCCCCTCTCCCATTCCATTCCTTGCTCCCCACTCTCACTTCCACTTCCCACTTCCATTTGCAAACTATTAATATATTATTATACTATTTTTTATACTTATTATCATACACCCCTATTACCTCCCCCTCTCCGATTCCACTCCTCCCTCCTCACTCTCACTTCCACTTCCCATTACTCACTTGCCATACACATTTGCAAACTATTAATATATTATTATACGATTTTTAATACTATTTGCAAACTTACATGTGGGCAAAATCAAAGGTGTCAAAGCAATCCTATCGTGGTTATACGACAATTGTGCTTTTATTCAAGGGAGTATTTACAAGGGCATATTTATCCTCATCAACAAGCTTATTTCAGCTTTTATTTTAACACAATACTCAAGGTATGAAGTGCATGATTTGTGCATGAGGTGTTTACTTTGTTGTATCAAAATTGTTTGCCACACACACACACATATACACATACCCAGAATTTGCTAATATTATGGCATCTACATTTCTCCGATGGGCACAAAACTTTATACACGCCTCAATCTAGGTCGTATTGACTTGCATACAAAGTGGTGCACTCATCCCAAAAGTACTTGTTTGGATAACACACTTGTAGACCTATTTTATGACGATTGTGCATAACACTAGGAACAAAATGGAGTATAATGTGCAATTTCGACTATGCAAAGCATATCCAATGGACACAAGACTTTGCACATTCCTCAACCTAGGTAGTATTGACTTGTGTGCAAATTGGCATCCCCATTTGATAAGTACTTGTTTGAAAAACACACCTAGGATCATGTCTTTTGACGGTTCTGCATGACACTAAGGCAAAAACGGTATTTAATACTCAGTCCACCATGCAAAGCATATCCGATGGGCACAATACTTTGCATGTGCCTCAAAAGCGGTGGTATGGTGTTCCATGCAAAGTGGAACGTCCATTCAATAAGTATTATAATACACCCAAGAGTGTGTTCTTTGACGGATGTCCATAACACTAGGGAGGAAACGGTGTATAATGTGTGATCCCCCATGCAAAGCATAACCGATAGACACAATACTTTGCACGCACATCAACCTAGTTAAGATTGACTTTCTTGCAAAGTGGCTCCCCCATCCGACAAGTACTTTTTTGAATATCACACCTAGGACCATGTTTTTTAATGGTTGTTCATTACACTAAGGCAAAAACGGTGTTTTATGCTTGATCGACAATGCAACGCATATCTGATGGTCACAATAATTTGCACACATCTCAAACTAGGTGTTATTGACTTACATACAAAGTGGCATGCCCATCCCATAAGTACTTAGTCGAATAACACATCTAGGACTGCATTTTTTTACGGTTGTGCATGACACTAAGGCCAAAATGGTGTTTAATGCTTGATCGACAATGGAAAGCATATCTGATGGGCATACTAATTTGCATGAGCCTCAAAAATTGTGGTATTGCATTGCATGCAAAGTGGTACACCCATCTGATAAGTAGTTGGTCAGATAACATACCTAAAAATGTGTTTTTTTATGGTTGTGCATGACATTGAGGCACAAATGGAGTTTAATACGTGATATACCATGCAAAGTCCATTCAATGGGCACAATACATTGCACCACCTCAACCTAGGTGTTATTGAGTTGCATGAAAAGTGGCGTGTCCATCAAATAAGTACTTGATCAGATAACACACCTAGGACTGTGTTTTTTTACAAATGTGCTTGACACTAAGGAAAAAACGGTATTTAATGCTCAATCGACCATGCAATGCATATTCAATCGGCACAATACTTTACTTGAACCTCAACCTAGGTGGTATTGACTTGTTTGAAAAAAGGCACACCCATCAGATCAGTACTTGGTTGGATAACACAACTAAGGGCATGTTTTTTTATGGATGTGCATATCACTAGGGGCAAATGGTGTATAATGCGTGATCGACCTTGCAAAGCATATCCAATGGTCACAAAAATTTTCATGCACCTCAACCTAGTTTAACTTGACTTGTCTGCAAAGTGAAGCCCCCATCTGATAAGTACTTGTTTGAATAACACACCTAGTACCGTGTTTTTTTATGGTTGTGCATTACACTAAGGCAAAAACGGTGTTTTATGCTTGATCGATAATGCAAAGCATATCTGATGGGAATAATACTTTGCACACACCTTAAACTAGGTAAAATTTACTTACATGCAAAGTGGAGCACCCATCCCATAAGTACTTGATCGGATAACATACCTAGCAGCGTGTTTTTTTACGAATGTGTATGACACTAAGGCAAAAATGGTATTTAATACTCGATCGACCATGCAAAGCATATTCGATGGGCACAATACCTTTCCTATGCCTCAATCTAGGTGGTATTGACTTGTTCTCAAAGAGGCACACCCATCCGATAAGTACTTGGTCAGATAACACACCTAAGGGCGTGTTTTTTTACGGATGTGCATATCACTAGTGGAAAAACAGTGTATAATGCATGATCGACCATGAAAATCATATCTAATAGTCATAATACTTTGCACACACCTCAACCTAGTTAAAACTAACTTGCATGCAAAGTGGAGCTCCCATCTGAGAAATACTTGTTTGAATAACACACCTAGGACCGTGTTTTTTTATGGTTGTGCATGACACTAAGGCCAAAAATGGCATTTTATGCTTGATTGACAATGCAAAGCATATCCGATGGGCACAATACTTTACACACACCTTAAACTAGGTGGAATAAACTTACATGCAAAGTGGCACATCCATCCCATAAGTACTTGATTAGATAACATACCTAGCAGTGTGTTTTTTTACAGATGTGCATGACAGTAAGGCAAAAATGGTATTTAATGCTCGATCGACCATGCAAAGCATATCCGATGGGCATAATACTTTTCCTATGCCTCAACCTAGGTGGTATTGACTTGTTTTCAAGGAGGCACACCCATCCGATAAGTACTTGATCATATAACATACGTAAGGGCATGTTTTTTTACGAATGTGCATATCACTACGGGAAAAACGGTGGATAATGCGTGACCAACCATGAAAAGCATATCCGATGGTCACAATACTTTGAATGCATCTAAATCTAGTTTAGATGGACTTGCGTGCAAAGTGTATCCCCCATCTGAGAAGTACTTATCTGAATAACACACCTAGGACCGTGTTTTTTTATGGTTGTGCATTACACTAAGGCAAAAACGGTGTTTTAGGCTTGATCGACAATGCAAAGCATATTCGATGGGCACAATACTTTGCCCAAACCTTAAACTAGGTAGAATTGACATACATGCAAAGTGGCGCACCCATCCCATAAGTACTTGATCGGATAACATACCTAGCAGTGTGTTCTTTTACGGATGTGCATGACACTAGAGCAAAAATGGTATTTAATGCTCGATCAACCATGTAAAGGATATTAGATGGGCACAATACCTTTCCTATACCTCAACCTAGGTGGTATTGACATGTTCTTAAAGAGGCACACCCATCCGATAAGTACTTGGTCAAACAATATACCTAAGGTCATGCTTTTTGATGGATGTGCATATCACTAGGGGAAAAATGATGTATAATGCGTGATCGACCATGCAAAGCATATCTGATGGTCACAATACTTTGCACGCACCTCAACCTAGTTGAAACCGACTTGTATGCAAAGTGGAGCCCCCATCTGAGAAGTACTTGATTGAATAACACACCTAGGACCATGTTTTTTTATGGTTGTGCATGATACTAAGGCAAAAATGGTGTTTTATGCTTGATTGACAATTCAAAGCATATCCGATGGGCACAATGCTTTGCACACATATTAAAATAGGTGGAATTGACTTACATCCAAAGTGGAGCACCCATCTCACAAGTACTTGATCAGATAACATACCTAGCAGCGTGTTTTTTTACGGATGTGCATGACACTAAGGCAAAAATGGTATTTAATGATCGATCGACCATGCAAAGCATATCCGATGGGCACAATACTTTTCCTATGCCTAAACCTAGGTGGTATTGACTTGTTTTCAGGTAGGCACACCCATCCGATAAGTACTTGGTCAGATAACACACCTAAGGGCGTGTTTTTTTACGGATGTGCATATCACTAGGGGGAAAACGGTGTATAATGTGTAATCGACCATGCAAAGCATATCCCATGGTCACAGTACTTTGCACGCACCTCAATCTAGTTGAAACAGACTTCTGTACAAAGTGGAGCCCCCATTTGAGAAGTATTTGTGTGAATAACAGACCTAGGCCTGTGTTTTTTTATGGTTGTGCATCACACTAAGGCAAAAATGGTGTTTTATGCTTGATTGACAATGCAAAGCATATTTGATGGGCACAATACTTTGAACACACCTTAAACTAGGTGAAATTGAGTTACATGCAAAGTGGCATGCCCATGCCATAAGTATTTGATCGGATAACATACCTAGCAGCATGTTTTTTTACGGATGTGCATGACACTAGAGCAAAAATGGTATTTAATGCCTAATCGACCATGAAAACGATATTAGATGGGCACAATACCTTTTGTACACCTCAACCTAGGTGGCATTGACATGTTCTCAAAGAGGCACACCCATCGGATAAGTACTTGGTCAGATAACACACCCAAGGTCGTGCTTTTTGATGGATGTGCATATCACTAGGGGAAAAACGGAGTATAATGTGTGATCAACCATGCAAAGCATATTCGATTGTCATAATACTTTGCACGCACCTCAACCTAGTTGAAACTGACTTGCATGCAAAGTGGAGCCCCCATCTGAGAAGTACTTGTTTGAATAACACACCTAGGACCGTGTTTTTTTATGGTTGTGCATGACACTAAGGCAAAAATGGCGTTTATGCTTGATTGACAATGCAAAGCATATTCGATGGGCACAATACTTTGTACACATCTTAAACTAGGTAAAATTAACTTACATGCAAAGTGGAGCACCCATCCCACAAGTACTTGATCAGATAACATACCTAGCAGCGTGTTTTTTTACGGATGTGCATGACACTAAGGCAAAAATGGTATTTAATCCTCGATCGACCATGCAAAGCATATCCGATGGGCACAATACTTTTCCTATGCCTCAACCTAGGTGGTATTGACTTGTTTTCAAGGAGGCAAACCCATCCAATAAGTACTTGGTCAGATAACACACCTAAGGGCGTGTTTTTTTACAGATGTGCATATCACTAGGGGAAAAACGGTGTATAATGTGTGATCAACCATGGAAAGCATATCCGATGGTCATAATACTTTGCACGCATCTCAACCTAGTTGAAACAGACTTTTGTGCAAAGTGGAGCCCCCATTTGAGAAGTACTTGTTTGAATAACAGACCTAGGACCGTGTTTTTTTATGATTGTGCATGACACTAAGGCAAAAATGATGTTTTATGCTTGATTGACAATGCAAAGCATATCTGATGGGCACAATACTTTGAACACACCTTAAACTAGGTGGAATGGAGTTATATGCAAAGTGGCATGCCCATTCCATAAGTACTTGATCGGATAACATACCTAGTAGCATGTTTTTACACGGATGTGCATGACACTAGAGCAAAAATGGTATTTAATGCTTGATCAACCATCCAAAGGATATCCGATGGGCACAATACCTTTCCTACACCTCAACCTAGGTGGTTTTGACATGTTTTCAAAGAGGCACACCCATCCGATAAGGACTTGGTTAGATAACATACCTAAGGGCATGTTTTTTTGCATATGTGCATATCACTACGGGAAACACAGTGGATAATGCGTGATCGACCATGCAAAGCATATCCGATGGTCACAACACCTTGAATTCACCTCAACCTAGTTGAAACAAACTTGTGTGCAAAGTGGAGCCACCATCTGAGAAGTACTTGTTTGAATAACACACCTAGGACTGTGTTTTTTTTATGGTTGTGCATGACACCAAGGCAAAAACAGGGTTTTATGCTTGATCGATAATGCAAAGCATATCAGATGGGCACAATACTTTGCACACACCTTAAACTAGGTGGAATTAACTTACATACAAAGTGGTGCATCCATCCCATAAGTACTTGATCGGATAACATACCTAGCAGTGTGTTTTTTGATGGATGTGCATGACACTAGAGCAAAAATGGTATTTAATGCTCGATCAACCATGCAAAGTATATATTATGGGCACAATACCTTTCCTACAACTCAACCTAGGTGGTATTGACATGTTCTCAAAGAGGCACACCCATCAGATAAGTACTTGGTCAGATAACACACCTAAGGGCATACTTTTTTATGGATGTGCATATCACTATGGGAAAAACGGTGTGTAATGCGTGATTGACCATGCAAATCATATCCGATGGTCACAATACTTTGCACACACCTCAACCTAGTTGAAAAAAACTTGCATGCAAAGTGAAGCCCCCATCTGAGAAGTAATTGTTTGAATAACGCACCTAGGACCGTGTTTTTTATGGTTGTGCATGACACTAAGGAAAAAACGGTGTTTTATGCTTGATCGACAATGCAAAGCATATCCGATGGGCACAATACTTTTCACACACCTTCAAATAGGTGGAATTGACTTACATGCAAAGTGGTGCATCCATCCCATAAGTACTTGATTGGATAACATACCTAGCAGTGTGTTTTTTAACGGATGTGCATGACACTAAGGCAAAAATGGTATTTAATGCTCGATCGACCATGCAAAGCATATTCGATGGGCACAATACTTTTCCTACACCTTAACCTAGGTGATATTGACATGTTTTCAAAGAGGCACATCCATCCGATAAGTACTTGGTCAGATAACAAACCTAAGGGCGTGTTTTTTTGCGAATATGCATATCACTACAGGAAAAATGGGGTATAATGTGTGATCGACCATGCACAGCATATCCGATGGTCACAATACTTTGCATGCACCTCAACCTAGTTTAGACAGACTTGTGTGTAAAGTGGAGCCCCCATCCGATAAGTACTTGTTTCAATAACACACCTAGGACCGTGTTTTTTTAGGGTTGTGCATTACAATGAGGCAAAAACCGTGTTTTATGCTTGATTGATAATGCAAAGCATATCAGATGGGCATAATATCTTGCACACACCTTAAAATAGGTGTAATGGACTTACATGCAAAGTGGGATGCCCATCCCATAAGTACTCGATCGGATAACATACCTAGCAGCGTATTTTTTACGAATGTGCATGACACTAAGGCAAAAATGGTATTTAATGCTCGATCGACCATGCAAAGGATATCCCATGGGCACAATACTTTTCCTATGCCTCAAGATAGGTGGTATTGACATATTTTCAAAGGCACACCCATCCAATAAGTACTTGGTCACATAACACACATAAGGGCATGCTTTTTTATGGATGTGCATATCAGTGGGGAAAAAATGGTGTATAATGCGTGATCGGCCATGCAAAGCATATCCGATGTTCACAGTACTTTTCATGCACATCAACCTAGTTGAGAAGGACTTGGGTGCAAAGAGGATCCCCCATCGGAGTATTACTTGTTTGAATAACACCCCTAGGACCGTGTTTTTTTATGGTTGTGCATGACACTAAGGCAAAAATGGTGTTTTATGCTTGATCGACAATGCAAAGCATATCCGATGGGCATAATACTTTGAACACACCTTAAAATATCTGGAATGAAATTACATGCAAAGTGGCACACCCATCCCATAAGTACTTGAGGGGATAACATACCTAGCAGCGTGTTTTTTTACGAATGTGCATGACATTAAGGCAAAAATGGTATTTAATGCTTGATCGATCATACAAAGAATATTCGATGCACACAATACTTCTCCTATGCCTCAACCTAGGTGGTATTGACTTGTTTTCGAAGAGGCACACCCATACGATAAGTACTTGGTCAGATAACACACGTAAGGGCGTGTTTTTTTACAGATGCAGTGCATATCACTAGGGTAAACACGTCGTATAATGTGTGATCGACCATGCAAAGCATATCCGATGGTCACAATACTTTGCATGCACCTCAAACTAGTTGAAACGGACTTTTATGCAAAGTGGAGCCCCCATCTGAGAGGTACTTGTTTGAATAAGACACTTAGGACCGTGTTTTTTTACGGTTGTGCATTACACTAATTCAAAAACGGTGTTTTCTGCTTGATCGACAATGCAAAGCATATTTGATGGGCACAATAATTTTCACACACCTTAAAATAGATGAAATTGACTTACATGCAAAGTGGTGTGGCCATCCCATAAGTACTTGATCATATAACATACCTAGCAGCGTGTTTTTTTACGGATGTGCATGACACTAAGACAAAAATGGTATTTCATGCTTGATCGACCATGCAAAGCATATCCGATGGGCACAATACTTTTCCTACACCTCAACCTAGGTGGTATTGACTTGTTTTCAAAGAGGCATACCCATCCGATAAGTACTTGGTCAGATAACATACCTAAGGGCATGTTTTTTTATGGATGTGCATATCATTAGGGGAAAAATGGTGTATAATGCATGATCGACCATGCAAAGCTTATTTGATGGTCACAATACTTTGCAGGCACCTCAACATATTTGAAACAGACTTGTGTGCAAAGAGGAACCCCCATCTGAGAAGTACTTGTTTGAATAAGACAACTAGGACCGTGCTTTTTATGGTTGTGTATGATACTAAGGCAAAAACGGTGTTTTATGTTTGATCGACAATGCAAAGCATATCCGATGGGCACAATACTTTGCACACACCTTAAAATAGGTGGAATTGACTTGTGTGCAAAGTGGCACACCCATCCCATAAGTACTTGTTTAAATATCACATCTAGGACCTTGTTTTTTACAGTTGTGCATGACACTAAAGCAAAAACGGTGTATAATGCGTGATTGCCTATGCAAAGCATATCTGATGGAAGAAATAGTTTGCATATGCCTGAACCTATGTGGTGTTGAGTTTCATGAAAAGTGATTCTCCCATACCATAAGTACTTGTTTGGATAACACACCTAGGAGCGCATTTTTTGACGGTAGTGCATATCAGAAGGATGAAAATGTTGTATAATGCGTGATTTGTTGAGAGTTGTGGTGCCATGAGCACTTGTAGAGCAAAGGTATGAGCAAAGGGTAAGCTGCCACATGGCATGGAGGAGATATCCCACATGTGAGCAAGCAAAATGGATGTAAGTACTCTCACCTATAAAAGGGAGGTTCATTTGAAGGAATATCAATCAAGCACTTTGCACTATCTCAAGATTCTCTTTATGAGTCCAAGCTAATCTATCTTGGAACCTAATTGACTTGAGATACATGTCATGAGCACTCTCTTCATCATGTCTCCACATAGGTTCCATCCACCTTAGAGTGCTCCATAGATCCTGAGGCACACATGTTTTGTCATGGTATCAGAGCATAGGTTTAGCTCTCCTAGTTTAGCTCATTAGTAGTTCACTAGGATTGCTCCCATTCCTAGATTAGTTGTAGGCATGCCTTAGGAGCTCATGCTTTTCTCCTAGGATAGTTTTAGTTTTAGATTGAAAACAAATTTCCGTCCCTAGAGAGAGAAAATTTCCGTCCATTGAATGAAAATTCCGTTCATTGCTTTGAGAGAGAGAGAGACTTCATTCCTTTTAGAGATTTATTTTGTGAGATAGATTTATGAGGAGTTGTTCTTCTTCTTCTTCTTAGAGGAAGCTTGTGAGAAAGAGAGCTGAGAGCTTTGAGAAAAGTCTACTGCCTCAACCAAGCTGCTCCAAAGAGACACAAAGGCTTCCATCTACTTGCAAAACTGCTTTAATGGCAGACAACTCCTTCATCGAGGACTCGTTCTAAGCAACATTTGCGTTTGTTGCATTCTCTGCGAGAGACTGGGCACCTTTACGGGCCTTCTTGAGATAAGCCTCTCCAAAACAGGCAAAACCATCACCCTCGAGGTCGAGAGCAGCGATACTATCAACGTCGTCTCATATTTGCGGGCAAGCAATTGGAGGATGGCCGCGCTCTGGCAGACTATAACATTCAGAAAGAGTCTACGCTCCATCTGGTGCTGAGGCTGCGGGGTGGAATTATCGAGCCTTCCCTGATGGTGCTAGCAAGAAAAGATGATCTGCTGCAAGTGTTAGGCACGTCTGCATCCACGAGCTGCAAATTGTCGGAAGAAGAAATGTGGACATAGCAACCAGCATCGGCCCTTCAGCCGCATCAAGCGACGCAGTAGCCCCGAATGTCTCCAACCTGCAACAACGATGTCCAACGCCTACTACGAGCTCGCCAACCCTGCAGCACTCTCAAAGCCATGAAACGTTGCGCCATCTACGATTGCTAGCTGCCACAACCGCAAAGAAGACTCTCGCATCAAACGGCTCCTACGACGACTCGCTGAGCTCCAGCCTCCCGCAGCGCCATCGTCGTCACAGCGCAGAGAAGCTTCAAGCTTCCTCTTTCTTCTCCAAGATCTCCCTACAAAAAGACACGTGGCAGTAGATGGAGAAGACACGTGGCAAGATAAGATGTAGCTATGGTTAAATGTAACTTAGTTTGGTTTGGTTAAGTAAACCCAAGTCTGGTCCACCCAACCCACACAAACCATGGTTAGGTTTAGGTTATGGGGTTAGTTAAAGTGCCACCTAAGCACACAGCCTCTTGTTAAGCACAGTATGGAATTCAGCATGTGAATCCCTGTGCCATATCATCAAAGGCCCCTCTTCTTCACAAAACCTTCAACAAGCCATAACTTGCAATCCAGGAAGAATTTGGACACGCTCCAAAAAGGAAAAGTGATCGTCTTTTCGAGCTCTACGCGCCTGTCATGTCAGAATCATTGTATGCAATTAGACACTGCCAATATTGAAAGAATTCAATTGGTAAGACCTTTGCAACAAATGGAAAAGCAAAGCATGAATGCACACATCATTGTCATAAGCATGCCAAAAGCACAAGTGCATGAGATGACCATAGTAGGAAGCTTGGCATCCACACATAAAGCATCAAGGCACATGGAAGAACAAAGCATCATGCAGGTAGCAATGAGTCATCATCAAGCCATGAGCCAAAAGATGACATAAATGGAATGTATTGAGAAAAGCAAAAACCTTGCCAACCTTGCCTATGTTTTGTAATCAAACCTGACCACCTGAGAGTAGCTATGAAAGCACCCAGGGGAGGTATTGACATGTAGAAGCCACACTTGACCACCTTAAGTAGCATGCATGCACTAAGGGGAGGTGATGGAATGTAACTCACATCTGACCACCTTGCAGTAGCCAAAGGATTATGGCACCAAGGGGAGGTGTTGAGAGTTGTGGTGCCATGAGCACTTGTAGAGCAAAGGTATGAGCAAAGGGTAAGCTGCCACATGGCATGGAGGAGATATCCCACATGTGAGCAAGCAAAATGGATGTAAGTACCCTCACCTATAAAAGGGAGGTTCATTTGAAGGAATATCAATCAAGCACTTTGCACTATCTCAAGATTCTCTTTATGAGTCCAAGCTAATCTATCTTGGAACCTAATTGACTTGAGATACATGTCATGAGCACTCTCTTCATCATGTCTCCACATAGGTTCCATCCACCTTAGAGTGCTCCATAGATCCTGAGGCACACATGTTTTGTCATGATTGACAATGCAAATCATATCCAATGGGCATAATACTTTGTGAACACCTCAACCTAGGTAGTATTTATTTGTGTGCAAAGAGGTGCCCCAATCTAATAAGCACTTGTTTGAATAACTCCTCTAAAACCGTGTTTTTTGACAGTTGTGCATGACACTAAGGCAAAAACAGTATTTAATTCTCCCTCGACCATGTAAAGCATATCCAATGGGCACAATAATTTGCATGAGCCTCAAAAGTGGTGGTATTGAGTTACATGCAAAGTACTACACCATCCGATAAGCACTTGGTTGGATAACACACCTAAAAGCGTATTTTTTAATGGTTGTGCATGATATTGAGGCACAAACAGTGTTTAATGCATGATATACCATGCAAAGCATATCTGATGGGCACAATACTTTGCACGCACCTCAACCTAGGTGTTATTGAGTTTCATACAAAGTGGTATGTCTGCTCGATAAGTATTTGATCAGATAATACACCTAGGAGCGTGTTTTTAAATGAATGTGCTTGACACTAAGGCAAAAATGGTATTTAAAGCTTAATTGACCATGCAATGCATATCCGATGGGCAAAATACTTTACCTACACCTCAATCTAGGTTTTATTAACTTTTTTGCAAAGAGGAACACCCATATGATAAGCACTTGGTTGTATAGCACACCTAAGGGTGTGTTTTTTTATAGATGTGCATATTACTAGGGGAAAAATGGTTTATAATGTGTGATCGACCATGCAAAGCATATCCGATGGTCACAGTACTTTGCACACACCTCAACCTAGTTGAACTTGACTTGTGTGCGAAGTGGAGCCCCCATCTGATAAGTACTTGTTTGAATAACACACCTAGGACCGTGGTTTTTATGGTTGTGCATTACACTAAGGTAAAAATGGTGTTTTATGCTTGATTGACAATGCGAAGCATATCCGATGGGAACAATACTTTCAACACACCTTAAAATATCTTGAATTGACTTACATGCAAAGTGGCACACCCATCCCATAAGTGATTGGATAACATACCTAGCAGCGTGTTTTTTAATGGATGTGCATGACACTAAGACAAAAATGGCATTTAATGCTTGATCGACCATGAAAAGGATATCCGATGGGCACAATATTTTTCCTATGCCTCAATATAGGTGGTATTCACTTATTTTCAAAGAGGCACACCCATCTAATAAGTACTTGGTTAGATAACACATCTAAGGGTGTGTTTTTTTACAGATCTGCATATCACTAGGGGAAAAACACTGTATAATGCATGATCAAACATGCAAATCATATCCAATGCATACAATACTTTGCACACACCTCAACCTAGTTGAAATGGACTTGCTTGCAAAGTGGAGATCCCATCCCATAAGTACTTGATCGGATAACACAACTAGCAGCGTGTTTTTTTACGGATGTGCATGACACTAAGGCAAAAATGGTATTTAATGCCCGATCGACCATGCAAAGCATATTCGATGCATACAATAATTTTCCTATGCCTTAGCCTAGGTGGTATTAACTTTTTTGCAAGAGAAACACCCATCCGATAAGTACTTGTCAATCGGATAACACACCTAGGACTGTTTTTTTAAATGAATGTCCTTGACACTAAGGTAAAAACGGTATTTAATGCTCGATCGACCATGCAAAGCATATCCAATGGTTACAATACGTTGCACACACCTCAACCTAGTTGAAATTGACTTTCATGCAAAGTGGAGCCCCCATCTGATAAGTACTTGTTTGAATACCACACCTAGGACCGTGTTTTTTTATGGTTGTGCATTACGCTAAGGCAAAAATGGTGTTTTATGCTTGATCGACAATTCAAAGCATATCTGATGGGCACAATACTTTGAACACACCTTAAAATCTCTGGAATTGACTTACATGCAAAGTGGAAAACCCACCCCATAAGTACTTGATGGGATAACATACCTAGTAGCGTGTTTTTTTACGAATGTGTACGACATTAAGGCAAAAATGATATTTAATGCTTGATCGATCATGCAAAGAATATTCGATGCACATAATACTTCTCCTATGCCTCAACCTAGGTGGTATTGACTTGTTTTCAAAGAGGCACACCCATACGATAAGTACTTGGTCAGATAACACACCTAAGGGTGTGTTTTTTTACAGATGCAGTGCATATCACTAGGGTAAACACGGCGTATAATGCGTGATCGACCATGCAAAGCATATCTGATGGTCACAATACTTTGCATGCACCTCAAACTAGTTGAAACGGACTTACCTGCAAAGTGGAGCCCCCATCTGAGAGGTACTTGTTTGAATAAGATACCTAGGACCGTGTTTTTTTACGGTTGTGCATTACAATAACGCAAAAACGGTGTTTTCTGCTTGATCGACAATGCAAAGAATATTTGATGGGCACAATACTTTGCACACACCTTTAAATCAGTGGAATTGAATTACATGCAAAGTGGCGCTCTCATCCCATAACCACTTGTTCGAATAACACACCTAGGACCATGTTTTTTGACAGTTGTGCATGACACTAAGGAAAAAATGGTATTTAATGCTCCTTGGACCATCCAAAGCAAATCCGATGGGCACAATAATTTTCATGATCCTCAAGCATGGTGCTATTGCATTGCATGCAAAGTGGTACACCCATTTGATAAGCACTTGGTCGGATAACTCACCTATAACTTAGTGTGTTTTTTTATGGTTGCACATGACATTGAGGTACAAAGGGTATTTAATGTGTGATATACTATGCAAAGCATACTTGATGGGCACAATACATTGCATGCACCTCAACCTAGGTGCTATTGAGTTTCATGCAAAGTGGCATGTCCGTCCAATAAGTACTTGATCAGATAACACACCTCGGAGTGTGTTTTTTTACAAATGTGCTTGAGACTAAGGCAAGAATGGAATTTAAAGCTCAATTGGCCATGCAATGCATATCTGATGGGAACAATACTTTACTTGCACCTTAGACTAGGTGGTATTGACTTGTTTGAAAAGAGGCACACCCATTTGATAAGTACTTGGTCGGATAACACACCTAAGGCCATGTTTTTTTACGAATGTGCATATCACTAGGGGAAAGACGGTCTATAATGCGTGATCAACCATGCAAAGCATATCTGATGGTCACAATACTTTGCACGCACCTCAACGTAGTTGAACTTGACTTGTGTGCAAAGTGGAGCCCTCATTCAATAACTACTTGTTTGAATAACACACCTAGGACCGTGTTTTTTTATGGTTGTGCATCACACTAAGGCAAAAACAGTGTTTTTTGTTTGATCGACAATGCAAAGCATATCTAATGGGCACAATAATTTACACGCACCTTAAACTAGGTGTAATTGACTTACATGTAGAGTGGCTCTCCCATCCCATAAGTACTTTATTGGATAACATACCTAGTAACGTGTTTTTTTATAGATGTGCATGACACTAAGGCAAAAAATGGTATTTAATGCTCGATCTACAATGCAAAGCATGTTCTATGGGCACAATACTTTTCCCATGCCTCAACCTAGGTGGTATTGGATTGTTTGCAAAGAGGCACACCCATCGGATAAGTACTTAGTCAGATAACACACCTAAGGGCATGTTTTTTTATAGATGTGCATATCACTAGGGAAAAAATGTTGTATAATGAGTGATCGACCATGCAAAGCATATCTGATGGTCACAATACTTTTCACACACCTCAACCTAGTTGAAATTGACTTGTGTGAAAAGTGGAGCCCCCATCCAATAAGTACTTGTTGGAATAACACCCCTAGGACCATGTTTTTTTATGGTTGTGCATGAGACTTATGCAACAGACATTATCAAGAATACAAAGTGAACCACCTTGGATTTTACTATAGGGGACATTTTACAAATGAGATCATTTGCAAATAAGACTGTAGCAGAAGGTGAAGTATTGGGATTTGAACAAGTGGAGCAATGGTCATTTGCACAGATGAGGATTCTAAAACTCACTGATGATGGTATGGTTGATAACATAACATCCTTATGTGATCCCTACTATGAGGTAGGCAAGAATATGAGATGGAGCATGCAATTTTTAAACATGAGAAAGAGGCATGTGGTTTTCAATGATAAAGACAAGGTATACTACAATATCAAAGGACCTAAAAAGCATGCCCATGTGCCAAGCTCTATCACTTCAAACGTGGATGATTTGAATGTACTCAATTATAGAGGTGACATCTTATCTAGAGTGGATGAGTTCATTGGTTCCGAGAAACAAAATGACTTTAGAAGCGAAGCCTTATCTAGGGTGGATGAATTTTTGCACAGTGAGAAGGGCAAAGGTTTCAATAGTGATCTCTTGTCAAGTGTGGATGAGTTCATGCATATTAACAAACCTGGTGTCAATCAAGCTTGTGGATTTGTGAAAGCCATGCAAGATGTCCCAATGAGAGATGTTCTCTCAGGAGTGGAAGAGTTTCAAGGTTCTCAATACCCATGTAGAATATTGAATTCATTGAATATTACTGGATTATCCCATGGTACATATTGGGATTTAGTCACTAAGGCAAAGGGTGGTAACAAATTTAGCATTCACGGTAATAGAGGAAGGTCCAAATCAAGAATCTCAACTATTAGGGTAGCAGCAATTTTGCAAGACTTCATACATGAAAATGCTTTACCTCAACCCCATATATCTACCAAACTCCCTAACATTGACACGGTCATTGAAATGCACCTTCCAATGGGCTTGACAAAGCTCGAAGTATTTGATTGTATTGTAGAAAAGCAAAGGCAAAGAGGGGATGCCATGGATTCTTCTCATACTTTGTATAGTCTTTGGAAGAAGAACTTTGGATATGTTAAAATCCCAAAGAGGCAAAAAATGTCAAAGTGCAATGTCTGTGATGATTTAAAGCGAGTGATTGAGAGTGCAACATGTCCAAATCAAAGGGAATTATACAAAAAAAAAAAAAAATCTCATCATGACCTTATTCGACATTCCAGACAAAAATATGCATTTTGGAAGGAGCAAGCTATTTCTCATCCCGATGACTACATGTTCCTTATTGTAGATGGCATGGATCATAATACAACAACATTGCCTCATTTTGTTGCCATTCCACCTAAATTACAAGGAAAACACTTTCTAAAGACACATCTATGTGGAGTGTTATACATGGAATTAAGTTTTTTGCAGATATATGGATTGATTCCTTGCATCTACATGATAGCAATCAAGTTGTAACATTTATTATGATGGCAATTCGCAATGTACATGCGGAAAAAGGTCTCCTACTGCCGACTTTGAGAATACAAGCTGATAATTGCTAGCAAGAAAATAAGAATGTACTCATGTTTGCATTCTGCTTCATGCTAGTTGCTCATCGAATCTTCAATGAGGTCGAATGTGGATTTTTGTATGTTGGGCATACACATGAGAATATCGATCAGGTTTTTAGCACAGTCTCAAGAGAGCTTAAATGCAAGGATGTGGAGACAATAGATGACTTGGTAAGAAGATGTAGTAGGCAAGTTGGTGGTCATAAGAAAAGTACAGTATGTGAGAGACTCGAAAGAATGTATGATTGGAAGAGCTTCATTCTACCTTTCATACAAACAGGTGGTGATGCATTGACAGGTCATACCAATCCACACTACTTTCATTTTTTTTTAAAAGATGAAAAACTCATAATGCAATGGCAACAGTATTCTCATGATACAAAATAGGAACCTGAAGAACCTTACAGTCTCTTAACTTCAATTCCTAGTAAGGAAAGATATCCAACATGGGCTCCTATACAAGAATTCAATGAGAGGTCTTACTGTGAAATAGAAGGATTAAAAGCATTTATTACATACAAAGAGGAAATGCTCCGAAAATATCCTAATTCAAAGCCTACTTGGAGAGAACGCACTACCATTATAGAACACACTACCACTGTAATTAACAAGACACGAAAATTAATAAAGGACCTTGAGAGAATGCGAGGCTAAAAGGATGTCAAGGAAGAATGCAATATATTCTAGCCAAATGTTCATAACGATTTGCGCCCAGCTCCAGTCTTTGAAAATGAATTTGTATCATTACTCCCACATCCATATTGTGGACCAAAGAAGAGAGAGTTTATGCCACAAGTAGATATAGAGGTCGATTGTTTTGTTGTGGTTCGTCGGCCATCGGATGATGAATATGAGAATGTGAAGTTTTGGGTTGCAAAAGTAGTTGATGTGCAAAGAGATGATCAAGGGAGAGCTACAACATTTATAGCAGTATGGTATGAGCCAAAAGGCAGGAAGGAGAATATGGATAACAACACATTGTATACTAATTGTATAATGAAGGAGTGGGTCCCAAATGATGATGCAGTCTCACAAGTTTCGACAGAGACAATCATAGTGTCTTGGCATTCAAGGGCAAAGAAATCAAAGAAGCACATGGGATATGAGGTAGGAGGAAAAATAAAAATACCACAGCAAAGTATTTTGCATATAAACGAATTTTTAAGGATGCTCGCCATGGAGGAAGTAGAAGGAGACATCGCAAATGAAGAATGTCCATGATTAAAGCTTTGTACTGAAGTCCATTGAAGGATTTTATTTGGGTACTAGGCAAGAAGCCAATTGACAACTATAATCATATATTATTAGACTAGTAGATGCAACTATACTGAGTCATCACCTGTTTTGCTGCAGACCAATGTTGCATTGAGGGAGCACCCAGATATTGACCTAGAAAATTAGCAGTACAAAGAATATCTGGTTGAGTGTTCAACTCAACAAACTATAGGCAACCAACAAGATTGGCATAGGGTTAATGTAAAACAACATCTTGAGTCGATCAAATATTTTTGATAGAGCTCACAAGGAGTGGTCGCAGAGTGAGCATTCATCAAGCCAAACTTTTGAATTGCATCTTGAATGAATTTTGTTTGTCGAAGTAGCAAAATTCCCTTATGAAGATATCGTTGAACTTGAATGCATCAAGATCAACCATATCAAATGCTGAGGGGAAGATTTTCTTAACATGTTGTAGGAAATCGAAATTGTTGGAAACAAGTATGGTGTCATCCACATAAAGAGCAAGGATGACAAAAACAACACCATCACATTTGACATATGAGTTGGGGTTAGAGAAACAAGAAATAAGACCTTGAGATGTGAGAAAATGATCAATTTTTATGAACCTGTATGAGCTAAGTGCTCTTACAGCCACCGCTAGAGTGGGCACAAGCAGAATTTGGCATGAAAGATTGGGCCACATCGGATTTGCAGTGCTGAAGTAGATGCAGAAGCAAGGTATGGTTGCTCACTTACCTACAGTCACAAGAATCAAAGAACTGTGTGAAGCTTGCATGATGGGTAAGCAACAGAGAAAGGCATTCCCACAAGAAAGCAAGAATAGAGCAAATGCTTCTCTAGAGTCAGTGGATGTTGACTTGTGTGGTAAGATGCCTACACAGGCCTTGGGGGGATCTTCATATTTTTAATTGATTGTCGATGACTATAGTGGGAAGATGTGGGTGTACTTTCTTCGTGAAAAGCTCAAGCTTTTGGTAAATTTAAAGAATGGCTACAGCTTGTTGAAAATGAAACAGGGAGAAAAGTGAAGAAAATCAGATTGGATGGTGGTGGTGAGTTTGTTTCTACAGATTTTGGAGATTTTTGCAAGAGCAAAGGGATCAAGCGACAAACGATGACACCACATACGCCTCAGCAAAATTTGGTTGTTGAATGCCGAGTGTGGACCACAGTGGAGATGGGGAGGTGTATGTTGAAAGGTGCTAGGCTTCCAAACCACTTTTGGGCTGAGGCTACCAATATTGCTGTTTAGATCCTTAATCGCAGCTATACAGAGACACTCAAAGGTAAAACACCACATGAGGCTTACACTAGTAAGAAGCCATATGTCTCCCACTTCAGAACATTTGGGTGTGAATGCTATGCACATGTACCAGACAAAGAGAGAAATAAGCTACAACCAAAAAGCACCAAATTATCTTCTTAGGCTATTGTGATGAGAAGAAAGCCTATAAGTTGTATGACCAAGAGGCAAAGAAGATCATAGCGAGCCATGATGTGGTGTTCAAGGAGTAGCCACATGCAGTGGAGACAGAGAAGAGCTCTTCCACTTTATCATCAAGTGAAGAGGTAATTCACTATGGACCTATCCCAAGAGCTATAAAGGAGGAGGAAATATCAGATGATGAAGGTATAAGTCACCAAATTATTGTTACAACATCGGAAAAGCCATTGCCGTGATGGGTAAGGCAACTCTATGACCATGATAACTAGATACCTATGTGTGTTGAGTAGCATGCAGATGGACCAAGGCGGTCTCAGAGAATCGAGGAGCAAAGGAGGGCTTCTGCTCACATAGCCAATATGGCCTTGATGGTTGAGATTATTGTAGAAGTAAATGAGCCTGCAAATTTGGAGGAAGCACTTGCAGACCGAGATTAGAAAAATGCTATGCAAGTAGAATATGATAGCATCATGAAGAATGAAACTTGGGAGCTAGTAGATCAACCACTTTTAGCCGGAAAAGTTATCGAGATCAGAGGCTAGAGACTAAGTATGGCTACGCTCAAAGGCCATAGAGAAAAGGAGATCACGAGGGTGAAGGGATGTCATAGGGGTGAACAAGGAATTAGAAGTGGAGGGAAGGGAAAGGGAGACTATGACACAAGGGGAAAGGGAGAGGGGGAAGAGAAGCATGTACATGATAGGAAGAGGAATGTTGAGATGTAGACATCAAGGGAAGTGAACCATACTTTATTGGAAAGAAGGGATGAGAGGGAAATATCAAAATACTAGCTAGGTGGCTTTACAAGAATGAGCGTGTCTCATCAAGGAATAGCCCCTTCCTTTTATAGCCAAAAGAGGGGGTCTCTCCACATTAATGTATCCTCCCACATGCATGGTGTGTGTGGAAAAGTCTCCCATGTTGGCTAGGTGGGTATGCACTCTCAATTGTGTGCGACAACCCTTTGCCTCAATTTTCCACATAAATCAAGCCCCATATCTCAAGTCTATGATACTCCCTTGGTCTCTTTCCAATTTTATAATATGTTCAAACCTCTAGGAGGACAAGTGGAGGGTTGGCACAAGGAATCTTGCCACCTCATCCTACTTTCCCCATTATTTAACTAGCTTTCTTGGTCCTTCTATACCTCCCCCACATGGGCCTATCCCATATGGAGGGAATAACTCAATATCATAGCCATCTCCACCCATTTTATATTGCTTCTCCCATGGACTTTGAGCCATATCTCACTTATTGCATCCTGGGTGGAGGGGTGGCACATGGAGGAGCCATGCCACCTTGCATTTTATAATATTACTATTATGGATTATCACACCTTATGGGTCCTCTTACATGGAAGGGTGGCACATGGTCATGCCCTACCACCTCAACCTTGGGCCCTATGCACACCATATTTTATTATACTATTGCCACATATACAAACACATATACATATTAATGCCTTTTTCCTTAGACAATTTTATCCATAACAGTTCCCCCCCCCTAGGTAGGGAATGCACAGCATTTCCATGCCTGGGACCATCACGCACAAAGAAAGGCTTGAGGTAACGCTTGTTGATCACCTTCTTGCCATATGGTTCATGCAGCTCCTGAACTTGTACAGACCCATTGCTACGGTCTTTGATGACTTTGTATGGACCAGCCCATAGTGGCAGAAACTTCTTATCCATTTGGTGGTCCAATCTGTTATCAAAGCATAGCACAACATCCCCCTCAGCAAAGTGTCTTACCCATCCTTTGCGAATCTTAGCATCCAATCGGGCCTTTTGTTGATTCTTTTGGATCTCTGTTTGGTGTAGTGCATGGCATCGGGTCTCATCTAACTTCTCAAGTTGTACCAATCTAGCCTCTACATGTTCATCTTCTGTCATC
The DNA here is from genome assembly GCF_047967505.1 of Dipteris shenzhenensis. Taxonomy (NCBI): domain Eukaryota; kingdom Viridiplantae; phylum Streptophyta; class Polypodiopsida; order Gleicheniales; family Dipteridaceae; genus Dipteris; species Dipteris shenzhenensis. The sequence goes on along the minus strand of NC_141622.1, from coordinate 10,667,763 downwards.
CTCTGTTCCTGTGCCAATCTCAAGGCCGGAATCTCTATCTCTAGTGGTAAAACTGCCTCAGTACCATACACCAACTCAAAAGGGGTGTGACCTGTAGATGTTTTATGAGTGATGTTGTAAGCCCACACTGCTTCAGTGACCTTCTGATCCCATTGGCTCCTATTCCCTGCGGCCATTTTTCCTATGGTTTTACAGAGGAGGCCATTGGTCCGCTCTGTTTGACCCATGGATGCTGGATAATAGATGCTAGAAGTGTGATGATCAATGCCCATGCGATCCATGAGTAACTCCACTGCTTCATTTAAGAATGGACTCCCATGGTCAGAGACTATCTCCATGGGTGTCCCAAACCTTGTGCAGATACGTTCAAAGATGAAATTTGAAACTGCCTTGCCATTTGCAGCAGAGAGGGCGATAGCTTCAGCCCACTTAGTGACATACTGAGTGGCTACCAAAAGATACTTCTTTTTGCGGGCAGTCATGGTCAAGGGAAACGGATGGATGGACATCACTGGGTGATGTTGCCCGGGATGCAAATCCTTCCTACCGAAGAATTGACATGGTTCACAAGTTTTGCAATACAAAGTGACATCCTTGAACAATGTCGGCCAATAGTATCCAGCATATAAAATCTTCTTAGCACTGGCATAGTGGCCTCCACAAAATCCATCATGATAATGCTTCAATACCTTAGGCACTTCATCTGCATCAATGGCCCATCTGAGTACCCCATCCATGCCTTGACGGTACAACACCCCATCAAGGAGGGTGTAGCGCCTACTATCTCTGCGGATCTTCTTTCTCTCATAGCTTGTACTTTCTGAAGGAAAGGAGAAAGCGGTCAAAAACTTATAGATACCACCATACCAAGGATCCCCAACTTCTATGGCTGCTACCAGGGTTACATCAAGGCACTCTTCTAAATCAATCAAAGCATTCTTCAAGTTGGAACAACCCCCTTTTACAATTTTGAAAGAAAAATCATATTCTTGTAGAACTGCCAACCATTTGGCCAACCGGCCCATGGGATTTGGTGATTGAAGAACCTGCTTTGCAAGACCAGTGCTAGTGAGTATAAAGAAGGACTTTCCAGCCACATAATGCTTAAATTTCTCAATGCAAAACACCAAAGACAAGGCATGCTTGTCAGCCTCTGAATAGCGTCGCTCAGTGTCGAGCAATTGTCGAGAAGCAAATCGAACGGGATACATGAACCGATCCTCCCCTTGCTGGAGAAGAATACCTGCCAGAGTGTGCTCACCAAACCCAGGATTGATATAGAAGGTCTTTGACCAGTCTGGATTGCGTAGAATGGGTTTTGAAGCCAGAGCATTCTTGATTTGTGCAAACCCATGATCACAATCCTCATTCCAAGAGAAATCAACCCCATCTTTTAATAGCATAGTCATGGGCCAAGTCAAAGCAGCATACTGATCAATGAAGCAGCGATAGTATCCTGCTAGATTGACAAATGAGCGCACCTGACGTTTGGTTGTAGGTGGGGAGAGTTTGAGGATGGCTTCTACTTTCTCGGGGTCAGGCTTGATGCCCTCGGATGAGACAACATGTCCCAATAACCTCCCTTGAGTGGCTCCAATGGTGCATTTCACAGGGTTGAGACTGCCATTTGCATCATTGACCCTTTGGAAGGCCAATCTAACCTTCATGATGTGCTCCTTACGTGATGAGAATATACAAAAATCATCTAAAAACACCTCCAATAAATCCCCCAAATAAGGAGCAAACACCATCTACATAAATCTTTGAAAGGTGGCAGGAGCATTGGTGAGGCCAAATGGCATTACTTTGAATGCAAATGTCCCCCAGGGTGTGGCAAATGTGGTTTTAAGCACATCTTCCTCGGCAATTCTGATTTGATAAAACCCAGAGTAACCATCACAGAAAGTATACATCTCATGACCACTTACCTTGTCAAGAATGAGGTCTTGAAAGGGCAGGGGATGATGATCCCTCTTGGTGGCAGCATTGAGTTTCTTATAGTCGATGCAGGCCCCGCCGCCACTTGTTGTTTTTCTTTGGGATGACTACCACTGGTGAAACCCATTCAGTATTGTGAACCGGAACAATAAACTCAGCCTCTACAAGCTTCTGCAACTCTAAGCGCAAAGCATCAGTCTACAGGGGCCCTAATCTTCGATACTTCTGAGCCACAGGTTTGGCATCAGGCTTCAGCTCTATCTTGTGCTTTATGGCAGTCACATGGCGAAGGTGGTGGTAGCTAGTTGCAAAGAGGTTAGGGAAATCTTTGAACATTTCAAGAAACTCATCTTTCTCACCTGGAGTGAGGTCTGGAGAAAGCATTGATTCGAGCTGTTGAGGACTAGCTGTTATCTTTTCTGCAGGTGGTAGGATCGGAGACACCCCCATCATGTAAACTTCCTCCTCTGAGAATTCGTCCCCCCCCGTCTGATTCTTCCATGGACTCAGACATCGAGGATGAGAGAGTATCACTGTCATGCTCCTCTTCTTCTTCCGGTTCCATGGCACCAGGTTGCACTGGGATCTTCTCCTTCGAAGCACCAAAAGACATGTGTCCTATCTTCCAATAGCTGACTGCATCACTCTTTCTCAACCATGGTCTCCCGAGTATGGCTGGGTAACTTATGCCTATATCTTCAATGTCCACTACATAGAAATTGACAGTGGTGGTCAACCCATTGACAGTGATGGGCAAATCCTCAATGACTCCCATGGTGGCGAGTCGTCGACCATCTGCTACCTTGATTCGAGTGGAGGAATGCCTTGTACATTTCAAATTCAATTTCTTCATGATGCGGGGCACCATGATATTACATGTAGCTCCCCCATCAACACACACATTTTTGACACGACAATTATCTATGATGACATCTACTGTGTGTGGGTGCCGATCAATTTCTTCAGAGATAGAAGATACCTCTCGTACCTTTCACTTTTTCTTGCTCTTCCTTGTTGAGAGACCTTGCTGTAGCTCACGTCTCACCTTAGGGCTTAATGCTATTAGTTGAGGGAGTGTGATGCTTAAAGACTGATGAGCAAGGTCCTGAATGACCGAATAGTCCTCTTGCCTTGAGCCAATGGGAAAATCCGAGGGTGACCACTTACTCCTGCGAGATCTTTTAGTCTTCTCTGTTGGTGGGTCTGCCATCTCAGCATCTGAGGGCTCTGAGAAGGACACCTTCTTCCTGGGGCGGCCCGGTCCACGGTTTGGAGAGGGGTCCGAGGTAGCACGAGTTCTTTTCCCGAGATCAAGGATCTCCACATCAGAATCCTCAGTGCCCGACTCACTTAGAAGATTCACCCTTGGAATATTGGGGCATTCTGTGCGATAATGACCCTTCTGGTGGCACTCGTAGCATACAACATTAGCATGATCTCTTGGAGGGCGGTTGGCTTGATTTCTGATGCCCACCATCTCAAGCCGAAGATCATTCAGGGCCTTGGCTAGGTCATTGACTCCAGGTTCTGTTGCAGGGGGGGCCTCTTTAGTTGGAGGGGCCACGGGAGTAGAGAGGAGGGGGGCTCGTGGGCGAGGCTGGGGAAATCTTCGAGGCGGAGGATGAGGATATCCACCTTGTTGAGGGTAAGCATCTAAGGGAGGACCATACATCTGAGGTGGAGGCGGTGGATACATCCCTGATGAGGGGTGGGGGTATGCCCCTGAGTTAGACCCCCTAGGTTGTTGTTGCAGGAATGGAGGGGGATGCGGAGGGACAATCGTCTTCTTTGAAGCGGGGTCAGACTGAACTTTGTCAAACTTTTGAGCAATCTCATGTGCTTACACCATAGTTTCTGGATTCTCCCATTTAAGCTTGAGGCGGAATTCATCACTCGCTCCTGCTACAAGGTAGCCCAGCACATGCTGAGTCATTCCAGCTCGAAACCCGGCATTGTCCTCCTGTGTGGCAATCAAACGGTCCAGGAGCACGGCCGCTCGATCCACATATCGACGCGCCGTCTCACCTTCTGACTGCTTCAAATTTGCCACCTGTAAAATCCTCCCAGCATATCAGTAGTTCGTCACCATGAATCATCCATGGTGTGTCATTCCACCCGTCATCACCATCAATAATGCACTGGACAATAAGCCGTTGAAGGTCGACATGAAGATCAAGGAAGGCATCTCGTGCATTGGTAGCCGTAAGGTGCGGAGGAACAGGCACCAATTCCTTAAACGCGTCGAGAAGTGACATAAATGTCCACCCTTCTCGTGAGGCGTGTGTTCGTGAAATGAGCTTGGAGAAGTTCTGAATTGGCAATCTAGCAAGAGATGTGGATAGAGCACATAAAATGAAATATTTTTGCTTTTTACAGCAAGAGCAAACTCCTTATGGTTAGAGAGTTACAGCTCCCGCAATTTCAATATATGAACAAAAATCATTACATTTTTACCACTTCCAACTTGTTGGCCCAATGATAAGACTTTCTTTTGTGAAGGGGGAGGTCTTGGGTTCCAATCCTACTCTTTAATAAAAAGAGAGGAGAGGAGAGGAGAAGGAGAAGAGAAAGAGAAAGAGGAGGAGAAGAAGAGAGGAGATAGGGGGGACGCGGGATCTGCTGTTACTCTTTTGCAGGGGCTCAGGAAACAGTCCGCGACCAGAGCAGTCCAGAGAACTGTCGTGCAGAAAACTATCCGCAACCAGAAGTCACGACAGTCTAGAGAACTGTCGCACAGAAAGCTGTCCACAACCAGAAATCGCAACAGTCCAGAGAATTGAAGTGCAGAAAACTGTCCGCAACCAGAAGTCGCAGCAATCCAGAGAACTGTCGCGCAGGAGACGCACGAATCGAATGCATGCGCAGTAGCTTAGAAAGAGCACAGATGGTATAGTTTTGTTGATGTAACCCATACGAATAGAAGATTCGCCACCAGCCGTGGAGATTCGTATCCCAGCAGCCACACCAAAACTTTTAGCTAGAAAAGTTATCGAGACCAGAGGCTAGAGACTAAGTATGGCTACACTCAAAGGCCATAGAGAAAAGGAGATCACGAGGGCGAAGGGATGTCATAGGGGTGAACAAGGAATTAGAAGTGGAGGGAAGGGAAAGGGAGACTATGACACAAGGGGAAAGGGAGAGGGGGAAGAGAAGCATGTACATGATAGGAAGAGGAATGTTAAGATGTAGACATCAAGGGAAGTGAACCATACTTTATTGGAAAGAAGGGATGAGAGGGAAATATCAAAATACTAGCTAGGTGGCTTTACAAGAATGAGCGTGTCTCATCAAGGAATAGCCCCTTCCTTTTATAGCCAAAAGAGGGGGTCTCTCCACATTAATGTATCCTCCCACATGCATGGTGTGTGTGGAAAAGTCTCCCATGTGGGCTAGGTGGGTACGCACTCTCAATTGTGTGTGACAACCCTTTGCCTCAATTTTCCACATAAATCAAGCCCCATATCTCAAGTCTATGATACTCCCTTGGTCTCTTTCCAATTTTATAATATGTTCAAACCTCTAGGAGGACAAGTGGAGGGTTCGCACAAGGAATCTTGCCACCTCATCCTACTTTCCCCATTATTTAACTAGCTTTCTTGGTCCTTCTATACCTCCCCCACATGGGCCTATCCCATATGGAGGGAATAACTCAATATCATAGCCATCTCCACCCATTTTATATTGCTTCTCCCATGGACTTTGAGCCATATCTCACTTATTGCATCCTGGGTGGAGGGGTGGCACATGGAGGAGCCATGCCACCTTGCATTTTATAATATTACTATTATGGATTATGTACAACACACCTTATGGGTCCTCTTACATGGAAGGGTGGCACATGGTCATGCCCTACCACCTCAACCTTGGGCCCTATGCACACCATATTTTATTATACTATTGCCACATATACAAACACATATACATATTAATGCCTTTTTCCTTAGATAATTTTATCCATAACACCACCTAATAGAAAGGTTATTGGAACCAAGTGGGTTTGGAAGGTAAAGTACAAGGCCGATGGGACTTTGGAAAAGTACAAAGCTAGATTGGTTGCACAAGAATTTTTGTAGGTTGAAGGGTTTGATTTTTAGGAATCTTTCACTCCAACTGCCAGAATGGCCATTATTCGCACAGTACTATCAGTGGCTACTCATAAAAAGTGGCCAGTTTATCAAATGGATGCTAAATTAGTATTCTTGAATGGTGACCTCAAGGAGGAGGTGTATGTGGCTCATCCACCTGGGTTTGAGGCCCCGCATTCTGAGAACAAGGTCTATAAGCTAAAGAAGGCTTTGTACGGGCTAAAATAGGCCCAAGAGCATGGTGCCAATGGATAGACAAATTCTTTCATAAATGAAACTTCAAAAGATGTGCCTCAGATGCTAACTTGTATGTGTACAGGAAAGGTGGAAAAACTGCTATTATTGTTCTATATGTGGATGATCTCCTTATTACAGGTGACTATGAAGACATGATCCAGCAAACTAGAAAGGCATTGAGCACGGAGTTTGAGATGAAATACTTAGGCTTGATGCACTACTGTTTAGCAAGAGCTAGGAAAGATCTTCATCTCTTAGCAAAAATATGCAAGGTACATCTTGAAGGCATTTGGTATGTCCGAGTGCAAGGAGATGGCTACACCTATGGAGGTAAATGCAAGGTTGTCTATGGAGGATGCCTCACCACCAGCAGACATCGGGAGGTACAGGAAGTTGGTTGGAAATCTCATCTATCTGTGCAACACCAGTTTTGCTATGGCATTTTGAGCAAGTTCTCCAATAAGCCCCGGGAGAATCATTGGAATGTAGGGATATGGGTTCTCAGGTATGTAAAGGGCACTCTTGATTATGGCATCACCTATGGTACAGGCACTTCCTTGGCTAGTCACTGTGACTTAGATTGGGGCTGGAGATGTTGATTCCAAGAAATCAATTTTCTGGATATTGTTTCTCTTTAGGTTCAGGTATCTTCTCTTGGATCAGTAAGAAACAACCAAAAGTAGCATTGTCTTCTACCGAGGCTAAGTACAAGGTAGCATGTTTTGGTGCATGTGAAGCAGTGTGGCTGAGGAGGATATTATGGCACATGGGAGTGCAATAGAATGAAGCAACTGTGCTAAGGTTCGATAATGAAAGTTGCAAGGCCATTGCTAAAAATCCAATGTTTCATGCACGCACTAAACATATAGAGATTTAGTATCACTATGTGTGTGATTTGATTGAGGATGGGATAGTGGAATTGGTCTACTATCCAACAGAGCAAAATGGAGTAGATATCTTCACCAAGGCACTCGGGAAGGATCAGCTTCAAGGTCATCTTCAGAGACTCGGCATTGGGTCAAGAAGGTAGTTCTCCTACGGGTGGACATTGAGGGGGGCTGCTAGATATGATCAATGCCCCACCCTTCTAGTAACCACCAGTGGTCTAAGGTGCTCAAGTTGTAAGGGCCCCATATGAGGAGAAGCCATGTGTGAGCTCGGAACACTAGATGGATCCTGACTTGCATGTCAGATGAGGTCTATCAATGAGACCATTGATGGTAGAAAGGTGATTGTCTGGGAGCTCATTATTATTGTTGGGGCCTGGAGCCCCCGAGGCAATGGTACAGGGAATATTCCCTAAATATTCCATGAATGACTAGTCGGTTCCACTGACTAGTTTGACTGGTCGGCTCCACCAACTAGGTTGACTGGTCAACTCAACCGACTACGTTGATCCGACTATCACCCTCATAGCTATAAAGAGGTGACCTCCCTAGTCCATTGTATCAGATCAGATCTTCCAACTAGTAGCTCTTCACCTAGTATCTTTCTAGATGAAGCCATCATCTGTACTACATCAGTATTGAAGGAAAAGTTTGTTCCTCTCTAGTTTGTTGTGTACTCTCTATTCTTTGTTCAATTTTTGCTCACTGCGCCGTGTAATTTAACATATTCTGGAAAATTTTTCTTCTCCCCTCCCTCATTCTAGGGCCTCTACCCCCCAGTGTGTTGGTCCAGCCTGCCAAATCACTCAAATTTGAACCAAATCCCATGCATTTTCCCTCTTTCCCCTCTTTCTTTGCTCCTTCCTGCTTTGGCCTACTTGCTGCAGCTCCTCTTTCTCTCTGCCCCCCTCTCCCTCTCCTTTGCCTCTAGTGGAGCTACTCTATCCCTCTCCTTCTCCCTCTCTTGTGCCTTTGTTGATGTTGCTCTGTCCCTCTCCTTCTCCCTCCCCTGTGCCTTTGTTATTGCTGCTCTATCCCTCTCCTTCTTCCTCTTTTGTGCCTCTGTTGGAGCTGCTCTGTCCCTCTCCTTCTCCCTCTCTTGTGCCTCTGTTGCTGCTGCTCTGTTCTTCTCCTTCTCCCTCTTTTGTGCGTCTGTTGGAGTTGCATTGCCTTGTGTAGGAGTCCCATTCTTGCTGTTGCAACCTCTGCAAGCATGGTGAGGAGAAAGGCTACAAGATCATGCAATGCAGTGGCCTCTTGTGTCTTCCACAACACCAGAAATGCATTGGATGAGTGGATCCCTTGCACCTACAGCTTAAATGATTGGATAGTGATGAAAGGATCGGCCAAAAGTCCACATAATCTTCCCAAGAGCAAGAGAGGTGACATCTTGCATGGTGGAAGGGGCGCATCTTGAAGTTCAAGTTTGGGAAGAAAGGATGGCTCGCAAAAGTGCAACATGTTTACATGGGAAAAGATACGTGGCTTCCTCCATCATTCAATCAATCTAGGATACCATCACACTGTGAGCCTTTCTATCTATGTACCTTTTTCACCTGTAAGTGTAATGAGTCCATTTGGAAATTTTGTGTTTGGTTTCTAAGAGCTCTTATTCATGGTGGCAAATGTTTTCCCTTCGGACCTCGAGGAGTGGGAAATAGTTGAATCATTCATAGGCAAGTTCACTGTAATTCTGCTACAATAACTCTTTGCTCTCCTACAGGAGCTTTTTCCCTCTTTCTTTTCCTTCTCATATAGGATACAACTGCTCTTTCCTCTCCTATAGCTATTGTTTTTCCAACAGGCATGGTCTTGAACACAGTGACACAAGATGGTAATGTTGTGAGCTCTAGTGTGTTTTGGAGGCATGGTCAGGAAGAAAGTGACACAAGCTAGCAATATTGTGAGCTCTAGTGTGTTGTAGAGACATGGTCAGGAACAAAGTGACCAATGTGGCCAAATATGGCAATATTGTGAGCTCTAGTGTGTTCTAGAGGCATGGTCAGGAAGAAAGTGATAGAAGTTGACAATATTGTAAGCTCTAGTGTGTTCTAGAACATGAAAAATGCATTGGATGACTTGAACTTACAGATTGACTAACTAGATAGTCATGGAAGGTTTTGCCAAGGGTCCACATAAGCTTCCCAAGAGGAAGGATGTATTTCTTAGACTATGTACCGTTCTTGCCTATCTTCTCTACAAGATCCTATTTTAACATAGGAGTGGGAAGTAGTGGAATCGTTGATATAACTTACAATGGGCTGTCTGTAAGTTATGTGCAAGAATACCTTTTAGTCATGGAAAACAAAATGTATATTCCTTCAACTTTACTTGAAATGGTGAAATAGCAGGCAAGAATCTAGAGAAATGCATGAAAATGTCCATTTTATCCCTCGTGCAACATCAAACAATGTGTTTGACTAGTACAAGCTGTCCATAAATTATAGGTTGGGCATTTTGGAATTCGCATAGGTTTTCTTCATGACTTGGAGGACATTAAAAGCATTGATGAATTTTATTTTGACGGTCTTATTGTGTGGTTTTGTGTCCAAAGTTTTCACGTAATATGTATAAAGTTTTCATGCCTAAAGTTTTCATGTCTTAAGTTTATAGTTTATACCTATTTGCCTTGCTTGCATCATTAAAGGAGACAATGCCATGATGGTAAGCATCATATGTATTGATTTATATTTTATGGAAATTTAATGTAATGTGCTTTGTTAGGTTTGCTAATGTAATGGTTGTTGAATTGATGCAGGAGGCATTTGAGATCTCTCATCGGTGCACTATATTAGTCGAGCAGGAGGATATGTTGTGGTCTTCCACATCCAATTTTTAGAATGGCCTACTTAACTACTAAAGTGCATCAAAGTATTGATAGCTTGATCATTGTGATCCACATCACATGGCTTCCCCTACTGCATTGTATCCCATTGGCAATGGTGTAAAAAACTTTGTGCCTGGCTACCCTGAGAGGAGAGCCTTAATGGTATTAGTATTAGGATCTTACTTGGGGATTTTAAAAGCCTCTTTTTTCTATGTATTAGAGGTAGCAAAGAGGAGGTATAGGCTATGAAGAGTCTTTGTATTTTAATGGAGAGATTATAATACAAAAATGTACATTTTATCACATTCTCTTCCTTGCAAGATGCCATGTCATAAGCAATAATTTTGATTGAGTCATGGTTGGAATTTTGAATGTGTTGTTAATTCAATATAAGCTAATGTCACCTTGAATTGTAGAATATTGAATACACCACCTCCAAGTTTGTTGTGTAGAGAGGTGAACCTTTTAGATGCAAACTTGTCCCTTTTCCTTCATTTGTATCCAAAGTAATTACAAATTTATGACCCCCTCAACTTGTGACTAATTTTTGAAGGTCTTCTACATTGAATTTGAACATTCGGGTTTCCAATCAAATATCATAGAGGTACTCATGCTCTCGAATTTGAACTGAAAAAATTTGCAATCAGAGTTATATCACAAAAGTTATAGCAATTTTACTTTTCTCTTCATATTCCATGCAATTAAGTTCTATTACTTGTATATGTTTTTGTAAAATTAACTTAGGAAAATATTATGAATATTCCAAGTCAAAATAATACTCTCGACCAAGTTTGATAATTTTGGTGACCATTTTTGGAGAATGTAGGAGGAAGTTGACAACGGTGCAAAAGACAAAGTTGGTCAGGACATCATGGGGTGTCCAAAAATGTAGGAGCCCGCCATGGCACGAATTCACCCTCTAGATGGCCAAATTCACACCGTGGCAGGTTTGTGCATTTTTGGACACCCCATGATGTCCTAACCAACTTGCCTTCTACACTGCGGTCAAATTTATTTGCCAAAAATGGACATCAAAATGGCCAAAGTTGTCAAACTCCTTCATCTACCTCTTCAAAATCTATATTTCTTCGTAGGAAATTATGAAGTGCATCAATCCTTTATAAGGTGATATAGTAACCAACCTAAAAATTAAAAATAAAAGATACATGGACATAGGCAACCTCCATGACTAAGAAAACATAGAAAATGAAAATTTTAGATTCCTCTTCAAAATATATATTTTCTCATGTAATGCATCAAATTATTTCAAGGTGATTTAGTGATACGAAATCAAATATTTCATTGACATAGCTAAGCTAAAAGGTGGCTCCAAAGGCAAGATAAACAAAGAAAATGAAAATTTACAAGGTGATGTAGTGGAAGATCAAAGTCCTTTGGATTAAATTAAAAATTACATTGACATAGCCAACCTACAAGGTTCCTCCAAAGCATAAGAAATTATATAGAGAATATATTGCCTAAGGGTCTTACCAGAGCTGTGCTACAAGGCACATAAGTTTTCATATTGACCAACCTTCATTTGCTAAGTTACTTTGTAAAATATTTTCTTTTCCATGTTTATCTATGTTGAAGTTGATGCATCTATAAAGACACATGGATTTCAATTAGGTAGATGAAGGAATTTGACAATTTGGGCCATTCCAATGTCCATTTTTGGCAAATCTTGAAGGAATTTAACCACGGCACTGAAGATAAAGTTTGTTGGGATGTCATGGGGTGTCCAAAAATGTAAAAACCCACCACGGCGCAAATTTGGCCATTTGGAGGGTGTCCAAATGGCCAAATTCGTGCCATGGTGGGTTTTTGCATTATTAAAATGGCCAAAGTTGTCAAATTTCTTCATCTACCCCTTCAAAATCTATATTTCTTCATAGAAAATCATGAAATGTATCAATGCTTTACAAGGTGATGTAGGAAAATCTTGACAAATTTTGGTTTTTAGACACTCCATCTAATCAATGTGGTGCCATGGTCAAATTCCTTCTACATATATATTGAAATGGCCAAACTTGGCAAACAACATTTTATTGACTTGTTACATCAAAATGTGATATAACTTTTGTGTGCAAGTTGATATAAAAAAAGATGAATATAAAAACAACAGATAATTAAAATAGATATAACAAAAGATTCACCATTTGGCCATAGATACATGAAATTTTTTGCTTTAGATAGAAGAATATTATTAGAAATAGGTGTTTGTATTTCAAATTGTATTACAAAGAGGCTTCATAGCCTATTTCTCTTCTTCTTTAACTCTATACACCAATAATAGGGTATTTGAATCCTTGACTAAGTCCTTAGAAAGACAGCTATGCTATTTGGAATCTCACATTCAACTCGTAAGTTCTTATAATCTCATGTACAACACATTGGAATGAATCATGTAGGTTGCCTTGGGTCAATACTGTGAATTCTCCATGCCTTCTTGTTCCAAATGGATAGATTCTCCATTCCTGCTTGCTACTACACACATGAAGAAACATCATTTTAGAAATTTAAATTTAAATATATGTAATGCATCATGTGAATTCTTCTTCTTCAATAAATTTTTGGACTTCAAGACATACATTAGTAGCATCACAAGCTCTAGGCATCTCGTTTGCATCACCATTCTCGTCAAGTCCTGCATCACCTCCAAAACAACTTGCTCATGCATGACTTTGTGTCTTTCGATATGAACAATCCATATCATCCATGCCCACCATTCTCACATCATCCTCCATGAAGGTCTTGAAAGAACAACTAAGGGAACCTTAGCAAAAGCAATGCACCACTGTGGATAATCCAAAGTAAGAAATTACATTGAAACACTATGAAATTAACATTTTATCTCATATTCTCCTCTTTAGAGCACCTACTGAGGTTCAAGATGCTTCTTTTCTTGAAAAAAACAATCATGGATTACATATTGATCCTACAAGTGTACGGTCACATGGTAACATGGGAGATCTCGTCAAATGGTGCCATCAATAGTCGCAAAGTTTACAGAGACTATGATAGGCCATGATAGAAGGTAGGTGATGTTTGAGGAGGGATGAGAAAGACCATGAATGATTACGAGGGAGGAGAAGCAAGTAGAGGACTAGGTGTCAGGATGAAGGTAGACAAATATGCATGAGTAGGAGGAGTAGAAGTAATAGGAGTAGGTGTGAGCATGAGGAGTCAAGATGAGCTTGGGAGGAACGAGGAGTAGGCATGAGCATGAGGGAAGATGAGAATGGATGAGCATGAGGGAGGAGGAGGAGCAAGAAAAAGAAGTAGGGGGGGCAAGAGGAGGACGCATGTGGGAGGAGGGAGGAGGAGGAAAAAGCAGCAGGGGGAGGAGGAGGATGCATGTGGGAGGAGGAAGTGTGTGTGGACAAAGGGAGGAGGAGGGGGGGAGGGAGGAGGGAGGCAATGAGAGGGAGGAGGAGGAGGAGGAGGAGGAGGAGGAATGGGATGTGTGGAAGAGGAGGGAGGAGGGAGACAAGGAGGAGGATGGGAGGAGGAGGGAATTCAAATTCGAAATTCAAAATTCAAAAGTTTGACTTTGGAGGATGGGGGGAGGAGGGAGAGAGAGGGAATTCAAATTCGAAATTCGAAATTTTGACTTTGGGAAAAGTGCCCCCTCCTAGGTGTAAGAGGTAGGATCAACTGGGCTTAACCCACCTAGGTAGGGGGGGTTAGGACTCCCTTGGACCCCACAAGAGGACTTGCATTAGGCCTAATCCATTTCTTAGCCCATTCCTTATGAGGCCCTTTTAGGACCCCATTTCTCCCCTAATGAGGAAAGCCTTTGACACGAGTATAGACATCACTGCCATTATGCATCAGGAAAATACATGTGTGTCAAAGATTGCAACAATGAATGAGAACACAATTGTTGCTCAAACAATATAAAAGTCGAAATACGCCCAAAAAAGATAAAACATGTGACGAGAGTATGCTAAAAATAGCATACACGTGAAGAAAAGCACTATGAGCTTGTTGATCACAAAACCAAGATATTTTTTGTAAAAAGAACTACAAGCATGCCAATCAGGAAACCAATACATTTATCACAACTAATACATTTATCATGAAACCAGTATATCCTTGGAGAAAAGAACTACCGTGTGTCGATCACGAAACCGAGACAAGAGTAGTCGACATAAAAAATGACGTAACTTTTCGCTCTGAAGTCTGAACAGGGCATGTAATAGCTCAAAATGAAGAGCACGACAAGATAACTTTCTCAAATTCGCACTAGAATGCCTCCAAAAAACCACATCAGGCTAGAGATATCAAAATCAACAAGAGAAAATAAGCAATGAGATACTGAAAGTGCTATGTAATGAAATCAACAAGTAATAAATACTTCTTGTCTTTCTTTGTTGGAGTGAGCATATAATAGCAAGACCACTGATACCATGTCGAGAGAAGAAGAAGAGATGATAGGCATGCCAAATAGACTCCAAAATACTGATTCATATTGATCACAAGTTACACATACATAGGTAATAAGTCCTAGTTCAAGTTAGAATGAACTATATATAGCTCTAACAAGACGTGGTTGTAATCACTCATTTCCATGCACTCTAGCACTTGTTAAGATATTGAGCTCCACTCATGATATGCCAGAGTGACCATTGTGCATTTATGTCATCGAGTTGTTAGCTATAGATGCGGTTGGTACACTGCCCATGAATAATAGCTGGATGACAGCTATCCTTATGTACTCTAGTTTGTGGCTTAGTTAGTATGCCACCTTAGTTAGTTGAGTTTGGTTTGAGACCCTCATATAGGGTTCTTCTATTTCTTTGTACTAGAGTTCTTTTGGCTTTCACAACTAAGAAGAGGAAAACTGTTTTCAGCCTCCACCTTTGTGTGTATTCCCCCATTGTGTGTGAGAAAGCCGCAAGTGAGACTCCTTCCTTCTCTCCCACTATCTTCACATGGTATTTGAGCCTGGTTCGTGGTAAGGAGCTCAAGAAAGCAAACCAAGTTCGCGGTGTCCTAGTAAGAGGACCAGTGTTGCTTTCCTTTCTCGAATTTGGGAGAAAATCTATGCAGGTAGCAGAGCCGGAAGTGCAAGAATGCACTGTCTTAGATTGATATGCCCTTCGCGGTGTGGCGAGAGGGCTTCGCCCTCACCCACAGCATATACTGCCCTCTCACCACACTGGTCCTCGGTGACTTTATTTTTCTGATTTGAGGCCATTTCGAGGCCCATTTTAAAGGCAGAAGTTCTTCGTAGGCTCTCAAAAAAAGGCCCTCTTTTTGTTGTGTGACCACTGCTCTGTAGGTTGGTGAAAAGTTGCCATAGAGATTGCATCGTATGCCTGTGCACAGAAATATTGGGAGTTATATAATCATCCTTATTTCCTGTTCATGCAAAATCATCACTAGGAAGTGACTGTGTGGTCAAATACCACTTTCGTCAGTTTTGCAGATTTGCCTGTGTGAGGCAGAAGCTATTTTTTTTGCAATGACAGAATTTTTTGCAGTGTTCTATAATGGCATCTGATCCTCTTTCACAGATTGTCACTGGAAAGCTTGACAAGAACAACTTCGAAGCATGGAAGTTCAGAATGACGAATTTTCTTATAGGAAAAGGCTATTGGGAGTTCATTATAGGAAATGAAGAAGAACCAGTTCTTCCTAATGTTCCCAATCAACAGGAAATGCAAGCATTTAAAGGATGGCATGAGAGAGCTAGAAAAGTTATGTATTGGCTATCTATCAGTATTTCAGATTCTATGATTGTGCATATTCAGGATGCAAGTGTGCCAAAGGAGGCATGGGATACTTTGGCAAAAATGTACAGCACAAATACGCAAGCCAGGAAAATGCAGCTCAAGTAGGAGTTGCACAATGTGCAGAGAGAAAATATGAGCATCAATGACTACCACATGAATGTGAAGAAAATTGCAGATTCACTTGCTTCCATTGGGTCGCCAGTGGAAGATGATGATTTAGTTTCTGTGACCTTGAAAGGTTTAGGAAAGGATTATGCATAGTTCCGGACATCCATTGCCATCCATGAAAAATTTCCTGATTTTGAGGAGTTGTTTGCTCTTCTAATTTCTGAAGAGCAGAGAAATGGTGGTGCATCTTCTTCAGCAGGAACTTCAAAAGAAACTGTCTTCTACTCAAATGCTGAAAGAGGTAGAGGTAGAGGTAGAGGAGGCCGATCTGGAGGCTGTGGTAGAAATCAAAATATGCAGCAAACTCAAGAAAACCAGTCCTATGGAGGAGGACACGGTAACTCTAGAGGCAGGGGGAGCCAAAGAGGCCGTGGTGGATTGCAAAGAGGTCAAAATGCAAACAGCAATGTTGAATGCTATTATTGTGGTAAAATGGATCATATGGCTAAAGACTACTACAAAAAGCAGAATGACATCATGAATGGAAAATTGCAGCAAGGGAATTATGCATCTTCTAGTAGACAAGGTGATGATAGAAATGAGCATCTGCAACACATGACCAATTTTGTGACAAGTGCAAAAGAAAGCAATGATGTGTGGTATGTTGACTCAGGTGCATCAAACCACATGACAGGTCATGCAGAATGGATACAAGATGCAAGGAAAATGGAAAGACCAAGATTTGTGGAGACTGGTGATGATACTACACATCCTATTGTGCAGATTGGTAAAATTCCTTTGTCTATGCAGGATGGGAAAAAGAAATACCTGTCTGATGTATTTCATGTCCCAAACATCACCAAGAACCTGGTTTCTGTTGGTCAAATGGTTGAGCAGGCCTCATCATTCCACATCATCAGCCATGTGATCACACAATGCCACCTTGGCATACCTCCTCAACCTTGCCACATCACCAATCCCTCCACCTCAATTTGCCACGTCAATCTACCACCTCATGAATGCCATCTCATCATGCCACATCATGCCCAGTACCACATCATGACCATGCAGGAAGAGACTATATTACCACATCATGACCATGCATGGTGCCACATCAGCCAGATGTATACACATGACGATGTGCGATGCATACAATACCTCGATCGAGGTACATATGCTGGGTGAGGCATACAATACCTCGTTCGAGGTATGTGACCGAGGACACCTAGGGATACCTTGATCGAGGTTCACACATACATGCGCAATGCACTCAATACCTCGATCGAGGTATAAGGTCTGATCGCGGCTCTGGGCATAGCAGACCTCTCCACCAAAACTAAGCCAATTAGTATCAATCTTAGCACCTCTCCACCAATAATAATGAAGAGCAATCTAAGAGCAATCTAGTGGATGAGTTGAGGCTCTCTATAAGACACCACCTTTTGGTTCATTTCACCCATTCTCAGCCATTCTTGCCTCCTCATTACTTTGTCACACCTTCCATCCTACTTTCATTGAGAATGGGTTCTCAAAGCCGTAGAGCTAGTAGACGTGAAAGATGTAGGAACCCCCCCCCAAATCTCATTGACGAGGAGCGCAAGCGGAAGGCTCATGAGCGCAAGAGAGCCTCTAGAGCTCGAGCTCGTGCTGCCACCACTGATCCACCTCCAGCTCTACCTCTACATCCCACCTCCACCCCCACCCCCACCTCCATTGTCCCCCCATGCTCATCCGCTCCCCTACCTCTAGCCTCCGCCCTTCCCCTAGCCACCTACATTTTGGCCTCCACCTCTACCTCTTCCCCCTCCACCCTCCCCCCTCCCCCTCCCCCTCCCCCTCCCCCCGCTCCGCTTGGCGCCTCCCTTCCCCCGTCCACCCTACCATCTCCCATTGATCCCCTTGCCCCACCTTGCAGCAGCAGTGTTGCTTCACGACGTGACTTGCCGAAGTCCACTATCCGTCGTCGTACTAGCAAGATTGTGCAGTCTTTTTTTTGTGACCTCACGCCAGCTTTGCAGTCTTCTCTTCTTACGTCCCTGATTGATCACCCTGACTTGGTAGAGTGTAGGAGGCTTGCTGGTCTTGGTGCACGTAGAGATAGGGTTGTATCTAGCGAGGTCCTTAGCAGTGTTCGACGTTCCTATGCTTCTATTAAGCATAGGAACTCCAGTGATGCCTTGGCAGCACGTCGTGCTATTGTGGCTGCCATTAGTAGACCTCATATGATAGGCCATGTGCGTACCGCTTCACGTCTTCTTCAAATTGCACCGCGCACATTGCGAGCAGGCATCATTAGGAGGCAGAGTCTAGAGGATAGTGAGACTGATGCTCTTTGGGCTTCGAGTGGTCGTGCACCTCGCAGCAATCAATTGTTGGATGATTCCACTGGATGATTCCACTAGGTCCTTCATACAACAGTTTTGGGAGGAGCATTGCAGAGCATCCCCGGTGTTCAAGAAGGCATTGCGGAAGAGGGTGTCATGCGGTGTGTACATTGAGCATGGTGCATGTTTTTTGGAGTGTACCCAGACTGAGTTGTACACTCAGTTTGTAGAGGCGCACCCGGAGTTCAAGATTGGGCAGAGGTCATTTGAGCGATGCAGGCCATGGTTTGTGCGATGCTCTTAGGAGCGTGACACATGCTGTTGTCGCTACCATGTGTATCACGTATTCCGTTCCCTTGATGGTCATAGGGGAGTGGTTCCTACTAGCCCTCGCGACTTCATTCATTCCATATTGTGTACACGAGATGGTGATGCTTTATTCCACTCCCTTGATTGTGTGGAAGGCACGTGTACTTTGTGTGGTGACTTTGCTAGAGTGCCACGAGTTGCACTAGATACTTGTGATGTGTAGATGGTTCGTTGGCAGCAGTATGAGTACTGTACCTTGACATTAGATGGTGGTGCACAGTCGAGGAGGTTGCAGCTTGTGGGGAAGGAGACACCACGTGTTGTATTCATTGACTGTTTTCGAGGGAAGCTGTACCACTACATACGCCACTCGCACACTGCGAAATGGGAGGATCGTCAGTTTCGTGCATGTTTGAGGACATTTCCTATAGGGGTGGTTGTCTCAGTGGTGGACTTTGCAGAGAATTACACCTTTGCACCACAGCATGAGATCCAATCGGAGTATTATTTCTCCGAACAGGTGACGTGTGATTGAGTATTGATTTTTTCCCCGCCTCATTATATTGAATTATTTCAATAGTCATATTTTTTTTTCAACGCCATATTGCAGGTTGCTATATTTGTGCACATTAGCTATCGTCATGCACAGGCTCATGTGGATGGCATTGATAGCACCATGGACTCACGCATCATTGTGCGAGAGTATCACTTCTACATTAGTGATGATCGATCGCATGATGCCCATTTTGTGCAGCATTGCTATTCGTTTCAGTCGCGTGGCGATAGGGTGGTGAGCCGGTATTTTTGGTGCGTGGACATTGGGAGTCTTGATCGGTCGAGGCCTTTTGATTGTCGTTCTGTGCCTGGCACTCTTGATTTCCATTCCATCAGGAGCGTAGGTGAGTCTCACCCCGCGATCTTTTCTCGACGGTTTGCATGTTTTTGCTCTACATGCATTGATGATGATTGGGGAGGGTGCTCCATGATACCATGGGCCGATCCATGGGTACGGCGAGTGCTTTCTCCCTTCCAGCCTTGGGAGGAGATACATGATGATCAGGATGCGGGATTCAGTTCCTCTAGAGATTATGACCAGCTTACAGATATTTTGCGTATTGGTGATATCTTCGCGGTTATTGCTTCGGAGGGCAATGAGGAGGGTGTGGATTATTACTTGTTGCGATGCTCTATGCTGAAGAGTGTGCTGAATGAGGATACAGTGGATGGGCATGGGATGCACTTCAATGCTCATAGCATGATCGTAGGTGGCCACTATTTTCAGCAGATACAGAGGCGTGGTCGCTATATTGAGTTCCAGGAGTACATGGCGGATCGGGAGGCATACATGTATTCTCATCTTGTTGTTGGGATCAAGATTACTTTGAGTCATGTTCGCACTCACGAGGCGACGTCCACTCCACGATGGCGCCTTGCAGTGGCGGATCACGAGAGCATACTTGCAACTATTGGCATGAGAGCTGATTCTGAGGAGTAGCACATTACATATCATATTTTTTGGGATCATCAGTTGATCAGATTGATTTTTATTGGGTATCACTAGTTGATTACACTTTTTTGTATTCGATATGTATAGGCTCACTGTGTGACCGTACCATTGTAATTTTCAATGACTCATATTTTGTATTTCACTATGATGGCTGTATACACGTTCATACACATCATTGTATTAGATTCTATTTTTAACATGATGTCCGATGTCTTCTCAATGGGATTTGTTGTGTTTGTAATACAAAAAATTGTTTATTAGTAGTAATGTTGTAATTTGTTTTGTGCATTAGGACATTTTAAAAACGTGACTAAGAAAATTCGCGCACGTACTAACGAAACACGCGTGTGGACTTGCTTGTTGGGGATGAAACTTCGCACGACTCTTAGGCCACCCTAGACATACATCCACGCGAGATTTGGTCTGAATTGATTTGGTGTGCGCCACGTGGAAGGTACAATGCGTACATTTTTACAATCCCTACTAGCACTCGTGACTACGTATGAGCTATGGCGCATGTACTAACGAAATGCGCATGTGGACTTATCTGTTGGGAATGAAACTTCGCACGACTCTTAGGCCACCCTAGACATACATCCATGCAAGATTTGGTCTCCAACTTATTTGGTATGCACCACGTGGAAGGTATAATGTGTACATTTTTACAATCCCTACTAGCACGACTACGTGTGAGAAATGGTGCACGTACTAACCAAATATGCATGTGGACTTATCTGTTGGAGATTAAACTTTGCATGGCTCTTAGGTTACCGTAGATGTACATCCACGCAAGATTTGGTGCCCAACTGATTTGGTATGCGCCACGTGGAAGGTACAATGCGTACATTTTTACAATCCCTACTAGCATGACTACGTATGAGCTATGGCGCATGTACTAACGAAATACACATGTGGACTTATCTGTTGGAAATGAAACTTCGCACGACTCTTAGGCTACCGTAGACGTACATCCACGCAAGATTTGGTGCCCAACTGATTTGGTATGCGCCACATGGAAGGACAGTTGCGTACATTTTTACAATCCCTACTAGCACTCGTGACTACGTATGAAAAATGGCGCACGTACTAATGAAATACGCACGTGGACTTATGTGTTGGGGACGAAACTTCACACGCCTCTTAGGCTACCCTAGACGTACATCCACGCAAGATTTGGTCTCCAACTGATTTGGTATGCGCCACGTGGAAGGACAAATGCATACATTTTTACAATTTCTACTAGCACGACTAAACCCTAAACCCTAAACCCTAAACCCTGGACCCTAAATCCTAAACCCTGTTGGGCACGAAACTTCACACGCCTCTTAGGCTACCTAGACGTACATCCACGCAAGATTTGGTCTCCAACTGATTTGGTATGCGCCACGTGGAAGGACAAATGCATACATTTTTACAATTTCTACTAGCACGACTAAACCCTAAACCCTAAACCCTCGACCCTAAATCCTAAACCCTGTTGGGCACGAAACTTCACACGCCTCTTAGGCTACCCTGGACGTACATCCACGCAAGATTTGGTCTCCAACTGATTTTGTTTGCGCCACGTAGAAGCAATCCCTACTAGCACGGCTAAACCCTAAACCCTAAACCCTAAACCCTGGACCCTAAATCCTAAACCCTGTTGCGGACAAAACTTCACACGCCTCTTAGGCTACCCTAGACGTACATCCACGCAAGATTTGGTCTCCAATTGATTTTGTTTGTGCCACGTAGAAGCAATCCCTACTAGCACGGCTAAACCCTAAACCCTAAACCCTATACCCTGGACCCTAAATCCTAAACCCTGTTGGGCACGAAACTTCACACACCTCTTAGGCTACCCTTGACGTACATCCACGCAAGATTTGGTCTCCAACTGATTTGGTTTGTGCCACGTAGAAGCAATCCCTACTAGCATGGCTAAACCCTAAACCCTAAACCCTAAACCTTGGACCCTAAATCCTAAACCCTGTTGGGGACGAAACTTCACACGCCTCTTAGGCTACCCTAGATGTACATCCACGCAAGATTTGGTCTCCAACTGATTTAGTTTACGCCACATAGAAGCAATCCCTACTAGCACGGCTAAACCCTAAACCCTAAACCCTAAACCCTGGACCCTAAATCCTAAACCCTGTTGGGGACGAAACTTCACACGCCTCTTAGGATACCCTAGATGTACATCCACGCAAGATTTGGTCTCCAACTGATTTGGTTTGCGCCACGTAGAAGCAATCCCTACTAGCATGACTAAACCCTAAACCCTAAACCCTAAACCCTGGACCCTAAATCCTAAACCCTGTTGGGGACGAAACTTCACACGCCTCTTAGGCTACCCTAGATGTACATCCACGCAAGATTTGGTCTCTAACTGATTTGGTTTGCGTGACGTAGAAGCAATCCCTACTAGCACGACTACACGTTAGCGTACCACCAAAGTCAAAAGAAAATAGTAAAATTAAATTGTGGCCTGACATGTCACACCTTCCTTGTACTCCCATACATGAGTAGAGTTTAAAAGGGAGAAGTGGGATTGTTAATATGTGTATATTTTTTTGGTGCATAGCCACAACAACCCTTTCTTTTTACATAAACCAAATACCAACACTTTTCCTTATACCAACCGCCAATCCTTTCTCTTGTACATAAACCACTTGTGTATTAATTGCCAATTGTGTTGATTTCTCTTCTTTATGTTCATTATCTTTTATACATGCATAATAATTAGATTGGTGCATTGGCAAATGTCATATTAAGGAAATTGAAATAGTCCTTAGAAACTTGGAAGGCATATGCGATTGTGATTTGGAAGGCACATGTGATTGTGGTTCGAATATGACAAATAATTAGGTCTTGTTTTCTTTGATCACCAATTAGCACAAGTATTGTTAACAATAAGAGACAAATTAAACACTGAGTCATAATAAATAACAACAAAATCATGCAAAGGACAAGTCTAACTCCATTTTTGAAAAAAATTCCCAAAAAATTTATATTTTTTAAAAATTGTAGGGACAAAATATACGCTTCATGTCAATAATATTAAAAAACTAGAATTGTGAAAAAAGAATGCATAAAATATTACTTATATTTTATTGCAGAACCTAAAAATGTCTAGTATTACCATTTGCAAAAAGTATTCTCTCCTTTAATTTAAAAAACATGACAAATTGCAAAGGAGAAGAAACTGCTTCATTCAACTAAGAGAGTTGCTAGAGCTTTTTCTTTGAAATACCAATCGTTTTCTATGCAAGTGCCCATATCAAATCCATATAAAAGAATTTCTACACCCTATAAACTAAGCATGTCCACACATTGGTGATTTCTCGAATTTTTTCCTTTTGTCATGTTGTTTAAGTATCTCTAGATCACACATTCCCTCAAGTGCATTGGTGTTGAAAGAATTTTTTATCAATTGATTTACACATAGGTAACAACATTGCTCTCGGAGTCATGGATAAGTTTTGTACCAATATACATTTCTAGAATACTTTTTGTAAATAGCATAAATTGAAAGTTGGTAAAATTGATGTTACTTTAATATCTAATTTCATTTGATGAAACAATTTTACATTGGGCTATGGCATTGTCTAAAAAAAGTAATTTTCTTTTTATACAAATTAGTTTATCAAATGGTTGAATTTCAACATATTTTGATATTAAGATCGGAAGGCTAGATTTGGAAGCATGAATATGACAATAGTTGTCTTTTTGAAAAATTGATGAAAATTTGGATTTTGAAACACACTTTATTGACAAACATGAATAGAATAAAATTTTTGTTTAAAAAATGAAAAACTTTTATCAGCAAAATAAAATTTTCATCCCAAAAAAGATGAATTTTGATATGTTTAATGTTTAATGTTTGCAATTAATGTTTAATGTTTACAATTACTTCACATGGCATTCTTTTTTAAATACCTTAATATGTATTAAACAAACTATAAACTGAGATAAACTGAGATAAACAAAGTGTGAAGAACATCATGAAAGTACGAAAATGCTCATACATCATAAAAGTGGGAACAATATCATGAAAGTACCAAAATGAATCTATACGTCATCATCATCATGCTGCAAAAGTGCATCCCTATACAAGAAACGTGTGAAGCCTAAACAATCAATCTGAATCTGAATCTGATAACTCTACATATGATCCTCTAGTGGAACGCTGACGTGGCTCCTGTATGACTCGCTGCCCAACCGTCCGCTGTGTGCCCTCAGGCAATGCCGGCTCAGATGGGCCAGCCTCATCACCTGCATGAGATGGGCCAGCCTCATCCTGATGAAGAGGAGGGCATGCTGCACGCACCACTGCTGCCATCTCTGCCTCCCTCGCCTCCTCTATGTACGTGCGTCTCAGCTCCCATAGCCGTGCATCTGCGAATACTCGTGCCTCAAATCCAGCGCGAGTAATCGTCTCTACATGTGAAAGACGCTGGTCTCGGCCCCGCCCTAGCTGCTACTCCACCCACTGCTGCAATGATGTCTGCAGCTCTGCCTCTCGCTCAATCCGGCGTGCCTCCTCCGCTCGTGCCTCGTCACCTAGCATGAAATCACCGTACGAAAGGCGTCGTGGAACGCATGATGCAACCACCGATGTATCCGCACCCTCCTGCATTAGCAATGCTCTCTGTGCCTCCTCCCTGTAGTGCTCTGTCAAGACTACATGGGCGAATGGATCAACAGCCTGACGATGACCAGGATATAGATCATCCATGCCCAGTCCTCTGTATGTCGCCACATCAATGTCAGCAAAGCATACAGGGCACACTGAACGTGCCACCATGTGGCAGGTCATGTAGTGGAGATGTACGATGCGGCCGCACCCTAGTCCAAACCACCCTACGGTGTCAAAGTCCTCGTGGCAGAGGACACAAGTGGCAGTAGGAAGCCTTGCTACGACTGCTGCGTCTATGGGTGTCCTAGTCGGCACATCTACAGGAGGAGCAGGGTATAGGGCCACACTGGGGTCGATCCTATGGCGCGACGGATCACGACTAATATGCCTCAACTGCAAGATATAGTGCTCTGCGCGATGGTATGCTATGCGTGTCCGAATCCTCTGCTCCTCCAAATCTGTCTGCAACAGTCGTACGCGAGACTCCATCTCCTGACGCAATAGATGTGCCTGCAATGCAAACATGTCGCGTACATGGTGAGAATTAACCAAAAAACTTCAGTTCAAAACACGCTACAAAAAAATAAACTAACATAATCAAAATAACTAACCTCATCCCTAGACTCGGCCAACACAGCCTCCAACTCTGCAATCCGTCTGTCTTGAGCCTCCAACTCATGCTGAGGCGCCGTAGATGTGGGAGGTGGTGTAGATGTGGGATGCTCCATCGATGATCGAGGTGGGGGAGGTGGAATCGCAATAGATCTCGATAGGGCAGAGACCATGTGCTGCAAGGATGATGCCACTGAATGAACATCCCCCCTAATCTGTTCTCCCACCGCTCGCAATGCCGGTGCAGGGATGGTGTGCAACTCTGGTCCCTCGCGTCGATGCCGAACACCTACAATCTGACGCTCTTGACGCCCCATCCTACCACGTCCCGCTCCTGATCCTGGACGGGTACTGAGGTAGTCCACCCGATGACCAAGAACAAACTCAGCGTAAAGCTGCATGGCAAACGACCTGGCTATCTGGCGGTTGTGAGGCAATCGACCACCATTCGCAGCAAGATATCTCGGATAAATGTGTGCTGCTATGATGGGGTACCTACACCGTAAAATATGCAAGGGGAGCCCTGATCGTGGTCGCTAGCCCTCGGTGTGACCATCCCAAAACATGTCGTCCAAGGCCTCCCTGTGATGTGACTCCCGCTCAAACAACTGTCGAATGGCTCTCCAATCCAAGCCACCACCAGTGATCTCCGCCTCGGCCTGTGCCTGAAAGCTATCCACAACGTCCTCAACTGTCTCCAATCGACTCAAAGCCTCAATAACTGAATCCAGGCTCGCAACCAAGTGAGGGGGTGCCCTAGCATCCTGCAGTGCCCTCATCTCAGCTCTCAGCATCTCTATCTGCATACGAATAGTGGTGCTAGAACCTGTGCGCTCGCTGGCGCATGCACAAAAAAAACACATGGAAATTAATATTCTATTTGGGTAATGAAAATAATATTCTATTCAATATGACTTATAATCTATTTACGTAATGAAAACTATTTGTACGTACTCCTTGATGAGGTAGATCCTATGCACCTACCGGTAGATGGGCCAAATGTGTGGCTCAATATTAATCAATATTATTAATAATTCTTAATTTTGATTAGAATTTTTTCACTCTAGTCGTTGCATTTTAAAACTTAGATGTCTCAAATATTTTCTCCTTATATGTTTCCCTTTTTTCACTTTTTATCCAATATGAAACTTTTCCACATGTGGTGTAAGGACCACATTGTCCACTAATGGCCCCTATACTAAGGACAGATAGTGGAGAGGTTTGGTTAATAAGACCTTCTTTGAATGCTTTACTGCCTTGGGTTTGCAATAGATATGGAGGAGATAGAAGGATACCTAATACATTACTTTGAACGATACACAAGCAAGGCGCATCTAGTATTTCTCGGACTACACATTAAAAAAGAGAGCAGGTTCACACTACAGACCTTTTAAAGCGAGAACTTTGAGAAAATAATTAAGCCTTTTCAATATTATCTATTTTGGTTGGGCAATCCACCTCAACTAGTGGCCATTCCTATAGATCATCACTTGGTTCAAGACATTTTGTATAAGACTCACTCGACTTCTAGTTGTAAAAATAGTTTTGGAATGAGATCATCCACATACGTAGCAACAACAAAGGGCACAAGATCCCTAGAAGAGGATTCAAAAACTTTGAAAATTAAATCCTTGGATGTCCCTATGCAATGGGAAGGGTTGCATACGATAACTAATGTTAATTTTGGTTGAGCTCAAGTAATAAGCCTCACCGTTGCCTATGGTTGGACTAGCAAGAAAGAGACCACCCTTGCTTACAATGAAACTAGCATATAATTCCTTGAGCATGTGGTTGACATTCCATGTGTGACATAGTTTCAACGAGGGAAAGGAGATATGTAGCATCCGCACTATTTTGGTTATGAGGTGGTTCACGTGATTATTGATACAAAGTCTAACATCTTAGTCATTTGTAAAAGACAAGATAAATGTTGTTAACATTAGTCATAGGTTTCCCTACGGTGCAAAAAGGGATGTATGTGTGCCACATGGCGAGCTGCCATGTAGCAAACAACATGGAATGGGATGCTTCAAATGTCGACTCTTGAAGGTTATGGAGTTCTCTCTCTCTTAAGTCTCTTATCTATGATCATTAAGGGATGATTAGGAGAGATTCAGTCATTAACAGGCTCTATTTGAACTTAGGTCTATAGTTGATCAAAGCACTTGCATATATTAGCATGAATGTGGAATGAATATAGATCCACTAGAGTCCCATGTGCAATGAATGTTAGGTATTCTAGTTAAACTTTTAGTTTCTCTATGGCGTATTTCTTTCTTCTTATACATATAAGAGAAGTAGATGAATTATGGAACTAGACAACAAACATGATCAAAGTGTTAGATCTAAAGCATGCCATAGTGATAGCATAAGAATCTCAAACAGTTTATAGGCACAGACCGTAATATTCGAGTTCTTGAAGACCCATCCAAATATTCTCAATCTTGTAATATTCTTTTTTTAGTTATGCTAGAGTCTATGCATAACTTAGAAGAATTAGACATTTGCAAACTATTCCATGTCTTCTTAAGGTCTAAGCCACTATTTCATGTCTTCTTAAGGGATATTGAAGATTTGGACTAAGCCACTATCTAGGCATTTCCAAGCTATAGCCTTATCATGCATGCTTAGTCTAATCAATCTGTTGACTAATAGGGGACATATGCCTTCAACATATTTCCTAGTAGAATCGATCCTTACTAATTGCCAAATAGTTAAAGGATGATTTATCATTAGTAATTTCCCAATATATTAGGGATGATTACCCAAGCTTAAACCTAGTTTCCTTCTAAAGAACTTGCTTGTCCCAAAGTGTCTAGTCAACTTCAAGCTTTGGTCACCAACCATGTCACTAGTCAATCTTTAATGTCCAACTCCAATAGTTGACTAGTAGGTTTATGTTTGTGTATTAATTCGATAAGTCGAGCGAGTCTTATACAAAATGTCTTATTAATTTGATTAGTCGAGCGAGTCTTGTGCCTCATTAAACGTTTTTTAAATTTAAAATTTTCACATTTTAAATTTTAAATGTCGTAATTCAAAAATAAAAAAAAATTTACAAATGCATTTCAAATTTATAAATACTTTATAATTATTCCTATGAACGTTTTTTTATTTAATAAAAATAGCTCTATTTAAAAAAAAAATCTCATTTTCACATTTTAAATAAAAAATGTCGTAATTTATAAATTTCAAAAAAACATTAAAATGCATTATAAATTTAGAAATTTTTTATAATTTTCCTTATAAACTAAAATTTAATTAAATTCTACCAAAAAGAAAATGCTACATAAAAAAAACAGAAATATAGAACATCTTCACATTTTGAATAAAAAATGCCTCATTAAACGTTTTTTAAATTTAAAAATTTCACATTTTAAATTATAAATGTCCTAATTCAAAAATTAAAAAAAAAATTACAAATGCATTTCAAATTTATAAATATTTTATAATTATTAATATGAACGTTTTTTTATTTACTAAAAAAGCTCTATTTTGAAAATAAAATTTCATTTTCACATTTTAAATAAAAAATGTCGTAATTCATAAATTTCAAAAAAACATTATATTGCATTTCAAATTTAGAAATTTTTTATTATTTCTCTTTTAACCTAAAATTTAATTAAATTCTACCAAAAAGAAAATGCTACATAAAAAAAACAGGAATATTTAACATTTTCACATTTTTAATAAAAAATGCCTCATTAAACATTTTTTAAATTTAAAATTTTCACATTTTAAATTATAAATGTCGTAATTTAAAAATTTTAAAAAAAAATTTACAAATGCATTTCAAATTTATAAATATTTTATAATTATTAATATGATTTTTTTTTATTTACTAAAAAAAGCTCTATTTAAAAAAAATAATAATTTTCACATTTTAAATAAAAAATCTCGTAATTCATAAATTTAAGAAAAACATTAAAATGCATTTTATAATTTTTCTTATAAACTAAAATTTTAAATTACGTTTTTTAAAATTAAAATTTTCACATTTTAAATTATAAATGTCGTAATTTAAAAATTAAAAAAAAAATTTACAAATACATTTCAAATTTATAAATATTTTATAATTAATAATATGAACATTATTTTATTTACTAAAAAAAGCTCTATTTTAAAAAAAAAATTAATTTTCACATTTTAAATAAAAAATCTCGTAATTCATAAATTTCATTAAAACATTAAAATGCATTTTATAATTTTTCTTATAAACTAAAATTTAATCAAATTCTACATAAAAGAAAATGCTACATAAAAAAAAACCCTACCTGGACTCTTCCGCTCCTGCTCCGTCCATCTCCGTCGATGTCCGTTCGTGGCTCTCCGGCACTCGCGCTTTTCCGTCGAAGTCCGGCAAATCCAAAATCGGTGGATGAGGCAGAGCTCGATCGAGGTATGCGGAATGAGGGGGGTCGCTCTCCTTTTATAAGAAAAATTAGGGTTTAGCTACCTCGATCGAGGTATTCTTTACATGCCCATACATCTCGGCACATCTACCTCGATCGAGGTATTGGCATGCCACGATACCTCGATCGAGGTATTCTTCAGATGCCCATACATCTCGTTGGCATGCCACAATACCTCGATCGAGGTATTCTTGACATGCCCATACATCTCTGTACATCTACCTCGATCGAGGTATTACCATGCCACGATACCTCGATCGAGGTATTGTGACATGCCCATACATCTCGGTACATCCACGTCAATGGAGGTTTTGACATGCCACGATACCTCGATCGTGGTGTGTTGGCAGAAGCGGGATGCCAAGTCATGTGTCCAGCATACCTCGATCAAGGTATGTCATCCGCCCTGTTGGCTGCCCTGTCGGATGGCACATACCTCGATCGAGGTTTGCTGGACATGCCACCTGACCTCGATCGAGGTTGAGCTGGATTGCCACGATACCTCGAACGAGGTAGATGTGGCATGTATAGCTAGCTGGCTTGCCAGCAAGCCTCGATCGAGGTAGAGGCTCGGTCCGGTGAAAAAGCTACGTACCTCGATCGAGGTATTGGCTAGGCTCGGTTGTGCTCGTGTGTGATTTTCATTGGAGCTTATACCTCGATCGAGGTATTGGAGACCGAAGCAAAACCTTTGTATTTTCACTCAAGCGGGTGTCACACTCACCCGAAAGTGGACACCCTTAGCTTGCTACCTCCCTGTTGCACTCTCAAGTGCTCGCTTTAGATCATCACAGTTGTTGCACTTTGACATTTTTTGCCTCTTTGGGATTTTAACATGTCCAAAGCTTTTTTTCCAAAGAGGATACAAAGTATGAAAAGATGCTGGTGCATGCCATCTTTGCCTCTATGTTTCTCCAATAGAGTTAAATAATTCTTTTTTAGTCAAACCTATCGGAAGATGCATTTCTGATAAATGGGGTTGCGGTAAATCATTTCATAAATGTAATCTGTTAAAATTGCTATTGCCGCAACTGTTGAGGCTCTTATTTTGGGCCTTCCTATGTTTCCATGAATGTTAAATTTAACTCTATACTTTGCTTTATTAGCCAAATTCCAATATGTGCCATGTGGTAATCCTATAATAATGCGATATGCATTATTGCAAACACTTTTTCCATTTATAAGAGGCCTTATCTGTTGTCCTGAACTTCGCTTTCTCTTATCATTTACAAGAAAGCAAGACAGTCTCGTGAGTAGGTATTCATTTCTTCTGCTCCCTTTCCTTTGCCAGACATGTTCTCTACAGTCCTTGATGTCATGTCAGTTAATGGATCGCATACATCTATGCTTACAACATGTAGATCACATTGCTTTTAGCATAACATCTTCATTCATTACTCTTATTCTCTTTGGTTGCTTTTCTCGATCTACCTAGACTTGCTGTCATTTCATGCATCTGTATGTCCATTTTGGGACATTCTGTACATTCTTATTTGGATTTGTGTAGTTCTCCTTGTAAGATTTATTTGTCACATTGTTTTCATGGGATGTTGCATCCTTGATCTTATCACTCTGACAGTCAAATATAGAATAGTCGTTTGTTGATGTCATCCTTTCTTTTGATACATTTGTCAAACCATTTGTAACGTTAACTGTTTCACAATCAAAGTCAAATACCGAATAGTCCTTTTTTTATCTCATCCCTACTTTTGATACAATCATAGAACCACTTGTCACAGTCGCATTAGAGTGTCCAATGATCTTCAAACTCATCTATTCCTGAGAGAACATCATTCATTGATGCACTTTCTATAGATTTCATAACTCCATAGTCAGTGGCGATAGAGTGTCCAGAATGATCTTCAAACTCATCTAGTCCTGAGAGAACATCACTCGTTGATGTACTTTCTATGGATTTCATAACTCCATAGTCTTGAAACTCTGCTACTCTAGAGAGAACATCACTCATTATATCAGCGTGCATGATTTCCATAATTCCATAGTTACTTGGTTTGACTCCAAGGACTTTATCAGTATCCATGAAGCCATCCATGCTTGAAAAGATATCACATTTAAAATCTTTTCCCACGTTCTCAATGTGCATGAACTCATCCACCCTAGATAAGGCATCACTTGTAAAATCTTTTTCTTTCTCGGTACCAATGAACTCATCGACTCCTGATAAGACGTCAGTGCTATAGTTGAGTGCATTCGAATAATCCATCTATAAAGGAATAGAGCTTGGAACATTGGCATATTCTTTCAATTCTTTGATGTTGTAGTATACATTATGTTTATCATTGAAAACCACATGCTGTCTTTCCAATCTTTAGAAATTGCATGCTCCATCTCAAATCCTTACCTACCTCATAGTAGGGACCATCCAATGAGATTGAGTTATCATCCATACCAGCATCAATATCTTTTTGAATTCTCATTTGCAAAAATTTCTAGTGTTCCACTTGTTCAAATCCCAAGACTTGACCTTCTGTTACATTCTTATTTGCAAATGATAACATTTGTAAAATGTCTCCCACTCTAAAATCCAAAGATATGCATACTATATTCCTGATGACATGAGTTGGATAAGTCTCATCTCTATCCCATGCAATAAATGCTTTGTTGGAAGTATTATAGGACATAACATCTCCAAAGATTTCCATATCCCCACACTTATGCTTTAGCTCAACATGTGCACTAAGAATCCTTGATATGATAACTGCCACCTTATCTTTGCCAAGTCTTATAAAGTGATAAATAGAATTTGGATCACTTTCATGGATTGTAGCAAATGCAACTACTTCTCTTTTGCAACATAGAATCACCTCCATCCTCGAAATAAATTTTGTAGCCATCTCCTTTGTGAGTTTCCTTTGCAAAAAAGCTATAACAACCATTATAAAGAACATTAGTATCTTCTTAATAATCTACTGTATTAATTATTTAGAAATCTAGATCTTGTTTAAAAAATTCATTAAACCCTAAGCCCTAACCTCCAATCCCCAAACCCTAAACCCTAATTCAGGCCCTTGAAACCATAAAATCCAATCCCTAAACCTTAAACCATAAATATTAAACCCTAATCCCTAATTTCTAAACCTTAAATCCTAATCCTAGCCCTCAAAACCCTAAATTTTATACCCTAATCTCTAATTTTAAAACCCTAACCCCTAATTCCTTAACCCTAACCCTTAAACCCTAAGATCTAAATCCTAAACCCTAATCCCTAAACCTAAATCCTAAACCCCTATATCCTAATCCATAAACCCTAACCCCTAATCCCTAATTCCAAAACCCTAATCCCAAAAACCTAATTCCTAAACCCTAACCCTTAAAACCTAAACCCTAATACCTAAACCTAAATCCTAAACCCCTAAATCTGAATCTGTAAACCCTAATCCCTAATCTCAAAACCCTAAACCTAAACCCTAACCCCTAATTCCTAAACTCTCAATCCTAATCCTACACTTCTAACCCCTAAACCCTAAATCCAAAACCCTAAATCCTAACCTCAAAAGCCTAAACGTAAACCCTAACCCCTAATTCCTAATCCCTCAATCCTAATCCTAGACCTCTAACCCCTAAAACTTAAACCATAAACCCTAAATCCTACACCTTAAACCCTAAACCCTAACCTCTAAACCCTAATTTCCAAACCCTAACCCCTAATCCCTACATCCTAACCCCTAATCCCTAAATCTTAAACCTCTAAACCCTAAACCCTAACCCTAACCCTCTAAACCCTAAATCCTAACCAGTAAAAACTAATCCCTAATCTCTAAACCCTAAACCCGAACTCCCAAACCCTAAACCATAAACCCTAACCCCCAAACCCTAAACCCTAATCCTTCAACCCCATTTCACAAACCCTAAACTCTAAACCCTAACCCCCAAACCCTAAATCCTAAACCCTAAAACCTAACCCCCAAACCCTAAACCCAAACCACCAAACTCGAAACCCTAACCCACAAACCCTAAACCCTAAAGCCTAACCCCAAAACCCTGAACCCAAACCACCAAACCATAAACCTTAAATCCTATGAGTGTTTTCAGTAATATCATTTATTTAAGTAATAGTTTTAATTAGGATTCAGAAGTAGGAGTGGAATTGATACTAGGAATGTGGGAATGGGAGTGGGAGGTGGGAGGGTGGGAGTGGGGGAAAGGGAGAGTGGGAGTGGGAGTAGGAGAGGGGAGGTGGGCATGGGAGTTGGAGAGGGAGTGGGATTAGGGGAGGTGTGGGTGGGGGTGGGAGGATGGGAGTGGGAGTGGGAGAGGGAGTGGGAATGGGGGAGGTGGGGGTGGGAGTGGGAATGGGGGAGATGGGGGTGGGGTGGGGGTGGGAGGATGGGCATGGGAGTGGGAATGGGGGAGGTGGGTGTGGGGGTGGGGGTGGGAGAATGGGAGTGGGAGTGGGAATGGGGGAGATGGGGGTGGGGTGGGGGTGGGAGGATGGGTGTGGGAGTGGGAATGGGGGAGGTGGGGGTGGGGCGGGGGTGGGAGGATGGGAGTGGGAGTGGGAGAGGGAGTGGGAGGGGTGGGGTAGAAGGATGGGCGTGGGAGTGGGAGAGGGAGTTTGGGGGTGGTTGGGCAATGTACATGGAGTATTGTGACTCTAGGATTGATTGTAAATGATTTTGATTCAATGCAAAGCCTCCTTCTATTGTATTTTTGTTTTCTCCTTCTCTCCGTAGAATCAACCTTGATTTCATGGTTTAGAGCATCTCAATGTGAATAGTACTAGTGTGGTGCTAGTTTATATATGATTAACAACACCACCCGTGTAGCGAAACACTTGTGTATCAAACTATATGATGCAGTTATTGGCACATTGCGCCGTGCACATAACATCGAGTAGTATCATAGCCTACCGCGTGTTTTTGTGTTGATATACTGAGCGGTATATGGATTTACCATGTGGTAAATTGGTCTTGGTTAAAATTTGCCACTGGACCATTTTAAAACGCCCCAGGGTTAATTCAAAATTTCAAAACGTATTAATACAACCTTTTAAAGCTAACATTTTAATACCACCATAAATCCTTGTATCCATGGAATCTTGCTCTTCTCTCCAAATACATGTCATGTTAATGGCTACAAGAGGCTCTTTTTAAATGGAGAGATGGTAACCGATAGAGAGAGAGGGTTTGCATGAGGATGTATGGTACATCTATAAATTAATTTAATCATGGTCACTATCACTATAAAATGCATCTTCATTATTTTAATGATGTTCTTTTGTAGTAAAAAATTATAATGCATTATGGTCATATGGATGACATTTTTGTGTGGAACACATCGATTCAAAGAGACACATATGATTGTGGATTCATGGCCAACTTCATACAAGATAGCCAAGCAAGTGCTTTTGATACCAATATTCTCTCCTCACACTTAGATTATTATGGAATTATATGCAAAATCTATGACGATGATTTTAGATGATTTAGTATTATCAACACTTATTTCATTAATTTTGGACTCATATGTCTACTCTTGGTCCCAAAAGTCCTTCCCAAATGAAAAGTTTACTTTATGAAAATATCATTTGAGAATCAAAAGTTCACTTTTTGGCACTATCATTTCCACATAATAAATTTCACAATCTGTCTCTATAATGGTGCACTACTAATGCAAAAACTTCTATTAAATCCTACTTTTGTACTTCTACTTTTTAACAATCCTATTCACATTTTAAAAAAATCATGAGTTATTAATTTAAATCCATGAAAAATCACTTTCAAAATAAAGACTTATTAATATAATTTAATCCAAAGAATGCACTTAAAATTTCATGTAGAAAACTATAACTCTTGAAGTCCCAGAAAATTTAAAGATTAAAAAAGACAAGAGGCGTGGAAGACTCTTCAAATGTGCCACGAAAATAGTAATAGCTATGCTTGCTATTTTTCATTGTCTTATGTTTACAAGAAATATTGCTCTCCATGAGTCTTTGTACAAAGGAGTCAGACATGCAGCCTTTTCAATAACTCAATTTTGCCTTTACATTTAAATGTGTTAAGTACAAATAGGCAACTAGTTTGTTTGAATATCCGGTTCATCATCACTTGTTGCTTGGATGCCATCCTCATCCAATTTTGTTTGAAGACCGTCATCTAGAGTCTTTATTGATGCTTGAATGTTATTGTCGCGGGCATTCTTAATTTTTGCTATCTCCTTCTAATTCCTCCTTAGTGAGCATCTTCAAAAACTCTATAATGTGCAAAATAATGGGTAGTGGTATTATTATTTTTTCTTGTACATCTTATCCCATGTGCTTCCTTGTTTTCTTTGTCCTTGATTTCCAAGATACTATGACAGTCTCTATGGAAAGCTCTGAAATTGCTTCATGGTTTAGAACCCATTCCTTTTTCAAACAACCAATATATGTGTATTATTATCATGGTTCTCCTTCCTACCCCTTGGATCATACCATAGTGCTATAAAAGTTGCAAACTTTCCCTTGTCATTTATGCTGACGTCCACCACTTTTGCAACCGAGAACTTAACATTATCATGCTCATCGTCCAATGGTCGAACTACAACAAAACAGTGGATGTCTATGTCTACTTCTAGCATAAACTCTCTCTTCCTCAGATTATAATATGGACATGGGAGTAGTGAATCAAACTCATTTTCAAAGGCATCAAATGATGGGCACAAGTCGTTACCAACATTTGGCCAAAATGAAGGTTGTTTTGCCTTAGCATCATCTGCTCACATTTTCTCAAGGTACTTTATCAATTGATAGGTAATCTTAATTACAATAGCAATGTGTTTCTTCCAAGAGGGCTTCCAATCAGGAAATCCACGAAGCATTTTCTCTTTGTATGTAATAAAATATTTTAAACCTTTTATTTCACCTTTAGATTTCTCACTGAATTCTTACTGCATCATTGGTTTTTCATCCTTTAAGAAAAAGCAAAAGTAGTGTGAAGCCCGATGACCAATCAGGGAATCACCACCCTTTTGTATGAAAGGTAGAATAAAGCTCTTCCAATCATACATCCTTTTAACCATGTGAGACTGTGCTAAAAACCTGATCGATATCCTCGTGTGTGTCCAACCAACAAAAACCCAACTTGAATCTCATTGAAGATTTGAGGAGTGATTAACATTGAGAAAAATGCAAAAAAGAGTACATTCTTATTCTCTTGTCTGCATTTGTCTTCTTGTATTCTCAAATTTGCTGGTAGGTGACCTTTTTCTGCATGTACACTACGAATTGTCTTCATAACTAACATTACAACTTGATTGCTATCATGTAGATGCAAGGAATCAATCCATATGTCTGCAAAAAACTTAAATCCATGCACTAACTTTCCACATAGATGTGTATTCAAAAGGTATTTTCCTTGTAGCTTAGGCGGAGTATTAATGAATCGAGGTAATGTTGTTGTGTTCTGATCCATACCATCTACAATAATGCACATGTACTCATTTGGATGAGAATTAGCTTGCTCCTTCCAAAATGCATATTTTAGTCTAGAATGCCGAACCAGTCCATGATGAAATTCTCTTTTTCTTTTGTATGATTTTCTTTGTTCTCGAGACGTTGCACTCTCAAGTGCTTGCTTTGGATCATCACAATCACTGCACTTTGAATGGCTAGTTGTTTTTCTAAGTAGTTAGACTATGGCTTTACGATGCAGTAACCGTCCAACAAGACTAGTAGCTAGGATACAAAAATTTAGTTTTGCTATCTTCTATTAGTCTTCTCTTGCATGTATCACAGATTAATTATTTTCTATACATCATGTCAACTTTTTCTCTCATCATTGTGTTAGGATTTGAGATTTCTTTCATTAAATTCACTAGATTTTGATCTCTAGTAGGCTTTAGCATCCAAGTAATGTCTCCTCATCAGTCATTCTTGTATACCCCTACATTGCTTCTTTAGAGGCACATTTGAAACAAGTGCAATAAGTAAGCAACACTGAAAGACATTCTCTATCTTCTTTTTTTTCCCCCACTACATCTCCGAAATTATCATCACTGATGGAATTACAATGTTTTTGCTTTAATTGTGATTTGTTGGCATGTAATGGTTTAGTGTTTTGTGCACTTCTCTAAAGGCTGAGCAAAGAAGAAGAGAGATGGAATGGGTAACAAGGAAACAATAGGTCCTTTTATAATCTTTTAAGGAGAATCTTTGGGAAATAAAAAAGATAGATACATTGATAGTAAGCCTTGATTTTTTTTAGTCCTCTTTACTAAGTTAGCTATCTTCTTGTGTTTTTTGCATGTTTAACTAATCATTTTCACCTTTTTCTCTCATTGATTTCTTAGAGCATATGTTGTTTGTGCTAGGGGCAGGATCGTTGGTTACTGCTTCAAACACATTTGAGATAACTTCTTTGTAACTTGCTCTACCGATCATAGTTTGCAAGTCTTTTTGCTAGAACTAATCGGCGAGTTTTGTTCTGGGGGTGAGGATCTTCATGAGGGTCGAAGTTTCCTCCTATGTTGTGGTTTTGACGATTTTCTCCCTCTATCGCATGGGGAGGTCGGACGGAGAGTGTTTCCTCCATCATTGAATTCATGAACGTTGCTCCAGTGTTGTGCGGGCATACGATTTGTTTGATCGTTCCACTCTTAAGTGTATACATAGCACCTAATGTTTTAATTTGGTCCAAGCATATGTGTAAAGATAATTCCAATTTTATTTCTCTCTTTGTATATTCCTATAACTAAATTCATCGGTACTTTAAAGCATAGAATATAGTTGTGAGCTTTATGAGAACAAAATATGCATCCCTCGTTCATTCTTTTTCCTTTTCTCTTCGTCTGCTCTCATCACTACCCTCCCTGTCGAACCCCTAGGGACAAGAGGGGTCCTTTTTAGGGGCCCCAAAATTTCAGGCCTACCACAAAAGCATGACACCGCGTGGATTACAATCCTTGCGAGATGTGCATCCTAATCGCTTGATTCCAATGGAAGCGTCAATTCCGTGAGGACCAGATTTCACACGGTACAGGGACCGGACTATCTTGTTGGTCAAGCCAAATTAGCTTTAGGCCAGCATCAAACGCAGCTTGTGTTGAAAACTTTAGTCCAAGTTTTCATGAGTTTTTCTATATAACGCTCGATGCCGTATCACCGCACTAGTTCAAGCTGCGTTCATGAGTTTCATCACAATTTGCAATCTTTGAACGAGGCCTTCACGTCGTCCAAGGTCAAATTGAGTTCAACAGCACCAATAGAATGTGCTATTGAACTTTATATGCTCACACAAACAAGGCAGAGAAAACACACACGCGAAGGAGCGAAGAGCATAGCGTGTGCGGTGAAGCTATATGCACACCGGATCCTAGCTCTACGCTCCTGCAAACGGCAAACATGTTATTCAAACTTGAATCTCCTTTGAACAGTATAGAAGGTGTGAATCTACCTAAACTCGGCTGCCCAAGGACGAAAATACCAGACGCAGCGTCAAAGCACTTCAACGGGAGTTGGAGATGAGAATCGGCTGAGCAAGAGAATAAAGAAAGAAGAGGCATATATACTATAGAACGACGCTGTCGCAAGGACTGCCCACTTCAATCAAATATAGCTTTCTTAATCCCAAAGGCTTACACTTGTCACGATCGATAGAAGACTCATTGGGATTTCGAGGCACGTACACAATAGAACTACGTAGTCGCAAGGACAGCGCACTTCATCTAAAATAGCTTTCTTGATCCCAAAGGCTTACATTAAAGTGCAGAATCAGTAATTCCCACTCAGAGATATGTCAAACGCTGGGAAGGACCAAAATACCGTCAGCATCGTAAATTAGATAGTGAGGTCGTCTCATCCACCATACTACGTAGTAGTTTAATCAGTAATTCGCAGTCAACATACGCTGCACTGTGCAGGGAAATTGATTAACACGACAAACCATACGTGGAAGCTCAGGATACAGTCAGGGTCGTAAATTAGCTAGTGGGGTCGCCTCATAGTAAATTGAACTTACTTTTCTATACCGTTCAACTTACTTTTGGCTATATCGGTTGATGCAATTTGAACGGCATCAACCCATATCAAAACACTCAATAGCAAGGGCTTACAGACGTAGCCATAGTCAATCAATACGACATTGGGATTTAACAAACTTCTAGGGGTAGAGCATATGGCATTCTCATCTTCTCCTCTTCAAAGGCTTCATTCAATGAATATAACATTGGGATGGGTAGAACATATGGTATTCTCATCTTATCCTCTTCAAAGGCTTCATTCAATGTGACTATGTAAACCAAAGCCATGTGAAGTCAAACACCGTGGTACTCAAATAAAACAACCACTAGCACCTAAGCTTAGGTGGAGCCACATTAAAAAAGTGACTCTCATGTGCATTAAAGAGAATGACATTTTCAAATCATGTTTTTAACAAAAATACATTTACAAGGAGGTGCAAATTTATATAAAAAAGGATGTCTAAATTAATCAACAGTGCATCTAGCAGCTCGCCTATTTGCGCATATTGACATGTCTATTAGCATGTCTACACTTAGAAAATACAAGCTCATCTAACACTACGCCTATCAGCACATCTATTTGCGGGTGTATTAACGCGTCTATTAGTGCATCTACACTGACAATTAGACATGTATTTAGATGCAAAACAGAGAATACAGAAAGTGACATTTTGGTGTACATCAGTGCTTTCCAAACATTGCCCATGATTACCAAAGCACATAATTTTAACAAAAACATCAATGCTTTTTTGCAAGCCCACATATATAAGAATTAAGTGAGGTGAGGAGAATGAGACAATATGTAAAATAGTTTTGCCAGTATCAATGATGGGCTATGGTTCAATCTCATCCTCAATGAGATCAACCCTTGCCAAACTATCTACTTCAAAATCCAAACAAGTGTTTAGATCTACAAATATATTCAACCCACTACTACTTGTGCTACTCATGTGCTCATCGAAATCAGCATCGCCAATGGTAGGCTCGTCCTCACGGGTAATGGCCTCAATATCTGTATCTCCTATCTCATGACCATGCTCCTCTCTCGTATCACGGTCATCATCACCTCCATGGCCATGATCATCCTCCATACGCTCCATATTAGTAAATGTACTATGCATCACTTTGGAACATCGCATAATAGGTATGACATGCCACCATCTATTATTATCTAGCATTGGTTGATAGACAACCTAATTCAAACACAAATACAATCATGTTATTTTCCTTGCATCGAAGGTATCAAATATTTAAAAGCGAGTATTTTTATATGTGTGCATAGTACCTGTTCACATTGTTGCGATAGTACTAGTGTGTCCTTCCTACTTAGCCAAAACTTTGTGGAGTCAATAGTTACAAAGCCACTTGCATGGCATTTGATTGTTGCATTAGGACCTCTTTCCACCACGTCCTTAAACCACTTTACATCCAAAACATACACAAAGAAGTGTCGAAAGTCAAGCTTAATAATATCTTGCATTATGCCACAATAATCATCGATGGCTCCATTAGCTCCCTCAAAGCTAGCAATGACGCTGTAATCTTGTATGTTTCTCTTATCATCAATCCGTTGTGTTCGAAAATGCTTGCCCTCACACCATATAGCATTGAACATAGTGCACTACACCAAGAAAAAATTAATTAAATAAGCAATCTAAATTATTGAAAGCTCCTAACTTATGCATAACATTCTATATACCGACCTTGCTCATGCATCCCCTAGCATACTCCCATTCTTCCATTGTGATATGCATCCCCTCATTTTTCTCTGCTTTCTCCATTTTGTCAAGTAGCCAATCCACATGAATATCCTTTCGAAGTGCTCTTAGATACTGAGGGTATGGCACACGAGATCCACGGTGTGTACAAAAGAGGGACCTTTCTTCTTGTCTTCTTGCCTTTGCATCCTCGTATCTTGTCACCCATCTTTTCATCACATCACTATTAAGCATGCAATAGAGGATGATATTATTAAGCAACTGCGTGTCTATTACTTTATTGTGTCCTTTCCCTTGAGGCACAACAGAGGTCATCCTTAGGTCTTCATCATCTCTCCATAGTCGTGGGAGAGAGCTACCCACATCAACAAGAAACTCAGAAATATATACAAGTGACTCTTGTACCAACCAGCCCTCGGCCATGCTACCTTCGGGTCTTGCATTTTGTCTCATGAACCTCTTTAAGGTCTTCATGAAGTGCTCGAGGAAGAACAACCATCGTGCATGTATAGTATCGCATATAGCAATCTCATCCATTAAATGCACTATGAGATGTAGTTGGCTTGTGAGAATAGAACGTGGAAATGTCTCCTCCACTAAACAAACCACCTCCACTGACATAACTCGAGCATTCTCATGCGTGGTGGGATCTATTTCCTTTGAGCTCACATACCTAGAAATGAAAAAGTACACCATATTAGCAATATGAACACCTTGCATGGAGAATTGATATGCATTTGTAGGTGTTGTATTTCATACTCTTAATTCCTACTTGTAAAGTATACTAGTATTTGTAGATCAACTACAAAGGCACTATAAGCTAAATGTAAAGGTCTTGAGCTCCTTATGGGAGTGTCAAAATCAAGGCAATTACAACTAAACTTCAGTGTAAGAATGGATTTATATGAAGATGCTAGCAAAACCTACAGAGAGTTCTTGAAAAGACATTGTACAAAGAAAACATATTATGTCTTTCTCCATAACAACCTAGGGTAACATAGTTTACAAAGTATACCTCAGGCTGTCTATTAAAGCATGAAGTGCAACCTTAGATGCCGAGTGTCCTCTAGACTTGGAACCAGCTACAAAGCCTCTTATGCTTCCAACGTTTACAATCTTTCCTTGCCTTGCCTGCACCATGTGTGATGCCACAGCCTAGATCAAAGTGACTGGGCCCATTGGCAACATTTCACATATTAGCAATCCTATCGCATGAAGACACTTTAGTACCTATGAAAAAGACACATATTCAACGGCACAAAAGATGCATTCGTCTGAATCAAGTAATAGCTGTGAATCCTCACAGAAAGGCAATTGCAATCTTGGAGGCCAATATAGTGAGCTTGAGAGTAGCTGCCAGCAAACTCTGCAAGGCCATCTCTTCCCCATCAATTATGCAGCACTTCCAAGGACAATGGTAGAAGAATGCCTCCTAGGAGTAATCAGGATAGCAAGTCTACATTTGGACGTGGGGATGGGGACAAATGTGGCACTCTCTTTGAGTACTCTTCAAGCTCAGAAAGCAACTCAAACATCATCATATTAATGTCATTGGCATCCATCATTTTATAAATTCGTGATATCATCTAATTTGCACAATAAAGCTTCTATTGTATAATCCCTTCGTCCCTCTTTCCTAGGCCCCAAAAGCACTACACTACTCGTCCCTAATCTTCCCTTCATTTTTTACCTCAAAGACAGCGAGCAAATCGAAAGCAAAAGAACACAAGGAAGCCAAGCAGAAATGCGAGGGAGGAGGAAGGACCAATGAAGCTCGCGAGGAGAGAGGAGAGGAAAATACGAGGGAGGAGGATACGGAACCTGTGAAGGAACCAATGAAGCTCTGGGGGCGAGAGGAGAGGATGAAATCCTAGTAGCAATCTGTAATAATCACAGGTCAAATCCTACATGGATTTCGTTGATGCCATCGATATTTGTGTAGTAGAAGCCGCTAACAAATAAATCACAAACCATTTGGACCAATGAACGCCCTCCATAATTTGCACACAAATAAAAATTCGATAATTCCCTATTTTTCTCATTCACCTCCAAACGTTCACCCCTATTGAGGATAGGCCAAAACCACCAAATTTGAAAACCCAAGGGGCAAAATAAGAAAAGAGGAGAACAAGAGGCTCTGGGTGTGCGCGTATGAGTGAGAGAGAGAGAGAGACAGAGACAGAGATGCCATATTCCATTTGACGTCATATGACAAAGCTAGGAGCCAGGTAGAAGGAAGGTGACGACCTTTGAAAGACTTGCGCTGAGGGCACGCGCGCACACACGAGGAGATAGAGATAGAGATAGATAGATAGACAGAGAGAGAGAGCGCGCGCGCGAGAGAGAGAATGTATGATGGAGGAGAGAAAGCAGTGCTCTATAGCTGTGACGCGAAGGTGGCAAAAGGTCGCCTAGTGGTGGAGGCATTTTCCGTGCTTGAAGCTTTTCCGTGCTCACATTCAAATCCAAGCACCGGTGCACTGCCCTCCAGCTAGGTGATTAGCAGCTTATCGAATCTCGATTCGAAATCCCAACATACCTTCACTCCGAACTTGTCATACGCCTTGTCTAGAGTTGCAGCTGTGGAGTGAAGTTCATAGTGTACCCGATGGACTTTGTCCGCTTCCTGTTGGCTTGCTCTCCCTCAGATCATGGCAGGTCCCCCCGTCTTAAATTTTCATTGCCTCACCGATCTGCGCCCCCTACCTCGATTCATCTGCTCCAGCTAGACGAGGGTCACGTCCTTCTTGTTCTTCTGTTGCTCTTCTGCAATGCCTCGTTGGTCTCTTGCTCGCGTTCACCGCGTACATCTCAATATGCGAGAGTGAAGGGATACATGAGAACACAAGTGCATTCAGGTGCGGATCAAGCAGCGAAGACCGTGTTTAATTTTCCCTGTGATTCGAATGGCCATCGTGACTGCAGTCCAGCTTC
Source organism: Dipteris shenzhenensis (assembly GCF_047967505.1). Lineage (NCBI taxonomy): Eukaryota > Viridiplantae > Streptophyta > Polypodiopsida > Gleicheniales > Dipteridaceae > Dipteris > Dipteris shenzhenensis. The sequence goes on along the minus strand of NC_141622.1, from coordinate 10,623,546 downwards.
AGCTCGCGGCGAATTACCAAGCCCGGATTTAGGGGCAGAAAAGAGGTTGGTGCCTACAGGATTCAATCCTCTCCACAATAAATGACAAGGTATGCGCTTACGTGCAGGTGCCTTTTGTAACGCTCTTGAGCTTCTTTCCGTAAGAATCAAGCCTGTTGATTTCGGAATGGGGAGCAGGACTCTCCAACAGTGTATCCATAACATCACCAGCTGATCGTTATACTCATCTGGCATAAGGAAGGGCACGCGTATGCACGTAAGAATGTTAGTTGAAAGTTACCTGTTACAAAACGCCATAGGCAGGAGTATCAAACTCACGGTTTTCCCCTATATATGCTATGGAATGCTTATTCTCTCTTTTTTTGAAAGAACGATGAAATGTTTTTCCTATATATGCTGTGGCGTGCTTCCTCTTCCCTTCTTTGAAGAACGATGAAAATATGTATCAATATGTGAAGAATTTTACATCATGAGAGTCCTCAGCTACACCATTATAAATACATGACTCAATTATTTCTTGCCTCTTCTTATTCTCATACTCATTGTTAACAACTAGATATTTATTTAGTCCAAATTATTTATGTGTCCCAATCTTCTATCCATACATTGACTTTGTAATCATGTCTCCATGCATAAAATTATATCTAAAAGGTTAAGAATCAAAAGATTATAATATTATAATTCATGCTTGTGTTGCTAGGAAGAAAAATTACAGTTTGTGCCTCATTTGTGCATTTACTTTAACTAATTTCCTTCCCACTTCACTCCATCCCATCAAATTCACATACCAATTTATGAAGTTACAATATTCCAAATTGTAGACAATATTCAAAAAAGAAAGACAAGGTTCAAGTTCTTAGTAGATGATGGCGTAAATGAGGATGTCGGTAAACAAGGAGGTGGCCTTTTATGTCTTTATGTTTAATTCCTTGTGATGGGATGAATCCCTAGCTAGGAGGAATTGAAGAATGATTGCATTGTTTGCCCGTGCTGACATGAAAATACTGCACTGAAGTTCTATGTAATTCTGCCTGCCAGAGTCGCCATTCATCAAATGCTCTGAGCTGAAGTTAGGCGACCTTATGAGCTAGCTAAGAATGATGTTTGAAGGCAAATTCTTTAGTAACTAAGGCCTAGTGAAAAAAAAACCAGTCAGCATTTAAGCTTCTGGCTATGGCACTCTGACACGTTTTTTTTCCCAAGCTTGGTATTGGGTCTTCTTTATCAGTACATCTTTCATTGCACATCAAATGCCCTCAAAGAGCTGCTCTCATCTGGTTGAATTTCATCCTCTAATGTTGCTCTATTTTTTGCAATAATTTTTGACAGTTCTTGAAGTTTGATGCTAAAGTAAATGCTAAAGTTGATGCTTGAGGTATGAAGTGGGGCTAAACTACACTTCAGAGAATGCTCTTTCAGTTTCAAGTTTAGTTGGCATTGATATCTTGTCAAAAGTCCAAGTTCTCAATGCTCTTCCAATGCTAAGAACTTGAAGAAGACTAAAAGAAGGACAAAGTACAAGGTAACTAAGTTCCCAGCTAAGAGGATTTGGGAGAAGCCAACTCGTTATGCATTTGCCAAACAACTAGCTTTTATCTAGCAATTTGCATTTATATGGTGAAGGTGATTTCTTTGTTCAGAAAGACTAATTTTTTGTAAAGGGATTAGACACTGCCATTAAATTGGTAAGACCTTCCCAAATGGCCACCAAAACCAAGATAGATAAGTTTGAGGGAGAGGGTTTGCATACTAGACCATACTGAAATTTATTCTCATGAAAAAGGGGATTTGGAATGTGGCTAATGGAAAAGAAAAGAAACCAACCATTAGGGAAGAAGAAGCTTTATGGCTCCCTAAGGATCAAAAAGCACTAGCCATAATTGCTCTTGGATTAAGTGATTCTTTTATCCACCACATTGATGCCTGTGAGACTGCTCATGCTGCATGGAGTCATTGTCTTTGGAGCACACGGGAGGTGTTCCAAGTTTAGCTTGCTCATCAAATTATTTGATCTAAAATTGGATAGAGGAGAATCCATCTCTTCACATTTAAACTCCATGAAGAGCATACTGACTCAATTATCTGGCATCAATTTTAATCTTGATGATGACATTGTAATTGTTGTCTTACTCAGAAGCCTAACTAAGGAATATGGCACTATTGTCACTACTCTCACCAATATACCAGAGATTAGTTTGGTGGAAATTGAGGCATCCCTCTTTGAAGAGGAAAGGAAAATCAAACAGAGGAATGACTACAAAGAACATGGGGCATATTTGGCCAAAAGCAACTAATTCATGAAGGGAAAGAGCAAGATGAAGTGCAACTTTTGTGGAAAACTTGGACATTTTGAGAAAGAGTGCTATGCAAAGAAGAAATGTTGAGCAAACCTTATGCAAGAAGCAGAGATAAAAGAAGAAGGGGAACTAGAGGATGCTAAAGCTCTCACTACTTTCACCACCCAAGTCAATTTTGACAAGGGTGATGACCCATATGTTTTCTAAGTTGTTTAGGTGTGAGGTCAATAATGGTTCTTTGCCATGGATAGTCAATCCTTAAATGATTGTTAGTCTTTTGTTTGAGGTTTTACATTATTGGACTCATGGGGATTTCCATACATAGTCATTGTATATCTCCTAGTTTTGTAAACCGAGTCCTAGAAATGACTCACAGGTTAGGGCCACGTGTGTTACCACATGATGGTGGGCAAGCCATGGAGCATCCCATGTACTAGTATCGAGGGAAGAGGTCATCAGTTTGTGGGGGGGAATGAAGGACAAATTTATGTATGGGTGTGTGCCTATGGGCTAGGAGTCCTATGCTAGGAGTGTGTGAGTGCAAGTATGGTAGAGTTGAAGGTTCTAGTGTGATTGAGAGATTAATGGGCTTGGAGTGATTTGTGGATCTAGATGCTCTACTGATCTCACATATGAGGTCACTCTTGAATGTAACTTGTGCCTATATATTGGGCATATCTCTCATGAATAAAGAAGTCCATTTTGCTTCATTTGTTGAATCCTTCTTGCTACTCCAACAATATTCATAGGTTAGTGTGTGGGTTGAGTTGTCACAATGTCTCTTTTTTTAGAGCCCCAATGGCATAAGGAGAATAAGTCCCCAATATTACATTAATCAAATTAATTACTATGTCATGATGAATATCTAAGGATGTTCTAGAAATGTTCTCTCACATTGTTGACCCCCATAAACACTTATTTCATTAATTTTGGACTCATATGTCTACTTTTGGACTATTCCTTAAAATCCTTCCCAAATGAAAAGTTAACTTTATGAAAATGTCATTTGAGAATCAAAAGTTTACTTTCTGGCACTTCATTTCCACATAATACATTTCAAAATATCTCTCTACAATGTTGTACTAATAATGCAAAAACTACTATTAAATCCTAAATTTGTATTTCTTGTTTATAAGAATCGTATGACACCTATTTCATTAATTTTGGACTGGTGCACTGTCCAAATTCATTTTGTGAGATAATTTTGGATAAAGCATTAAAAAAAAAGAGGCTCTTAGAAAACAAAACTTTGAGTCAAAAAGTAAGATTTTAAAAAATCAAATTAGAAAAAATGACATGACATGTTATTAAAACAGAGTACATTAAAAAAAGAGAACATCACATTGTTAAAAGAGACAAAAAGTAAGATTTTAAAAAATCAAATTAGAAAAAATGGCATGACATGTTATTAAAACTAGAGTACATTTAAAAAAAGCATGACACATTTGTATAAGAAGTAGATCATATAACTCAAAGCCATATGGTGTTAAAAAACACCTTCCATTAGCTCAGCGTAGAAGATCTCATCTTTGTCTCTCTTGTTTATTACAACTTTACATTAGAGAACTAAAAAGTCTTTGTGAACTGTAGTTTCATTTCTTCTCTATTACAGTTACTTTAGAAAAAACACAAAAGTCTCGATGGAATTAAATTTCCATCACTTGACTATTAAGTCATTAGAGAGTCTAGCATATGTCCTCAAAAGTGCCTACTATGGCATTGGCTTCATGAAAATAAGCAGACTTTAAACCTGCAGGCCATGCGTAACTAGGGCTGGCATTGCAAATCTCCTCACAGACTCTCCTCACAACCTATTTCGAATCTTCTGCCGACTTGTAAGCATTCAACAACTCTTCTTTTCTCTCTTGGCTTTCCTCATCTTCACCATTTTTTTCAATACAGCTTCTAGCCACTGCCATATCCTATACGAAAATTTACTCGGTAGCATAAGAAGTACATGATTAAAAGAAGCGAAAAAGAAAGCTAGGGATATTCACCTATTCTTCTAAGTTCAAATCAAGTAGCCATGTGCATAACATATCCTCCTCGAATGATTTTCCCTTCATTGGTCCATACAAAAGGGATCTAAGACAGAATTTGAGTTCAGTAAATGAAGTCGGGTAGTAAGTAGTCATTGTCTTAGAGGGAAAGCGGTCGAAGGAGAGTGAGGGAGCGATAGCGAGGGATGCACAGTGAGCCACCCCTCCTTCAAGAGTGATAGAAAGTGAGGGAAGACGTAAAGTGAAAGACAAATACAAGTTAATTAGAAGGACTAGGATGTAAGAAATAAGAGAGTGTTTGTGGAAGGACTAGGATGAAAGAATACAAGTGCACTAAGGCACAATGTGTTCGCTATGATAAGGGTTGGAATAAAGTGAGAGAAGCATTGGGAATGCTCTACTTTAAGTGAGTGGAGACTGTCCAACTGAATAAAATTTTACAGAGCATTGGGAATGCTGTACTTTAAGTGAGTGGAGCATTGGTAATTGATACTTTGGAGTGAAATATATTACAAATATTACATCATCACATATTCATATCAAAATTCTCATCACACAAGGTTATATTTCCAAATAATCACATCATCACACATTCATATCATAAAATTATGTGCATGAAATAAATATATAAATATCATGACTAAATGCCACTTAAGTAATAAGTCACAAATTGGTGTATAGTCAACAAAAACTACATCATGATTCATACATTGCAACAAATAAATGTCAACCATAATATTCATGGAATAAACAACATCATGAGAATATGTTCCTCATGCATATATACAAACACAACATCATACATGCATCACAACTCTTCTGATGCTTCTAGTTGAGATTGTGGCAACTCTTATGATGCTTCCAATGGTGGGTGTGGTACTCTAGATGTACACTCAGTCTCTACTTCTTTTGTAGTATGTAGTGCTTTCGGAGTAAACTCAGTATCCTCTTCCTTAAATGCAAGCGAAAGCTGTGGCAACTCTTCTGATGCTTCCAATGGAGGCTGTGGTGTTGTAGGTGTACACTGAGTCCCTACTTCTTCTGTAGTGTGTAGTGCTTTCACAGTAGACTCAGTCTCCTCTTCCTTAAATGCAAGCTCTGATATTGCTTCAATTGCATGTTGTATTCTAATGGCAGCAATTAGGTCTCGAATGATTTCAACCCTAAACAATTGTATATCCTCTGAATATTTGATCTCCAAAGAGTCTTCTGATGAGACCTGTGGCTTAAGTGAGAAAATTTCTTTGAAAATCAACATGCAGTTATAGGCAACTCTCCACCCACAACTATGCCCATCTTCCTGCTCTACTACTACTAAATGCTTTTGGAAGTCTATCGAGTCTTTGTACTGTCCTGTTTCTCTAATAGCAGATACCAACTTCTCAACCGACCTACTCATCATGACATATTAAAAAACCTAGTGTGTCTATTACATAAGGTACATAATATAGAAGTAACAATAGATTAATAGAATACTTATGTTTTCACTGAGCCATGAAAGCCTGCAATTGAGTTGACAAACCAACAATAGTTGTCTTCAAGGTCCCAAACCACCAGACTCCAATTTTCCCTACACAAATAATTAAGAACCATTATTATTCACTACTACACACGCATCCTATTGCGACATTTACGTACCGACGATTAGCGCCCGCTTAGCGTTAATCGTCGGTATAAAAATCGGGTGTCGTAAATCGTCGCTATATAGCGACTTTTAATAAGAGTCGCTATATAGCGACGTTAGTAATGGTCGCTATATAGCGACTTTTAAACGTCGCTATATAGCGACTTTAGTAAAAGTCGCTATATAACGACTTTTAAAAGTCGCTATATAGCGACACTGAGACTATATTATAGCGACGTTTTCCAGAGAGGTTTTTTTTTTTTTTTTAGCCTTAAAATTTATTTTCTTCCAATGACAAAATTTTTTAAATTTTCATACATGTTTGAGCTCATAGAGAAATAAAAAATGAGAGCATGTACATCAAGCCTTTGAAGCTCATATATTCATGTCCAAGTTGGAGATGAGAAAAATCAAATTAAATAAGAGCATTTACATCAACTGTTTCATCTTGAGCCAAGTCTAAGGCGCCAAGCAAGTCTATCTCCAACTCTATACCGAGTTGATCTCCTATATCATCATCGTACTCTAGCATCGTACGTTCACCTAAAAGTATTTGATCATCTTCTTCAATTAAGCTTAAGTGTGGTGATCGATCTTGACGATTGTTGTCTTCCTCGTCAATATCGTGATCTCCATCCTCCTCCCGTGCGATGTCATTATGCGCATCTTCCTCTTGCCTCATATGGTGATCTACATCTTCTTCGCTAGATTCATCAATTGGATCCGGATTTGGTAGTGGCATCTCCATATCCACATCTCGATCTTCAAAAATCTGCTTTCTTCGTGGTGCAACTTGGATCACGTACCACCATCTTGGATCAGAACGATCCGGATGAAAAACCACCTATATTGAAGATGAAAAATCACGTGCCAAATGTCGTCAATTATATATATATCAATGGACTTAAAAAACGAAAGCTTCGACTAATTGAATCATTAGTATGCACCTGCTCACAGTGCTCGGGAAGAACAAAAGTATCACTTTCATCGGTCCAATGTTTGGTGGAGTCTATTGCAAAGAGACCGCTACCATCTTTTCTCACAGTTGCATGGGGACCGTTGTAAGTAGTTCTAAACCATTTTACATCAAGAATGAAAATAGTAAATCGTCTGAAATCAATTTCATAGATGTCGCGTATGGTTCCACAATAATCCAACTGTGAGGAGAGAAGATTGGTATCCGAAGCACTTGCTCGGCTATCTTGTGTGAAGTTAGCCATAACTCCACAATCATACGTGACTCTCTTTGAATCGATGCGTTCTATGCGAAAATGTCGTCCATATGACCATAATGCACTGTACTTTTTGTACTGTAAAAGAGCATCATTAAAACAATGAAGATGCACCTATTTTATAGCATATATTGCCACAAATAATTACTTAATTACATCAAGAGATAAGAAACTTACATGCACCATACATCCAGATGATAACTCCCGCTCGCGCTCGTTTATTGTCTCTCCATCACGTTCGGCTTTACGTATAGCTAGTTGTAGCCAATCAAGTGACATGTGAGTAGGGAGAAGAGCCAGATCTCGTGGATATGGTTGTGATCGCCTGTACATTACTCTGAATCTCGTCCTTGCATTTATTCTTTCTGCTTTGGCCACTTCATATCTCTCAATCCACTTCTGCATCTCAGGGCTATTGAGGATACAAAACTTATTGAATTTCTCCATTTGCTCTTCGCTCATCTTTCTTTCAATCCGTTTTCCTTGGGGGACCTCGCCAATGATGCGATCATCATCCTTGTTGTGCCAAGCTTGCGGCATATCAGGATCCGTGGATGCAAGAAACTCTGTGATATATACTAATGACTCTTGCACAAGCCATCCCTCTGCCATGCTTGCTTCTGGTCTTGCTCTTTGTCTTACAAACCCCTTTAAAGTTTTCATAAACCGCTCGAGAAAAAACATCCATCGATTATGAACGGTACCTGCTATAGCCACCTCATCAACTATGTGCACAAGCAAGTGGACTTGAGTTGTCATAATGCTTGAGGGAAAGTGCTTCTCAAGCAAGCATACGGCTTCGATGGATTCCACCCTAGCCTTCTTGATGCTCGATATAGAGATCTCTTTTTGAGATATCCACCTATTTCACATGTCCATGCATATGTAAGATATTTGAGATATCCACCTATTTCACATGTCCATGAAGAAAATACATAATGCGAATTGATAGTAAGCATACCTCACAATACCACAGATCTTGAATATAGCATTTCTAACATCTTCTTGTAAGCACCCTTTTATTGTAATTGGAAGGATGAACTATCAAAGCAACAATGAAATCATGTCAACAATATAACATAATAATAATTACGCTAATGCCTTGTACTATTATCGGTACACTAATTCTACTTAGAATACCTGTAAGACCTTGTGCCAATCATGGGACTTGAGGCCACTAAGCTTATTGTCCTTTGAAAATGCTCCTTTCAAGCAACGCATGTACCCTGTCGGTGTTTGAAAAGAGGCAATGTCTGCCTTGATCGCTGCCTCCTCCCTCGTAGAGAGGATCCACGTTGCTTTCGGGAGGACAACTTTTCCTGAAGCATGCACTTGGGGCCACAAACGAGACATCCTATTCATAGCACGCAAGTCTTCTCGCACTCCTCTCGAGTCCTTGGAACCAACCAAGTGTGCCCAAATGGTAGCCCCCACATTCTTAAAGATATGCATGGGATCCAAGAGATGATTGATTTGTAACTGACCCCAATAAGGAAGCTCGTGAAAGATCGATAGCCTCTTCATACCAGGAGGAGGTTCCTCTCCATTCTCCCTCCAAGCTTGAATCCAATCACTTGCTTTCAAATATGATGGTGGTGGATCAAGCTGACCTCCACGTGCGAGATGGTCGAGCGGAAGGTATCGAGCATGACCTTCATAAACATTTTTCCTCATGTGTTTGGAGTAGCGTGCAAGCGATTTCAGAGCGGGTCCACAAACAGGACAAGCATGGTACCCACTTGTAACAAGCCCTGCACGCGTGCATGAATATGTTAGTACAAGACATGCGTGCAAAAGAGAGTAAAAAAAGCATAATCCCTCATTGTACATGTAAAGACATAACCACGTACCTGCGCACTCTCCATATCCTGGGTAGTCATGCATGGTCCACATCAAGATACCCCTGACGGAAATATCATTGGTATGCCTAGGAGCTCTGGAAATATCAAAGACCTGCACTCCTCTCCATAATATCTGTAACTCCTCTATCAAAGGTGCCATGTACACGTCCATGTTTCTTGCCTTGTACTTTCCTGGCACAAGTAGTGCAAGCATGAGGTGTCCCTTTTTTATTGTTAGCCATGGTGGGATATTGTAATTCACCACGACTATGGGCCATGTCGACCAAGATGTCGAGCGTAACCCGAAAGGATTCACGCCGTCCATGGCTAGCCCAAGATGTAAGTTGCGTGGCTCTCTCGCAAAGTCCGGCCACTGATTATCTATGTGCTTCCAAGCCGCACAATCTGCGGGAATCCTCAATGTGTGATCAGTGGACCGATGAGATGCATGCCATGTCATCAACTCCGCTATGGATTTGCATCGAAACATGTGTTGTATTCTTGCAATGATGGGAAAGTGTCTTAAGACCTTTACCGGTATCCTCTCACCCTGCAAGTCATCTCTATATCGTTGTTCCCCACACTTTGGACAACTAGCCAAATCTCCATGCTCACGACAAAAGAGAATACAATCATTACGGCAAGCATGGATGGTATCATAATCCATACCCACCATTGTTAGCATCTTTTTCGCTTCATCTCTTGATGCGGGCATGGTATTTGGTGCAGGCAACATCTTTTGGAGCAACCTATGACAAAGACACTATCCAAATGATGATTCTCAAAACAAACAATATCCAAATAATGAGTCAATCAAATTAATGCAAGGGCTAACCTCATTAAGGCCGAGACACTTGTATCCGACCATCCATACTGTACTTGTAGATTCAAGATTGAGAGACAAGCACGTAGTTTAGACATCCTGGCACCCTCGTACAATTGTGTTGATTGCAACTCTCGCATTTTCACCTCAGACTCTGACATCACGTGTACGTGGGATGTAGTGCCCCTAAAAATGGAATCCATCATGTCGACCATACCCTCGTCGTCATCTGGGAGACTATAGTCTTGTTGAAAGTGAGAAGGTATATGTGTACCCTCGTCACCCTCGTCATCCTGTCATAAGCTCATTCGTGTAAATAGAAGATCTTCTAATTCCGGGTATACAATAAGATTGCGAACTTAAATAGCTTTGACTTACCGATGATCCATCAACATGTGCAACACCAACGGGGGGTACTGGTTCCGGCTCCTCCCCATACATCCGCAAGTGGCGCATGATAATACGACGTTGATGTCGTACTTCTCGCTTGCAATGAGTGCAATGACAATATAACCTCTCCGTAAGCCACTTCGTGCTCCCGGGCGTTGGCGCATCATCGGATGAGCTTCCACTCGTCCCTTCCATCTACACTTATAAAACCAAAACATAAGCATGAAGAGGAGATGTACACAATTATGAGCATAGCATGTTTAATTTGAGCTTCTCTTGAGGCTATATAAAAAGAATGACATCGCTATATAGTAAGGATTGAAACAAAAAATCCTATATAGTAAGGCTGTGTAGTAAGAGGAGATATTGACAATTAGAGGCATAGCATGTTTGAGTCACAAGAGGCCTCATTAAAAAACAAACAGTAAGCGTCGCTATATAGCGACGCTCTGTTCCGTCGCTATATAGCGACGATTTTAATTGAAAGCGTCGCTATATAGCGACGTTTTCAATTAAAAACGTCGCTATATAGGGACGAATAAGCGTCGCTATATAGCGACGCTGTGGGTTAAAACCCGAAACGCCGAAACCCGCGGCGTTTTGCTCAAAGCTTTCCTAATCTCTAAACTAAGCTCTCCAAAATCTCCTCCCACCTATTTTCACTGACCTCCCATCTATTCCAAGCAACCTCCTACCCTATTTCCCACTCCTCACCCTCCTCCTACCTCTTGTGCACCCTCTCTCTCCTTTTTCCCTCTTTGGTTTCCAGAAAGAAAGTTCTTCAAAAGGTGAGTTTTTTTCAACAATGTAGGTTGTTTGTTTGTTAGCTTTGGTTTTGTGAGTGTTTCTACTTGTATTGCTAAAGTTTTAAACTAGTTTTCATGCTTGATTAGAAAGGATTCAAACAAAAAACGAAATTTCAAGAAAGAAAGAAAATTTCAAGAAAGAAAGAAAGAAACTCACCTCTTCTTTCTGTATTTCTCTTCCTTCTCTTCCTTCTCTTCTCCTCAATCTCCTCCTTTCCTTGTCTCCTCAATCTTCTCTTTCCTTGTCTCCTTTCAAGAATTTGCTTTTGTGATCTCCTCTTTCCACTAACATCTTATTTGAAAAAATGGATTGTTTTCTCTCTTTTGTAGTGCCAGTCCACTACACCGAGCGGGACATAGTCTCTCTTTCATGGGCCCAGTCCACTACACCGAGCGGGACATACTTTTACAGGTAAGTGCTTCCTCTTCTTTCCATTTAAGCTTTTTGTTATTTGCATTTGCCTGCAGCTAGCGCCTTAAGCGCTAGCTGCAGTGATGGGCGTAGGAACCCTCTCCTCCCCCTTCTCTTTTTCTCATTTTCCCCCTTCTCTTTTTTCCCTCTTCTCTTATTCTCTCTTTCCCCCTCTCTCTTTTCCCTTCTCTCTTTCCTTTCCCCCTTATTCTCTATTTCCGCATCCCTCTTATTCTCTTATGCTTATGCTTCTCTCATTCCGCATAAGCTCCTCCTCTATTTCCGCATGAGCATAAGCTCATGCTTATGCTCATTCATGAGCATGAGCTTATGCGTAAGTTTCCGCAAGAGCTTATGCAAAAATAGAGAATGAGAGAAGCATACGCTTCTCTCATTCTCTTTTTCCGCATAAGCTCCTTCTCTCATTCCGCATAAGCTCCTTCTCTATTTCCGCATGAGCATAAGCATGAGCTTATGCTTATGCTTATGCATAAGCATAAGCATAAGCTCATGCTTATGCTCATTCTTCATGCTTATGCTCATTCATGTCCATGAGCTTATGCGTAAGTTTCCGCAAGAGCTTATGCGGAAATAGAGAATGAGAGAAGCATATGCTTCTCTCATTCTCTTTTTCCGCATAAGCTCCTTCTCTCATTCCGCATAAGCTCCTTCTCTATTTCCGCATGAGCATAAGCATGAGCTTATGCTTATGCTTATGCTTATGCTCATGCTCATGCATAAGCATAAGCATAAGCTCATGCTTATGCTCGTTCTTCATGCTTATGCTCATTCATGTCCATGAGCTTATGCGTAAGTTTTCGCAAGAGCTTATGCGGAAATAGAGAATGAGAGAAGCATATGCTTCTCTCATTCTCTTTTTCCGCATAAGCTCCTTCTCTTATTCCGCATGCAAGTTTCCGCATGAGCTCCTTCTCTTATTCCGCATAAGCTCCTTCTCTCATTCCGCATAAGCTCCTTCTCTATTTCCGCATGAGCATAAGCATGAGCTTATGCTTATGCTTATGCTTATGCTTATGCATAAGCATAAGCATAAGCTCATGCTTATGCTCATTCATCCGCAAGAGCTTATGCGTAAGTTTCCGCAAGAGCTTATGCGGAAATAGAGAATGAGAGAAGCATATGCTTCTCTCATTCTCTTTTTCCGCATAAGCTCCTTCTCTTATTCCGCATGCAAGTTTCCGCAAGTTTCCGCATGAGCTCCTTCTCTTATTCTGCATAAGCTCCTTCTCTCATTCCGCATAAGCTCCTTCTCTATTTCCGCATGAGCATAAGCTCCTTCTCATGCTTATGCTCATTCCGCATAAGCTCCTTCTCATGCTTATGCTCATTCATCCGCAAGAGCTTATGCGTAAGTTTCCGCAAGAGCTTATCTGCAAGTTTCCGCAAGTGCTCCTTCTCTTTTTCCGCATAAGCTCCTCCTCTATTTCCGCATGAGCATAAGCATGAGCTTATGCTTATGCTTATGCATAAGCATAAGCATAAGCTCATGCTTATGCTCATTCATGAGCATGAGCTTATGCGTAAGTTTCCGCAAGAGCTTATACGGAAATAGAGAATGAGAGAAGCATATGCTTCTCTCATTCTCTTTTTCCGCATAAGCTCCTTCTCTCATTCCGCATAAGCATAAGCATGAGCTCCTTCTCTCCTTCTCTCCGCATAAGCTCCTTCTCTCATTCCGCATAAGCATAAGCATAAGCATAAGCTCCTTCTCTCCTTCTCTTATCCGCAAGTTTCCGCAAGTGCTCCTTCTCTTTTTCCGCATAAGCTCCCTCTCTTTTTCCGCATGAGCATAAGCATGAGCTTATGCTTATGCTTATGCTCATGCATAAGCATAAGCATAAGCTCATGCTTATGCTCATTCTTCATGCTTATGCTCATTCATGAGCATGAGCTTATGCGTAAGTTTCCGCAAGAGCTTATGCGGAAATAGAGAATGAGAGAAGCATATGCTTCTCTCATTCTCTTTTTCCGCATAAGCTCCTTCTCTTATTCCGCATGCAAGTTTCCGCAAGTTTCCGCATGAGCTCCTTCTCTTATTCCGCATAAGCTCCTTCTCTCATTCTGCATAAGCTCCTTCTCTATTTCCGCATGAGCATAAGCATGAGCTTATGCTTATGCTTATGCATAAGCATAAGCATAAGCTCATGCTTATGCTCATTCTTCGCATGAGCTTATGCGTAAGTTTCCGCAAGAGCTTATACGGAAATAGAGAATGAGAGAAGCATATGCTTCTCTCATTCTCTTTTTCCGCATACGCTCCTTCTCTCATTCCGCTTAAGCTCCTTCTCTATTTCCGCATGAGCATAAGCATGAGCTTATGCTTATGCTTATGCTTATGCTTATGCATAAGCATAAGCATAAGCTCATGCTTATGCTCATTCTTCGCATGAGCTTATGCGTAAGTTTCTGCAAGAGCTTATACGGAAATAGAGAATGAGAGAAGCATATGCTTCTCTCATTCTCTTTTTCCGCATAAGCTCCTTCTCTCATTCCGCTTAAGCTCCTTCTCTATTTCCGCATGAGCATAAGCATGAGCTTATGCTTATGCTTATGCTTATGCTTATGCATAAGCATAAGCATAAGCTCATGCTTATGCTCATTCATCCGCAAGCATAAGCATGAGCATAAGCATGAGCATAAGCATGAGCTTATGCTTATGCTTATGCATAAGCATAAGCATAAGCTCATGCTTATGCTCATTCATGAGCATGAGCTTATGCGTATTCTTCCGCAAGAGCTTATGCGGAAATAGAGAATGAGAGAAGCATATGCTTCTCTCATTCTCTTTTTCCGCATAAGCTCCTTCTCTTATTCCGCATGCAAGTTTCCGCAAGTTTCCGCATGAGCTCCTTCTCTTATTCCGCATAAGCTCCTTCTCTCATTCCGCATAAGCTCCTTCTCTATTTCCGCATGAGCATAAGCATGAGCTTATGCTTATGCTTATGCATAAGCATAAGCATAAGCTCAAGCTTATGCTCATTCATCCGCAAGAGCTTATGCGTAAGTTTCCGCAAGAGCTTATCCGCAAGTTTCCGCAAGTGCTCCTTCTCTTTTTCCGCATAAGCTCCTCCTCTATTTCCGCATGAGCATAAGCATGAGCTTATGCTTATGCTTATGCATAAGCATAAGCATAAGCTCATGCTTATGCTCATTCATGAGCATGAGCTTATGCGTAAGTTTCCGCAAGAGCTTATGCGGAAATAGAGAATGAGAGAAGCATATGCTTCTCTCATTCTCTTTTTCCGCATAAGCTCCTTCTCTCATTCCGCATAAGCATAAGCATGAGCTCCTTCTCTCCTTCTCTCCGCATAAGCTCCTTCTCTCATTCCGCATAAGCATAAGCATAAGCATAAGCTCCTTCTCTCCTTCTCTTATCCGCAAGTTTCCGCAAGTGCTCCTTCTCTTTTTCCGCATAAGCTCCCTCTCTTTTTCCGCATGAGCATAAGCTTATGCGTATGCTTATGCTTATGCTTATGCATAAGCATAAGCATAAGCTCATGCTTATGCTCATTCTTCATGCTTATGCTCATTCATGTCCATGAGCTTATGCGTAAGTTTCCGCATAAGCTTATGCGGAAATAGAGAATGAGAGAAGCATATGCTTCTCTCATTCTCTTTTTCCGCATAAGCTCCTTCTCTTATTCCGCATGCAAGTTTCCGCATGAGCTCCTTCTCTTATTCCGCATAAGCTCCTTCTCTCATTCCGCATAAGCTCCTTCTCTATTTCCGCATGAGCATAAGCTCCTTCTCCTTCTCTTTCCCTTTCTCTCATTCTCTATTTCCTCGTTCTCATTCTTTTCTTTCCTTTACATCTTCTTTCCCTCTTATCTTTCCCTCTTTCCTTTCCCTCTTTCCTTTCCCTCTTCTTTCCTTTCCCTCTTCTTTCTTCTTGCCTATGCCTATGCCTATGAGAATGCTCATGTTTGTTTATTTGTTTTCTGTTTTCGTGTTTGTGTCTATGTTAGACATGGGATCACGTCGCTCATCGGACGAGTACGGACAGCCTCGCAGGAGGAGAGCTCACGATCTATATGCTCCAGAGGACTTTGATTCCTCTCAGGCGACTACCCCGAGGACTACCCCTGGTCCGACTCCTCTCGGTCCTAGCACTGTGACTACCCCTGGTCCGACCCCTCTTCCACGTAGCACTGCGACTACCCCTCAGGGGACTCCTTTGCTAGCCGCGCATGGCTTTGTTGGGACTCCCGACGAGTTTGTAGCGCAGATGAGCGATGAGGAGGCAGCGAGATTCTTCTCTCTGCTCTCTCAGAGGACCTCCGCAATTCCTTCCCCTACACCGACGGGTGGACGTACAGCCCAACCATCCCCTCGCGCCCCTTCGACCGCGGGATCATCACCTGCGCATGCCTCCCGCAAGGGAAGGAAGAGTAGGATGGGCGGCTCATGTTGTGCTGACTCAGGAGATGTAGACGAGTCAGCACACTCACGCTCCTTTAGGTCTCCACTTGGTCCGGAGACACAGTATCAGTCAGGTCCCTTTCCCTCTCCTACTCCCACAGCTACTCCTCGATCCGGAAGCGGTCGCGCAGCTTCCACTCCTTCAGACTCTGCTACCGTCAGTCCCCCTTACTCATCAGGGGATCTCTCCTATCAAATCACATCTGCCGGAGAGATAATAGAAGACAAAAAGGGCAAAGCAGTGATGGCCGCCATGAGGCGGTTGATGAGTCATCACTTCAAGAGCGGCATAAATATCGATTGGCGGTATCAAGATGGCCAAAAGAAACAGGCGGTGATCGATGAGTTAAAACTCAGATTTCCTAATCCGCCAAATGTGGAGTTTAATAACAGTTATATGCTCGAGCGCATGGGTTTGGTCCTAAAGCATCGCAGATCAACCATGCGTACTTCCATTACAAAGGGGTTGTCTAAACCCAGCTGGGCAGACAAAGCTGATTGGAAGTTCTTGAAGAAGTAGAATAGGGACCATCCTGAAATGTTCGAGGGTCAGAGGAGGGCTGCGAAGAGACGGCTGGATGTCGTAGGTACTTCGCACTTTGGTGCAGGTGGACGGTATGCGTTCGAGGCAACCGTGGTAAGTTTACTTCTTTCCATTTAATGTATTGTTCTATTTGTTTTACTTACATATTACATGCACTTTAGCTAACTCTAACTCTCGTAAATTGGATCCACAGCAAGCTGCGATGGGTCGTCTTCCTACGGATGCAGAGACGCGGCGCGCATTTCGGATAGGAACCAAGCCGTGGTTCATTGAGCAAGAGGCAATGGGAGCGACAGTCGATTGGGCTGAGGTGGCTGCTCGCACGGTATAAGTTTACTCCTGCTTGTAATCTCACTTTTTAATTTAAGTTCCAATCTAATTTTCGATTTATATGGTTCAGTCTCAGGGTCAAAGCTCAAGCGTCCCATCATCAGAGACGAGCGATCAACAGGGGCAAGGATCGGACGCAGGTGCCGATGACGAAGGAGAAGACGCAGGTGTCGGGGACGAGGGAGAAGATGCAGGTGCCGAGGACCAGGGAACAGCCCAACAAGACGATTCGGATTCGGATTCGGATTAGTAGTGGTAGTAGCATTTTTCATATCCGCTCGTTAGAGCCATTTTGTATCACCCTTTCACAGGGTAATTTTGTTTCAAACACAGTTGTATATGTATATGCATTTCTTCCTCATCGTTCACAAGAACAATTTTGTATCACCCTGCAAGCAAGGGAAATTTTGTTATAAAAAAATTTCTTTTGTAATTACAAAAAAAAAAAAATGGTTAGTGGGGCTAAACAGGGCTTCCTTTTGGCCCTGTTTAGCCCCACTAACCATTTTTTTAACCTTCTGTTAATCGTCGCTATATAGCGACGTTTACCAGTGTCGCTATATAGCGACGATTAACAGAGTCGCTATATAGCGACGTTTTTATCGTCGCTATATAGCGACGTTTACATCGTCGCTATATAGCGACGATTAACAGCGTCGCTATATAGCGACGGTTTATAGCGACGCTCCTTTTCCGACGATTTTAACGACTTTTATAGCGACCTTTGCGCCCGTGAAAAAAAAAATTTTAATGTAAAAAGCGTCGGTATTTCCGTCGGAAAATGGCCTATGCCTTGTAGTGATTTAACACAATGTTGCTAGTATAAGATGAAAATAAAAGTTGCCATGATACATCTCGTGATATGCCATAAATAGGACTCGCACGCCATGTAAATGTAAAGCCTGTAACCATTTACAAACATCGGTTATCGTCTTTCCGCTATTGCTAAGTATACGAGAAAGGAGAGAATCCAACATATACACACAGGTTTGTACGGCTCTACAAAATCGTGAGATAACTATACTGCACCAACAAATAAATGAATATTAGCTTATTAGATTTAATCAAAATATTGAATTATCAAGCAGAGAAAAAGTTTGTATCAAACCTGAGAATGGCCATCATAACGTTGTTATTGACCTCATTTGAAGCTCTAGAGAGGATTGAAATCTCCTCTCCACCAAATTCAAGTTACTGAGGTCTATGTTGAATCATAACCCTAACATTAAAATAGCTTCCCAATTCTTCCAATGAAGACATGTTTGTAGAGTTGAGGTCTTCTATCCCCTTTGACTCTTTGACGGCATTCATTTCGCACTCCTCTAAGCCATTATCTATTGGACTTGTGGGAGGGTCCATAATGTTGCCCTTAATGATTGCTCGAATGGTACATGTTATAAATGCATAGAGATGCAAGTCCGTATATGTTGACAGTGTGGTGTCATTTTGTATCTCAAAAATTTGACCAAGTGCCAAAAAGCAATTGTAGCCCACCCTCCATCCACAATTATAGATGTGGCTATCCTCTTGATGTGATACCTGACATGTTATATACTCTATTTATTGTGCCAAGTCACGTTGCCGCATTACTGTGTCAATAGCACCTACCAACTTTCGAGCTGATCTGCACATCAAAACATAGAACAACAGTGAATATGTGCATTGCATATCAATATACATGTCAAGAAGTGACAACAAGTATAGTCTATACTTACTCTAACACAGTGCCATGGATGGATGTCATTCAGTTGGCAAAGAAGCACTTCTTAGCAAAGATGTCCCAACCACCAAACTCGAATGTGAGTTGCATTATCAATAAAGAATAATTACTATGTTTGAGACAATTCTAGCAATGCAATAGAAAAAACAAGTAGGGTTTCATGCTTACTTCTCATAATATGTTGTAAAGATAAGTCGTGCCTCATTCATAGGAACATGCTTCAACCACTTGCAAACATCCTCTATGGTTTCTTTTTTGTTGCTAAGCACTTCCGAAATAAGAGGATCGAGCATATATGAAACTCTTTGTATATTTTGAGGAAAATATGCTATAACATAACTATATTTAAAAAAAAAGTATTAGCTTCTTGGGTTTAATCAAAATAAGCAAAGTATAAAGCCAAGGAAAAGGATGCGTCAAACCTGAGGATGGTTGTAATGACTTTGACATTAACCTCTTTCTTAGGATGTAGTCATTTTTTTTGGTTGTTCCCCAACATTAATAATGGTTTTTTCATTAGACTACATAGAAGTATATAGATAAGGTTTCATACATGCTTTCATTAGAGTGAATCTCTCCTCCTCTTAGAGTAAAAATTTAAAAAGTAAGGTTTCATAATGCTTTCATTAGAGTGAGTCTCTCCTCCTCTTGGAGGAAATATTTAAAAAGTTATGAGATTTACACATCCCAAATAAAAATAAAGGTTTAAATAATCATAGAAGTATAAAGATAGCATGCTTTCATTAGACTCAATCTCTTCTCCTCTTGGAGGAAAATATAAAAAATTTATGAGATTTACACATCCCAATTAAAGGCTTGAACAAGCATACAAGTATAAAGATAAGGTTTTATACATGCTGCAATGTAGTCATGTTTTCAGGTTGTTTCCCAAAGGTAGCAATTAGACATTGAATACTCTCAGCCCAAAACACTAGTAGATCAGCTTTTGTATATGATTCCATTTTGACTGGTAACTCCAAATCAAAAATCTCTCTAAGAAACAACATGTAGTTGTAGGCAACTCTCCACCCACAGCTGTGCCCATCTTTTTACTCCACTGTAGACATCGTTTGAATTCTACTTGGTCTTGTTGCTCCATGGTTGTTCTAATAGCAGATACTGGCTGATATGCAGCACTGTCCATCATGACATATTAAATCTATTAATATGTCATTATCATAAGATACAAAATAAGAAAGTAACAAAAATATTAAGAGAATAATTACCTTGGGGAGTTGGCATGATAGCCTTCCATTGAATTTACAAACCACAAACGGTTGACTTCAAGGTTCCAAGCGATCAAACTCCAATGTGAGCTACACGACCAGATTAAAAATGATTATTTTTTTACACAAACTTGCCAAAGAAATAGTAAAAATAAGGTTGGAGTTGATACTTACTCCTCATGATAAGGCATAAAGATGACTCACACCCCATCTAAATTCAAAGGGCTTAACCAGGTACAAACATCTTCTATAGTCTTTTGAGGAGATCTAAGAATAAAAGAAAGGAGAGCATCGAGCATGTAGACACGATTCTGAACTGCACTAGGAAGCTGAGAAATAACTAGACTGCACCAAGAAATAAACAAACATTAGCTCATAGAATTGATTTGCATTCTGCACTAGGAAACTGAGATATAACTACACTGTAAACAAATAAACAAATGTTAGATCATTGAAGTAGCAACAAATAAACAAATGT
Source organism: Dipteris shenzhenensis (assembly GCF_047967505.1). NCBI lineage: Eukaryota > Viridiplantae > Streptophyta > Polypodiopsida > Gleicheniales > Dipteridaceae > Dipteris > Dipteris shenzhenensis. The sequence continues at coordinate 10,603,383 of NC_141622.1, read as the reverse complement.
TACCTGAGAATGGCTGGGATAACATTGTCATTAACCTCTTTTAAAGGATTGAAGAGGATTGAAACCTCCTCTCTACCAAAGCTTAAATACTGAGGTTCTCATTTCAAAACAATCCTAACCTCAAATGAGCTATCCATTTTATCCATAATCCTACAAGAAAAGATAATGAAAAATTTAGATACATACAAGTAAAGTACAATATATCACCTGAGTCAACATACCACACATCATTGCTTTCTTCTGCACTTGTCACATAATTAGTCATGTGCTGCACCATAAACAAATGCTCATTTCTGTCATCACCCTATCTACTAGAGGATGCATAATTGCCTTGCTACAATTTTCCATTCATAATGTCATTCTGCTTTTTGTAGCAGTCTTTAGCCATATGACCCATTTTACCACAATAGTAGCATTCAACATTGCCATTTGCATTTTGGCCTCTCTGCCATCCACCACGACCTCTTTGGCTCCCCCTACCTCTAGAGTAACCATGTCCTCCTCCATAGGACTGGTTTTCTTGAGTTTGCTGCATATTCTGATTTCTACCACGGCCTCTAGATTGGCCTTCTCTACCTCTGCCTCTGCCTTTGCCTCTGCCTCTGCCTCTTCTAGCATTTGAGTAGAAGACAGTTTCTTTTGAAGTTCCTCCTAAAGAAGATGCACCACCATTTCTCTGCTCTTCAGAAATTAGAAGAGAAAACAACTCCTCAAAATTAGGAAATTTTTCACGGATGGCAATGGATGTCCAGAACTGTGCATAATCCTTTCCTAGACCATTCAAGGTCAGAGAAACTAAATGATTATCTTCCACTGGCGACCCAATGGAAGCAAGTGCATCTACAATTTTCTTCACCTTCATGTGTAGTCATTAAAAGAAAGATGAGCGAAGAGCAAATGGAGAAATTCAATAAGTTTTGTATCCTCAATAGCAAGGAGATGCAGAAGTGGATTGAGAGATATGAAGCAGCCAAAGTAGAAAGAATAAATTCAAGGATGAGATTCAGAGTAATGTACAGGCAATCGCAACCATATCCATGGGATCTCACTCTTCTCCCCACTCACATGTCACTTGATTAGCTACAACTGGCTCTACGTAAAGGTGAATGCAATGGAGAGACAATAAATGAGCACGAGCAAGAGTTATCATCTGGATGTATGATGCATATAATTTCTTACATCTTGACATAATTAAGTAATTATTTTTGGCAATATACACTATAAAATAGATCCATCTTCATTGTTTTAATGATGCTCTTTTATAATACAAAAAGTATAGTGCATTATGGTCATATGGAGGACATTTTTCATGTGGAACGCATCGATTCAAAGAGAGTCACATATGATTGTGGAGTCATGGCTAACTTCACACAACATAGTGGAACAAGTGTTTCGGATATCAATCTTCTCTCCTCACAGTTGGATTATTGTGGAATCATATGCAAAATCTATGAAGTTGATTTCAGACGATTTAGTATTTTCATTCTTGATGTAAAATGGTTTAGAACTATTTGCAACGGTCCCCATGCGACAATGAGAAAAGACAGTAGCGGTTTCTTTGCAATAGACTCCACCAAACTTTGGACTGATGAAAGTGATTCTTTTTTTTTTCCCTACCAGTGTGAGCAAGTTCATACTAATGATTTAATTAATCGAAGCTTTCATTTTTAAAGATCCATTGATACATGTACTTAAAAATAATTTCATATATATAATTGATGGCATTTGGCACCCATCTTCAATATAGGTGGTTTTTCATCCAGATCGTTTTGATCCAAGACGGTGGTATGTGATCCAAGTTGCACCACGAAGTAAGCAAATTTTTGAAGATAGAGATGTGGATATGGAGATGCCACTACCAATTCTAGATCCAATTGATCCAGATGAATTTAGCGAAGAAGATGAAGATCAGAATATGAGCCAAGAGAAAGATGCGCATAGTGACATCGTACGAGAGGAAGATGGAGATCACAATATTGAGGAAGAAGACAACCATTATCAAGAATCACCACACTTTATTGAAGAAGATGATCAAGTACTCTTAGGTGAACGTACGATGCTAGAACATAATGATGATATAGGAGATCAACTCGGTATAGAGTTAGAGATAGACTTGTTTGGCACGTTAGACAAACCGTTGATGTAAATGCTCTTCATTGATTTTTTTCATCTCAAACTTGGACATGAATATATGAGCTTCAAAGGCTTGATATACATGCTCTGTACTTTTATTCTCTCAAAATATCAAACATGTATGAAAATTTTTAAAAAAATTATCATTGGAAAAAACTCTTTTAAGGTCGGTATGGGAAAAGAAACTCTCTATAAAACGTCGCTATAGAAAACTATCTTAGTGTCACTATATAATGACCATTACCAATCTGATAAAAGTAGCTATATAGCGACTTTAGTAAATGTCACTATATAGTGGCATTTCACTAAAGTTGCTATATAGCAACCCTTAACGAAACTCGCTTTCGATACCGATGATTAGTGTCTCGTGCATGCTAAAAGTTGGTACTTAAGCATCGCAATAGGATCTGTGTGTAGTAGTGGATGGATGATTTCCACCACAATATTCACAAGGAGAATTTTTGGATAATCATGGGTTGCTTAGTGGTAACACCATGTTCCTCATCATATTGCCGAGCCCAACAATTAGAGATAAGATGACCATGCTTATCACAATAAGAACAATGTTTCTTAGGATATTTGAGATGAGAAGAATTACCACCTCTATACGAATGACCACCATGTCCATATTTGGAGAAAGGATCTTGCGAGCAACACAAGTTGTCTCGGAATCTACATCATCCATTTTTGGGTGCATGGTAAGGTGGTACACTTGTATGTGCTAAATAGTGGTACCCCAATAGTAATATTTTAGCAACAAGTAGAGGGGTGAAATTTTTTTTAAAAAAGCGTGTAACTGAATCACGGATGAGTGAAAGCCTTTACCAACTAACTTATTGTAATGGATTGTTATGATTTTGGTGACACACACTACACTAACTATAGATTCTGTCTCTCACACACACTTGTAGACCAAAGAAAAGTTTTGCATGAACCAAGCCCTATGCAGTACATGCAAAGATGCCTTCTTGGTCTTCTTCTTCCTTCTACTAAAATTTGCTTCTTCTATTGCTAATCGTGAGCTGGAGCAAGCTATAAATGAAACCTAGTAACATCCTTCTTGCACGATCAAGTGGACCAGGTGAGATGACATAGCTCTAGGACTGTTCTTTTTTTGAAATAAGCTCCTTGCTTGTCCATAAGTAGCCATTGATTGTGAAGCTCCCAAATGTAGGAGTGTTCTTTCTATAAAAACGAGCTCCTTACTTGTTTGTAGCATCCATTGTGAAGCTTCAAAAGTAGGACTGTTGCTTCTTTTAAATGAGCTTGGAGCCCTCCATTGTGAAACTAATGGTGGGGCCTCTATAATGATGAGAGGAAGAGAATCCGTCAATACAAATGCATGTTCAGCTTGTGCATGCATGAAAATGAGCTGCAAAGATAGGATGCTATTAGATAAAGAATTCATAGAAGAGCTTGGTTGGTGACGAAGCTTCTATGTCTTGCCCTTCTTAATCCTCTTTAGCATGGCTATTGGCTTGTCAAATGTCATGCAACAACAAATTAGCTTTACTATTTCTTAATTTACACTATGAATCGAGAGAATTATATAGAAATCCCAACTTGCTACACTAACAAATCCTAGTATACAGATGTTGAACTATAGTATTGAATATAGTCCTCTGCTTGAACCTCCTATTAGAGACCTCTTGTCAAAGTATTTTTTAAATATATCTATATTTTTAATAAATGTTTCTATGTCTATTTGTTTCTGTAACTATTTCAATCTATCTGTTTCTGTAATTGTGTTTCTCTGTGTGTATGTTGCTGTAAGTGTGTACACAATCTATATGTTTTTTAACTATGTCCTTAATAGTATATATCTTTTCTTTTTTGCAATCCATATCAGATGTTTGTCTAATTGTGTCTATATTTTAAATTTGTAGTATCAGTATTCAGTTCAATTTTTGGGGCAATGTCACTAGTAGCACCAACTACCAGCTCTAACCACTCATACAAGCCAATCACTATATACATGCAATGAAAGGGTGGTAGCCATTCGAAGTATAGCAACACGCACTGTTGCAGGGACAATAAAGTGATGTTCCCAATCATTCATGAAAGTATGAGAAGATGTTAGAACTATGATGTTTACATCTCAAATGGCATGCTATTGTATATGGCATCATGCACCTCATCTCGGGGGGGTCACTGAGATCATATGTAACCCTATCACGTGAGTTCAACAAAAGGATATTTTTTATTTCTAAAATTTACAGAAATAAATATACATAAGGGACTATTTAAAATAGTTTTGGAAAAAATTTATAGATTTGTATAGAAAAGGGGTACATTTTATTAATGAAAAATTTACACAGATAAGGGATTTTAGAAATATGCCTTGAACGCACGTGGTTATAGAGGGTTTATACATAGTGACCACCCCGAGCACCTCATCCGACATGAAGAACAACTTGTCACCATCCATAAATTCCACCATGGGAATCTTTATAGCTTTGACAAGGTGAGAATACAAAAAAACCTCAGGTTTATTATCCATGTTCAAGAAGGTAGTAATAGTTATCTGCCTTCTTTCCATAGTACAACCCCTTCATTACAAAACCACTAGATGAAATGATGTTTCCCCATCCATCCTTCAAATTTTGATTTGCAAGCTTCCTCTTGGCAGTGCACCATAGGACATAGAAATTTGCACCCTCATCATTTTCTACCTCTGCATTGACTCCAAAATTGTCTCCAACATAGAGAGCATCACTTAGTGTATCATGATGTCCTTCATATGTAGGATCATCACAAGGGTTTTCTTCAACTTCCATGTCCTCTCCAGGGATTATAAGTTGATATTCCCAGCCTGTCACATATGCTTTATTTCAACATCCATTCCAAGAACCTAAAATGCAAAAACAACTTTCGCATTCTCAACTCTGTGCATTTGTGCTTTGAGAATCCAGAGATCGAGTGCAATGATCGCACCAGGGGAATAGGAGCACAGTCCCATGCTACTGGTCTACCTACTTCTCCTACCTTCCCCTCCCAAAAAAACCTTCTTATATTCCTTTCTTTTGATGGATAGGAGGCTTGAGCTCCATTTGAGAGATTTGAATGCAAAAAACTCACCACATTAGCAGCGCAAGTAAGCTTCTCTAAATTGTCCTTCAATTGCTCATGTGTGAAGGCTCTTTTCACAATAGCTCCTGCTCCATCATGCTCACCCTTTTAATTTCTAGAGCCAAAGAAATTTCATGCCATCTTTAGGTTAGTTAAGGAAGGATACCTTGCTAAAAAGAAAGCAGGCCGTCTCACTTTAAATTGGGAAGTTGCACCATCTTACCAAACCCAATGTTGCTTTAGTGCTAAATCTTGTCGTGCCAACCAATTGTGATGTAGCACAAAACAATGCTAAACAAATAGAGCATCATGCACCTTGTCATCAGATATGTAGAAATGGATGGTTTTTTGAACCTCACCTCTTGTCCAAACATATGTTATTTGAACAATAATAGTGAGTTGGTCTGAGTGCTAGTGCATAGATTGTATCTCATTTTGTTCCTTAAGGGTGTAATTTTTTGCAAAATCCACCACAGACACAACATCTTTAGGAAACCTTTGCACAGACACCCTTTAAATTGTTCAACTTGCCACTTGTATATGAAGTTGTGCTTAATGAACTTCTTCATGTAATCCCGAGACATCTGTAATACGGCACTACAGGTCATTTTCTTGAATGTGAGCACCTCCCTTCTTTTTTTCTCCCCTATTTTCCAACAGTTATGTCTAGATCATCAAAAACCTTAACGAAAACATGGTGGATAGAGTCAGTCTTCTCTTGTGGGCAGTTGTTTTGGCTGACAACTAGTACATTCTCCCATGAGGCATTCCAAGTGATGGTACAAGCTCTCTAAAGGCTTTTGACACAACACACGTTCCCAAAAGCATGTAACGCCAGTGTATGTATGATTAGAAGCTTTAAAAATAGCTCCAATATTGCCTCTTGGACATATTTCACAATTGCAATAACAATGTGCTCCAATATGCAGACTGATGTTGGGATGATGCATGATATTGATGGAGTCTTTCAAGAAGCCCATTTGGACATGTTGAATGCAGAAACATATATATATGTCCTTTAATTTATGAACAGGTTTTAATCATTCAAATGAGCGTTGTTGCATTGTGATGTCTGGATAATTTTTCTTGAACTCTATAAATAACTATACCTGCACATGAAAACATCCAATGTGATTAAAAAAAAATCTACAAGAGTGATCATCAACAAGTATTAACAGACACTAAGAGGTACTAATTAGTAGGTTACTGAACTAATAGACACTAACAAGCACTAATAGGTAGTAACAAGGACTAAGTGGGGCAATGACAAGCAACACTAGTAGGCAACACTAACAAGAATTATCAGGCACTAACAGGTACTAATAGGCAAAACAAGCAACACTAGATAGCATTAAACTAACAAGCATGAAATAGCACGCCATTAAGTAGTACTAATTAGCAAGTTACTGAACTAATTGGCACTAATAAGCACTAATAGGCACTAACAAGCACTAAGTGGGGCAATAACAAGCACTAAGTGGAGCAATAACAAGCAACAGTAGCAGGCAAAACTAACAGACACTAACAGGCACTAATAGGCGAAAACAAGCAACACTAAATAGCATTAAACTAACAAGCACAAGATAGCATGTCACTAAGTAGTACTAATTAGCAGGTTACTAAGCAAACATGCATTAACAATGACTAACAGGTACTAAGGAGTAGTTTACTGAACTAACAAGGCACTAACAAGTATTAACAAGTACTAATTAGGAGGTTATTGAACTAACAAGAACTAACAAGCACTAATTAGCACCAACAAGTATTAACAGGTACCAATTAGTAGGTTACTGAACTAACAAGCACTAACAAGCACTATGTGATAGTAAGTGAAAGTAACATTAAATATATAGCACAAATAGGCACTACCAAGCACCAACAACTTATATGTGGCATTAGCAAGTACTAACAAGCACTAATAATCACTGTTAAGCACAAGGGGGTCACTCATCATCTGTAACCATATCACGTGAATTCAACATAAGGATATTTTTTATTTCTAAAATTTATAGAAATAAATATACATAAGGGACTACTTAAAATAGTTTTGCAAAAAATTTACAGATTTGTATAGAAAAGGGGTACATTTTATTAATGAAAAAATTTAAAGATAAGGGATTTTAAATATAGGCCTTGAATGCAGGTGATATAGAGGGTTTATACAGAGTGATCCCCTTGAGCTGTTAAGTAATAATAGGAACTATAGCGTTGCAATAAACAAGGAGTACTTGAAGCACTAATCAGCACTATGTCATAGTAACTAGACTAACCACAACAAGCAATTAGTAGCACTAACAAGCAATGTTCCCTACTAAGTAGCAATAGCAAGTAGGAATTAACCATAACTAGCATACACAACAAGACAAAGCACCCATAGATGCATACACAAATGCGTTTGCTGAACTAAATAAAAAAATTACGGGTGCGTCTATTTGCACATCTATTTGTACGTCTGGAGACCCACATCTAACAGCGCGTCTATATAGGAAACACACGCATGTATATACGTGCATATAAATGCCAAAATAGATGCTCTTATAAATGCATTTGTAGATGTAAAAATAGATTCTTGTCGACAGACAAACACGTATATAGACGTGTTTATAAACGCACTGATAGGCGTGCTTTATAATATTTTTTTTTTAATTTACAGAATGCTATGTATGTTGTGTATGCTATATAGTTACAAGAATCCCATTTCCACATTAGCTAATTCAATTCTCACATCCAACCGCATTTTAATTACAATTCTAAATAAAACATTACAAGTCCAAAATGCAATAAAATTGAAAGCTCAAAAAGTGCTTGTATGTACATATAGCATGAAGCTAAGCCATGTCATGTGGCTTCAAGTACAAAAAATAAGGAAGCTAAGCCATGTCATGTGGCTTCAAGTACAAAAAATAAGAGGAGTGTATATACAAGAGGCATGAAGCCAAGCCAGTGGCTTTAAGTACAAAAAGGAGTAGCTAGCACTACTTCCACAACTAATCCTCGCTCCCTTCCACGCTCCCTTCCACGCTCTCTTCTGCGCTCCCTTTTGTGCCTCCTTCCTCATCTTCCTCGTCGTCTTGTGCATGGGCCTGTAAACAAGGGACAACATATATCAATGTATGAAAAATCAAATCTTTACTTATAATATTGGCATTATTTAATTACTTTCAAATACCTCGAGGGCCGCTCCAGTAGCCCGGACATACTGCTCCTCAGTAATCAACCCGTCATCATAGAAGTGCCTCCATGTATCTCCTCTACGATGGTGGCAGTGGTAGGCTGTCTCCACAGGAGTAGGGTATTTGCCCACGATCTCAAGCTGCAAGACGACACAATTTGCAGAGGGATTAGTACAAAGAAACAACCTCCTAATAAATTACAAGCATTATAATTTGAGATCGATACTTACAAATTGGGTCTCCCATGATTCAACACCCCCTGCTCCAAAATGCATGCTTCCATATTCCTCCATCTGGATCCTTTGTGCCTCCACGTGTTGCAGACTGGGGTCCTCCCTCGCTGACTTCATTGCTTTCTTCCACTCATGCTTGTGAGCGGTGTGGGGCGGGCCCCTTGGTGGTTGACGTCCCTCGATCCTGGCAAGCTCCGCTAGTGCCTGCCTCTTAAGTGAAGATCTTTTATTGCCAAGTATCGTAACAATCTTTGACTTGGCCCATTTATCTGTGAATTGGCGATTGGAGGGGTTAGGATACCTAGAGCGAAGAGCAGCGAGGGTCTCATCAGCCAGCCTCTTTGGCTGGTCTTTGAAGTGGATGAAGCAATCTCTATAATTGTTAGCAATTACAAAGCGCATGAAGGCCATGATGTCCTTCCCCCGTGCATCCATCAAGATGCCTCTTGTCTGAGTGATGTCATAGAATATCGTACTATCACTCGGAGGCATGTCTAAATCATTTGAATCATCATCATCCCCATCGCCACCCCTCCCAAAGCACTGTGCCATGCATCCCCCACCGCTCTCCCTGCTACTATGCCTGCTACCGTGGTTTGTCGAGCTCGTACGCTGGCCACTCATAGCTGGAGACTGCATGGGACTATGCTGACCAGTCATAGCTGGAGAACCGAGTCTTGACTACACAGGAGTACACCGACGGCTCTGCGAGATAGAAGGACCTCTTGACGGCATGGGGGAAGGGGCATAAGACGGAATGGCAGAAGGGGCATAAGACGGCATGGGGGAAGGGGCATAAGACGGCATGGGAGATGGGCCTATGCTGTGTAGCCGGCTAGGCTGTGACTCCGCTGGGGTGATCTCAGCTAGTGTGGGGTGGTTTGGAGTCTATAGTGCTGACTCCTGGGGGGTGTTTAGGGTACCCGTCATATACTCATATAACTCCGCAGGACTAGGAGGGTGCGCTAAAAGGTTATATAAGTCCCTAAAAATAGACTCCTAGGGATCAGGTGAGTTGGAAGCGCTTCTTGGCCACATGATGAACTGAAAAAAAGAAAAAAAATCTATTACTGATGAGCTAAGAAGAAAGGGGAAGGAATACTGTTGGAGCACGTTTGATTAGCACATCTATTTTCGCATGTAACAGCATGTCTATAGATGTGGCTGCTTGTGTCTGCAAATAGACTAGATGCACGTTTAGACGTGCCTGTAAACACGTGTTTAGACGCGCTCTGGGACACACCTATAGATGCGCTCCGACAGACAGACTTTTCTAAAAAGTAGAAAAGGACATTACACTCGACACACAAACGTGACACTTATACCCATATCATGCGTTGATACCCAGATCATGCGTTTTTTGGATACGAGAAAGTACAAATCCAAAGAAAGCAAACTTCTAAAAAAGATCAACTACAAAAAGACTTACCTTGGATAGAGGTATGGAAGGTTCTTCTCCTTTTTCAAAGTTGCTTCTCCTCCTTGTTCGCCCTCCTCTCCCTCCTTTAAGCTTGGAAGTAAGTGTGGGAGCCTTCCTCTTAAGTGTAATCTTGAAAGTAAGTGTGGGTGCCTTCCTCTTAAGCCTCGAAATTGTGGATCTGCTAATAAGGAAACAAGCAAGCCGTGCGAAGTATAAGTAATGTCAAGAAAAGCAAAGCGAGCGTGCTAAAAGCAGGTTTAAAAGCCACATCTATAGGCACCTCTAAAAGCGCATCTATTTGCATGTTACAAGATGGGCGAGCTTGTGAGGTACTTTACATGATACAAAATATGATGCGTATCAATGCTCCATGTAAGTTTGAATGCATATTGCTAATATGCTATACTTTTTCATTTGTAGGTATGTGAGCTCAAAGGAAATAGATCCCACCACGCTTGAGAATGCTCGAGTTATGTCATCGGAGGTGGTTTGTTTAGTGGAGGAGACATTTCCACATTCTATTCTCACAAGCCAACTACATCTTATAGTGCATTTGGTGGATGAGATTGCTATATGCAGTACTATACATGCATGATGGTTGTTCTTACTTGAGTGCTTCATGAAGACCTTGAAGGCCTTTGTGAGACAAAATGCAAGACTTGAAGGTAGCATGGCCGAGGGTTGGTTGGTACAACAGTCACTTGTATATATTTCTGAGTTTCTTGTTGATGTGGATAGCTCTCTCCCATGACTATGGAGAGATGATGAAGACCTAAGGATGACCTCTATTATGCCTCAAGGGAAAGGATGCAACAAAGTAATAGACACGGAGTTGCATAATAGTATTAGCCTCTTTTGCGTGCTTAACAGTGATGTGATGAAAACATGGGTGACAAGATATGAGGATGCAAAGGCAAGAAGACAAGAAGAAAGGGCCCTCTTTCGTACACACCATAGATCTCGTGTGCCATACCCTCAGTATCTAAGAGCGCTTCCAAAGGATATTCATGTGGATTGGCTACTTGATGAAATGGAGAAAGCAGAGAAAGACAAGGGTATGCATATCACAATGGAAGAATGGGAGTATGCTAGGGGATGCATGAACAAGGTTGGTATATAGAATGTTATGCATAAGTTAGGAGCTTTCAATGATCTAGATTTCTTATTTAATTGATTTTTTCTTGGTGTAGTGCACTATGTTCGATGCTATATGGTGTAAGAGCAAGCATTTTCGAACACAATGGATTCATGATAAGAGAAACACACAAGATTGTGGCATCATTGCTAGCTTTGAGGGAGCCAATGGAGCCATGGATGATTATTGTGGCATAATCCAAGATATTATTAAGCTAGACTTTCGATGCTTCTTTGTGTATGTTTTGGATGTAAAGTGGTTTAAGGACGTGGTGGAAAGAGGCCCTAATACAACAATCAAATGCCATGCAAGTGGCTTTGTAACTATTGACTCCACAAAGTTTTGGCAAAGTAGGAAGGACACACTAGTACTACCGCAACAATGTGATTAGGTACTGTGCACACATATAAAAATACTCGCTTTTAAATATTTGATGCAAGAAAAATAACATGATTGTATTTGTGTTTGAATTAGGTTGTCTATCAACCAATGGTATATAATACCCGATGGTGGCATGTCATACCATTATGCCACGTTCCAAAGTGATGTATAGTACATTTACTAATATGGAGCATATGGAGGATGATCATGGCCATGGATGTGATGATGACCGTGATACGAGAGAGGAGGATGATCATGAGATAGGAGATATAGATATTGAGGCCATTAACCGTGAGGACGAGCCTACCATTGGTGATGCTGATTTTGATGAGCACATGAGTAGCACAAGTAGTAGTGGGTCGAATGTTTTTGTAGATCTAAACACTTGTTTGGATTTTGAAGTAGATAGTTTGGCAAGGGTTGATCTCATTGAGGATGAGATTGAACCGTAGCCCATCATTGATATTGGAAAAACTATTTTACAGATTGTCTCATTCTCCTCACCTCACTTAATTCTTGTATATGTGGGCTTGCAAAAAAGCATTGATGTTTTTGTTAAAATTATGTGCTTTGCTAATCATGGGCAATGTTTGGAAAGCAATGATGTACACCAAAATCTCACTTTTTGTATTCTCTATTTTGTGTCTATATACACGTCTAAATACGTGTCTGATTCCCAGTGTAAATGCGCATATAAATGTGCTAATACATGCGCCAATAGATGCATTGATAAATGCTACGTTAGACGGGCCAATATTTTCTTAGTTTAGACGTGCAAATAGACGTGTTAATACATGCGCAAATAGATGTGCTAATAAACGTGATGTTAGACGGGCCCATATTTTCTCAGTTTAAACGCGCAAATAGATACGCTATTTAAACATGCAAATAGACGAGTTGTTAGATGCACTTTTAGATGCGCTCGTAATTCCTCTACTCAAGCAATGCCTATAGACACGCCCGCTATTTTGCACATCTACCAAGCGCGTCTATAGTTACTTTGTGCTATTGTGATATTTAGCAAGTACTCTATCACAATAAGTACCACTTACAAGCAAATGTGGCACTAACAAGTAGTATGTCATATGAAGAGAATGAAGAAGCAATATATGGCACTGCCAAGCATTATCAGGGGGGTGGATCTAGATAATAAGGATCTTGGTACAACACTCACCTGGGGAATATCAAGAAGATGAATAGGGTGTTTTATATAATACTTTCTCCCTATTCGTTTGTAGCATACATCCTTCTTATTGGGTGACATGTGAGTTTGCATTGACCAAAAGGAGAACACCAAGTCTTGCACTTCTTGGGTGATGATGCTACTACGTGCTTGCCAATGGGAAGGGGACAAGGGGAGATTTTCATCCTCCTTTAAAAGGAGTCTGGATTTGGTTGCATAAAAATTCCTCCTATGAATGTTTAAAACTCTTGAAGTTGTTGAAATCTTTAGATTGGGATCTCCTTCTGTCCCATCATTCACTAACATCATCAAATTATACCTTTTGAAAAATAGTTCATCTCATGACTTTGGTCACTTCATCATTTCGATGGTATTGCAAACACCATGTAGGAGAGATGCCTGAACACTAGATTCATCTCTTGTTTCTTGTAATTGAGCTACTCTTAGGGCAGGATGTGCCTATAATCTATCCATTATGTCTCTCTTAGCTCCACTGTCCATTCTAGCTGTTTGTTGAGCCAAAAACATTGCCACGTCGTGAAAAACTTTTTTCCTCTTTCTTTCATTAGTAGTGAGATTGGACTCTTGAAGCCTTTCTTTGTTGCATTGTTTCCTTTTTCTTGTCACTTCATATTCCCTTATAACTGTGTGCTGGTCTTGAGCACAATGGGTGCACGTTGAGGATGTAGGGATGGAGTAGTTGCACACATCATTGTGGCTTCTTGGAATCATTTGCATGCCCTCCATGTTAAAGAAAGTATGTCTGAACAGTCCAACACAACAACTGAGCAAGAGGATCACTGAACAAATCATATAGCAATGTGTTTATAGAGAAATAAAACAACCAAAGGGCATGAGAGAGAGTGTGTGTAGGCTACGGTTGCTTAAGAGCATCAATCAAGAGACACTTGACAGGAACTAAACCCACAACCATGTTTCTTGTCTTCAAAAAGCTGGCCGAGTAAAGAGCATTACTAGAATCGTAGAATCAACATAAACAATAGTGCATTTTCTATGAATGTGAACAAACCAACATTGTGGAAGGAATTTATTAGAATTGTTTGAATCGATAAGAGATTTGATGGGTGGTGGTTGGACACACAGCAACAACAAACTCACCAAAATTGACACATAGAGAGAGAGAGAGAGAGAGAGAGAGAGAGAGAGAGAGAGAGAGAGAGAGAGAGATCAAAGCACCCTCCTCTTGCACAGGTGAAAGACAAAAATACAAAGCTCGGATGTAGGGAGGGAGACTGAGAGGATAGAGAGAGTGACAGAGACAAAGACAAAGAGGACGTTGTGGGGGGTAGAGACACAATGTGGAGGTCGTTATAGGTTGTTACAAGAAGACGTGCAACTGAATTCAAGTATGGGCTAGATTTTTAAATTTTCATACATTGTACACTGCATAGCACTATTAAAAGCACCAACATAGCAATGTCTCGGACACCACTTTTTGTACCAACTTATCATGCATCCACCCTGTTATCATGACAGTTTCATGAGAATCTCTACGATGCTTGTGTCATTGGGCATACTCAATCAAAGAAATACATATTTAATCAAAATAAATCTCATTTTGGTTAGAAAGGATGGTAACAATATTGTCATATAATGGATCTTGGATTGTGTTGAGAAGATAGGTCACAAATTTGTTTTGTGGAATAGGTGCATTAGCACAGCAAGTTGATTGATGATATTCTTGAATGACTCAATATGAGTTGTCATAGTAGCTCCAACTTTGTACAGAGTGCTCAAAAGATTACGAAGATAAAGAATCTCTATGATAGATTTCTTTGGCAACAATTTATTCCCATATTGTAGAGTAGATAAAACATACTGACGAGTTTCTTTACCACATGCATGCAAATCGATAGAATCAAATCTCCATTGCTCAAAGAGAGGGCCCTCAGTAACACAAGAGCATGATTCACAATTGCATCAATAGGTTGGGATCAGGGTGAAAAATAAGGAGGGAACAAGATTATGATAGTGTAGGTCAATGGGCGAATCTTTCCCCATATAGATCTATAAATATTAGCCCTACTACCACTTTTAGGGTGAATTTATCAAATTTGAGGCTCTACAAATTAGTCCACTTATATTTTTTGGCTAATTCATCAAATTTAAAGCTCTAAATATTAGCATAATCAACTTGGGAAAGCCTCTAAATTAGCCCTTGGGCTGCATACAGATTCTCCCACCAAAGTACAACGGTCTTATTACGACGCTGAATATGCAGAATAGAAATCCGCCCCTCAACTTTGAGGATTTTAGCGCAATGCTTCTAGAGGAGGAGATGCGTAAGATTCGCCCCTAATTTTTTCCCTAGTTGGGATGGACAGATGAGATCACCAAGAACAATATAAGAAATATTATCAATAACATCTTCACTTTCTAGAGAGAGAAGCCTTTGGAAAACAAATTGATGTAATGGGGTATACCAAGGGGTACAAGGTCTGTGTGAGTTTGTGTGTAACCACATGGTGGTTAGTTTGACCAAGTTAGGTGGTAGAAAGTTCTAGTAGGTGTGACTAAGAGAATCATGGACCTGATTGAGAGATCCTAGGAGAAATTTTTGGATCTAGATGCTCTCTTGAGCTCACATATGATGTCACTCTTGTATGTAAATTGTGCCTATACACATTGGGCATATTTTATGAATAATCAATTTTTTTCATCATCTTGGAATCTCCTTCTTGTCTCCATGCTACTCCAACATGTGTTATCAGAGCCATGGAAGCCATCATAGCTCGAGAATCCTAGCTAGGTCATGCTACCATGTGGCATCATCCCTACCAATCTCACCTTCTTCCTCATCTTCTTCTTCCCCAATTCGTGTTGATCTTGTCAAGCTCCATACACACACTCAGAACAACATTTCTCCAAGCCCACTTGGCCAGAGATAGCTCTCATATAGGCGACCTTTGATCCCAAAGCACTATCCAACATTTCACCCTTGCTGCCCTCCATTACGACTTCTCTACCTATGACCTCTTCACAAAATTCATCATCTGTGGGGTACATGTCAACATTTGCTTCTACTAATGCTTTGGCAATAGTATGAGCAACCTGCTCTTGAAATTATGAGCTCAAATAGAGCTAAAATTGTGAATAAATCATCACTTTTTCACTCAAAAATGGCGCATCTCTGACGGGCTATTGCAGGCTTCATTTCTTCCAGCGTCTCTGGTGGACATTGCCTACAGTAAGTGAAAGATCATAGTGGTAGGGAGAGAAGCAAGCTAACACTAGGAATGGGAAGGAAAGATAACAAGCATAATGGAAATGAAATGGAAAGAAAATGAAAGCAATGGACAAGTACTCACATGATACCAAAGAGCTTGATGTTGATTGATATTATTGACAATAGACAAGTACAAAACTATATAGTGTGACACTAGACTCTAGAAATTCATAGTGTATATGGGATAACTCCCAATATGACATGTGGCATGTCTAGGACTCACTAGACTATAAAACACACCTAGAGCACTCATTTTAGACTCACTTTGGCTTCATATTCCAACATCCCCCCATGAAGGCAAGGTGAGAGACTACTAGAATGGAACCAAGAACAGAACATGACAATGACTGTCATCAAACTGTGCACCCCATGTTACTCAGAGACTAAAGTCTGAGCATGTTCAGAGGTTGATCCAAGCACTCTTGAGACTCAACATGCTCAGAGGCTCACGTTATAGCATGGCTACATGACCAGATCAATGGCTCATAGGTATGGGAGAAGAGGCTAGGTGATCTAAAGCAATAAATGGTCGAGGGAACTTGGCGTTGTGTGCATGAGAGGCAGACGAAGGCTTGTAGCTTTGGAGTAGCAGGTTACAGCTTCTTATTAGGAATCATGGCTTTGTGGATGGACGAGAAATATGGATGAGGAAGCCGTTGCTATGGTTAGTTGGCCATTTGGGAGCCAAGCTTTTGGAGTCATGTGAGGCAAAAAAAGTCATAGGAGCTTGATGGTTGAGGCTCTTGATGCGGCTGGGGATGGATGCAGCAAGGAGGCATCTAGAGGTGG
This sequence comes from Dipteris shenzhenensis, assembly GCF_047967505.1. NCBI lineage: Eukaryota > Viridiplantae > Streptophyta > Polypodiopsida > Gleicheniales > Dipteridaceae > Dipteris > Dipteris shenzhenensis. The sequence goes on along the minus strand of NC_141622.1, from coordinate 10,586,620 downwards.
CTGGCCTTACACAGAGAGTTCGGGCTTGTAGCTTCCTTGCTAAATTCTTTGAAGCTATAGAAGGTCGAGGCTTAGTTGCTTGAAGTCGTCTTGAAGAACTTCCCTCATAAACCTCTCATGGAGAAAAATCTCTCTTTCTGTCAGATCTCTCACAACACAGAGGCTCTTTCTCTCTCAAACATGCTCTCTCTCCTTGGAAGAGAAGAAGAACTCACTCTCTTTCACAAAGGAATCGCTCATGAACCTCTCAAGAAATACGAATGGACATTCCTAATGCATGCCACAAATTTCTCCAAGTAAAAGAGAACTCTCAATAAAAAATCTACATCTTATCTAGGAGAGCTAGGACCTAAGCTCTGATACCATGTTAAAGCACATGGACCGAGCTCTCCTATGGACTCTAAACTACTCTAATGACAACACTAATCTAAGGTGGATGAATCCTAAGACTCGGGGGGGTCACTATGTATAAACCCTCTATACCACGTGCGTTCAAGGCCTATTTCTAAAATCCCTTATCTGTAAATTTTTTATTAATAAAATGTACCCCTTTTCTACACAAATCTGTAAATTTTTCCCAAAACTATTTTAAGTAGTCCCTTATGTATATTTATTTATGTAAATTTTAGAAATAAAAAATATCCTTCTGTTGAACTCACGTGATAGGGTTACATATGATGAGTGACCCCCCCGAGTCCTAAGAGTGATCATGATTTATAACTCAAGTCAATTAGGTTCCAAGATAGATTAACTTGGACTCATAAAGAGAATCTTGAGATAGTGCAAAGTGCTTGATTGATATTACCTCAAACTCGGGGGGGTCACTCATCATATGTAACCCTATCACGTGAGTTCAACAGAAGGATTTTTTTAATTTCTAAAATTTACAGAAATAAATATACATAAGGGACTATTTAAAATAGTTTTGGAAAAAATTTACAGATTTGTATAGAAAAGGGGTACATTTTATTAATGAAATTTTTTACAAATAAGGGACTTTAAATATAGGCCTTGAACGCACGTGATATAGAGGGTTTATACATAGTGACCCCCCTGAGACCTCAAATCAAACTCCCTTTTATAGGTGAGGGTACTAACATCCATATGCTTGCTCACATGTGGGATATGTCCTCCATGCCATGTGGCAGCTTGCCCTTTGCTCATACCTTTGCTCTACATGTGCTCATGGCACCACAACTCTCAATAGAAAGTTCTAGCAGGTGTGATTGAGAGAATCATGGACCTGATTGAGAGATACTGGGATAAAATTTTGAATGTAGATGCTCTCTTGAGCTCACATATGATGTCACTCTTGGATGTAACTTGTGCCTATATATTGGGCATATCTCTCATTAATAATCCATCTTTTTTATCATCTTGATATCTCCATCTTGTCTCCATGCTACTCCAATAGCCTTGTCCTTGAAACAAAGGAGCAGTTCATTGGCCAGAAGTAAAGACATTGCCGTCATGCATAGGGAAAATACGTGTGTGCTAGAGCTTGTGACAATGAACAAGAACACAATTGTCGCCTTGACAATATAGACGTCAAGATATGCCAAAAAAAGATAAAACGTGTGACGAGAGTATGCTAAAAATAGCCTACACGCAAAGAAAAGCACTATGAGCTTGTTGATGATGAAATTAAGGTATTTTTAGAGAAAAGCACTATGAGTGTGCTGATCACGAAATGAAGACATTCATCACAAAACCAAGATATTCGTGGAGAAAAGCACTATGAGCATGCTGATCACAAAACCAAGGCAAGAGTAATCAGCACAAAAACTAATGTAACTTTTCGCTCCGAAGTCCAATCAGGGCGTTTAAGTGCTCATAATGAATCGTCAGCAGCAACACTTGATAAATTTGAGGTTACAAGGATGGTAGAAATTTTAGTAATAAGCTAGATTCATTGAAAAATCTTGGTTAGGAGATGCAACTTGGAAGCACATTCATCAATTGTAGAATTAATTGCATGGTAGACATAATAACAGGGTTCAAAACTGTGCAAGGAAACATGAAGAAGAAAAAAGGAGACAAAAGGTCCAAAACATATAAAAATGATCAAAGGCAAAAGAAGAGTAAACATATAAAGAGGAATTGCCTCTTGGTCCACCATTGATAGAGACTCTTGACACGATGCTACCCGATACCAAGAGATTAGAAAAATACGAGATGGAATAATTTATGGAAGATGTAGAGTCCTTAATGCAATGGAAAGATTACTATCCATTTGGATATGGGACAACTTTTGAAATTGATGTGAAAAGGTGTTATGAGGTATGAGTTAATTATGTGTATAGGCCACATAATGAAAGCATGCTGTTATGACTAGGTATGGACTTTTGTGAAGCACCACACCTGGTGGGCACAATCGTAGACTTAGTACCCTTTGACAGAAAGAATAAATTCCCATTCAAGACTTTGAAAAAATACCTTTACTACCTTAAAAGCTCATTGTTTTGGCAATGCCTTTATTGAAACCATCACATGTTAACTTTTCTATCTTGTTATTTCTAGACAACACTCAATTAAGCTACAAAAAGACTTCAAGATATAAAGCAATTCCTTGAACCTACAAACGCCTTGTATAGGTGCAATAATAGTAAATCATTTTATTGAATATATCCTTGGTTGAAATATCTTATATGTACCTTTGAAATGAGTTATTGATTTTTTGTCCAATGTTAATAGGTTTCAATGACTAGAATAATCATGAACTATCCAAATGTGGAGCTAGTTGAGTGAACAAGGATAGGAAACAATGTACATGTTGAAACTATGAGGAGGACCCATACTTGGACCAGCTCACACATGCTCGCCAATAGTGGGAAGCTTTTAGAAAACTAGCCAGGCCAACAAAAGGACATGATCATAGTGATCTATGGGATGTGTGTATTCATAATTTGTTGAGATATATACGTTTATGTTTTGATTCAATCTTACATATTATAATGCATCAATAATTCTCAATAACTTTGTCTTGTGACAGAAACTCATCAAGATGACAAAGATGAGCCTTGACAAGCTCACATTTAAACACGACATCCACATGATCAAATCTTTAGAAGATACCTTCTAAAAGTGGGTGACAATATAAAAACTATACATAGCTATCCAACTTCCTAATACATTGGGAAATACTGAATCACTAAAAGAAGACCAAAAAGATAAAGATGTGATCCAAGAGGGAGAGGACTTGGCAAAGTTCATGCAAGCACCACATACAACCCCTATTTGTTGAACATTATTTCGTTGTTTGGAGGGACTACTTGAGGACAACATTCAAGAATTACAAGACAAGATAATGAAACATAGTGTTGTCTTAAAAAATTCAAAGAACGAAGAGCAGTTGATAGATATGGAAGATGCTTCAAGGAAGATGAAAGCATACCAATTTCTCCAAGGAGCAGTTACATCACATTTCAGTACACTTGTTAGAGGTAACAAGAAGCAAAATTGGAATCTTTTCATATTTACTTATGCAATTACAAATGAAGAATATAACAAAATAAGTAGATGAAAACAGACCAAGTTCTCCAAGGAGTAATTATAGCTCTTTCAATACACTTGTTGGAGGTAATAATAAGAAGCAAAGTTGGAATGTTCTCATATCTACTCATGCAATTTCACAAATGAAGAATATAACAAAATAAGTAGATGGTAGAAGGAGTTGATTAAAAATCCATTGAGAAAGACGAAGAGACTTGTACCATTGCCTATTGTAGTGACATATATGATCACCTCATGCTATAAGTGACGCGTTGGATTTAAAGGACCACTCGATAAAAAAGATACCATGGACATAGTCTAAAGTAGGAGCACATTTGAATGCATGAATGTTTTGAATAAGTTGCCATGCAATGTTTTTTTGGCCTTGTTGTCCTCGACACAGTGTCTAAATAAGAATCACATCGATGGAGTCACAATGAATTTTCTCACTTATTCACTCTTGGATTTGATTAATAAGCATGATCAATTTGTCCTTATTGCATTTATCAAGGACTTAGAAGCCATCAGGATGTTAACTAAATGTGCAAAACAACAAAGTTGGAATACGATCATAGCATGGGGTTCACATCTCACCAATACGTGCTACTTCGCGTCTTCTTTTACAAAGGAGATTATTATAATCGTGGATAGCTCATGCCATCAAACTGCAAGCCTAATCTCTATCGGGTAAAAACATAGAACGTATGGAATTTAAAATATGTTTATTGTTTGATTGATTCATATTGTCATGATGAACACCATGTTGTAGACATACACTACAAGGCATAGGCCATTTTTCAATGAAAAGACCGACTTTTTTTACACTAAAAAGTTTTTTTTGGACAGGTGCAAAGGTTGGTATTTACATCACTATTAAAGTCAAAAAATAAATGTCACTATATAAGCATCGCTATATAGCGACGTTCGCTGTATAGCGACTCTAGTAAATGTCGCTATATAGCGACATTGGTAAAGCGTCGCTATATAGCGACCCTTAATAGAACTTTAAAAAAATCATTGGTGGGGCTAAACAGGGCCATAGCAAGCCCTATTTACCCCAATAATGTTTTTTTTAAGTATGTTTACATCAATACAAGTGAGATAAAACTCTCAAACCTTGTTTGTTACAAAATTTCCCTTGTGAAAGGGGTGATACAAAATCGCTCAAATGAGCTGAGAGATAGAAGCATATACATGCCGAAGTATATACAACATTGTTTGTTACAAATTTTCACTTTCAAAAAGGGTGATACAAAATCACTCAAATGAGCCAACATACAAAAGCATCTACAAGCCGAAGTATATAAAAAATACTGCTAATAATACTAACTACTACTGCTCATCCGAATCATTGTCGTGGTCACATTGGCTGGATCCCTAGCCCTCATGAGCTATTCCTAATCCCTGGCCCTCATCGAAGCCATGTGAGCCAAATCCCTTGAGAGTTGCCTCCTCATCATCACCGCTCACCTCCACTGATGGGACATTCGAGCTTGCACCCTAAGAGTGAAACCATATTAATTGGAAATTAGACTGGAACTTAAAGAATAAAACAATTTTAAAAGTGAGATTATAAGTAGGAGTAGACTTATACTGTGCAAGAAGCCATCACAGCCCAAACTACTATTGCTCCCACTACCTCCATCTCCATAAACCACAGCTTTGCTCCTATGCGGAATGTGCATCTCACCTCTTTGTCTGTGGGAAGGCGACCCATCGGAGCATGCTGTGGGCCCAATTTATGAGAGTTAGATAAAGTGCATGCAATATGTAATAAAACAAATATAACAATAAATTAAATGAGAAGAAGTAGACTTACCAGCCATGCCTCAAACATCAACCATCCGCCTGCACCAAAGTGCGAAGCACCTACGGTGTCCAACCATCTCCTTGCAACCCTCCTCTAACTGTCGAACTTTTGGGGATGGTTTGTGTACTTCTTCTTCAAAAACTTTCAGTCAACTTTGTCTACCCAGTTGGGTTCAACCTTCCCCTTTTTGATGGATGTTTGCAAGGTTGACCTATGATGCTTCAAGATAGAAGACATGCGCTCTCACATGTAATTGTCAAGAACTCCAAATTTGGGGGAATAGGGTATTGTCTTTTCAGTTCATCGATGACTGCCTTCTTCTTTTCTTCATCCCGGTGCTACCAGTTAGTAACTATGCCACTCTTGAAGTGGTGGCTCATCAACTACCTCATGGTGGCCAGCATTTCTGAGCCCTTTTTATTTTCTATTATGTCTCCACCCCTAGTGATTTCATAGTATAGGTCCTCAAGAAGGAAATGAGGAGTCATGGGAGTGGTAGAGCTAGAGTGAAGGGGTTACTGTGAGTGCTTACAGAGCGAGGACTAGTAGAGGGAGTGGGAGAGGGCAAGGGACCTGATTGGTACTAGGTCTCATGTGGAGACCTATAGGGATGTGAGTGTGCTGGTTCATCTACATCTCCCGAGTCGGCACAACATAAGCGACCCTTCCTTCTCTTCCTTCCCTTATGATGGGTATGCCTAGGTGATGACCCCTTGACTCCAAAGGGGCTAGAGGGGATGGCTGTCGAGTAGGTCCAGCCGTCAATGTAGGAGAGGGAATAGCTCAAGTCCTCTGGGATAGTAGAGAGAAGAATCTCGCTACCTCCGCATCGCTCATCTATGCGACAAACTCATCAGGATTCCCAATGAAGCCATGGGCTACTAGCAAAGGAGTTTCCTAAGGGGTAATTGTAGTCTCATCGTAGTGCTAGGTCAGACAGGAGTCAGTCTCAAGGGTAGGCCCTTGAGGAGTTGGCTGAGTGGAATCAAAGTCCTCTAGAGAGTAGAGATCATGATGTCTCCTCCTACAAGGGTTTTCATAGTCATTGGACGTGCAACATGATCCCATGTCTAATTTGGGGAGATTGGACAAATGCAGACACAAACACGAAAACAAAAACAAACACAAGAGTGGGTAAGAAGTGAAAAGACAATTATGAAATTCAAACTCAAAAAATTATGAAAGACAATTAATTACTTAAGAAAATTATGAAATGACATCAACGCAGAAAGGACAATTATGAAAGGATAATTATTTACTTAAGACAATTATGAAAAGCTCGTTTTTAAAGGAAAAATAATTATGAAAGATAAGTGGAATCCAAGAAGGTTTTCATATGTAAAAAATATCGCCAAAAATACTATTGTTAAACAAGAGTTCTCATGTACAAAAAGAGAGTGCAAAATCTATCTCCAAAAGTATGCTTAAGCAAAATTTGTCTCCAAAAGAGACATTCTCCAAAAATGCCAAAATAGTGGAGGAGGTCTCTTGCTCTACATTATTGTCTAGGGTACTTTTCTCCTTCGAGCCGATAGGTGAGTCATTCTCGACCTCATCCTCCACTTCTTCTAGTATGAGGTCATACTCTTCAAGGATTACATACTGGATCTCCATGAAGGCCTCCACACAGCCCATTATGTCCTTTATACATTCATATTTAGTGCTCCAATAGTAGTGGTAGTTTCTACAAAACCTACAGAGGTCCCCTAGGTTGTGTTGTGCATTCCTTAGTTGCCCCTCTTCCACACGCCTTCAGCTTGGACCCCACCCAAGCGCGCACACCTGGACATTATACACCAAGTCTGTATCATGCACAATCTTCTATGCTACATGAGATAGTAGAGAAGAGATGTCCCAAATCACCCCAACATGGGGAACTAGGCTGGGGTTTTGGGAGGATTGCCGTGGGTGAGGTGTGATTGTTTTATTTAGAATCTATTTGGAAAAAAAAAGAACCAAATGCAGCTAAGGAGCAAAAGAATAAAGAACCAAATACAGCTAAGGGGAAAAGAAGAAAAGAGAGAAAAGAGAGGGCAAAAGAAGAAAATAGTGGAAAAAAGAGAGGGGAAAAGAAGAAAAGAGAGGAAAAAAGAGAGGGGAAAAACAAAGAAAGCATATGCATGAGCATATGCTCATGCATAAGCATAAGGATCTACTTTTTCATATGCTTATGGAAAGAGAGAAAAGAGGACGAAAGAGAGGGGTAAAGAGAGGGAAAAAGAAGACAAGGAAGAGAGGAAAAGAGAAGGAACAAAAAGATGGGAAAATAAGAAAATAGTGGAAAAAAGAGAGGGGAAAAGAAGAAAAGAGAGAAAAAAAGATAGGGGAAAGGAGAGAAAGCATATGCTTATGCTTATGGATAAGCATATGAGCATATGCTCATGCATAAGCATAAGCATCTACTTTAACATATGCTTATGAATAGAGAGAAAAGAGGATGAAAGAGAGGGGAAAAGAGAGGGAAAAAGAGAAGGAAGAGGGGGAAGAAGAAAAGAGAGGAAAAAAGAGAGGAAAAAAGAGAGGGAAAAAAGAGAGAAAGCATATGCTTATGCTTATGCATGAGCATATGAGCGTATGCTCATGCATAAGCATAAGCATCTACTTTAGCATATGCTTATATGAGAAGAGAGAAATTAAGAGGACTAAGGAGATGGGAAAAGAGAGGGAAAAAGAAAAGGAAGAGGGGAAAAGAAGAAAAGAGAGGAAAAAAGAGAGGGGAAAAAGAGAGAAAGAATATTCTTATGCTTATGCCTGAGCATATGAGCATATGCTCATACACAAGCATAAGCATGAAAGAGAGGGTAAAAGAAGAAAAGGAAGAGGGGAAAAGTGAACGAAAAAGAGAGGGGAAAAGAAAAAAAAAGTGGAAAAAATAGAAGAGAAGGAAGAGGGGAAAAGAGAAGGAAGACGGGAAGAGAGAAGAAAAAAGAGAAGGGAAAAGAAGAAAAGAGAGGAGAAAAGAGAGGAGAGGATGAAAGAGTAGAAGGAAAAGAGAGGAGAAAAGAGAAGGAAAAATAAGAGGAAGAGATTGAAAGAGAGGGAAAAAAGAGAAGAAGAGAGAAATCATATGCTTATGCTTATGCATGAGCATATGAGCATATGCTTATGCATAGCATATACTTTAACATATGCTTATGAAAAAAGCAAGAAAAGAGGGGAAAGGAGAGGGAAAAAGAAGAGAAGGAAGAGGGGAAGAGAGAACAAAAAAGAGGATGAAAGAGCATAGGCATATAAGCATAAGCTCATGTATAAGCATAGGCATATGAGCATATGCTTATGAGCTCATGCATAAGCATGAGCATATGAGCGCTCTTATGCTCATGCATAAGCATATGAGCATATGCTTATGAGCTCATGCATAAGCATATGCAATAGAGAGGAAAAGAGAGGGGAGGAAGAAGATAAAATAAGAGAGGGAGGGAAAGAGGGGGGAAAGAGGAAGGAAACAAGGGAAAGATGGGAAGAAGAGGAAATAAGAGAAGAGAGGGGAAGAGGTGGGGAAGAGAGGGTTCCTACACCCATCACTAGAAAAATCCCACTGTGTTTCATGGGCTAACCCTACAAAAGAGAGGAAACATACCATTTTTTAGATAACTAATTAGTGAAAGGAGGAGTTTGGAGAAGCAACTTTCAAAAGGGATTGGATTGAGGGGACAAGCATAAGCCTACAAACAAGGAGAAAGCACAAAAGGAAAGAAAAGAGGAGGAAGAGAAATGCCAAAGAAGGGGACGAGCATTTTTTGAGCGAAATCTTCCGAGCATCCAAGCGAAGGAAAAAAAAAGCTTCCAACTATGCATAAATATGGCAAAAATCGATCAGAAGAAAACATAGTTTCACTTAGAAATATGCAAAGTATTATAGCAATGCCTATTTTATACAAAAATCTTTAGGTGAATCTTTAGGAATGGTGAGAGCATAATGGGATGGCTTTTGAAGAAACCCACATGTAGAGTAGACTTCTCTATGAAAAATCCCTTATGATCCTTCTTACAACTTTTACTTAATTGGGGGTGACATTGAAAACCCTGTCTCAACCTATATTCATGAAAGGGTTTCTTCAAAGAAAACTCATTGAAGCAAGCCATCTAGGTAGTTTTGCCAGCAAAACACCTTTGAAGCAGGTCTCCCAAGTTAGATTTGCTGGCGAAACTACCTTGGACAGCACTTTTAAAAGTGACATTTAAATCTCTTAAAAAACATGCTCAGATAAACCTGCTGATAGGTTTTTGCTCGTAAAATTGATGCATCCAAGAAAGAAGAAGAGGTGAGTATTCTTTCTTTCACCAAATCTCATTTTTTGTCCAACTCTAAAAATGAGCACATGGGCTTAGCAATGCAAGGAGATACATGCTTCAACACTCTGAAAATCAAAACTCACAAAAAATGAACCTACATTGCTTAAAGAGACACGCCTTCTTGAAAAACCTGCTTTCACATAGGTAGAGAGGAAGTAGGGTGGAGAGGGAGCACAAGTGTTGGGAGAGGGGTTGGGTAGGGGTGAGGAGTGTGGGGAAGAGGTTGGAGGAAAGTGAGGTTGCCGAATATAAGGTTGGAGGAGAGATTTTTGCTTTTCGAACAATAGAGTTGTGAAAGACGGTGTCACGCAAGGTTTTTGGTTTTAGCCCCCAGCATTGCTATATAGTGACTTTTAAATCCTAAAAGCATCGCTATATAATGACGGAACAGGGCATAACATCACTATATAGCAACGGTTCAAGGAACTTAATCTAAAGAGAGAGGGAAGGAGCTCATGGGTGGCTATTTTTTGGATCTTAATGGATTTCCTTGCATTTTTTGTTGTGATTTTGGAGGTATGCAGATGGAAGGGATGAGTGGAAGCTCATCGTCAGATGATGCGCCAAAGCCCAGGAGCGCAGAGTGTCTTACGGAGAGGTTGTAGTGTCATTGTACTCATTGCAAGTGAGAAGTATGACATTAACGCCATATTATCATGCGCCACTTGCGGATGTATGGGGAGGAGCCCGCACCAGTACCCACCGTTGGTGGTGCACATGGTAATGGATCATCGTTAGTAAGTCAATGCTATTTGAGTTTGTGATTAATGTTGCATGCGTACATGACACGAAACGTTGAGACAAGATCTTATATTTACACAAAACCTTGAGGCAGGATGAGGAGGGTGGCAAGGGTGCGTGCATACCTTCACACTTTGAGTAGGAGGATAGTCTCTTGGATGTGCTAGATGATGACGAGGGTATGATGGACATGATTGATTCAATTTTTAGGGGCACTACATCACCTGTACATGTGATGTCTGAGTCTGAGGACAATATGCAAGAGTTGCAATCAACACAGTTGTATGAGGGTGCTGGCATGTCAAAACCACTAGCAATTGTCACTCAATCTTGAAGCTGCAAGCAAAGTATGGATGGTCGGATACGACTGTCTCGACCTTAATGAGGTTATCTTCTGCATTAATTTATATCATTATTTGGATATTGTTTGTTTTGATAATTATCATAGTTTCTCATTATTTGAAGCCTATGTATGTTTGAATTGCGATAGGTTGCTCCAGAAGATGTTGCCTACACCAAATACCATGCCTGCGTCAAGAGATGAAGCGAAGAAGATACTGATAGTGGTGGGTATGGGTTATGATACCATCCATGCTTGCCATAATGATTGTATTCTCTTTCATGATGAGAGTATGGAATTGTGCTAGTTGTCTAGAGTGTGGGGAACAACGATATAGAGATGACTTGCAAGGTGAGCAAAGGGCTTGGTAAAGGCCTTGAGACACTTTTCCATCATTGCTAGAATACAACACATGTTCCGATGCAAATCCATAGCCGAGTTGATGACTTGGCATGCTACACATCGGTCCACGAATGACACATTGAGGATTTCCATAGATTGTATAGCTTGGAAGCACATAGACAATTAGTGGCCGGACTTTGTGAGGGAGCCATGCAACTTACATCTTGGGCTCACCATGGATGGTGTGAACCCTTTCGGATTATGCTCGACATCTTGGTCGACATGGCCCATAGTCTTGGTGAATTACAATATCCCACCATGGCTAATAATAAAGGACACCTCATGCTTGCACTACTTGTGCTAGGGAAGTACAAGGCCAAAAATATGGACGTGTACATGGTACCTTTGATAGAGAAGTTATAGATCTTATGGAGAAGAGTGTGGGTCTTTGATATTTCCAAAGCTCCTAGACATACCAATGACATTTTGGTCAGGGGAATCTTGATGTGGACCATGCATGACTACATAGGATATGGAGAGTGTGCAAGTACATGGTTGTGTCTTTACATGTATAATATATGATACTTTTATGACTCTCTTTCACGTGCATGTCTTATACTAACACATCCATGGATGCATGCAGGACTTGTGACTAGTGGGTACATGCTTGTCCTATTTGTAGGCTAGGTTTGAAACTGCTTTCATGACACTCCAAACATATGAGGAAATTGTTTTATGAAGGTCATGCTTGATACCTTCCACTGGACCATATCATACATAGAGGCCAGCTTGATCCACCACCATCATATTTGAAGGCAAGTGATTGGATTCAAGCTTGGAGGGCAAATGGAGAGGAGCCTCCTCTTCGTATGAAGAGGCTATCCATCTTTCATGAGCTTCCTTATTGGGGTCAGTTACAAATCAATCATCTCTTGGATCCCACGCATATCTTCAAGAATGTGGGGGCTACTATTTGGGCACACTTGGTTGTTTCCAAAGACTCGAGAGGAGTGCAAGAAGACTTGAGATCTATGAATAGGATGCCTCATTTGTGGCCCCAAGTGTGTGTTCACAAAGAGAGAGGAGGCAGTGGCAGGGTCAAGGTGGACATTGCCTCATTTCGAACACTCACAGGGAACATGCATTGCTTGAAAGGAGCATTTTCAAAGGACAATAAGCTTAGTGGGCTCAAGTCCCATGATTGGCACAAGGTCTTACAGGTATTCTAAACTGTAGGATTAGTGTAGCCTTATTTGTTTCTTGGATAGTTCATCTTCCCAATTACAGTGAAAGTGTGCTTACAAGAAGATGTTAGAAATGCTATATTCAAGATCAGTGGTATTGTGAAGTATGCTTACTATCAACTCGCATTGATTGCATTTTCTTTAATTTAAGTTAAATACTCTATAGACTGATTGTGAATATATCTTACATGGGCACGTGAAATAGGTGGCAAAAAATCCCCCATTCCAGTAAATTTTTCCCTTTTTCGAGCCTCTAGGCGTCGGTTTTCAATGTCTCCACAGTCGATTTGAATGTTTTGTTTCACTCCAGATGCATTGGTGATGTCAGAATCATCAAATACTGCATAGAAAATCATCTTTTGAAGATTGAGTATGTCAGACATAATAAAAGAAAATGATTTTGAATATGACTTATTGATATTTTTACATGGTTTTTGGTATTTTTCCAACATTACGTTGTCCCTCTTCTGATTGGTCGAAAGCCTATTTTTCTAAACCCTAAAGGGCCCCAAAATGAGCTTCCTTTTTTCCTAATGTATCCTAGTTCTTCCACAGCTATAGCAAAGAGAAGAGGAGCTAGCGGGCAACCTTGTCTGATTGATCTTTTAAGCCCAAAGGGTTGTGTCCTTCTATCATTTACTTCAACCTAGCTTCTAGCTTGACACAGTAGAATTTCTACATATAAGAAATAAAGCCGGGTCGAGCTCCCATGTCTTTGAGGGAGGACAAGATAGACCCCCGTTCCATTCTGTCCTAGGCTTTGTCAAAGTTTATTTTGAGGAAGCATATGTCCTGTTGAGTCTCCTCAGCTAGTTCAAGTCCTTCCCACAAGGTGAGAATAGCTTCAAGGATGTGTCTTCCTTGTAGAAACTCCTTTTGATTTTCCCTGACACAGTAGAATTTCTACATAAGAAATAAAGCCGGGTCGAGCTCCCATGTCTTTGAGGGAGGACAAGATAGACCCCCGTTCCATTCTGTCCTAGGCTTTGTCAAAGTTTATTTTGAGGAAGCATATGTCCTGTTGAGTCTCCTCAGCTAGTTCAAGTCCTTCCCACAAGGTGAGAATAGCTTCAAGGATGTGTCTTCCTTGTAGAAACTCCTTTTGATTTTCCCTTATCCAGCATTGCATCTTGGTTTAAGTCTAATAGCAAGTGCCTTTGCAAAGATCTTGTAGCAGCAGTTTAGCATGGTTAGCAGTCTCCATCTCTTCATTTCCTCTTTTGATCCACCCTTAGGGATAATTTTCATCATGATTGTGTTTATTCTTGGGTCTAAGAACCCTTTTTATTTGGAAGCTTGCCAGAGAAACATGAGATAGGGGCCTACCATTTCCCAAAAGACTTGATAAAACTCTATAGGAAGTCCATCTTCTCTAGGAGTCTTATCCTTCCCCATTTGATCTACTGCACCTTTCAGTTCCTCTAAGGTGAGGTCTCCGTCCAGGTAAATGATATCAAAAGCAATGACTTTTCTTTCTCTAGCTGTAGAGCATTTCCCACGAGCTATAGCCTTTTCTATTGTCATGATCTCCTCTCCTAGTAGTTGGTTAAAGTGTTCTGAGATCACCACAAGAATTTCAACCGGGTCTTGAATGTGTTTGTCTCTAACTTGAAGAGCCTCTAGGGATTCTTTAGCATGTTTTTTCCTCAGGCTTTTAAACATATCCTCATTATCCTTATCTGCTCTTCTTGCCCACTAATCCCTAGTGTAAATCCTGGCCTCTGTTGGTTGGTTTCTATTTCTACTTCTACTCTGAGTTTAGCTCTTACTGTCCTCAGTTGCCTCTGACCCTGATCAATGTTGATCTAGTTGCTCTTCAAGATTTGGAGTTCTAAGAGACCTAGCTTTGCCAACTCTATGTTTGATTTCTTGCAAGAAAATTTTAGTTCTAGTCGTGGCTCAGATCCATTTATTTATTGCATTAGCTGACCCCATAAAGGCATTGTGCTAGATTTTATCAATCTTAATCCTGATGTATGGGAGTTGAAAAAAGAAAAGATTGGCTTTGAACCAAGAGCAGCCAATGATCATTTCTTTCTTTTCCAGGATTATGGAGATGGGTTTGTGATCTGAGAAGGGGAGGGGACCTAGAGCTCTACTATTAATGCAAAGCATCTCCTCAACTATTCTCTTGGAGCAATAAGCTCTATCTAGATGCCCTTTTCTGTGGATGTGTCCTACCTGGTTATTTGTCCAAGTAAAGGCAATTTCTTTTTATATATTTGCCAGCTCTGCCCTTTCTTTAAGGTGTGACCATGTATTGAGTTCATGGCCTCTTATCACATTGCCTATCCCTTGCCACTTGTCCATTCTACTCTCAACCATATTAAAGTCTCCAAGTAGAAGCACGTTGTCTGCTAGGTGAATGGTTTCCCACAAAAGAGCTCTGTCTCTAGCTAAATTTGGAGCATACACTGAGAAGACCTCGCAAGAGAGATTAGGATGAACAAACTCCACCCCAACCCTGAATTTGCCAAATATCAGTATAACTCTTCCTAGTCCTTGAACCAGGTGCTTAGCAACACCAATGACTACACCTCCTCTCCCTTCATCATGATTGATTGTGAGCCAACTTCTCTTGTCACATCGATCTGCTTTAAATGCTAGAGAAGCTTAGCTCCTTCAACTTTGACTTCTTGGAGAGCTAAGAAGTCATCTCTTGAAAACTAGGGGATTCAAGTCATTAGTTAAACCTTGAACATTTACTGAGAGATACGTAAAATTTTTTTGACTCATCATTGGGTGGAGCTTTTGTTCCTCAACTTTTTGAAGTTGATCAGCCTCATTCGAGGGGATAATGAAAAACCTCTAAACAAAATCCTCTTTTCTCTTTCTGCTAAACTCTTCTTGGTAGGGTTATCTTGGTGGGAGCTATTCAAATTTTTTTCAAGTTAGATTGTTCTTTTCCCCTTCACAATGGTGAAAGGATGTTCATCCTGTGACATGGTTTCGAGTTTGGCTTGCTCTAATTGATCTTCAAAATCCTGAGTGTTGGCGACAAAATCCTCTTCTCATGAGTTGTCTTCCATGTTCTCTACATTGGTCCTCTCTTCCTCTATCTATTTATGATCTTTCTTTTCTATCTCTACCCGACTCTCTTTAACCTGATTTTGTTTCTCTTCTTGTGGTGGAGTTTGTTCCTCTACCCTTTTCTTTTCCATTGCCTCTGGCTCCTTACTCTTCTTAGCGTGCTTCTCTTTACCACAACTGTTGTAGGCAGGGAAGTCTTTTATAAAGTGTCCACCCAATAAGTTCAGGATGTTCTTATAGA
The DNA here is from genome assembly GCF_047967505.1 of Dipteris shenzhenensis. NCBI lineage: Eukaryota > Viridiplantae > Streptophyta > Polypodiopsida > Gleicheniales > Dipteridaceae > Dipteris > Dipteris shenzhenensis. The sequence continues at coordinate 10,571,084 of NC_141622.1, read as the reverse complement.
AGCGTTGCCATCAAGCAATCGGATGGCATTGGGAGGATCTATAGACAAGTCCATAAGAACACAAGCCAGAAGATTTTCTTTAGGACTTATGAATCTCCTCATTTCTAATGCTAGAAACTGGACAAGAAGGAGACAAAGCACTTCCAACTAAGGAAAGAGCAACAGGGGAAGGTCTAGAAACTCTACCCAAATGGGCGCTTTAGTGGGCGAAGGTAAGTCTAGATTGAATGAAGGTCCCCATAACTGGATAGAGAGGGGTTGGATCCTGATCATCCATGTGCCTTTCTGCACTACTTCCATTACCATTTTTGCCTTCTCAAAAATAAATATGATATATTTGTTTCTCAGGAAGCAAATTCTTGTGACATTTAGTCCTTTGTGTGACCAAAAATTCCTAATCCATCCCTCTAGGAACATCGCAGGAGGATGAGGGCCATGAATGTATCCAACAACCACACAAGAACACAACCATTTGGATGTTTCATTTAGCATTCCATTGTGGACCTTCACTGTCAAAAGCTTACCTTTGATAGTGCTTCCATCTGTGTTAGTGAACTTCTCAACCGGTCTTGTGCTGGAGGTGTCGCCAAAGATTCGTTTGGCCCTCGAGGTGAGCTATTCCCACATGGTTTGTTTGGGGCTTGTGGTGCTTTGAAGAGGCTCCATCCTCCACCTTGAACAACTCCAACGTAGGAGCCTCTCAACATGTCCTGCATGGATGCCCCTGCTTGGGCCTGCTACACTAGATATTGTCATGGAGCTCCATTAGACTAGCATGTTTGTTTTGGCATTGAAAAGGAGACTCCTTTAGACTTTTATATATTTTTTCCTTCTGAGAACGATGGGAAGTTGTGGGGGGCAGATTTGAAAGCGCTTAGTAGTTCTTTGATAGCTGTAGCTCCACCGGCATTTTGAATGTCACTGTCCTTGGACTGTGAAGCCCAATGTCGTACCATCTTTGGCAATTTCTTTGGTTTGATCAAGATCTTGCATGATGGGTTCTATCTAATGGTTCTCTTCATGATTCATACTAGCACATCTAGTTCACTAGAGAAGAGGGGGATTACTTTAGCAAGGTGAGCTCCAACCCTATCTCTGCTACCATCGCTGGGGGAGGCTTTGTCGCTACCATCATTAGGAGGTGCCCTATCCCTACCACCATTGCTAGAGAATGACATCAGCACACATGCAAATTATTGTGCCATCGGATATGATTTACATGCTTGATCACTCATTATACACCGTTTTCCTCCTAGTGTTATTCACAACCATCAATTAAAGTGCCCCCAAGTGTGTTATCCAAACAAGAACTTATGGAATGGGAGTGCCACTTTGCATGTAGGTCAATACCACTTGGATAGAGTCTTGTGCAAAGTATTGGGCCCATCGGATATGATTTTCATGGTCGACCAAGCATTAAACTCTGCTTTTTCCTTAGTCTCATGCATAAGCGTCAAAAAGCATTGTCCTAGGTGTGTTATTCCAACAAGTACTTATCAGATTGGCATGCCACATTTCATGCAACTCAATACCACCTATCTTGAGATGTGTGCAAAGTATTGTGCCCATTGGATATGATTTTCAGGGTCTATCATGCATTATCTTCTGTTTTTCCCCTAGTGTCATGCACAATCATCAAAAAACACGCTCCCAGGTGTGTTATATGAACAAGTACTTATGGGATGGGTGATCCACTTTGCATGCAAGTACATAATACCTAGGTTGAGGTGCATGAAAATTATTGTGTGCATTTGATATGCTTTGCATGGTCAATTCTTGCATTAAATACCGTTTTTGCCTCAATGTGATGCATATCTATAAAAAAACACTGTCCTAGGTGTGTTATCAGAGAAAGTACTTATCATATGGGTGCTCCACTTTTAAAGCAAGTCAATAACATTGATTTTGAAATGTGTACGAAGTATTGTGTCCATTGGATATGATTTTCATGCTCGACCACACATTACACATCATTTTCTTCTTAGTGTTATGCACCACCGTCAAAAAATGCACTCCCAGGTGTGTTATCTGAAAAAGTACTTATGGGATGGGCCTCCCACTTTGTATGCAAATCAATAACACTTGGATAGAGTCCTATTCAAAGTATTGTGCCCATAAAATATGATTTTCATGGTCAGCCTTGCATTAAACTCTGTTTTTGCCTTAGTGTCATGCATAAGCATCCAAAAACACTATCTTAGGTGTGTTATTCAAACAAATACTTATTATATTGGTGAGCCACATTGCATGAAACTAAATACCACCTAGTTTGAGCTGTGTGAAAAGTATTGTGCCCATCGGATATGCTTTTCATGGTCAATCATGCATTATTCACCGTTTTCTCCCTAGTGTTATGCACAACCGTAAAAAAACCTCGGGGGGGTCACTATATATAAACCCTCTATACCACGTGCGTTCAAGGCATATTTCTAAAATCCCTTATCTGTAAATTTTTCATTAATAAAATATACCCCTTTTCTATACAAATCTGTAAATTTTTTCCAAAAGTATTTAAAATAGTCCCTTATGTATATTTATTTCTGTAAATTTTAGAAATAAAAAATATCCTTCTGTTGAACTCACGTGATAGGGTTACATATGATGAGTGACCCCCCCGAGAAAAAAATGCGCTCCCAGGTCTGTTATACTAACAAGAACTTATGGGATAGGTGCGCCACTTTGCATGCAAGTAAATAACACCTAGACTAAGATAAGTGTAAAGTATTGTGGCCATCGGATAGGCTTTTCATTATCGATCAAGAATTAAACATCGTTTTTACCTCTGTGTGATGCACATCCATTAAAAAACACGATCCTATGTGTGTTATCCGAACAAGTACTTACCAGATGGGTGCAAAACATTGCATGCAACTCAACACCACTTAGGTTGAGGTTTTTGGAAAGTATTGTGCCCATCAGATGTGCTATGCATGGTCGATAATGCATTATACACCATTTCCCCCCTAGTGTTATGCACAACCATTAAAAAACGTGTTCCCAAGTGTGTTATTTGAAAATGTACTTATGGGCTGGGTGCTCCACTTTGTACATAAGTAACTACCACCTAGTTTTAGGTGCATGAAAAGTATTTTGCCCATCCTATATGCTTTGCATGGTCGATTCTCAGATTAAACACCGTTTTTGCCTCAATGTGATACACATCCATCAAAAAACACGCTCCTAGGTGTGTTATCTAAACAAGTACTTATCAGATGGGTGGGAAACTTTTCACACAAGTCAATACCATCTAGGATGATATGCGTGCAATTTATTGTGTCCATTGGATATTTTTTGCATGCTCGATCACACATTATACAGAGTTTTCCTCCTAGTGTTATGCACCACCATCAAAAAACGTGCTCCCAGATGTGTTATCCGAATAGGTACTTATGGGATGGGCATGACCACCTGGATGGAGGCTTGTGCAAAGCATTGGGACCATCAAATATGATTTGCATGGTTGACCAAGAATTAAACTCCATTTTTGTCTTAATGTTATGCACAGGCATCAAAAAGAGATAAAAAACCATTGTCCTAGGGGTGTTATTCCAATAAGTACTTATCAGATTGGTGCGCCATATTGCATGTAAGTCAAAACCAGCTAGTTTTATGTGTTTGCAAAGTATTGAGCCCATTGGATATGCTTTGCATGGTCGATCACGCATTATGCACCCTTTTTCCCCCTACTGTTATGCACAACCATAAAAAAACGCGTGCCCAGGAGTGTTATGCAAACAATAACTTATGGGATGGGCACGTCATTTTGCATGCAAGTAAATACCACCTAGGTTGAAGAGCGTGCAAAGTATTGTGCCCATTGGATAGGCTTTGCATTGTTGATCAAGCATTAAACACCATTTTTGGCTCCATGTGGTTCACATCTGTAAAAAAACATGCTCCTAAGTGTGTTATCCGAACAAGTACTTATTGGATGGGCATTCCACATTGCATGCAACTAGAAACCAACTAGGTTGAGGTGTGTACAGAGTACTGTGGCAATAGTATATGCTATGCATGGTTGATCATGCATTATACACCATTTTCACCTAGTGTTATGCATAATCGATAAAAAATATGCTCCCAGGTGTGTTATCTAAAAAAATACTTATGCGATGGGTGTGCCACTTTGCATGCAAGTAAATATCACGTATTTTGCTGTGTGTGCCAAGTATTTTGACCATATGATATGATTCGCATGGTTGATTCTCGCATTAAACACCGTTTTTGCCTTAGTGTAATGCACATCTATCAAAAAACACGCTCCTACGTATGTTATCCAAACAAGTACTTATTGGATGGGTGTGACACTTTTCAAGAAATTCAATACCATCTAGGATGAGATGTCTACAATGTATTGTATTCATCAAATATGATTTTCATGCTCAATCATGCATTATACATAGTTTTTCTCCCAGTGTTATGCACCACCATCAAAAAACGTGCTCCCAGGTGTGTTATCCGAATAGGTACTTATGGGATGGGCATGCCACTTTGAACATAGGTCAATACCACCTGGATAGAATTTTGTGCAAAGTATTAATCACATCGGATATGATTTGCACGGTCGACCATGCATTAAACTCCGTTTTTGCCTTAGTGTCACACACAAGCATTAAAAAATGCTATCCTAGGTGTGTTATGTGAACAAGTACTTATGGTATTGGTGCACCACATTGCATTAAACTTAATACCACCTAGGTTGAGGTGTGTGCAAATTATGGTGCCCATTTGATATGCTTTGCATGTCGATCATGCATTATGCACTGTTTTCGTCCTAGTGTTATGCACAATCGTAAAAAAATGCCTTCCCAGATGTGTTATGCAAACAAGTACTTATGGGATGGGCGTGCCACTTTGCATGAAAGTATATAGCACCTAGGTTGAGGCACGTGAAAAGTATTATGCCCATCGGATAGGCTTTTCATTGTCGATCAAGCATTAAACACCGTTTTTTTCTTAGTGTGATTCATATTCGTAAAAAAAATGCTCCTAAGTGTGTTATTCCAAAAAGTACTTATTGGATGGGCATGACACATTGCATGCAACTCAATACCACCTAGTTTAAGGTGTGTGCAAAGTATTGTGAACATCAGATATGCTATGCATGGTCTATCACGATTGTACACCGTTTTTCCCCTAGTGTTATGCACAACTGTTAAAAATGCACTCCTAGGTGTGTTATCTAAACAAGTACTTATGGGATGGGTGCACCAATTTGCATGAAAGTAAATAACACCTAGGTTGTGGCACATGCAAAGTTTTGTGCCCATCCGATATGCTTTGCATGTTCGATTCTCACATTAAACACTATTTTTAGCTCAGTGTGATGCACATCTATCAAAAAACATGCTCCTAGGTGTGTTACTGAACAAGCACATATCAGATGGGCACACCACATTTCATGCCATGCAAAACTCAATTCTTTATACTATCATTTATAATTCTAGACCATAAAATCAGAAATTTAAATTAGAGATTCTGCATCACCATTAAAATTTAATAAAATCAAGTAAAAGTAAAATAGAAGAGATTAATTTAATAAAAAGTTACAAGTACAATATTTAATTTAGTAAGCTATTTCATGATTAAATGTTGTTTACTAAGGTGTTTCACCAAGCAAAGTATTTTCAAACATTTTCAAACCAAAGAATTCTTTCTTGATTATTACTTTGAAATTCTTTAACTATGACCCAAACAAAGTGTCTGTGGCAATCCAATACTTACATCTGAGTGCTCTACCAAGTATTCTGATGGACTTCTCACTTTTTTATTTCCACTATAAGTTATTCTTCATTGTCTAATTCTTGCATATCTTTTAGCAACTGAGATACAGATTATGCACCAATTGCCATGGAGAAAGTTGTTGAACTTCCAAAGTGTTGAGACGGAAGAAGAAGAGACGATAGACACACCAAATAGACTCCCAAAGATTGATTCATATTGATCACAAGTTACACATATATAGGTGAGACCTAGTTTGAGTTAGAACGAGCTATATATAGCTCTAACACCCCCACTCAAACAAAGGTCTCTAGCTACGCATGAAAAAACCCTTGGGGAGCACAAGGGAAAAACCCAAGCTTCAATATACAAGTATACAAGTTCATCATAGAGTCAAAGTGATGCATTTGTATAATTATTTACAAGTATGTAATGCTGATCATAAATTGCCAGCAATTGAGATATGCATCTATATACAAATGTTAGAAGTCATCCATAGGTGTGTTAATCTTCAAAGAGAGAGGCTACAAGAACTCCAACTTTTGATCATAGCACTGCGAAGCATGCCTCACTAAGTCCTTTAGTGAGAATGTCTGCAATCATATGAGAAGTGGGACAATGTTCAATCATTATCATCTTCTTCACTTCATGTCTAACATAATGATAATGAACAACAATATGTTTGGATTTGTTATGCTGAACATAGTCTTTAGCCATGCTAATGGCACTTTGATTATCACATTTGAGAGGAGTACTAGATGAGGGAGGATGTCCAATATCTATAAGCAATTGGCACAACCAAACCAATTCTCGAGCTGCTAGAGAGGCCGCTACATACTCAAATTCTGTGGTAGAAAAAACAACACAATGCTGCTTCATACTTGCCTAAGAGACCAAGCAACCATTCATAAAGAAGCAAGTACTGCTTGTAGACTACATAGAGAAGTGAGAGCTTGCCCAATTTCCATCTGTATATCCTAAAAGATCAAGAGACATTGCAGAAGATGATTTTGCATGACGTCAATAAACTAATCCAAAGTCGAAAGTGCCTTTTGAATACTTTAGAACACATTTCGCTATAGAGCAATGTTGCATTGAGGGAGCAGCCATATATTGACCAAGAAAATTGGAAGTGAAAAGAATATCTGGTCGAGTGTTCAACCCAACAAACTATAGGCAACCAGCATGATTGGTATAGGGTTGATGTGAAACCACAACATCATGAGTCGATCTAGTATATATTTTTAATAGAGCTCACAAGACAAGGAGTGGTCGTAGAGTGAGTATTCATCAAGCCAAACTTTTGAACTTCATCTTGAATGATTTTTTTTGTCGAAGTAGCAAAATTCCCTTGTGATGATATCTTTGAACTTGAATATCGAGACATGAATGAATGTCACCAAGATCAACCATATCAAATGCTGAGGATAAGATTTTCTTGACATGTTGCAAGAAACTGAGATTGTGGGAAACAAGTATGGTGTCATCCACATAAAGAGCAAGGATGACAAAAATAGCACCATCACGTTAGACATATAATTTGGGGTCAAGAAACAAGAGGTGAAACCTTCAGATGTGAGAAAGTGATCAATTTTCATGTACCAAGAATATAAAGAGCATGATGAAGGTAACAAACAAGATGGTCTTAACCAGGAAATATGAACCATTTTGGCTACTCCATATAAATCTCCTCTTTAAGATCTCCATTAAGAAAAGTAGTTTTGACATCCATTTGATTAATTTCCAAATGAAATTGAGTAGCAAAAGCCAAGAGTACCTGAATGCTTATACTACAAACAATAGGTGAAAATGTATCATGATAATCAACTCTTACAATTTGTGAGTATCCTTTTGCAACTAGACGAGCTTTAACTTGTCAAAAGAACCATAGGATTTGGTTTTGGTTTTATTATATTTGATAGGAGTACAACTAGGAGATAGTTCAATAAGAACCCATCTACCTTTAGAGATTAAAGAATCACATTCAGCTTCCATGGCCTCTTGCCATTGACTCTTTTGCACAGAAGAGATAGCTTCTGTATAAGTAGTAGGGTCTTCATGAGAACCCATTGCATGATTAATAATTTTAGAGTCATCAATACAATCATGAGGAGAACCATGTTCAAAATCAATAGGCAGATCAACATAAATATCAACACTATCATCAGAGGCTTACGTAGGTGTAGGATGCAAATCAAGATTGTCAACACATTACTCTGTAGATGGAGTAGTAGTGAGGCCATCAGATGAAGGAGTAGTAATGACATCAGAAGTAGAATCATTATCAAATAGAAAAGGAAAGGCAATAAGCAAGGACTCAGTGTCCTCTGTATCATCGGTAGGCCATGTCCCTCCCATTAACTACTCATTGAATATGGCATCATGAGGATTGATTATCACCTTCTTAGAAGAGAATTTATAACCTTTAGAATGAGGAGAATATCCAATGAATATGACCTTCAAACCAAGAAGATCTAATGTTTTCTGTGTCTCTTTTGGTGCATTAATATAAGAAATGTAGCCAAAAGCTTAAAAATGTGATACAAAAGGAGTTTGCCCTATTCAAGCTGTGATTGGTATGTTATCAGGAGGTGCAGTCATAGGAAGATGATTTTGCACGAAGATGGATGTAAGAATTTCTTGGGCAAAAGCTCCAAGATAATCTAGAATGAAGGAGCATACCTTGCATAGCATCAAGAGAAGTGTGATTCTTATGCTCTGCATGACCATTTTGTTGAGGAGAGTATGGAAGAGTATATTCGTGATGAATACCATACTCAATGCAATAATTATAAAAAAGATTAGAAGTATATTCTCCACTATTGTCTCTACAAAGGATCTTGATACGAAAACTAGTATAAAGTTCCGTAGTAGTTTTATATTGCTTGAATATTGATAAGACCTTTGACTTATGTCACAAGAGAAATGCAGTTATATATCTTGACCAATCATCAATGAAAGTGATGGAGGAAAAAGTCCACATATATTAGCATGAAGGAGATCCAATAAAGCATATGAATGAGTTGAAGTAGATACATGAAAGGATTTTCGATGATGCTTGCCAATAGCACAATATTCATAGAGGCCCATGTGAGGACAAGCTGCTGGGAGATTCATACCATCCACAAGATCATGACGATTGATAGCAAGTAGCCTAGAAAAATCCGAATGAAAAAAATGATGATGCCAAAGTTTGCAGTCCAGATCACCAAGGGCTGTAACCACATTGGCAATACCATCATTTAAGGGAAGTGTTCTCATATCTAGCTGTATGTAAGAGCATGCCCGTTGGTTTTATAAAAAACTCTTCATCAATACATGAGCTATATTGAAAGTAATGCAAAAACAACGAAACTGATGCTTTTACTTTTTAATGAAGAACGGTTCAATGTAGGAAGGCAACAACCATACATACTTGCTTTTGCTGCTACACTTACAAGACTTCCTTATACATAGATCTAAGGGTTTGAGAGCTAACCACGCCACCTGGGTTTGAACCAATCAACCTTGAACATCGTAGACGATGATTAGACCCGATCTCGAAACTTCTCCTGCAAACCTGGCTCCATCCAACATGGGTTCGTATGAACATCAGCGTTGAATACTAAGACGTGGAATGCAAAAGAGATGCTATTGCTTCACATCTCTATATCGTAGTCAATGCAAGCTTTATCATCACGTTGGTCTATCCCTACAGATTATGCTCATAGGTCAACGAATTACACTCGCCTGCAACTTGTTCCGATATGGTGATATACATCACATTGGGTCACACATATTTGTGTAACCTATGTAAGAAATGTTGGCATCTTGTTATATATCACCATGAATCAATGGTTTTCGCCAAAAAAATTTGCGTCATGGAATCCGAGTGGTGATACGTACTCGAAAGCAAAGCTGGTTTGATATTTCCTAGGAGCCTTCTTTGCACATCCGATATGCATTGTCAACAGCTCTACTGACAATTGCTTTCTGCAGAAGTGAATCGCCAACAATTTGGAAACACATAAAAAAATGCAATCCCCGACTCGTATTTTATCAAATTGCACACTATGCAGGGCACCTAGTTGGCCTGTTGCTTGCTGTCGAGGAAGACATGGAGGTTCTCTCTCAGAAAACGGAAGTCGAGAGGTAGTTTTTCTAGAAGCGATGAGAAGAATAAGTCTCTTTCCTTGAGAGAATATTGGTTCTGTTTAGTTTACAGAAAACAACTTGCGCACTTACCTGGATCACCTCGACAGGAACGTAGCTTGAATGTCCACTGGTAGCTTGAACGTAGCTCGAATGACCACAGAAGACCTACTCAAAATCCACCAATTACTCATATGAGTTAGAACTGTGGATGAAAGTTAGAAGCAAAATAACCAAATGCGCATCTCTATGCAAAAGCACCATAGGTACGTCGCTCTTCGAAGACTGCAAAATCGAAATTTCTTTCTCTTTGGATTTGAAATGCCTTTCTTTCTTTCGAGTCTGTAGCTTGACGCGTGCATTTGAATCTCTCCTACAATTTCGTTGGAGGCACACCTTACATTCCAAACCTATAGAATTCTCCATGCACCATGTGTCCCCCATCTTCTGTACAGATATAGAGATGTTACAAGTATTTGTCTCCTCAGGCTTGTCTTTTGTTGACTCATGTCTTTATCGTCAATGCAACTATAGTCACGAGTAGCATGACCCGTCTATGATATGATAAGCATCCACCTTTGTCCAATTTAAAGGTTTGCATCCTAGGTTGCCTTTAATTTCTACAAATAAAGTACTTGATGATTGCAACATGTATCATGAATAGAGGTCCTCCATATAGTTTTGTTAGAATATGCAAAACAAATAAAGAGGCAGAAATAGGTCTTGTTCTCTGAGAGCATATACCTCTGAAGTCTTTGTAGATGCATGGAAAGTAGTGAAGGATAGGTAGCAAGAGGCAAAGAGGTAGAGAGAAGGATAGGTAGCAAGGGGCAAAGAGGTAGAGAGAAGGATAGGTAGCAAGAGGAAAAGAGGTAGAGAGAAGGCACTATCCTCTCTAAGTGCAACATGACACCTCACAAATAAGGAGATATAAGAATCTCTATATTCCTTATTTTGTGAGGTGCTATGTGGCACTTAGGAAGCAGTGCCATGTGGTGGGTACTCACTTTGAGTGCCATCACATTTGGATGTAACCCTTTCAATCACATCCTCTAAGAAGGGTGGTGATATCTTTTAGCTCAACCTTAGCCAAAAGTTTTGACAGTTTAGCCCACATTCTCTAAGATAGGTGATGACCCCTTTCAGATCAACCTCAATGAAGTCCAATTGGCCAAAATTTTTGAAGGCTTAGCTCGGGGGGTTTACCCCCCAAAATTTTAGTGTACAACGTGCATTCAAAAGGAGGGGTATTTCAATTCCACATTTGGAAAAATTTTAACAGGTTTACAATAACAGGATAGGGTTTTTAATTTAACTTTTAAAAAAAATACATTAGTTCATAAGTAAAGAGGGGTTGTTTTATTGGGAAACAAATTTTAGTTGAGGGGTTTTTTTAATACCCCTTGAACACACGTGATACCTAGGATTTCTTAATGGTGTACCCCCCAAGAGGCTTAGCTCAAAACCTTAAGCCCAAGCTTGCTCCTTTGTGTGACTTTGCTTAGCTTAACACACACAACAACTTCTACATTGCTAGAAAAATTTGATTCCAGTTTAGTATTATTAATTAGCTCAACATAAGGGACAACATGATAGTGCCATGTGGCAACTCCTCCTTATATTAAAAGGAGGCACCTATATGTACATGTTAGCAAGTGGGAATGGTTTTTGACACATGAGAAGTTAAGGAGTCTAGTCCCTCCTGATTTCTCTCAAGCATTTCAATGGCATAGTTTATGCATCTCTAGCATAATGTAAGGAGTCAAGCGACACTTGTCTACTCACATTGACAAATAGACTCACCTAATACAATGGTAGAACCTAATTCACGTCGTTGAATAGCAGCCAACACTACAAGGCACATGCCGTTTTCTAATGGTTCTTGTGCTCTCATAGGTTGTTTCCATTTACGATTGGGACAACTGATGGCCCTCTTCTTTGCAAAGGAAACACTTTCCAGCTGCAAATAGGGTTTGTCATTCCTTAGGAGAAAATCTCTCCCTGGTACTGGGGTCACTATTAGGTCACGAGTCCACATTCAACTTGACTTTGGTTGCCTTAGCATGGGAATTACTGCCCAGTGGTGGTGGCTGCCATCAACCACATATGTAGTGGCTACGATTCCACTAGGCTGGCATTTAAAATTACTAGCCACCACTCACCTACCATCAGGCTTAAGCATGCATGATCAGTATGAGTGCAGTAGAAATTACTAGTCATCGGGCTCGCATTCTCATTAGAGTACTAGAGTGCATGGTAATGAGTGATTACAGCCACATCTATCGTGGCTATGATTCCATCAAGCTAGCAGTTAGAATTACCAATCGTGGCTCATCCACGACTGGGCTCAAGCATGCATGATCACTATGAGTGCAGTAAAAATTACCAGTAGTCATCGGGCTTGCATGCTGAGTAGAGAGATACCGATATTTTTTACACAAAGTTTTTTTTAATGGGCATAAAATTCAATATTTACGTCACTATTAACATCAAGAAAGATATATCGCTATATAAGCATCGCTATATAGTGACTCTAGTAAAGGTTGCTGTATAGAAAAACTGGTAAAGCATCGCTATATAGTGACCCTTAACAAAAATATCAAAAAACATCAATGGGGCTAAACAGGGCCACAGCAAGCCCTATTTTTCCCCACTAATGTTATTTTTTTTGCATTACAAAAGAATGTTTACAATCATACAGGCAAGATAAAACTCTCAAACCTTGTTTGTTACAAAATTTCCCTTGTGAAAGGGGTGATACAAAATTGCTCAAGCCTCAAATGAGCCAAGAGAAAGAAGCATATACATGCCGAAGCATATACAACCTTATTTGTTACAAAATTTCCCGTTTGAAAAGGGTGATACAAAATCGCTCAAACAAGCTAACATACAAAAGAATATGCATGCCAAAGTATATACAAACTACTACTAATACTACTAGTTCTACTGGGCATCCGAATCATCATTTTTGTCATCGTCGTTGTCATGGTCATGTTGGCCTGATGATCCCTGGCCCTCATGAGCTACACTTGATCCTTGGCCCTCGTCAAAGCTGTGTAAGCAACTTGCCTCCTTGTCATCACCGCTCACCTCTACTGATGGGAGTTTAAGCTTGCACCCTAAGAGTGAAATCATATTAATTGGAAATTAGATTGGAACTTAAAGAATAAAACAATTTAAAAAGTGACATTACAAGTAGGAGTAGACAGATACCCGAGTGAGTAGACACCTCAGGCCAATCGACTATCACTCCGTGCACCCCCATCTCAATAGACCATGGCTTCGCTCTTATGTGGAATGCGTGTCTTGTTCTCTTTAATTATGGGAAGGTGACCCATCGTAGCTTGCTGTGGGACCAAATTACGAGAGTTAGATAAAGTGCATGCAATATGTAATAAAACAAATAGAACAATTAAATGAGAAAAAGTAGACTTACCACCCATGCCTTGAATGCCGAGGTGCGAAGCACCTACGGTGTCCAACCATCTCCTCGTTGTAGCCCTCCTCTTACTGTCAAACTTTTGGGGTTTGTCCCTATACTCCTTTAAAAACTTCTAGTCAGCTTTGTCTACACAGCTGGTTTTAGTCTTCCCCTTTGCGATGGAAGTTCACAAGGTCGCCCTAGGATGCTTCAAGACAACACACATGCACTCTCACATGTACTCCTCATTGAACTCCCAATTTGGGGGGTTAGGGTATTGTATTTTCAATTCCTTGATGACTGCCTTCTCCTTTTGTTCATCCTGGTACCACTAATCAATAGCTATGCCGCTCTTGAAGTAATGCTCATCAACCGCCTCATGGTGGCCAACACTTATGAGCCCTTTTTATTTTTTATTATCTCTCCACCCCTAGTGACTTCATAGTATAGGTCCTCAGGCTGGAAAGGAGGAGTCAAGGGAGGGTAGTAGTAGTGCTAGAGCGAGGGGTGGTATTGCAAGTGCTTACAGAGCAAGGAGTAGTAGAGGGTGTGGGAGTTGGAGAGGGCAAGGGACTTGACTGGTGCTAGGTCTCATGACCAAGTGGAGACCTATAGGGATGTGAGTGTGCTAACTCTTCTACATCATCTGAGTCACCACCACAACAGCAACCCTTCTGACTCTTCCTTTTCTTATGATGGGTATGTCGAGGTGATGAACCCTCGATCGAAGAGGCTAGAGGGGACAGCTGTTGCGAGTAGCTCTAGCCATCTGTGTAGGAGGGGGAATAGCTGAGGTCCTCTCGGATAGTAGAGAGAAGAATCTCACTGCCTTCACATCGCTCATCTGTGTGATAAACTCATTGAGACTCTCGGCGAAGCCATGGACTACTAGCAAAGTAGTTCCCCGATGCGTAGTCACAGTGCCATAAGCACGAGAGGAGTTGCCCGTGAGGAGTCAGCTGGGTGGAATCAAGGTCTTCTTGGGAGTACAGATCATGATGTCTCCTCCTGCAAGGGGTTCCATACTCATTGGACATGTGACATGATGGCATGTCTAATTTGGGGGGATTGGACAAATGTAGATATGAACACGAAAACAAAAACAAAAACAAGAGTGGGTAAGAAGCGAAAAGACAATTAATTACTTAAGACAATTATGAAATTTAAGCTCAAATTCAAATTAATAAAACTATGAAAAGACAATTAATTACGTATGAAAATTATGAAAGGATATCAACTTAGAAGAGAAAATTATGAAAGTACAGTTATTTACTTAAGACAATTCTCAAAAGTAAAATTTGAAAGGACAAATATTTATGAAAGACAAGTCGAATCCAAGAAGGTTTTCATAAAATTAAAAATATCGCAAAAAATATTATTGTTAAACAAGAGTTCTCATATAAAAAAAGAGAGCACAAAATCTATCTCCAAAAGTATGCTTAAGCAAAATTTGTCTCCAAAATAGACATTCTGAAAAATGCCAAAATAGTGGAGGAGGTCTACTGCTCTACATTGCTCACGACTACACACGGGCTTTATTCCAACGGAGCCTAACGTTGAGTACGTGCAGGGTGCTAATCATCGGTAAGTAAAGCAGGTTTGGAAAAGTGTCGCTATATAGCGACTCTAGAGTCACTATATAGCGACATTTATATAGAGTCTCTATATAGTGACACTTTGGCAGACTTATAAAAGGTAATTATACAGTGACTCTGAGACACTTTCACATGGCAACATTTATAGAGAGTGTTTTTCCCCATACCAACCTTTAAAGATAGTTTTTCCCAATGATAATTTTTTTTTCTTTTCATACATGTTTGATCCTTTGAAATAATAAAAACAAAAGAGCATGTACATCAAGTTTGACGGTCATATATTCATGTCCATGTTTGAGATGAGAAAAATCAATGAAGAGCATTTACATCAATGGCTTCATCTTGAGCTAAGTCTAGCATGCCAAACAAGTCTATATCCAACTCTATATTGAGTTGATCTCCTGTATCATCATTGTACTCTGGCATCATATGTTCACTTAAGACTTGATCATATTCTTCAATAAAGTCGGGTGATTCTTGATGATCATCATCTTCTTCATTAATATCATGATCTCCATCTTCCTCCCGTATGATGTCATTATGCGCATCTTCCTCTTGGCTCATATTGTGACCTTCATCTTCTTTGCTAGATCCATATGGATCAATTGGATCTGGCATTGGTAGTGGTATCTCCACATCCACATCTCTATGTTAACATTTCAGATTCTATGATTGTGCATATACAGGATGTAGAGACGCCTAAGGAGGCATGGGATACATTGGTGAAGCTGTATAGCACAAATACCAAAGCACGAAAGATGCAGCTAAAGCAGGAGTTGCACAATGTGCAAAGGAAAAATCTGAATATAAATGAGTATTCCTTGAAGGTGAAAGGCCTTGCAGATTCTCTTGCCTCCATTGGAGCACTTGTTGATGATGAGGACTTAGTGTCCGTGACCTTGAATGGTCTTGGGAAAGATTATGCACAGTTTCGGACATCCATTGGAGTCCGTGAAACATTTCCTGATTTTCAGGAACTTATTGCTCTCTTGCTGAGTGAAGAGCAAAGGAATGGTGGTTCAGCCACCTCAACTTCTCAAGAGACTGCTTTCTACTCGAATACAGGTAGAGGCAGGGGTAGAGGAAGAGGCCGTTTTGGTGGCCGTGCAGGAAATCAGAACCAACAGCAACAACAGGAAAACCAGTCCTATGGAGGAGGACGTGGTAGTTCTAGAGGCAGGGGGAGCCAAAGAGGCCGTGGTTCATGGCAAAGGAACCAGCAAGTAAATAGCAACACAGAATGCTATTATTGTGGAAAGCCTGGACACAAGGAGAATACATGCTATAAAAAGCAGAATGACATCAAAAGTGGGAAGTTGCAGCAAAGCAACTATGCATCATCAAGTGGGCATGGTGACGACAGAAATGAGCACCTTTTTGTGATGCAGCATATGGTTAACTCCATGTCAGGAGATGCTGCAGCTTGCAATGATGTTTGGTATGTTGATTCAGGTGCCTCTAACCACATGACCAGTCATGGTGAGTGGTTTCATGAAGTTAGAAATTTGGATAAGCCAGGTTATGTTGAAACAGGTGATGATACTGCGCACCCAATTACGCAGGTTGGTAAAGTGCCATTGGCTATGCAGGATGGCAAAACGAAGTACTTGGCAGATGTACTTCATGTTCCAAAAATCACTAAGAACCTGGTTTCAGTTGGCCAGATGGTTGAGCAAGGTCTGTAGGTTAGATTTAACCCTGATGGATGCTTTGTTGAGGACTTGAAAAATAAGTGCCGCCTGGTTGCGAAAGGCAACAAAAATGGCAGAATGTTCACCTTGGATGTTGATATGCCTGAGGTGAAAGCTGCTATGTTTGCGCATGGGAGAGGTGTCATTGCAGATATTGAGATATGGCACAAGCGCATTGGGCACGTGAATATACAAAGGCTGAAATCTATGCAAACGAAAAACATTGTTGCAGGTTTGCCTAAATTCAGAGTTGAGGGAATGCAAAAGGTATGTGAAGCATGCCAAATGGGTAAGCAGGCCAGACATGCATTTCCCAAAAATGCTAAGGTGAGCAAAAGACCTTTGGAAGTGATCCATTCAGATGTTTGGACAACCAAAGCTGCTTCTATTGGTGGATGCCATTATTATGTGACGTTTATTGATGACTACACTAGGAAGGTGTGGATTTATTTTATGAAGCACAAAAGTGAAGTGTTCAGCCATTTCAAGGCTTTTAAGGCCATGGTTGAAAAAGAGAAAGGTGTGCATATTAAAGTGCTAAGATCTGATGGAGGGGGAAAGTACTTTTCAGAAGAATTTTGTGAATATTTGAAAGAACAGGGAATTCAAAGGAAGTACTCATGCAGGTCTACCCCTCAGCAGAATGGGGTTGCAGAAAGGAAGAACAGGCATATTGCAGAAGTAGGACGGGCGATCCTAAATGAGAAAAACATGCCTGATTATTTTTGGGCTGAAGCAGTAGCTCGGGGGGGTCACTCATCATATGTAACCCTATCACGTGAGTTCAAAAGAAGGATATTTTTTATTCCTAAAATTTACAGAAATAAATATACATAAGGGACTATTTAAAATAGTTTTGGAAAAAATTTACAGATTTGTATAGAAAAGGGGTACATTTTATTAATGAAAAATTTTACAGATAAGGGATTTTAAATATAGGCCTTGAACGCACGTGATATAGAGGGTTTATACATAGTGACCCCCCCGAGAGCAGTAGCAACTGCTATTTATATTATGAACAGAACCCCCACTGCAGCTGTCCATGGCATGACGCCTGAAGAAATGTATATAGGCCAAAAACCAGATATTTCTCACTTGAAGGTATTTGGTTGCATAGCTTATGTTCATGTTCCTGATGAGAAGAGAACAAAGCTGGATCCAAAGGCAGAAAAATGCATCTTTATTGGATATGCTCTGCACCAGAAAGGGTATCGCTGTTATAACCCTTCCACCCGCAAAATACAAGTGAGCAAAGATGTTGTTTTTTATGAAATGAGCAGCTGGTATCCACCAACTGTTATGGTACGAGATGCAGATGCAGGAAATGGGAATGCTGCAATAAATGCAGAGTAGCAATCTCAAGCCTTGAGTGGACCCAGAGAGTCCTCTACTAGTGGATCTAATGCATGGACAAGGAGATTGAGATCTAGTGAATCGTCACATGGCAGCCCTGATAGTGTTGTGCAGGTATCACATAAGGGAAAAGAAAAAGTAGACCATGCTCCAGTGTTTGATGTGTCTGCTGGTAGCTCTCATGTTGATGGAGAGTCAAGCGGCTCTGAAATGAGCCTTGATGAGGAACTTGGGATTCCTTCTGTTGTTACACCTGGTGCAAGGAAAAGCAGGCATGATTTAAAGACTCCTACAACTGATCCAGTTGTACGGAGGTCCACTCGTATTAAGTATCCAGTTGACAGGCTGAGATATGATGGGTATACAGCACATCACTATGCTTATATGGTCAAGGTTCTAGAGGAGCCAGAGCCCACATGTTTTGAGGATGCAGCAGGGCATAAAAATTGGAAAGCAGCTATGGATGAAGAGATGGCTGCCTTGGATGCAAACCACACTTGGGATTTGATGCCTTTGCCTCATGATAAGAAGGCTATTGGCTGCAAGTGGGTTTACAAAGTAAAGCACAATGCTGATGGGTCTGTTAGTAGGTACAAGGCAAGATTGGTTGCCAAAGGTTTTGCGCAAACATATGGAATTGACTATGAGGAAACTTTTAGCCCAGTTGCAAGGATGGCAACCGTGAGAGCAGTAATTGCTATGGCTGCTGCAAAGGGATGGTCTTTGCATCAGATGGATGTGAAAAATGCCTTCTTGCATGGTGATTTGCAATAAGAGGTTTATATGATGCAGCCAGAAGGTTATGAGGATAATTTACACCCCGATTTTGTATGCAGGTTGCGCAAAGCCTTGTATGGTTTAAAACAGGCGCCGAGGGCATGGTCAGACAAGATAGGGCAATATCTTGTCACTATTGGATTTCAGATTTCCAATTCAGATTTTTCACTTTATGTGAAAAGGACAAACAGAGGGATTGTGCTTATAGTCATCTATGTTGATGACTTGATTATTATAGGTGATAGTGATGCAGACATTAATGAAGTGAAGCTGTTGTTGAAGCAGAAATTCGAGATGAAGGATTTGGGAGAGCTGCGTTACTTCTTGGGCATTGAGGTTATTAGATCCCCGAGTGGGATATGGCTGTTGCAAAGGCAATACGGTTTGGACATGCTGTCCAAATATGGGATGACAGGCTGTAAGCCTATTTCTGTTCCATTGGAGCAGAATGTGAAGCTCAATGCAGAGACAGGTGAGCTTCTTGAAGATATTACTATGTACAGGCGCATAGTAGGTAGCTTGATTTACATGACTATAACCAGACCAGATTTGAGCTATGCTGTGGGGCTGGTGAGTCAGTTTGTGCACACATATAAAAATACTCGCTTTTAAATATTTGATGCAAGAAAAATAAGATGATTGTATTTGTGTTTGAATGAGGTTGTCTATCAACCAATGGTGGATAATAATAGATGGTGGCATGTCATACCTATTATGCCACGTTCCAAAGTGATGTATAGTACATTTACTAATATGGAGCGTATGGAGGATGATCATGGCCATGGAGGTGATGATGACCGTGATACGAGAGAGGAGGATGATCATGAGATAGGGGATACAGATATTGAGGCCATTACTCATGAGGATGAGCCTACCATTGGTGATGCTGATTTCGATGAGCACATGAGTAGTACAAGTAGTAGTGGGTTGAATGTATTTGTAGATCTAAACACTTGTTTGGATTTTGAAGTAGATAGTTTGGCAAGGGTTGATCTCATTGAGGATGAGATTGAACCGTAGCCCATCATTGATATTGGCAAAACTATTTTACATATTGTCTCATTCTTCTCACCTCACTTAATTCTTGTATATGTGGGCTTGGAAAAAAGCATTGATGTTTTTGTTAAAATTATGTGCTTTGGTAATCATGGGCAATGTTTGGAAAGCAATGATGTACACCAAAATCTCACTTTCTATATTCTCTAGTTTGCATCTAAATACGCATCTAATTCCCCGGTAAATGCACAAATAAACGTGCTAATACACGTGCAAATAGATGCGCTGATAAATGCAATGTTAGACGGGCCAGTATTTTCTCAGTCTAGACGCGTAAATAGACATGTTAATACATGCACAAATAACGCACTGATAAACGCAATGTTAGATGTGCCCATATTTTCTCAATTTAAATGCAAAAATAGACGTGTTAATACACGCGCAAATAGACGAGTTATTAGACGCACTATTAGACGTGCTTGTAATTCCTCTACTCAAGCAATGCCAATAGACGTGCCTGCTATTTTGCACATCTACCAAGTGCGTGTATAGTTGCTTTGTGTTGTTGTATGCCACTACTCCCAAGGTGCAAAGGACCTAGGGCATATCCTCACCACCCTCTGTTGAGCCTCAAATGCAGTTGGATTCTCCTTTTGCTCCTTCTTTTCTATCTTTTGTTCCACTCCCCCACCTAATTCCTCAAGAATTATCGATGCAACTAGTGGGAAGTGCATGTATTGTTATAGAGCACATGCAGGCAAACTTCTCATAGGTCTATTTGTGCCTTGTCATTTTGAATTCTTATGTTTCTGAGCAGCCACTAGCAATTTGGGTATAATAATGCATGGCAATATTCGATAGTCTACCAAATGCACCTTTTTCCTTTTGGTTTTTCCTATGAATGGCAATGCAGGATTCTTTACATTCTACAAGCCACCTATCCAGCCTCGATCTTGCTATGTTTGTCAAGGGCTCTGACTGCTTTACCATTTCCCATTATATAAGTATATCACCCAACACTCTAGGTAGGAAATTTAGTACAACGTCTTTCTCCTCTGTCCGCTCCACCTCTCCATCCCTCATCCAGCTACAATTAAATTGAGCAAGTATGCATTGATGCACTGAACCAAGATGATCTAGATTACCATTGTGTGATCATGCATCTTGAGCTCGTTTAGAAGGTCATTGTCAAGATGAATCTAGTCGACCAAAGCAAGCTATCATCTGGACAATAATCGGCTCTATTAACAACTACGTATAATATATATGAATATATGATAGTAGACCAAAGCGAGGTGAATCCAATTGGCGACATTGAACCTTGCAAGTTCAAACAAGTATGCAATAAGTACTCTATAGATGCCACGGCCAAACCAGTACTCATTAAGTCAGCCATAGGTGTTCATCATGAAAGACATATAAGTATACCTCACCACATAAAGGGCGAAATAAAAGTATGCCTTGCTTGAACCAATAAGTAAATACATACCATAAGTCATCAATAAGTTAATCGGCAAAGAAGGAAGAAATCATTAGTCTAGCAAGACCTTGCATGCACTTGTAAATATAGATGACTATGAAAAACAAAGTAGATATACTCATCCTGTAGGTATCGAATGTGCATTTAATCCATTGGATTGTATCTAGGCATCTGTGCAAACCTTCATGTACTCGGAGAAATAGCTGAGTGTGATGAAAGAGAATATATGAGCTCACCTTGGAAATAAGTGATTCAACCCACTACTTGTGCTACTCATGTGCTCATCGAAATCAGCATCACCAATGGTAGGCTTGTCCTCATAGGTAATGGCCTCGATATTTGTATCTCCTATCTCATGATCATCCTCCTCTCTCGTATCACAGTCATCATCACCTCCATGGCCATGATCATCCTCCATACGCTCCATATTAGTAAATGTACTATACATCACCTTGGAACATGGCATAATAGGTATGACATGCCACCATCTATTATTATCCACCATTGGTTGATAGACAACCTAATTCAAACACAAATACAACCATGTTATTTTCCTTCCATCGAAGGTATCAAATATTTAAAAGCGAGTATTTTTATATGTGTGCACAGTACCTGTTCATATTGTTGTGGTAGTACTAGTGTGTCCTTCCTACTTTTCCAAAACTTTATCGAGTCAATAGTTACAAAGCCACTTGCATGGTGTTTGATTGTTGCATTAGGGCCTCTTTCCACCATGTCCTTAAACAACTTTACATCCAAAACATACACAAAGAAGTGTCAAAAGTCAAGCTTAATAATATCTTGGATTATGCCACAATAATCATCCATGGCTCCATTGGCTCCCTCAAAGTTAGCAATGATGCCGCAATCTTATGTGTTTCTCTTATCATCAATCCCTTGTGTTCGAAAATGCTTGCCCTCACACCATATAGCATTGAACATAGTGTGCTACACCAAGAAAAAATCAATTAAATAAGTAATCTAAATTATTGAAAGCTCCTAACTTATGCATAACATTATATATACCGACCTTGCTCATGCATCCCCTAGCATACTCCCATTCTTCCATTATGATATGCATCCCCTCATTTTTCTCTGCTTTCTCCATTTCATGAAGTAGCCAATCCACATGAATATCCTTTAGAAGTGCTCTTAGATACTGAGGGTATGGCACACGAGATCTGTGGTGTGTACGAAAGAGGGCCCTTTCTTCTTGTCTTCTTGCCTATGCATCCTCATATCTTGTCACCCATTTTTTCATCACATCACTATTAAGCACGCAATACAAAGAAACAACCTCCTAATAAACTACATAAACAATATAATTTGAGATTGATACTTACAAATTGAGCCTCCCATGATTCAACACCCCCTGCATGCTTCCATATTGCTCCATTTGGATCCTTCGTGCCTCCACGTGCTGTAGACTGGGTTCCTCCCTTGCTGACTTCATTGCTTTCTTCCACTCATGCTTGTGAGCGGTGTGGGGCGGGTCCCTTGGTGGTTGACCTCCTCGAGCCTGGCAAGCTCCGCTAGTGCTTGCCTCTTAAGCGAAGATCTTTTATTGCCAAGTATCGTAACAATCTTTGACTTGGCCCATTTATTTGTGAACTGAAGATTGGGGGGGTTAGGATACCTAGAGCAAATAGTAGCGAGGGTCTCATCAGCCAACCTCTTTGGATGGTCTTTGTAGTGGATAAAGCAATCTCTATAATTATTAGGAATTACAGAGCACATGAAGACCATGATGTCCTTCTCCCGTGCATCCATCAAGATGCCTCCTGTCTGATTGATGTCATAGAAGATCGTACCATCACTTGGAGGCACATCTAAGTCATCTGAATCATCCTCGTCCCCACCACCACCCCTCCCAAATCACTGTGCCATGCATCCCCCAGTGCTCTCCTGCTACTATGCCTGCTACTGTGTCGTGTCGAGCTAGTACGCTGGCCACTCATAGCTGGAGACTACACAGGACTACATGGACCCACTCGTAGCTGGAGAACAGAGTCTGGACTGCATAGGAGTACGCAGATGGCTCTGCGAAATAGGACCTCCTAATGGCATGGGGGAAGGGGCATAAGATGGCATGGAGGAAGGGGCATAAGATGACATGGGGGAAGGGGCTCAGTTGTGTAGCCGGCTGGGTTGTGTTGACTCCGCTGGGGTAATCTCAGCTGGTCAAAGAAGATGAACTGTAAAGAGACTTACCTTGGATAGAGGTATGGAAGCTTCTTGTCCTTCTTCAAAGTTGCTTCTCTTCTTTGTTCACCCTCTTCTCCTGTGTGCTTGGAGATGATTGTGTAAGGCTGGAAGTAAGTGTTAATAGCAAAGCAAGCAAGCCGCGTGAAGCTTACGTGAAGAAAAGCAAAGCAAGCGTGCTAAAAGTAGATTTGAAAACCACGTCTATAAGCACGTCTAATGGCACATCTATACATACATCTAAATAAGTGTGTAATTACACGTCTAAATACACAGAGCAGATGTAGTTTTAGATGCGTCTATAGACATGCACCGCAAAATAGATAGATGCGGTTTTAGACGTGCCTTTAGATGCGCCACAGAGTTTTAAGATTAAATATTTTAAGAAAAGCAAAATTTTTGGGCTGTTTGTTTATAGGATGTCTTCATCTTCAACAAGTAGCTCTAATGAGGATGATTCCCTCGGTATCCATCATCGCAAAATGTGGTTGGAGCAAAAAATCAAATGTATGCGTGATCAATGTCGAGGAAACATGTATCGTGCATGCAAGATTACACTCAATCACATCTCAAAGTATGGAGAATGGGATGCGACCGTAAACATGGAAAGTGTTAAAGAGTTAAGGTTGATTGAGATACCTATGGGTTTTCATATGTTTGAGTTATGATCCCGTTTTATTTGATACAGGATGCAATGCCACACCCGCATATGTTGCCCTATGCTCATCATGAGGAGGCGAAGCATCAGTGATATGAGGTGGGATCTTTAGGAGGGACCGTTACAGATGCATGGAGTGATGGTGATAGTAGCCCTCTGCCATTACCTCATGAAGCCATGGAGGAGGAGGTGTTTGATGATATGGTGCAGGATTTATATGTCCCCCATCAATCCGAAGGGAGGGATGATAGCAGGGAGCAGGACGATCTTTTTACCGCAGCATTGACTCCACTACTTGAGGGGTGCACATTCTATGTTCTACGTGCCTCCCTTGAGTTACTAAACTTACAAACCATCTATGGATGGAGCAATGCAAGTTTGAATGCATTACTCAAGTAAGCTTTAAAGTCTAATTTGCAAACATGGTGAATTATGCTAGTGGTCAATTACTCGAATGCTAGCAGTCTTGATGTAGACGATGCATGACTTCCCAGGCTATGGTGAGTATTCAGGTAAGCATTGCACTTTTAATTATGAGTAGGCAACCGATGTGGCACCTTGAACCCACCTTCAACTCTTAATTGTGTCTATTGTTTAGGTCTCACTACATCGAGTTACCATGCATGTCCTATTTGTGGTCCTTCATTAGTTGCCTCACGGGCAGATGCATTGAATAAGGTTATCTATGAGAATCACCATCAATTTCTCCCACCTGATTATCCTAGATATGTTGCCCCTTGGAATGAAGTCCTCCCACAATCACTCACTGTAGGAGATTGGATGAGAATTTGGGACGGTTCTACGACTCCTCCACCACTGCCATGAGCCGATAAGGATTTGTAACTATTGTGTGTTATATTGGCTGGAAATAAAGATTGCTCGCTAACACCAGCTTTTATTTAGATACTCCATCTTTTATCATTTACCATATTGGTCCCACCTGAAGATCAATCACCTGCTTGATCTCATGCATATCTTCAAGAATGTGGCATCTACCATTTGGGAGCATTTGAATGGGACATGAAATTCCATAGGCATAAGGGAGGATCTACGTGCCACAGGGAGGATGCGTGAAGCTTGGCCATAAGAGAGACCAAATGGGCATGCTTTTTTACCTCGTGCACCGTGGAGGTTATCAAAGCTAGAGATGGAGGCGGTATTTCTACAATTCATACTCCCACTGGATGCATGAGGTGTTTGAAGGGGGCCTTTACAAAGAGCAAGAAAAAGGTGTAGAGTAATTATATGGCTTGAAATCTCATGATTGGCACAAGATTCTCCCTGTAAGTATGTTATGTGCATAATAACTTTTTTCTTTTAAATTTTTTAGTGAATAATTATAAGCAACTAATCAACCACCTCCTCATGGGTTTAGTTCATACTACCTACTAGCATTTCTCGTAGTGCATAGAAGGACATGAAGGATTGTATTTACAAGATGGGCGAGCTTGTGAGGTACTTTACATGATACAAAATATGATGTGTATCAATGCTCCATGCAAGGTGTTCATATTGCTAATATGGTGTATTTTTTCATTTCTAGGTATGTGAGCTCAAAGGAAGTAGATCCCACCACGCTTGAGAATGCTCGAGTTATGTCAGTGGAGATGGTTTGTTTAGTGGATGAGACATTTCCACATTCTATTCTCACAAGCCAACTACATCTTATAGTGCATTTGGTGGATAAGATTGCTATATGTGGTACTATACATGCACGATGGTTGTTCTTTCTCGAGCACTTCATAAAGACCTTGAAGGGCTTCGTAATCCCTTGTTTTACAGGCCCCTACACAAGAAGACGAGGAAGGAGGCAGAGAAGGGAGTGCAGAAGGGAGCAGAGAAGGGAGCGAGGACATGGAGAACTTAGATTAGTCGTAGAAGTAGTGCTAGCTACTCTTTTTTGTACTTAAAGCCACTGGCTTGGCTTCGTGCCTCGTGTATACACTCCTCTTATTTTGGTACTTGAAACCATAGGATGTGGCTTAGCTTCGTGCTATATGTACATACAAGCACTTTTTGAGCTTTCAATTTTCTTGTGCAACGTTCTATCAATTAATGCCTTTATTTGGAATTGTAATTGTCAGCTCTAGGGCATCTAGCAAGCCCTGAAACAAGTTGAATGAGCACTCATCTTAGGACACTTCAAAGGCTCTCGTAGTGGAGTTATCTCAACCGCACTAGCACACTTTTCACAAGAAAAGGAGAAACTGTATACAATGGACCTCAACATTTAGGCAATTTTGTTATATTTGAACTAAAAAGCATGCAAATTCTCAAGAACAACATTTTGTGATTTGTAGGGGAAAAATGTTATGCACGCCACACAATATGGACAAACGCCTCGTATTGTGTGTATGTTTCGGCTTTAATATTCAGCACACACGAAATACGCCTCGGATTGCGTGTTTGTTTCGGCATTCACGAAATACGTGTTACATGTTAAAATTTTTATTCGGTTCTTCATTCACGAATACGTGCTACATATTACAATTTACAATCTCCTATCGAGTTGGAATTTGAATGGCTCTTGCCGGCTGCTGGCCGTTTTAAGCCCGACTACCGTCTTCGATCGTCATCATTCATGGATTCCTTCCTGCAAAAGCTGATCTTCTATGAAGCATGGACAAGGAGTCAGTCGGGAGGGACTGCAAACTCGGCGCGTATGTTTTTCTGTTCCATTATTCTGTTTTTTGCTTTAAGGCTCAACGTTCTGATTCTCTGAACAAATACAAGACGACAAGGCCCTCAACAGGGTTTTCTGGAATTTGTTACGGTTGCATGCGGCAGTTTTAGGCCATGCTTTCGTTTCTTGTTTTGGCCCGTTTCCTCATTTACTGTCATCCTCGAATCCTTCCACAAAATGTGTATAAAGGCAGTAGGAGCTCTATGAGCAGTAGAGTCCTTGTAGTAGAAGGCGGAGGGGGCGCTGACAGAAGAGTGCCCGAGCTCACATTGTGGTCTGCAAGGTTTTTGCGGGGCGCCATGCGGGCTCGCTCTCCTTCTGTCAGTACCCTACAGTGGTCTCCGCGTAGCTTATATTAGGAGTCTCTTTCTATCATCGAGTCTGTGATCAACAATATCTAAATTTCAGCGGGCGCCTTGGACGAGGAATATCATTCGGATTACAATCTCATCAATCGGCGGCCTTCATACTAGCTAAGACACAGTCGATTTCGTTATGGTAATGTGTTCAGCCGTTGTTTTCAATGAGAACCTGGCTGTCAAATTTGTAGACTCCAGAAGCCAATCCAAGCTTGCAATCAGCTCTTCGTGATTTACCGATTCTGAAATGTCTCTCCTCCAGTCTCACTTTCTGTGAAATCGGTGTCTGAACCGCGTTATAGATTTGTCAATCATAGTAGGTCACTGTTTCATCGTGTTACTTAGTTGCATAAGCTCTTTGTTGTTATAATCTTTTCGGTGTTAAAGGGCGGTGACATACATATTCTGAAGGTTGCCATTGATATGCTCTTATAATTAGTCTAAAGTTCGAAGGAGTCGTATATTATATAATAAGCGAAATCAGGTTTTGAAGACTAGCTTCAATGTCTTGTTGCGAAGCGGGCAACGGGTTTCAAGGTTTGTATAATAAGCGGTTTCTGACTAGTGAAACAATGTCTCGTTAAATATAGTACTGGACAAGCAAAATCGAATTTTGATAGCGAGTGAAGTTTTGTTCGACCTGCGAATACGCTTTTGCGACTAATAAATAAACGTTTATGTTCGCGTGAGGATATGTTTCACCCAGGTATGTTTGTGGGATCTGAAAGTGGTGAGCCTTCAACTTGATCTGGACCTGCACACGGACTTCCCATCTAACTGGAACGAGCAACCCAGCTTGACGGTGACGGAGAGTTGCCCTTATAGCGGCCTTACAAGCTACACCCCCCCTCCTGGAGCTTATAGAATTCCTCAACTCTCAGGCCTCTCAACTGGAGCTTATAGAATCTACAAGTGCAACCTGCCCGGCTTATCAGCCGCTTTGCCGCATTGTGTGCCCTTTACTGCTGCTCTACTATATAATTTTAAGTAGTTCTCCCTATCTGTCCACGGCTTCGCTACTGAGGCCCTTAAACTTTATTTGTCATGTTTCCATAAGTTTGAAGGATTTATTGCATTCTCAGGCCAAAGATTTTTGTTACGTTGCAAGAATTTTTAGGACTGTCTCTCAATATCCAATCTCCATCGAACAGCCGTTCCAACTCCTCTGCGCAGCTGCTAATAAGCGGTTTCTGACTAGTGAAACAATGTCTCGTTAAATATAGTACTGGACAAGCAAAATCGAATTTTGATAGCGAATGAAGTTTTGTACGACCTGCGAATACTTTTTTGCGACTAATAAATAAACGTTTATATTTGCGTGAGGATATGTTTCACCCAGGTATGTTCGTGGGATCTGAAAGTGGTGAGGCTTCAACTTGATCTGGACCTGCACACGGACTTTCCATCTAACTGGAACGAGCAACCCAGCTTGACGGTGACGGAGAGTTGCCCTTACAGCGGCCTTTAAGTTACACCCCCCCTCCTGGAGCTTATAGAATTCCTCACACTCTCAGACCTCTCAACTGGAGCTTATAGAATCTACAAGTTGCAACCTGCCCGGCTTTTCAGCTGCTTGGCGTTGTTCCCGTCGCATTGTGTGCCCTTCATTGCTGCTCTGCCATATAATTTTAAGTAGTTGTCCCTATCTGTCCACGGCTTCTCTACTAGTGAACGCCTGGTCCTTAAACTTTATTTGTCATGTTTCCATAATTTATTGCATTCTCAGGCCAAAGATTTTTGTAACGTTGCAAGAATTTTTAGGACTGTCTCTCAATATCCAATCTCCATCGAACAGCCGTTCCAACTCCTCTGCGCAGCTGCTCTATCCTCCTCTATCTTGTCAGTTTCGCGTCGGTTTCAATTGGTTTCTTTGCAGAATGGGCATACCCAATGAATGCCTGACTGGACATTCAGCATTTAAACTGGTTTTTAACTGGCTCAGCGTATGAGTTTCTCATTTGGATATTCTCCAGGGTACTGTCTGTGTCGATACAATGGCGTTTCAAGAATATAACTCTTCAGTTGCCAAGAGGTCGCAGCGCATCTTGGATCCTTCTATGTTGGGATGAAGGATCAATTGGCTTGTGCCTCTAGTTTTGATTTTGGATTAAAGCGGTATGACTAATCGAGACCAAGGAACATTTATTTCCGTTTACACGTACGTGAATCTGGTTTTGTGGAATGAAAATTACCAGTACTTTACTGATTCTGCATCGATGAGAATATAGGATGCTTATTTTAAGTGCGCAAAATCTGATGTTTATTTTTCCTATGAAAAATGTCTCAAGTCAACCGGCCTTTGAGAACGCAAAAGTAGTACCATGTTGGATCTATTTTCGACTTATCTTGATGGCAATATGATCACATATACATTAAGAGTCGTCATATACATACGGCTTCAAGGATGTTGCAAGTCCTAAAATGAAAATGTCCTCATCATTTTGAATTTACATAATAATAACATATGTTTCATGCATGTTGGTGCACTCTTTTCATGGTGCCATCTTGTTGCAAGAGGTAATTTTCTGCATGCTACTTGAGTGCAAAGTAATCGTTCATTGGGAACTTCTCAAAAATCAAAGCGCCCTCCCATTGTTGATGTCAACATGGTGCGTATATATAACAGAGAGATGCGTCTATAGACTTACTTTTAGATGCCTTGTATAAATTTTTTTAAAAAGCTAATGGATGCTTTGTTAAATTTCAAGAACTTAATTCAATGTGCAAT
The DNA here is from genome assembly GCF_047967505.1 of Dipteris shenzhenensis. Lineage (NCBI taxonomy): Eukaryota > Viridiplantae > Streptophyta > Polypodiopsida > Gleicheniales > Dipteridaceae > Dipteris > Dipteris shenzhenensis. The sequence goes on along the minus strand of NC_141622.1, from coordinate 10,541,289 downwards.
TCAATTCTTACACCCAACCACATTTTAATTTGCACGATTCCAGACATGTCTATAGCAATCCAAAATGTTTAGTTCACAATGCATTCATTGATAGAACATCGCACAAGGAAATTGAATGCCAAAGAAATAAGATGAGTGTATATTATTTCATAGCCCGAAAAGTGCTTGTATATACATATAGCACAAAGCCAAGCCACCGGTGGCTTCAAGTACAAAAAATAAGAGGAGTGTATATATAAGAGTGGCACAAAGCCAAATCAATGGCTTCAAGTACAAAAAAGAGTAGCTAGCACTAATTCCAACACTACTATTACAACTAATCTAAGTCATCTGCATTCTCGCTCCCTTCTTCATTGCCTTCTTCATCGTCTTATTCCTCCTCAATATCCTCACCTTCTTCCTTTTGAATATCCCCAAGGGCCTATAAACGAGGGACAACATGTATGGATGTATGAAAAATCAAATCTTTATTTACAACATTTAAACTTTTTAAGTACTTTACCTGCAAGAGCGCTCCAGTAGCCCAGATATATTTTCCTTAGTAGTCAACCTTGAAGGACAAATTGATGTAATGGGGTCATACAGGGTTGTGAGTGTGTGAACACATGGTGTGATTGAGTAAATCTAGGTGTGTGTTGTGTGATTGAGAGAATCATGGAATTGATTGAGAGGTTTGTGGATCTAGATGCTCTAATGAGCTCACATATGATGTCACTACTCTATGTAACTTGTGCCTTTATATTGGGCTTATCTCTCATGAATAACTTCTCCCTTTTTCTTCACTTGTTGAATCCTTCTTGCTACTCAAACATGTGGTATCAAAGCATTGGTTGCCTCCTTGAGACCTCCTTGAGTGCCAAGTCATCATCTTCTTTACAAAGAAAGATTTTGAAGCTTTTTTCCCCTTTCATGAGTACCGTGTGTAATGCATAGGGTCGTGTGTCATCAAAAGCTTTTTTCAAAGATCACTAACGTGTGTGTAACCAATTGCATGACTCACGGCCCTATGCATTATTGTTATTGCCAGCTCTGTCTTCAACGATTTATGTGCATGTGTAGTATCCTCTCTCAACTTCTGACCAGAATAAGATAGGGTTGGTTTGAAACCTGGCACACCATCTATCTTAGAAAGTGAGATTTTGGTGTACATCATTGCTTTCCAAACATTGCCCATGATTACCAAAGCACATAATTTTTTGCAAGCCCACATATACAAGAATTAAGGGAAATGAGGAGAATGAGACAATATGTAAAATAGTTTTGCCAATATCAATTGTGGGTCTACGGTTCAATCTCATCCTCAATGATATCAACCCTTGCCAAACTATCTACTTCAAAATCCAAACAAGTGTTTAGATCTACAAATACATTCAACCCACTACTACTTGTGCCACTCATGTGCTCATCAAAATCAAGATCTCCAATGGCAGGCTCGTCCTCACGGGTAATGCCGGCCTCAATATCTATATCTCCTATCTCATGATCATCCTCCTCTCTTGTATCACGGTCATCATCATGTCCATGGCCATGATCATCCTCCATACGCTCCATATTAGTAAATGTACTATACATCACTTTGGAACGTGGCATAATAGGTATGACATGCCACCACCTATTATTATCCACCATTGGTTGATAGACAACCTAATTCAAACACAAATACAATCATGTTACTTTTCTTGCATCAAATATTTAAAAGCGAGTATTTTTATGTGTGTGCATAGTACCTGTTCACATTGTTGCGGTAGTACTAGTGTGTCCTTCCTACTTTGCCAAAACTTTGTGGAGTCAATAGTTACAAAGCCACTTGCATGGCGTTTGATTGTTGCATAAGGGCCTCTTTTCACCACGTCCTTAAACCACTTTACATCCAAAACATACACAAAGAAGCGTCGAAAGTCAAGCATAATTATATCTTGGATTATGCCACAATAATCATCCATGGCTCCATTGGCTCCCTCAAAGCTAGCAATGACGCCGCAATCTTGTGTGTTTCTCTTATCATCAATCCGTTGTGTTCAAAAATGCTTGCCCTCACACCATATAGCATTGAACATAGTGCACTACACCAAGAAAAAATCAATTAAATAAGCAATCTAAATTATAAAAACCTCCTAACTTATGCATAACATTCTATATACCGACCTTGCTCATGCATCCCCTAGCATACTCCCATTCTTCCATTGTGATATGCATCCCCTCGTCTTTCTTTGCTTTCTCCATTTCATCAAGTAGCCAATCCACATGAATATCCTTTGGAACTGCTCTTAGACGCTGAGGGTATGGCACACGAGATCCGTGGTGTGTACGAAAGAGGGCCCTTTCTTCTTGTCTTCTTGCCTTTGCATCCTCATATCTTGTCACCCATCTTTTCATCACATCACTATTAAGCATGCAAAAGAGGTTGATACTATTACGCAACTCCGTGTCTATTACTTTGTTGCGTCCTTTTCCTTGAGGCACAATAGAGGTCATCCTTAGGTCTTCATCATCTCTCCATAGTCGTGGGAGAGAGCTATCCACATCAACAAGAAACTCAGAAATATATACAAGTGACTCTTGTACCAACCAACCCTCGGCCATGCTACCTTCGGGTCTTGCATTTTGTCTCACGAAGCCCTTCAACGTCTTCATGAAGCGCTCGAGGAAGAACAACCATCGTGCATGTATAGTACCGCATATAGCAATCTCATCCACCAAATGTACTATGAGATGTAGTTGGCTTGTGAGAATAGAACGTGGAAATGTCTCCTCCACTAAACAAACCGCCTCCACTGACATAACTCGAGCATTCTCAAGCGTGGTGGGATCTATTTCCTTTGAGCTCACATACCTCACAAGCTCGCCCATCTTGTAAATACAATCTTTCATGTCCTTTGATGCACTACGTGAAATGCTAGTAGGTAGTATGAACTGAACCCGCGAGGAGGTGGTTGATTAGTTGCTTATAGCTATTCACTCACAAATTTGAAAGGAAAAAGATATTATGCATATAAAATACTTACTTGGAGCATCTTGTGCCAATCATGAGATTTCCAGCCGTATCTACACCTCTTTTCTTGCTCTTTGTAAAGGCTCCCTTCAAACACCTCATGCATCCAGTGGGAGTACGAATTGTAGTAATAGCGTGCTTCACCGTCGCCATCTCTAGCTTTGATAACATCCACGGTGTACGAGGTAAAAAACACGCCCATTTGGTCTCTCTTGAGGCCAAGCTTCACGCATCCTCCCTGTGGTACGTAGATCCTCCCTTATGCCTGCCGAATCTCGTGTCCCATTCAAATGCTCCCAAATGGTAGATGCCACATTCTTGAAGATATGCATGGGATCGAGCAGGTGATTGATCTTGAGGTGGGACCAATATGGTAAACGATAAAAGATGGAGTATCTAAACAAAATAAAGTGTTAGCGTGCAATCTTCACTTTCAACCAATATAGCCAATCTTTACTTCCAGCCAATAGTTACAAATCCTTACCAGCTCATGCCAAGTGGTGGAGGAGTCGTGGAACCGTCCCAAATTCTCATCCAATCTCCCGCGGTGAGTGATTGTGGGAGGACTTCATTCCAAGGGGCAACATATCTAGGATGATCAGGTGGCAAAAATCGATGGTGATTCTCATAGATGACCTTATTCAATGCGTCTGCCTGTGAGGCAACTAGCGAAGGACCACAAACAGGACATGCATGGTAACCCGATGTAGTGAGACCTGAAACAATATGATGCAATTAAGAGTGGAAGGTGGGTTTAGGGTGCCATGTCCTTTGCCTATTCATAATTAAAAAATGCAATGCTTACCTGAACACTCGCCATAGCCTGGGAAGTCATGCATCGTCCACATCAAGACTGCTTTGCAGTTGAAGTCTCGTGACGATGGAGGCCTGCTCACATCATGCACCTCGATACCTCTCCAAAGTATCTCTAGTCATCAATCAAAGGCTCCAAATAAACATCAGGGTTTTTGACTTTATGTTTCCCTGGAATTAGAAGGGACAGCATGACATGTCCTTTCTTAATAGCCATAGAGGGTGGAAGATTGTAATTCACCAATACCACTGGCCATACACTGTAAGACGTGCTTTTGAGACCAAATGGGTTCACACCGTCCATACCCAATCCAAGTCTCAAGCTCCTAGGTTCTTCCTTGAAGCTTGGCCATGTGTCTTCAATATGCTTCCACGTAGGAGAGTCTGCGGGAGTTCTCCACTTGCCATCGGTTGATCGATGGGAAGAATGCCATGACATGAGCTTTGCAATAGATTTGCACTGGAACATATGTTGGATGCGAGGGATTATGGGAAAATGTTGCAATACCTTACGAGGCACGTCCAAGGTTTTGAGATCTTCTCTATATCTTGCCTCTCCACAAGTAGGACACTCTCTTGCATCCTTATGTAGTCCACGAAACAGAACGCAATCGTTGACACATGCATGGATGCGCTTGTAATCTAATCCTCCAAGAGAGGTCACATGTTGCCTTGCCATATCTCTTGAGGTCAGTAATTTATTCTCCCTTGGATGCATTTTACACAATAGCCTGCACGTGAAGACCATAAATGAGGAAAAGCATTCGAGTAATTGACCCACTAGCATAATTCACCATGTTTGCAAAATCGACTTTAAAGCTTACTTGAGTAATGCATTCAAACTTGCATTGCTCCATCCATAGATGGTTTGCAAGTTTAGTAACTCAAGGGAGGCATGTAGAACAGAGAATGTGCACCCCTCAAATAGTGGAGTCGATGCTGCGGTAAAAAGATCATCCTGCTCCATGCTATTATCCCTCCCTTGATGGACATATAAATCCCGCACCATATCATCAAACACCTCCTCCTCCATGGCTTCATGAGGTAATGGTGGAGGGCTACTATCACCATCACTCCATGCATCCGTAACGGTCCCTCCTAAAGATCCCACCTCATATCGCCGACGCTTCGCCTCCTCATGACGGGCATAGGGTAACATGTGCGGGTGTGGCACTGCATCCTGTATCAAATTAAAACGGGATCATAACTCAAACATATGAACACCCATAGGTATCTCAATCAACCTTAACTTACAAACCCTTACCCTGTTTACAGTCACATCCCATTCTCCATACTTTGAGATATGATTGAGCGTAATCCTGCATGCACGATACATGTTTCCTCGACATCGATCACACAGACATTTGATTTTTTGCTCCAACCACATTTCGCGATGGTGGATATGGAGGGATTCATCCTCATTGGAGCTGCTTGTTTAAGATGGAGACATCCTACAAACAAACAACCCACCAAATTTGCTCTTCTTCAAATGCTTAACTTAAACTCTGTGTTGCGTCTATTGTTGCATCTATGGTCGCGTCTAATGTCGCGTGTAACTGCACGTCTAAATGCACATCTACTCTGTGTATTTAAACGCGCCCGTAGATGCGCTAATAGACGCGACTATAGACGCATCTACTTTGTGTATTCAGACGTGACTATAGACGCGCTAATAGACGCAACTATAGACGCGACTTTTAAACCTGCTTTTCGGTGCGCCGCTCGCTTTGCTTTTCTTTTCACTACTTAAACTTCGCGAGCGGCTTTCTTCCTTCTTTATTAGCAGTTCTATAGATTCGAAGCTTAAGAGAGAGCCTCCCATACACAGTTCCAAGCTTTCACTCAAGAGAAAGGGACCGTACCTACACTTGCTTCCAAGCCTAAAGAAGAGGAGGAGTACGAACAAGGAGAAGAAACAAGTTTGGAAAAGAAAGATCCTTCCATATATTTTTCCAAGTAAGTCCTTTTGAAGTTGTTCTTGCTTGCTCTTTCCAGTTTTGTACTTTCTCGCGTCCACGAAACGCAGCATCTAGGTATGAGCGACACGTTCTTTTGTCGGGCGAAACGTCCTTTTCGACTTTTTAGTATTCTCACCTATCGGAGCACGTGTATAGAGGCGTCTAAGGGCACATCTAAACGCGCATCTATAGGCACGTTTATCTGCGCGTCTGGCTTGTTACAGACACACACAGATGCGTATGTAGACGCTCACATAGACGCCCTATTAAACGGAGTTTTAAACGCACTGTTAGACGCGCTTTTAAATGCGCTGTTAAACAGATGTTTAGACAAACTGTTAGACGCGCTTGTAAATGCACTGTTAGACGAATTGTTGGACGGACTGTTAGACGCGCTTTTACTTGAATTGTTAAACGCTCTGTTAGACGCGTCTATAGACGTGCAGATTAGACGGGTCTATAGACGCGCTCTGACAGAGCCTCTTTTTTTTTCCCCTTTCTTCTCAGCTCCCAAAGTAATAGATTTGTTTCCTTTTTTCCAGTTCAACATGTGGGGAGGAAGTGCTTCTAGCTCACCTGATCCGTGAGAATCGATATGAAAGGATTTATATAACATTTTAGGGCACCCTCCTAGTCCTGCGGAGTTATACGGGTACATGACGGGTACCCTTAACACTCTCCAAGAGTCGGCACTACAGACTCTGAGCCACCCCACACCACCTGAGATCACCCCAGTGGAGTCCGCACAGCCGTCTTATGCCCCGTCTTATGCCCCTTCCCCCGTACCGTCTTATGCCCCTTCCCCCATGCCGTCTTATGTCCCTTCTGCCATCCCATCTTATGCCCCTTCCCCCATGCTGTCAGGAGGTCCTTCTGTCTCGGCGAGCTGTCGACATACTCCCCAGCCGTCGAGACTCGGTTCTCCAGCTACGAGTGGTCAGCGTAGTCCCGTGCAGTCCCCAGCTACGAGTGGCCAGCGTACGAGCTCAACACGAGAGGGTAGCAGGCGTAGTAGCAGGGAGAGTGGTGGCGGATGCATGGCACAGTGCTTTGGGCCATGTGGCGGTGAGGAGGAGGATGATTCAGATGATTTAGACGTGCCTCTGGGTGATGGTACGATTTATTATGACATCACTCAGACAGAAGGCATCTTGATGGATGCACGGGGGAAGGACATCATGGCCTTCATGCGCTCTGTAATTGCTAACAATTACAGAGATTGCTTTATCCACTATAAAGACCACCCAAAGAGGTTTGCTGATGAGACTTTCGCTACTGTTCGCTCTAGGTATCCTAACCCCCCCAATCGCCAGTTCACAGATAAATGGGGGAAGTCAAAGATTGTTACGATACTTAGCAATAAAAGATCTTCCCTTAAGAGGCAGGCACTAGTGGAGCTTGCCAGACTTGATGCAGGTCAACCTTCAAGGGGCCCGCCCCACACCGCTCACAAGCATGAGTGGAAGAAGGCAATGAAGTCAGCGAGGGAGGAGCCCAATCTATAGCATGTGGAGGCACGAAGGATCCAGATGGAGCAATATGGGAGCGCGCATTTTGGAGCAGGGGGTGTTGAATCATGGGAGGCCCAATTTGTAAGTATCGATCTCAAATTATATTGCTTATGTAGTTTATTAGGAGGTTGGTTGTTTCTTTGTACTAATCCCTCCACAAAGTGTATCGCAGTCATGTAGCTTGAGATCGTGGGCAGATACCCTACTCCAGTGGAGACAGCCTACCACCGCCACCATCGCAGAGGAGATACATGGAGGCACTTCTATGATGATGGGTTGATTACTGAGGAGCAGTATACCCGAGCTACTGGACAAGCCCCCCAGGTATTTGAAAGTAATTAAATAATGCCAAAATTATAAGTAAAGATTTGATTTTTCATACATTGATATATGTTGTCCCTTGTTTACAGGCCCGTGCACAAGACGATGAGGAAGAGGAGGAAGGAGGTGCAGAAGGGAGCGCAGAAGGGAGCGTGGAAGGGAGCGAGGACCTAGAGAACATAGATTAGTCGTATAAGTAATGCTAGCTACTCTTTTTTGTACTTAAAGCCACTGGCTTGGCTTCGTGCCTCTTGTATATAGACTCCTCTTATTTTTTGTACTTGAAGCCACATGACATGGCTTAGCTTCCTTATTTTTTGTACTTGAAGCCACATGACATGGCTTAGCTTCGTGCTATATGTATATACAAGCACTTTTTTGAGCTTTCAATTTTATTGCGATTTGGAGTTGTAATATTTTATTTGGAATTGTAATTAAAATGCGGTTGGCTGTAAGAATTGAATTACAGAATGTGGATATTGGATTCTTGTAACTATATAGCATACACAACATACACACTATTCTGTAAAATTTAAAAAAAAAGAGGTGCGTCTATCAGTGCGTTTTAAAACGCGTTTATATTCACGTTTGTCTGTTCGTTTTACATCTATACATGCGTCTATAAAAGCGTTTATAAGCACGTCTATCTACGCGTCTTTGTGCGCGTCTATACGCGCATAAGTCTGATATATAGACGCGCAATTAGATGCAGGTCTCCAGACGCGCAAATAGACGCGCCCGTAAGTTTTTATTTTAGTTCATGAAACGCGTCTGTGCACGCGTCTATGGGTGCTTTGTCTTGTTGTGTTAGCCAATCCCTTTGTGATGGAAGTACACAAGGTTGATCTACGATGCTTCAAGACCAAACCCATGCGCTCTCGCATATAATCGTCAGTAAACTTTGGCAGATTAGGGTATCTTTGTTTTAACTCATCAATGACCGCCTGCTGCCTTTGGGCATCTTGATACCGCCAATCGGTATTTATGCCGCTCTTGAAGTGATGACTCATCAACCTCCTCATGGAGGCCATCACTAGTTTGCCCTTTTTATCTTCTATTATCTCTCCGGCAGATGTGATTTGATAGGAGAGATCCCCTGATGAGTAAGGAGGACTGACGGTAGCGGAGTCAGAAGGAGTGAAAGCTGCGAGAGCGCTTCCGGAGCGAGGAGTAGCAGTGGGAGTAGGAGAGGGAAAGGGACCCGACTGATACTGTGTCTCCGGACCAAGTGGAGACCTAAAGGAGCGTGAGTTTGCTGACTCGTCTACATCTCCCGAGTCAGCACAACATGAGCTGCCCATCCTACTCTTCCTTCCCTTGCGAGAGGCATGTGCAAGTGATGATCCCGCGGTCGAAGGGGCATGAGGGGATGGCTGGGCAGTACGTCCACCCGTCGGTGGAGGGGAGGGAATTGCTGAGGTCCTCTGAGATAGCAGAGAGAAGAATCTCGCTACCTCCTCATCACTCATCTGCACTACAAACTCGTCGGGACTCCCGACAAAGCCATGCATGGCTAGCAAAGGAGTTCCCCGAGGGGTAGTCGCAGTGCTACATGGAAGAGGAGTCAGAACAGGGGTAGTCATAGTGCTAGGTCCGAGAGGAGTCAGACTAGGGGTAGTCCTCGGGGTAGTCACCTGAGAGGAATCAAAGTCCTCTGGAGCATAAAGATCATGAGCTCTTCTCTTGCGAGGCTGTCCGTACTCATAGGATGAGCGACGTGATCCCATGTCTAACACACGAAAACAAAAAACAAAAAAACAAACATAAGCATAGGCATAGGCACAGGCATAGGCAAGAAGAAAGAAGAGGGAAAGGAAAGAAGAGGGAAAGGAAAGAGGGAAAGAAGAGGGAAAGGAAATAGAAGAGGAAGAAGAGGGAAATAGAGAAAATAAGATTTAGAGAGAATAAGCTCATTCTTATGCTTATGTGGAAATAGAGAATGAGAGAAGGGGAAAATAGAGAAGGGGGAAAGAGAGAAGCTAGAGAATGAGCTTATGTGGAAATAGAGAATGACAGAAGGGGGAAATAGAGAAGAGGGAAAGAGAGAAGCATAAGCATGAGCTTATGCAGAAATAGAGAAGGAGAGAAGCATAAGCATGAGCTTATGCGGAAATAGAGAAGGGGGAAAGAGAGAAGCATAAGCATGAGCTTATGCGGAAATAGAGAAGCATAAGCATGAGCTTATGCGGAAATAGAGAATGAGCTTATGCTTCTCTCATTCTCTATTTCTGCATAAGCTCATGCATAAGCATAAGCTTATGCGGAAATAGAGAATGAGAGAAGGGGGGAATAGAGAAGGGGGAAAGAGAGAAGCATAAGCATGAGCTTATGCAGAAATAGAGAAGGGGGAAATAGAGAAGGGGGAAAGAGAGAAGGGGGAGGGAAAGCTTATGCGGAAATAGAGAATGAGAGAAGGGGGAAATAGAGAAGGGGGAAAGAGAGAAGCATAAGCATGAGCTTATGCGGAAGCTAGAGAAAGAGCTTATGCAAAAAGAGAGAATGAGAGAAGCCTAAGCATGAGCTTATCCAGAAATAGAGAATGAGCTTATGCGGAAATAGAGAATGAGATAAGGGGGAAATAGAGAAGGGGGAAACAAAGAAGGGGGAATGAGAGAAGCATAAGCATGAGCTTATGCAGAAATAGAGAAGGGGGAAATAGAGAAGGGGGAATGAGAGAAGCATAGGCATAAGCTTATGCAGAAATAGAGAATGAGCTTATGCGGAAATAGAGAAGGAGAGAAGCATATGTGGAAATAGAGCATAAGCTTATGCTTCTCTCATTCTCTATTTCCACATAAGCTCATGCATAAGCATAAGCTTATGCGGAAATAGAGAAATAGAGAAGGGGGAAACTTAAGCATAAGCTCATGCTTATGCATGAGCATAAGCATGAGCTTATGCTTATGCTTATGCATGAGCTTATGCGAATGAGAGAAGGGGGAAATAGAGAAGGGGGAAAGAGATGAGGGGGAATGAGAGAAGCATAAGCATAAGCTTATGTGGAAATAGAGAAGGGGGAAAGAGAGAAGGATAAGCATGAGCTTATGCGGAAATAGAGAAGGGGGGAAATAGAGAAGGGGGAATGAGAGAAGCATAAGCATGAGCTTATGCGGAAATAGAGAATGAGCTTATGTGGAAATAGAGAATGAGAGAAGCATAAGCATGAGCTTATGCTTCTCTCATTCTCTATTTCTGCATAAGCTCATGCATAAGCATAAGCTTATGTGGAAATAGAGAAATAGAGAAGAGGGAAACTTAAGCATAAGCTCATGCTCATGCATGAGCATAAGCATGAGCTTATGCTTAAGCATAAGTATAAGCATAAGCTCATGCTTATGCTCATGCATGAGCATGAGCTTATGCGAATTAGAGAAGGGGGAAATAGAGAAGGGGGAAAGAGATGAGGGGGAATGAGAGAAGCATAAGCATAACCTTATGTGGAAATAGAGAAGGGGGAATGAGAGAAGCATAAGAATAAGCTTATGCTTCTCTCATTCTCTATTTCTGCATAAGCTCATGCATAAGCATAAGCTTATGTGGAAATAGAGAATAAGAGAAGCATAAGCATGAGCTTATGCAAGAGTCATTCTCTCTTTCCGCATAAGCTCCTGCATAAGCATAAGCTTATGCGGCAATAGAGAATGAGAGAAGGGGAAAATAGAGAAGGGGGAAAGAGAGAAGCATAAGCATCAGCTTATGCGAAAATAGAGAAGGGGGGAAATAGAGAAGGGGGAATGAGAGAAGCATAAGCATGAGCTTATGTGGAAATAGAGAATGAGCTTATGCGGAAATAGAGAATGAGAGAGCTTATGCTTCTCTCATTCTCTATTTCTGCATAAGCTCATGCATAAGCATAAGCTTATGCGAAGCTCATGCATAAGCATAAGCTTATGCAGAAACAGAGAAATAGAGAAGGGGGAAACTTAAGCATAAGCTCATGCTCATGCATGAGCATAAGCATGAGCTTATGCTCATGCATGAGCATGAGCTTATGCGAATGAGAGAAGGGGGAAATAGAGAAGGGGGAAAGAGAGAAGGGGGAATGAGAGAAGCATAAGCATAAGCTTATGCTGAAATAGAGAATGAGCTTATGCGGAAATAGAGAAGGAGAGAAGCATAAGCATGAGCTTATGGTTCTCTCATTCTCTATTTCCGCATAAGCTCATGCATAAGCATAACCTTATGCAGAAATAGAGAATGAGAGAAGGGGGAAATAGACTAGGGGGAAAGAGAGAAGCATAAGCATGAGCTTATGTGGAAATAGAAAAGGGGGAATGAGAGAAGCATAAGCATGAGCTTATGCGGAAATAGAGAATGAGCTTATGTGGAAATAGAGAATGAGAGAAGCATAAGCATGCGCTTATGCTTATTTCTCTCAATCTCTATTTCTGCATAAGCTCATGCATAAGCATAAGCTTATGCAAAGCTCATGCATAAGCATAAGCTTGTGCGGAAATAGAGAAATAGAGAAGGGGGAAACTTAAGCATAAGCTCATCCTCATGCATGAGCATAAGCATGAGCTTATGCTTATGCTTATGCTTAAGCATAAGCATAAGCATAAGCTCATGCTTATGCTCATGCATGAGCATGAGCTTATGCAAATGAGAGAAGGGGGAAATAAAGAAGGGGGAAAGAGAGAAGGGGGAATGAGAGAAGCATAAGCATAAGCTTATGCGGAAATAGAGAATGAGCTTATGTGGAAATAGAGAATGAGAGAAGGGGGATATAGAGAAGGGGGAAAGAGAGAAGCATCAGAGGAAAGAGAGAAGCTCATGCTCTCATGCTATGCAGAAATAGAGAATAAGAGGGAAAGGAAAGAGAGACAATGCTTTTTTGCAAGCCCACATATAAAGAATTAAGTGAGGTGAGGAGAATGAAACAATATGTAAAATAGTTTTGCCAATATCAATGATGGGGCTCCTCAATGAGATCAACCCTTGCCAAACTATCTACTTCGAAAACCAAACAAGTGTTTAGATCTACAAATACATTCAACCCACTACTACTTGTGCTACTCATGTGCTCATCAAAATCAGCATCACCAATGGTAGGCTCGTCCTTACGGGTAATGGCCTCAATATCTGTATCTCCTATCTCATGATCATCCTCCTCTCTCGTATCACGGTCATCATCACGTCCACGGCCATGATCATCCTCCATACGCTCCATATTAGTAAATGTACTATACATCACTTTGGAATGTGGCATAATAGGTATGACATGCCACCATCTATTATTATCCACCATTGGTTGATAGACAACCTAATTCAAACACAAATACAATCATCTTATTTTTCTTGCATCAAATATTTAAAAGCGAGTATTTTTATATGTGTGCATAGTACCTGTTCACATTGTTGCAGTAGTACTAGTGTGTCCTTCCTACTTTGCCAAAACTTTGTGGAGTCAATAGTTACAAAGCCACTTGCATGGCATTTGATTGTTGCATTAGGGCCTCTTTCCACCACATCCTTAAACCACTTTACATCCAAAACATACACAAAGAAGCATTGAAATTCAAGCTTAATAATATCTTGGATTATGCCACAATAATCATCCATGGCTCCATTGGCTCCCTCAAAGCTAGCAATGATGCCACAATCTTGTGTGTTTCTCTTATCATCAATCCGTTGTGTTCGAAAATGCTTTCCCTCACACCATATAGCATTGAACATAGTGCACTACACCAAGAAAAAATCAATTAAATAAGCAAGCTAAATTATTAAAAGCTCCTAACTTATGCATAACATTCTATATATCGACCTTGCTCATGCATCCCCTAGCATAGTCCCATTCTTCCATTGTGATATGCATCCCCTCGTCTTTCTCTGCTTTCTCCATTTCATCAAGTAGCCAATCCACATGAATATCCTTTGGAAGTGCTCTTAGATACTGAGGGTATGGCACACGAGATCCGTGGTGTGTATGAAAGAGGGCCCTTTCTTCTTGTCTTCTTGCCTTTGCGTCCTCGTATCTTGTCACCCATCTTTTCATCACATCACTCATAACAAGACAAAGCACCCATAGACGCGTGCACAGACGCGTTTCATGAACTAAATAAAAAACTTACGGGTGCTTCTATTTGCCCGTCTATTTGCACGTCAGGAGACCCGCGTCTATATATCAGACTTACGCGCGTATAGACGCGCTCATACATGCGTAAATAGACGCGCATATAAACGCTTTGATAGACGCACGTATAGACACAAGTCGAACAGACAGACGCGAATATAAATGCGTTTTTAAACGCACTGATAGACGCGCCTTCTAAAAAAAAAAAATTTTACAGAATACTGTGTATGTGTTGTGTATGCTATATAGTTACAAGAATCCCATATCCACATTCTGTAATTCAATTCTTACAGCCAACCCCATTTTAACTACAATTCCAAATAAAATATTACAACTCCAAAATGCAATAAAATTGAAAGCTCAAAAAGTGCTTGTATATACATATAGCACGAAGCTAAGCCACGTCATGTGGCTCCAAGTACAAAAAATAAGGAAGCTAAGCCATGTCATGTGGCTTCAAGTACAAAAAATAAGAGGAGTCTATATACAAGAGGCACGAAGCCAAGCCAATGGCTTTAAGTACAAAAAAGAATAGTAGCACTACTTCTACCACTAATCCTCGCTGCCTTCCATGCTCCCTTCTGCGCTGCCTTCTGCGCTCCCTTCTGCACCTCCTTCCTCATCTTCCTTGTTGTCTTGTGCAGGGGCGCCCTGTAAACAAGGGACAACATATATCAATGTATGAAAAATCAAATCTTTACTTATAATTTTGGCATTATTTAATTACTTTCAAATACCTGGGGGGCCTGTCCAGTAGCTCGGGTATACTGCTCCTCAGTAATCAACCCGTCATCATAGAAGTGCCTCCATGTATCTCCTCTGCGATGGTGGCGGTGGTAGGCTGTCTCCACTGGAGTAGGGTATCTGCCCACGATCTCAAGCTGCATGACCGCGATACACTTTGTGGAGGGACTAGTACAAAGAAACAACCAACCTCCTAATAAACTACATAAGCAATATAATTTGAGATCGATACTTACAAATTGGGCCTCCCATGATTCAACACCCCCTGCTCCAAAATGCACGCTCCCATACTCCTCCATCTGGATCCTCCGTGCCTCCACATGCTGCAGACTGGGCTCCTCCCTCGCTGACTTGATTGCCTTCTTCCACTCACGCTTCTGAGCAGTGTGGGGCGGGCCCCTTGGAGGTTGACCTGCCTCAAGTCTGGCAAGCTCCGCTAGTGCCTGCCTCTTAAGGGAAGATCTTTTATTGCTAAGTATCGTAACAATCTTTGACTTCCCCCATTTATCTGTGAACTAGCGATTGGGGGGGTTAGGATACCTAGAGCGAACAGTAGCGAGGGTCTCATCAACCAACCTCTTTGGGTGGTCTTTATAGTGGATAAAGCAATCTCTGTAATTGTTAGCAATTACAGAGCGCATGAAGGCCATTATATCCTTCCCCCGTGCATCCATCAAGATGCCTCCTGTCTGGGTGATGTCATAATAAATCGTACCATCACCCAGAGGCACATCTAAATCTTCGGAATCATCATCCTCCTCACCGCCACATGGCCCAAAGCACTGTGCCATGCATCCGCCACCGCTCTCCCTGCTACTACGCCTGCCACCCTGTCGTGTCGAGCTCGTACGTTGGCCACTCGTAGTTGGGGACTGCGCGGGACTACGCTGACCACTCGTAGCTGGAGAATCGAGTCTCAATGGCTGGGGAGTACGTCGACGGCTCGCTGAGGCAGAAGGACCTCTTGAAGGCATGGGGGAAGGGGCATAAGACGGGATGGCAGAAGGGACATACGACAGCATGGGGGAAGGGGCATAAGACGGTACGGGGGAAGGGGCATAAGATGGGGCATAAGACGGCTGTGCGGACTCCGCTGGGGTGATCTCAGGCGGTGTGGGGTGGCTTGGAGTCTGTAGTGCCGACTCCTGGGGAGTGTTAAGGGTACCCGTCATGTACCCGTATAACTCCGCAGGACTAGGAGGGTGCCCTAAAATATTATATAAATCCTTCCATATCGATTCACGTGGATCAGGTGAGCTAGAAGCACTTCCTCCCCACATGTTAAACTGGAAAAAAATAAACAAATCTATTACTTTGGGAGCTGAGAAGAAAGGGGAAAAAAAAAAAGAGGCTCTGTCAGAGCGCATCTATAGACCCGTCTAATCTTTGCATCTATAAATGCATCTAACAAAGCATTTAACAATTCAAGTAAATGCGCGTCTAACAGTCCGTTCATCAATCCGTCTAACAGTGCGTTAAAAAGCGCGTCTACCACCGCGTCTAACAGTCCGTCCAAACATCCGTCTAACAGCGCGTCTAAAAGCACGTCTAACAATTCGTTTAAAACTCCGTTTAATAGAGCGTCTATCTGGGCGTCTATATACACGTCTGTGTGTGTCTGTAACAAGCCAGACGCGCCTGTAGACGCGCGTTTAGATGCGCCCTCAGACGCCTCTATACACGTGCTCTGACAGTCGAGAATACTCAAAAGTCGAAAAGGACGTTTCGCCCGACAAAAGAACATGTCGCTCATACCTACTAGATGTTGCGTTTCGTGGATGCGAAAAAGTACAAAACTGGAAAGAGCAAGCAAGAACAACTTCAAAAGGACTTACTTGGAAAAAGGTATGGAAGGATCTTTCTTTTCCAAACTTGTTTCTTCTCCTTGTTGTACTCCTCCTCTTCTTTAGGCTTGGAAGCAAGCTGTGTAGGTACGGTCCCTTTCTCTTGAGTGAAAGCTTGGAACTGTGTATGGGAGGCTCTCTCTTAAGCTTCGAATCTATAGAACTATTTATAAAGAAGGAAGAAAGCCACTCGCGAAGTTTAAGTAGTTAAAAGAAAAGCAAAGCGAGCGGCGCACCGAAAAGTAGGTTTAAAAGTCGCGGGTATAGTCGCGTCTATTAGCGCGTCTATAGTCGCGTCTGAATACACAGAGAAGATGCGTCTATAGTCGCGTCTATTAGCGCACGTCTACAAGCGCGTTTAAATACATAGAGTAGATGGGCATTTAGACGCGCAGTTAGACGCGACATTAGACGCGACGATAGACGTGGCGATAGACGCAACACAGAGTTTTTAAGTTAAGCATTTGAAGAAGAGCAAATTTGGTGGGTTGTTTGTTTGTAGGATGTCTCCATCTTCAACAAGCAGCTCCAGTGAGGATGAATCCCTCCGTATCCACCATCGCAAAATGTGGTTGGAGCAAAAAATCAAATGTTTGTGTGATCGATGTCGAGGAAACATGTATCGTGCACGCAGGATTACACTCAATCATATCTCAAAGTATGGAGAATGGGATGTGACCGTAAACAGGGTAAGGATTTGTAAGTTAAGGTTGATTGAGATACCTATGGGTGTTCATATGTTTGAGTTATAATGATCCCGTTTTAATTTGATACAGGATGCAGTGCCACACCCGCACATGTTACCCTATGCCCGTCGTGAGGAGGCGAAGTGTCGGCGATATGAGGTGGGATCTTCAGGAGGGACCGTTACGGATGCATGGAGTGATGGTGATAGTAGCCCTCCACCATTACCTCATGAAGCTGTGGAGGAGGAGGTGTTTGATGATATGGTGCGGGATTTATATGTCCATCAAGGGAGGGATAATAGCATGGAGCAGGATGATCTTTTTACTGCAGCATCGACTCCACTCTTTGAGGGGTGCACATTCTCTGTTCTACGTGCCTCCCTTGAGTTACTAAACTTGCAAACCATCTATGGATGGAGCAATGCAAGTTTGAATGCATTACTCAAGTAAGCTTTAAAGTCGATTTTGCAAACATGGTGAATTATGCGCGTGGGTCAATTACTCGAATGCTTTTCCTCATTTATGGTCTTCACGTGCAGGCTATTGTGTAAAATTCTTCCAAGGGAGAATAAATTACCGACCTCAAGAGATATGGCAAGGCAACATGTGACCTCTCTTGGAGGATTAGATTACAAGCGCATCCATGCATGTGTCAACGATTGCGTTTTGTTTCGTGGACTACATAAGGATGCAAGAGAGTGTCCTACTTGTGGAGAGGCAAGATATAGAGCAGATCTCAAAACCTTGGACGTGCCTCGTAAGGTATTGCGACATTTTCCCATAATCCCTCGCATCCAACATATGTTCAAGTGCAAATCTATTGCAGAGCTCATGTCATGGCATTCCTCCCATCGATCAACCGATGGCAAGTGGAGAACTCCCGCGGACTCTCCTGCGTGGAAGCATATTGAAGACACATGGCCAAGCTTCAAGGAAAAACCTAGGAGCTTGAGACTTGGATTGGGTATGGACGGTGTGAACCCATTTGGTCTCAAAAGCACGTCTTACAGTGTATGGCCAGTGGTATTGGTGAATTACAATCTTCCACCCTCTATGGCTATTAAGAAAGGACATGTCATGCTGTCCCTTCTAATTCCAGGGAAACATAAAGTCAAAAACCCTGATGTTTATTTGGAGCCTTTGATTGATGAGCTAGAGATAATTTGGAGAGGTATCGAGGTGCATGATGTAAGCAAGCCTCCCTCATCACGAGACCTCAACTGCAAAGCAGTCTTGATGTGGACGATGCATGACTTCCCAGGCTATGGCGAGTGTTCAGGTAAGCATTGCATTTTTTAATTATGAATAGGCAAGGACGTGGCACCCTAAACCCACCTTCCACTCTTAATTGCATCTATTGTTTCAGGTCTCACTACATCAAGTTACCATGCATGTCCTGTTTGTGGTCCTTCGCTAGTTGCCTCACGGGCAGACGCATTGAATAAGGTCATCTATGAGAATCACCATCGATTTCTCCCACCTGATCATCCTAGATATGTTGCCCCTTGGAATGAAGTCCTCCCACAATCACTCACCGCGGGAGATTGGATGAGAATTTGGGACCATTCCATGACTCCTCCACCACTTGGCATGAGCCGGTAAGGATTTGTAACTATTGGCTGGAAGTAAAGATTGGCTATATTGGTTGAAAGTGAAGATTGCACGCTAACACTTTATTGGTTTAGATACTCCATCTTTTATCGTTTACCATATTGGTCTCCTTACTTTGAGATGTGATTGAGTGTAATCCTGTGTGCACGATACATGTTTCCTCGACATCGATCACACATACATTTGATTTTTTGCTCCAACCACATTTTGCGATGGTGGATACGGAGGGATTCATCCTCACTGGAGCTACTTGTTGAAGATGAAGACATCCTACAAACAAACAACCCAAAAAAATTTGCTCTTCTTCAAATGTTTCCCCTCAAACTCTGTGGCACGTCTAAATGCACGTCTGTTTGTATTGTAATGCGCCGCATCTAGAACCACGTTTAAAACCGCATCTAAAACCATGTCTACTCTGTGTATACAGATGCACCTATAGACATGCTATTAGACATGCCTATAGACACGGCTTTTAAACCTGCTTTTAGTGCACTCGCTTTGCTTTTCTTCACACTACTTATACTTCGTGCGGCTTGCTTGTTTTATTATTAGTTGATCCACAGTTTCGATGCTTAAGAGGAGGGCACCTACACTTGCTTCCAAGCTTACACTCAAGAGAAAGGCACCCACACTTACTTCCAAGCTTAAAGGAGAGGAGGGCGAACAAGGAGGAGAAGCTGTAACTTTGAAAAAGGAGAAGAACCTTCCATACCTCTATTCAAGGTAAGTCTTTTTGCAGTTGATCTTTTTTGGAAGTTTTCTCTCTTTGGATTTGTACTTTCTCGTATCCAACTCTCTTTGGATTTGTACTTTCTCCTATCCAAAAAACGCATGATATGGGTATCAGTGTCATGTTTGTGTGTCGGGCGCAATGTCCTTTTCTACTTTTTAGAAAAGTCTGTCTGTCGGAGCACGTCTAAAACCGCGTCTACAGGCATGTCTAATTGCACATCTAGGATGTTTGTAGACACAGACAGTCGCATCTATAGACATGCTGTTATACGCGAAAATAGATGCACTAATCAGATGCATCTATAGACGCACTCCGATAGTAACCCGATTCTCTCTTCCCTTCCCCTTTCTTCACAGCTCATCAGTAATAGATTTTTTTTCTTTTTTCCAGTTCAACATGTGGCTAGGAAGTGCTTCTAGCTCACCTGATCCCTGGGATTCTATTTGGAAGGACTTATATAACCTTTTAGGGCACCCTCCTAGTCCTGCGAAGTTATACGGGTATATGAAGGGTACTCTAAACACTCCCCAGGAGTCAGCACTACAGACTCCAAACCACCCCACACCTATTGAGATCACCCCAGCGGAGTCACCACAGCCATCTTATGCCCCTTCTTATGCGCCTTCCCCCATGCCGTCTTATGCCCCTTCCCCCATGCCGTCAGGAGGTCCTTCTATCTCGCAGAGCCGTCAACGTACTCTTGTGCCATCGAGACTCGGTTCTCCAGCTATAAGTGGTCAGCATAGTCTTGTGTAGTCTCTAGCTATGAGTGGCCAGTGTACGAGCTCGACGTGACACGGTAGCAGGCGTAGTAGAAAGGAGAGCAGTGGGGGATGCATGGCACAGTGCTTTGGGAGGGGTGGCGGTGGGGACAATGATGATTCAGATGATTTAGAGGTGCCTCCGGGAGATGGTACGATATTCTATGACATCACTCAGACAGGAGGCATCTTAATGGATGCACGGGGAAAGGACATCATGGCCTTCATGCGCTTTGTAATTCCTAACAATTACAGAGATTGCTTTATCCACTTCAAAGACCAGCCAAAGAGGTTGGCTGATGAGACCCTCGCTGCTATTCGCTCTAGGTATCCTAACCCCCCCGATCACTAGTTCACAAATAAATGGGCCAAGTCAAAGATTGTTATGATACTTGGCAATAAAAGATCTTCGCTTAAGAGGCAGGCACTAGCGGAGCTTGCCAAGCTTGAGGGAGGTCAACCACTAAGGGGCCTGCCCCACACCACTCATAAGCGTGAGTGGAAGAAAGCAATGAAGTCAGCGAGGGAGGACCCCAGTCTGTAGCACATGGAGGCACAAAGGATCCAGATGGAGGAATCTGGAAGCGTGCATTTTGGAGCAGGGGGTGTTGAATCATGGGAGGCCCAATTTGTAAGTATTGATCTCAAATTATATTGCTTATGTTATTTATTAGGAGGTTGTTTCTTTGTACTAATCCCTCTTGCATCTTGAGATCGTGGGCAGATACCCTACTCTTGTGGAGATAGCCTACCACCATCACCATCGCAGAGGAGATACATGGAGGCACTTCTATGATGATGAGTTGATTACTGAGGAGCAGTATACCTGAGCTACTGGAGCGGCCCCCGAGGTATTTGAAAGTAATTAAATAATGCCAAAATTATAAGTAAAGATTTGATTTTTCATACATTGATATATGTTGTTCCTTGTTTACAGGCTCGTGCATAAGACGACGAGGAAGACGAGGAAGGAGACACAAAAGGGAGTGCAGAAGGGAGCATGGAAGGGAGTGAGGACCTGGAGAACATAGATTAGTCATAGAAGTAGTGCTAGCTACTCTTTTTTGTACTTAAAGCCACTGGCTTGGCTTCGTGCCTCTTGTATATACACTCCTCTTATTTTTTGTACTTGAAGCCACATGACATGGCTTAGCTTCCTTATTTTTTGTACTTGAAGCCACATGATGTGGCTTAGCTTTGTGCTATATGTATATACAAGCACTTTTTGAGCTTTCAATTTTATTGCGTTTTGGAGTTGTAATGTTTTATTTGGAATTGTAATTAAAATTCATTCTGTAAATTTTAAAAAAATAATAATAAAGCGCGTCTATCAGTGCATTTATAAATGCATCTATATACGTGTGTCTGTTCGACATGCATCTATTTTTATGTCTATAAACACGTTTATAAAAGCATCTATTTAGGCATCTAAATGCGCGTCTATATGCACGTGTATCTGCTATATAGACGCAATGGTAGACATGGGTCTTTAGACATGAAAATAGACGCACAAATATACACGCCCGTAAGTTTTTTATTTAATTTAGTAAACACATCTGGGTGCACGTCTATGGGTGCTTTGTCTTGTTGTGATAATTTTCTTACTTTTAGCATATGTATTTATTTATAAGCATGTAACTATAGCTTGTAACTATACCTTTAAAAAAAGCCAATGAGCCGGTTAGAGGTTAGCTTAAGGCAACCTAGAACAACTCGTTTGTTGATTAATAATATATTATACCATGTGCCAGATGGAGGTTCACATACATGGTTAAAATTCATACTATATATTACTAAAACTCTACAAAGTAGTATTTAAGAATGATGAGGAAAGATTTGACTTTGAGCCAGTTGCAGGCTCGCTTATGCCGGCCATTTGCATCTCACTCGAAGTCTATCCAGTTGTGGAGCTAGCAACTATTGGCTCGTAGCAACTCGAAAAATTATGTGGTATATGTGTGGAGAGATAGTGGTATACATAGGTTTACTATCCTTATGTTTTATAGACTATTAGGTGAAACAAATTAGATATGATTATATTACATACATTTTAATTTGTAGCCTTTAGTACATATATACATAGAAAAAACCAATATTGAGGATTGAGGGTATTAGGCTAATAAATTCTCCTAGCTTAGAAAGTAGTAGTAAAACTACTTATAACTACTTGTGTAAGTAATGTTAGCTACTGCACCAGTGTGTGTAAAATACCGACATCCATGGTGCAGATAGATGCTTACTCTAGATCATGGTGCGAATGATCATGGTGCACATAGATGCTTACTCTAGAGAGAAAAGAATGTGGGAAAAGGCGATTTGTCATCCACACATATCCACACATATTTCAACAGGTAGATTACCACATTCACAATCATCCAATTACGTGGAGAGGGGGCAAGATAGTTGGATGATTTTCTCTCTCTCTCGGTCTAGCAAGCTTGCATGGAGTATTCTAAGTTAGTGTCCCAAATAGCCACATTGATTTTGGACATAGAACTATAAACGATTCAAAATATTGTTGTCCTAGAACCTAAATGATATGGTAGTGTCCATAACATGAAAACTAATGTGAATATACATAGTATTTATATACATTTTGTTATGTTTCTCTTACAACTTTATTTGGAAGCATGGCTCTAGAAAAATGAGGAAGAAATCCAACAAAGGCTCACGATTATGTTACGATGTTGCCTAACATGAAGTGGAAATGCAACTTTTGTCATAAAGAGCACTCACGCTCGAGCACAAGAATGCAAAAGCAGTTCTTGGGTGATAGCAACAAATAGATTGAAAAATGCAAGGGGCTAGTAGTTGAGAGAGTTATAGCCACTCTAGGCAGACAAATGCCTAAAATTACAAACAACCAAGTAGATGATATAGTCGCACGTCACCAATCCCAGCCTCAAGAACGTATGCCTGATGATATACTCACCCCTTCAGCTAGTCAATCTGTAGTAGATGTGCCACCTCAAAGTAGTGGTGTGGCCTCATTCACACAGACAACAAGCTACTCTGTGAAGTATATGGAGAGTGGAAAATGTAGTGACTTGTCTCATTGACAATCATGTGTGCATCCGCAACAAAGATCTTTGGAAGAGCCATTTAGAAAACAACATATAGAGAAAGTGCAACAAGTTGCTTTTGAGGCTATTGGTTGCATTGATTACCCACTAAGCATGGTTCAAAATCCTCATTGGAAAAGAGACATGGCATTTGTAGTAAAGGCAGGTCCAAGCTTTACCTTGCCCAATCAGAATGCTATCCACAACAACTACTTGGATGCATACTATGAGAGGATGAAACTAGAGATGGAGCAAGTAGTATACGATTGTATTGAGAGAATAGATTGTATCATTATTATAGTGATGGATGGAAAAATATCACCAAGAGGCCTCTGATCAATATCATGGTCATGATATTTAAGGGAGATGCTTTTTGTCAATCCATTGACACAAGTGGCGATGCCAAGACAAGTGAATACATTTCTAAACAATTGGAGGCTATAATTCAGGATGTTGGGGAGCATAATGTTATTCAGATAATCACCGATAATGCTAATTACTATAGGAAAGCTTGAAATTTTATGAATAAAAAATATCCAACCATTTGGGCATCGCCATGCTCTTGCCATTGCCTTGACCTTGTGCTTTTTGAAAATTGGTCTAAATCAGTGAAGACTCTATGATTCAAAGCCATGGCAAATGAAGGATGAAGATTGGTGTTGTACTTCATCAACCACAAGAGATTGTTGGGCATATTTAAAAACCACCAACTTGTTGAACATCCACTAGAGTTTTTGAAACTTAGCAAAACATGTTTTGGAACAAACTATATAATGTTGGATCATTTGCTCAAGCTACAAGGAGTTGTAACGAAGACATTATTCAGTGTAGAAGTGGATAGCTGAGTCAACCTCACAAAATGCTCATATTGAACTCACAGAGATGAATCAAATGGGTCACACTGCTAGCCTTTGGAAGAGAATAGCTGATGCGACTAATGCAATGAGGCTGGGATGGTTAGTCATTTGAAAAATAGACGTGAAAGGTCCAATTTTGGGCAATGCTTAGAGGGCTTGGTGGATTGCTGAGTGAGACCTTTTAAAGGACAATACAAGATCCACAAGTGACGGCATTGGCTATAGTGCTGGTTGTCATGCCACTTTGCAAAAGATGTTTTAAAAGAGATGGAATCATGCTCACAATGACCTTCACTATGCTGGTCATATTTTAGATCCCCAATGGTGGGAGTATCATCCGAAAACATTGGAACACCTAATGCAGCCTTGGCATAATCTCTTGGGATGATTTTTTGAGGATGGATCTGAATATGCTACTACTGCTATTAGGGAATTATCCACTTTTTGAAATAGGGAAGGATTGTTCGCATATACGAGAATACGAGACCTCGCAAAGGAGATGCCTACATGGAGATGGTGGGAAGAGTGTGGAGCCTCGACACCTCATTTGCAAACATTGGCATTGAAAGTGCTATCCTAGCCTTGTAGCAATTCATCAAGTGAACGAAATTGGAGTAATTGCAAGTTTGTTCATTCAGTCAAAAGAAATTGCTTAAAGATAGAAAGAGCAGAGAAATTGGTATATGTTTATGAAAATGGCAGAGTTTTGGATGATGTTAAGGGAGACAGTAATGACGGAGATTTAGCCAAGTGGGTACATTGTGATCTCCCAGTTGTTGCATGATCCTCCCATTGTTGGACATCTACAAGTCACAACCGAAGCAAGCTCTAGCGAGATGAGGAGGATGAGGATGAGGAAACTTTGTAATGAGCAATCATTCCCAGGATTGAAATACTATATACACTGTTGATCATGCTTACATTCTGACTTATTAAATATTGTGCTATTTCAAATTTTGTTGATTGATATCATATCAATTTTATTGATTTATGTCATAGCAATTGAAAGTTATGCTAAAGAATTTAGATGATATTACGATCATGCCTAAATTTTGACTTATTAAATATTGTGTTATGTCAAAATTTTGCTGATTGACATCATACCAATTAGAAGTAATGCCAAAGCATTTAGATGGTATTACAAATGTAAGCCCAAGTGGCCTGCGTGATGAAAAAGACGGGATCCTGTCTAGAGAACTCATAGGTCAAGTGATGCCCCGGCTCAGTGCTGCACCAACAAACGGCTCCCCAAGTGATCGGTCTTAGCTCGGGTGTAGCCCTAGCTAAGATTCCCATGATTCCTTTCCAAATCGTTTGCGCATGCGAGCAGCTCCAAAGGCAATATTTTAGGGACTCCTCCTCTTGAAAACATATCTAGCAATGCCCCTCCTGCCCCATCTATCTAAGCCAGCTGCCAACTGGAAGCCCCTTGTGTGCCACCATCCAAAGGAAGTAGGAGATCTTCCTCGAATGTCAGCTAGCCCAAAGAGTCTTCCAAAAAGTGCGAAGAAAGACCAAGGATATCCCCTGGGCATACCATCTATGTGCCTATGTGCGTAGCCCATGCTGGAGAGCCCCAAGAGCATGCCGACCCGTGCGTGCACTATAAGAAAAGAAGGGGGTAGGGTTCTCTGAGGTCTCCGATGGTGGCCAACGCCACTCCCCTGGGTCCCACTCCACCTCTGACAAGGAGCGGCCCTCCCATATCCAGAGTCTCCAATCCTGATCTTGCATAATCAGGGGGTCTATATGCCATGTCTTCCCTTGCAGCCCTACAATGCGAAGGCGCTGCTAGGGATTTATTCTTCCAGCACTCCACTCAGAGTCTTCAGTGGCATTATGCCCCTCCACTGTGGCTGTTTGTCCACTCTTTGATGATTATGCCCTAAGAGGCTTGTATTTAGCTTTTTGACTACTCGGGCTGAATCCGTTTTGTGATTATAGCCCGCTGGCCTTAAGGCCTTCTTGTACTCTCGCTTTCGAGTAATATAACTAGCACTACTTTTTGCGCAAAAAAAAAATTTGCTTGCAACCTTTATGTACTTGTGTAAGTGATGCTAGCTACTACACCAATGTGTGTAAAATATTGACATCTGTCAATAGAGCATGATGTTGCGGATGATCATGTTGCAGATAGATACTTACTTCGGAGAGAGAAGGACATGGGAAAAGGCGATTTGCTGTCCATGCCTGTTTTAATAGGTAGATTACCATGTTCACAATCATCCAACCACATCGGGAGGGGGCAAGACAGTTGGATGATTTCGCTCTCTCGAGGTCTAGCAAGCTTGCATGGAGTACTCTCATGTTGGAAGCTAGCTAGGACAAAATTGCATTTCAAAGGGTTCAAAATTTTGTGATGATTATGAAAGCAATTGAATTAATTGAACTCCTTAATTTGACACCACTCAATGTCTCCAGAGAGGAATGCAGGCTCAACAGTAGCCTATGCAACTACGTTACAATGATAGCAAGAAATCGTTGGAGATGTGATATCTATCATCAAGAATTTTGACACTCCCCAGCAAGGATTTTATGGCACTTTGTGGGAGATATTAATAGGACCATGCCACGGACTAGAGGTGATCGTGCACAAAGAGTTATGGTCATCATCACCTCCATGGCCATGATCATCCTCCATACTCTCCATATTAGTAATACAATAAGACAAAGCACCTACAGATGCACACACAGATGTGTTTCATTAATCAAGAAAAAAACTTACGAGCACATCTATTTGCACATCTATTGGCACGTCTACAGACCCACGTCTATATAAACACCTATTTCATTAATTTTGGACTTTTTCTATTGTTTTTGGATGAAGCCCAAAAATCCTTCCCAAATGAAAACTTTACTTTGTGAAAATATCCTTCCCAAATCAAAATTTTACTTTCTGAAAATATTCTTCCCAAATCAAAAGTTCACTTTGTGGCACTATCATATTCACATAAAAATATTGTTTTTTCAATCTATACTTTTGCACCAACATGCAAGAATTTGAAATAATCCTATATTAGAAATTCTAGCTATATCTAAGTTATTTGTTAATTTAATATTTTTCCTTGACATTTTTCCTTGACGTGATAAATTTATAAATCCATGAAAGGAGACTTAAATATTTCATGAAAATAACATTGTCACTCGCAATATGCACAAAATTTTTAAAACTTTTAATAAATAGAAAAAAGACATGATGCCATAAGACCCAAGTTTTGTATTGAACCAAAGAGGTATAATAGCAATTATAGCTATTATTATATGATTACATTGAGAGATGTTGCTCTCAGCTAGAGTCTTTATATCCAAAATGATATAGATTGAACATATGTTTACAATTTAAATTGTTGCTCTTAAAGAGCCTCAATTCGTGCCATCTGCATAATTTGACTCCCCATTGTCTTATTGCTCTGTCATGACAGTCCCTTGCTAGGTGCCATCTGCATAATTTGACTACCACTTGTCTTGCCAAGCCTTGCCCCTTGGGTGCATTGACTCCCCATTGTCTTATTGCTCAATGCGATAGTCCCCTGCTAGGTGCCATCTGCATTAACTCCCTATTGTCTTGCCAAGCCTTGACCCTTAGGTGACATCCAGTGCAAAATACAGGTGCCATCTGCATTAACTCCCACAAGTTGTCTTGCCAAGCCTTGCCCCTTGAAGACCGTATTAGATAATTCGGGAAAAACCCAATTCCCAGAATGGCAATTTTGGAAGAAATTGTAGCTCCCCTCAATAAAAAAACAAGAGAAATATGTGAAAATAGACTAGATAGCCATTCATGAAGTGTGAAATATCAACTACATTCTCAAATAATAAATAGAATATCAGTGTCTAAACTACGTTATCATCAACAAAATAATAAACTTTGAAACCCATTTGAGTTAGATTCATCTCGTGAGCCATAGTGATGTTCAAAAACACCTTCATAATTCTGGAATTTCCATTGATATTGAGACTCGCTTTTGTTGTGAGCATTCTCATTTGAAAATCTCCAAAACACCGTTTACAAAATGTAGAGTGTAATTAATAACCATGAGTATTGCAATGAAAACGCACAGGCTCTTTAACTTAGTAAGATATGTAGTTGATGGAAAATCAAGATATGTAGTTGAGGAGAATGAATGCAAGATATGTAGTTGATGGAAAATCAATGGGCAATGACAAGCATTTGATGTAATTTAGGTGGCAATGACAATCATTTAGTGTGCACTTTCAATTTTTGGATTGACTATCATTATTGTAAAATGATAACTTTACATGTCATGTTGATTACTCATTGCAAAGTAAAAAAGTACACTTTAGGATGGAAACATAACAACTTGTTGATACACCATTGAAATCCCTGAAATAAATCATGATTCCAAAGAAACTCTCAACCACTAGCGGAGAATGGCAGTAGGATAATGGCAAAAGTGCCAATGCACATGTGAGTTTAGGATTCCTTGTGCATGTTTTCAGGTCATGATATGAGATTGGCACCACTACCATTCTCCATTGGTGGCATTCTCCACAGAGATTGGCACAATTCCATATGATCTCTGCACATGGGAGTTTAGGCTTCTCAATGACTTTTCTTAGGGCCTAATAAGAGATTGGCACCACTGCCATTCTTCACTTGTACAAATGTTTACCCTACTATTCTAGGAGGGGTATTCCAGTGATCATAGGAGAGTGGTGTCCCCGATTCCAATCCACATGTGAGTTTGACGATCTCAGAGACTGACACAATTCCATATGATCTCTACACAACGGAGACAGTGATCACTACATAAAAGAATGCACATGTGAGTTTAGGATTCCTTGTGCACCACTGCCATTCTCCACTGGTGGCATTCTATAATGGCAAAACTGCCAATCCACATGAGTTTATGATTCCTTGTGCTTGTTTTCAGGTCATGGTATGAGATTGGCACCACTACCATTCTCCACTGTTGGCATTCTCCACAGAGATTAACACAATTCCATATGATCTCTACACAGCGGAGACAGTGACCACTACATAGAAGAATGCACATGTGAGTTTAGGCTTCTCAATGCCATTTCTTAGGGCCTAATAAGAGATTGGCACCACTACCATTCTCTTGTACAAATGTTTACCCTACTATTCTAGGAGGGGTATTCCAATGATCATAGGCGAGTGGTGTCCGATTCCAATCCACATGTGAGTCTGATGATCTCAGTATAATTATGTAGGTGCTACCATGAGTTTGGCATCACTTCCATTCTCCACTAGTGGTTGTCTAGACAAACTAAACCTATAGATTGACATTCCAAGGCCTAATAAGAGATTGACACAATTCCATATGATCTCTACACAGCGGAGATAGTGATCACTACATAGAAGAATGAGCATGTGAGTTTAGGCTTGTCAATGGCATTTCTTAGGGCCTAATAAGAGATTGGCACCACTGCCATTCTCCACTTGTACAAATGTTCACCCTACTATTCTAGGAGGGGTATTCCAATGATCATAGGAGAGTGGTGTCCGATTCCAATCCACATGTGAGTTTGATGAACTCAGAGATTGACACAATTCCATATGATCTCTACACAGCGGAGACAGTGATCTCTACATAGAAGAATGCACATGTGAGTTTAGGATTCCTTGTGCATGTTTGCAGGTCATGTTATGAGATTGGCACCACTACCATTCTCCACTGGTGGCATTCTCCACAGAGATTGACACAATTCCATATGATCTCTACACAGCGGAGACAGTGATCGCTACATAGAAGAATGAGCATGTGAGTTTAGGCTTCTCAATGCTATTTCCAATTCCCAATTCGGGGAAAAACCCAATTTCCAGAATGGCAGTTTTGGAAGAAATTGTAGCTCCCCTCAATGAAAAAACAGGAGAAATATGTGAAAATAGTCTAGATAGCCATTCATGAAGTGTGAAATATCAACTACATTCTCAAATAATAAATAGAATATCAGTGTCTAAACTACGTTATCATCAACAAAATAATAAACTTTGAAACCCATTTGAGTTAGATTCATCTCGTGAGCCATAGTGATGTTCAAAAACACCTTCATAATTCTGGAATTTCCATTGATATTGAGACTCGCTTTTGTTGTGAGCATTCTCATTTGAAAATCTCCAAAACACCGTTTAAAAAATGTAGAGTATAATTAATAACCATGAGTATTGCAATGAAAACGCACAGGCTCTTTAACTTAGTAAGATATGCAGTTGATGGAAAATCAAGATATGTAGTTGAGGAGAATGAATGCAAGATATGTAGTTGATGGAAAATCAATGGGCAATGACAATCATTTATTGTGCACTTTCAATGTTTGGACTGACTAGCATTACAAAAAAATAACTTTACATGTCATGTTGATAACTCATTGCAAAGTAAAAAAGTACACTTTAGGATGAAAACATAACTTGTTGATACACCATTGAAATCCCTGAAATAAATCATGATTCCAAAGAAACTCTCAATTTCTAGCCCCAAAGAGAATGGCACCGGAAAGAATGGCACGAGAGACACTGTAGTTATGAACATGTTTGCATATTATTCACACACAACAATTACGCACCAATTTACATAGTTGGCAAGAAAGTAGTAATTCCCATAAGTAATGATTGTATAAAGATATACAATGTTGTTATTCAAAACTCATAGTCTGCAAATAGCTCCTCTCCTGCATGTATATCATCTATGGATTCAATACAAATGTGACCATATTCTGCAATATCTATGTTCATCATGGGGTCATACCAAGGTGGAACATCAGGGGAAAATACATAACAAACATTTGGCTTTACATTGGTATTTCTATTGCTGTTAATAAATCCTGCCACATTGCCATATTGAACATCACCAACAATATGTACCATATCCTTCATAGGGACAGTAGGGTCCTCTTGGATCGAGTACTTCTTTAGCCTTGGATGAATTCTACATAATTCCTTCCAGTCTCTGTAGGAGTACTTGTCACCTCCATAATGGAGAATAGTAGTCCCTCTCTTGATGGAGCCATGCACAAACAAGCCCAAGCCAGCTCCTGTAATGGTTGACTCATGCACCTCGAAAGCCACATTTTTTATCCAGAACACTTCGTTGATAGGGACAGGTAACTTTGGTGGTCCAAATGGATCTCGTTCTGGTATGTACCTACTCAAGCTTGATTTGAACGTACATCTATCTACATCACAAAAGACAAATTCAATTAGCTACAACAACAGTTATATATATTGAGATAAAATCAAAAAACACTTTGACATATGTACCTTCATGAAAAATACGCATTCTGTAGTCGGGTTATGTAGCCCTTAGCAATGTATTTCTTGATATAGCGACCTTTGTACCCTAGGTCTATAGCCAATTGAGAAACTTGCATAGCATTCATGCTAGAGAGTTGCGGAGCGTTCCTTAAAAGTCTTATTTGGGATGCATTGAGTTTAGGCACCTGGCCATCACCACCATGGGTTGCCCTACCACCTATATCCCTCTCTCTTAGTTGATCTGCAAGAGGAAGATTTCTTGTTTTATATTCCATTCTTGACCATGCATGATTTTCCTCCCTCCATTCATCAATTACTTTTTGGACAAGGTTGAAATCCTTATGCCCCTCCATCACAGGTAATTGTCCATACCGATTTGTCTCAATCATGCTGCGCACATCTCTAGTCTCATCGAGTTGTAGTAAGTACGGCATCAACTCTCTCAGTAGAATATTATCATCCTTGTCTTGTACATCAAACGTTGAAGGAAATATGCAATTTGATGGAGGGCTAATGCAAGCCTTGTATGGGGAGTCATCAACAAGAATTGTCCTTCTAGCATCACATCCAAATGCCTTTGAGATTTTTGCTAAGGGTTTGAACATTGCCTCAACACCAACCTTGTCAGGCCTATTTATCCTTGTCTTACTATAAGTGTAGCATCCTTGCTGAGACCATATAACAAAGAAAGGGAGGCTCTCATTTGCATAATTTTGCAGCTTTCCTACCATATCAAGTACGTTATGCTCCATTGCAGTTGACCAGATACCTACATTAAATCTTTGTAGCAAGATTTTAAGAAATTCTATGCACCCAGGACGAACAACCATATAACTATTTTTGCCATGCATAATAGACGGATGTATTGGAGACTTGAATAGGCAATGACTTAATAACAGGCCATTCAAGTCTAATATGATTGTTAATCGTGGCATATCCAAAGAAATTATATGTGGATATAGATCCAAATTCTCCTTGAAGTTGCTGGCTTCTGACTCATCCAAATTGTCAGGTGCTATGATTTCATGCATGTTTGCAACAACAATAAGATTATCTAGTTTTGTCCCCAATGTTGAGACAGTACATTCATCCATGTTCTCTTCTAAGAGTATAGGATTCGTGATATTCCTTGCAATTTTCTCCATTTTTGGGGTTATGTTTTCTTCTATACCTCCTGCATCCATCGCGTAATTGATAGTCTCTATAACTGGTGGTATGTTGTCCTCTACATTTGATGTCTCCACATCCTTCCATGCATCATTGGTCCCTGTGGAAGTTGAGGAATATAGAAATATTTTGATTCTTTAGAGTGTATTCAACAATGTCGAAGCACAAAAGCATATGAAACTAATAAATAACAATAAAGTATGAACATTATCCATCGTTGTTCACTGATTCCATTGTATTTTTGGGGAATGGCAAAAGTGCCAATCTCTCTAAAGGTCAATTGAGAATGCAAATAGTGCAACCTTTCTCTCTGAACTCATAGAGAGAATGGCAATAGTGCCATTCTTCTCTTGGGGTGGTGCTAGTGCCATTTTACATATAAGGTTATGGAGAATGCCACTAGTGCCTTTCTCTATACCCTCATTGGGAGGAGAGAATACTACTAGTGCCTTCCCCATGTCCCAAAAGAAATGTACAATGCATGATCTGAAAGCATAGATACTGTATTACTTTGGTCCAATAGATTTGTAGAAAGCACCCAAATCAAAACTTTGGTAGCATAGTTAATATTATACAATTTTTAATCTTTGTAATGCTTTCAACTAACATAGATTCAAGA
The DNA here is from genome assembly GCF_047967505.1 of Dipteris shenzhenensis. Lineage (NCBI taxonomy): Eukaryota > Viridiplantae > Streptophyta > Polypodiopsida > Gleicheniales > Dipteridaceae > Dipteris > Dipteris shenzhenensis. The sequence goes on along the minus strand of NC_141622.1, from coordinate 10,508,300 downwards.
AAGGAACATAACAGTATTACCATTTCTACATAACCACAAAGAGAGAATGGCACTAGTGCCATTCTCCATATGAGGTCGCATAAAATGTTAATAGTACCTCTTATGTATAACCCGACATAGGGAGAATGACACTAGTACCATTCCCCATGTCATTATGTCACACAATTTTATCATACCTAATGTTTAATATCTTTAATATGATGAGAGTATGTGTAATCGAGAAAATCCATAAAAGTCATATTATTTTGAAAGTGAATACACAAGGCATAAATGAGTAGCTAAAGACCTTGCTCCAAATCTTCCATTGTAATCTTTGGGATAGCTTCAAGATCTCCTTCAGTTAAAGGTCGCAAGTCTTCAATGTGATGCTCACCCTCTTTAATTCCTTCATCGATAGGTGAATCAGCTCTATGTGTCTCAAGAGGCCTCTCAATGCTAGACCAAATCTTAAAATGGGGATTATTTGATGCATGTGCCACACACATAGCCTCGACCTCTGTTGCCTGTTGGGATGTCTTCACCAGCGAGATCACTTTTCTTTTGCTTGACAATGCTTGTAATGCCACACATCCATTAGTAAAGACGTCAACAACAACTTCATGTTCCCTACTACAATAGCACCTGATGCACTCCTTGATGATGCCATGCTTCACAACTGCCTCTTTTTCATACTCATCGTCCTCATCAGAATAAAGAATATTGTCCTCAATTATTGTGTATGGCCTTGTGATTTCTAACATGTGCTCAAATCCATCAAACCCATCATGTGAGCTGACAAATGACAAAAAACAGAAGGTCTCAGACAAACCCTTTTGTGCACTATCCGATTCATGGATAACACCCACAAACCTTCTATGCCAAAATCGAGCCTCTATCATTGCTTCCTTGAGATTTACCATCTCTGTCATTGTCATAAATGATAGCAATACATACTGTGACGGAGTGGCAACGGTCTCCATCAAGCCACAGAGCAACTTCTTGAAGGCAGCCTTATCCCAACACATGCCTTTGGCAGATCCCTCTGAGGTGTCAAGCACACACAAGCTGATTGGAAGTTGTCCTTTGGAGTGACGTGTTAGAAAGCTCTCCCCCTCCATCTCCATGTTCACTTGAATAATTGTCCAAGGAAAACAAGATTGCGATGTAGACTTGTTACCCTCTATTGAACTAATCACCCAATCAACATAGATTGACGCGGCTTTTGGGAAATCAGGTGTGGACTTGCCAACTTGCAGCTTCTCTTTGACCCATGACTCACATGAACCCTTGAAGCTCTGATAAACAATTGAATCAATTTTGAAGTAAGTTGCAAGGGCATCCCATGTTTGATGTTGGGGTGAAGGGTGACGTGAGTTGAACTCCTTGATGAGCGCTTCTTTCAGGGCTCTATCATGCTTAATCTCCATTGCCCGTTGAGACATTTCAATGGAGTCCTTGTCTTTGCTTGACTTGACCAAGACTATTTCTTTAGACTCAATCTTTGCTTGAAGTGCACGTACATCTTCGTCTTCCAATCCTAGTAGACACCTCATATATGTTATTGTGGGATTTCGACCCTCAAGATCACCCTGCTTCACCAATGTCAAAATCCTAATCCATTGTTCGTAGATGTCATCATCGTATGTGACCATGTGTGTGTCCTTGGTAGCAAAGTTTGCGCCCATCGATACGCTTGCAACTCCTACAAAATTCTGTATAAAAAATCAAAATCATCTTAGACATTCTTCTAATCCAAATCATGTAATAGAGATAATAATGACACTAGTGCGATTCTCCCATTACCATGTCAAAAGCATGACTTGGTAACTAGAAGAATGGCACTAGTGCCATTCACACATCAGGGAATTGACACTACTATCATTTCTTTTACAAAGCCATAAACATTCTTGAAATAAAAAATTCATACAAAACAAAGTTTATTACTTACATCCCAACTTTGTCGATCTTTATGCCCTTTGACAAGGCCTTGGGCTGGTTTCTTTGGTCGTCCGAATGCAATCCACTGTGCCCTTAAGTGTTGTAAGATATCGATATATGGTTGATTTTTCAAAACGGTCTGTGCCTCCATGTTGGCCATTGATGATATCTTACAACTTGCTTCAACTGGTGCATTGACAACAATTCTCGCCTTCCTCCGTGTATAGAAACCTTTTCGTTGATTGAAGGCTTCTCCATGTGCTTTAGTTATAAATATCCTTGCAGCATAAATTGAATGCTGCCCTGCGAGAATCCAATAATTATACTCCTTTAACTTTTCCACCTTTATCTCTTCCTTGCACATCGGAGTATTTGTGCCTATGTGGTAAGGCATAAGATATGCACATGTTGCAGGAGGTCGTGCATTCATTGCAAAACTCTTGACCAAGTCACTAACATAGCTGAGGGTCAACGTCCTGTACACATATTGGCTTGGTGCTCTAAAGCAATTCATCACTGGGATCAACACCTCAAACTCCAAACCAAATGGGAAGTACTCTACGTACTCCATCAAGCCTGTCATACTTGTGTCCTTCCTTTCCAATTTCTTTTGTAGTGCCTTAAAGTCAACATCTGGCTGGATTTTCTTATATAGGATGATAGTTGCTTCAGATGATTTCTCACCATGTCCTGTTATATGTGTCTCACCACTCCCCGTTGCATCACCTCCACTTCCAATTCCATCAGTGACTATTCCCGTACCTCCCTGTTTTCCTCCTAAAGTTGTCTCTTTGTCTTTAGCATCCAGTTTATCCCCAATGCTTGTTTTTCCATCTGACCTTATTTCCTTCTCACCTGTTGTTTCCTCCTCACCGGTCTCTATAGCCTTCTCTTTCAATGTGTTCTGAGACACTTGAGAGCTTGATCCAACAACATCACTTTTCTTGGTTCTTTTCGAAACTTTTCTACTCTTTTTTATATCTTGCTTTATCCCTTTTGTTACCAAATCAAAGCTTTCTAATATCTGTTGGTTGGTATAATTTTCTGGCTCATTAATCCAACCCCTAGATATCATCGTGTCCTCCCCAGTAGCATTCATCCTCGCATGATCAAAACAAGCAGGATCCAATTGATACACATTGCCTCCCAATGTATGAATTTGGAGACAAGGAACGTTGTCTTTCTCAGTATCCTTTATCTCTTGAACTTGTCCAACATCTTCAAAAGTTTTTCCTTGGATGTTCACAAAACAATGCACTTTATGAAGTTTTTGGAGTTCGTTATTGTATATATCCAAAAACCATCCTCTTCCAGAACTAACTCCATCATAAACTGACACCTCTCGAACCTTTCGCTTTCCCTTGCTAGCCATTCTTGCAATGTTCTATTAACAAAAGAACCAAGGACACAATGAAATGTATAATAGAAAATCATAACTGTAGTAGGAAATATTACAACCACAATGCAACTTCTATTAACAAAATAACCAAGGCGAAGCAACTTATATATGCATTATGAAAAACTATACCAACACAGCAAGCAAATATACACAATGTCAATCTCCACATATATTGACACAATTCCATATGATCTCTACACAGCGGAGACAGTGAACACTACATAGAAGAATGCACATGTGAGTTTAGCATTCCTTGTGCATGTTTTCAGGTCATGGTATGAGATTGGCACCACTGCCATTCTCCACTGGTGGCATTCTCCACAGAGATTGACACATGCTTCTCAATGCCATTTCTTAAGGCCTAATAAGAGATTGGCACCACTGCCATTCTCCACTTGTACAGATATTTACCCTACTATTCTAGGAGGGGTATTCCAATGATCGTAGGAGAGTGGTGTCTGATTCCGATCCACATGTGAGCGGAGACAGTGATCACTACATAGAAGAATGCACATGTGAGTTTAGGCTTCTCAATGCCATTTCTTAGGGCCAGCATGAGTTTGGCATCACTGCCATTCTCCGCTAGTGAATATCTAGCCAAACTAAACCTATAGATTGACATTCCACTAATTTTATTGGCCAGAGTAGGATAATGGCAACAGTGCCAATGCACATGTGAGTTTAGGATTCCTTGTGCATGTTTTCAGGTCATGGTATGAGATTGGCACCGCTGCCATTCTCCACTGGTGGCATTCTCCACAGAGATTAACACAATTCTATATGATCTCTACACAACGGAGACAGTGATCACTACATAGAAGAATGCACATTACCACTAGCGAAGAATGGCAGTGGGATAATGGCAAAAGTGCCAATGCACATGTGAGTTTAGGATTCCTTGTGCCAATGCACATGTGAGTTTAGGCTTCCCAATGCCATTTCTTAGGGCCTAATAAGAGATTGGCACCACTGCCATTCTCCACTTGTACAAATGTTTACCCTACTATTCTAAGTTTAGGCATCACAATGCCATTGTCTAGGGCCCAATAAGAGATTGGCACCACTGCCATTCTCCGCTTGTACAAATGTTTACCCTAATATTCTGAGAGGGGTATTCCAAGGATCATAGGATAATGGTGCCCGATTCCAATCCACATGTTTTCTGCATGAGATTGGCATCACTTCCATTCTCCACTGGTGGCAGTCTATATAAATTAAACTTGTATATTGACATTCCACAAATTTTATTGGTTGTAGTAGTATAATTGCAAAAGTGCCAATGCACATGTGAGTTTAGGATTCCTTGTGCCATTTTTAAGGTCTTGGTATGCTACCATTCTCCACTGGTGGCATTCTCCACAGAGATTGACACAATTCCATATGATATCTATACAGCGGAGACAGTGATCACTACATAGAAGAATGCACATGTTAGTTTGATGGTCTCAGTGTCATTATGTATTTGCTAGCATGAGATTGGCATCACTGCCATTCTCCACTAGTGGTAATCATCACTGCCATTCCAATCATCATAGGAGAGTGGTGTTCGATTCCAACCCACATGTGAGTCTGATGATCTCAGTGTCATTATGTAGGTGCCACCATGAGTTTGGCATCACTGCCAATTTCCACTAGTGCTTGTCTAGACAAACCTAACCTATAGATTGACATTCCACCACATAGAAGAATGCACATTACCACTAGCGGAGAATAGCAGTAGGATAATGGCAAAAGTGCCAATGCACATGTGAGATTGGCACCACTATCATTCTCCACTAGTGGCATTATCCACATAGATTGACACAATTCCATGTGATCTCTGCACATGTGAATTTAGGCTTCTCAATGCCTTTTCTTAGGGCCTAATAAGAGACTGGCACCACTGCCATTCTCCACTTGTACAAATGTTTACCCTACTATTCTAGGAGGGGTATTCCAGTGATCATAGGAGAGTGGTGTCCTATTCCATTCCACATGTGAGTTTGATGATCTCAGTGTCATAGTGTAGTTGCAAGCATGAGATTGGCATCATTGCCATTCTCCACTAGTGGTAATCTAGACAAACTATACATATAGATTGACATTCCACTACATTGAAGGATGCACATTACCACTAGCGGAGAATGGCAGTAGGATAATGGCAAAAGTGCCAATGCACATGTGAGTTTAGGATTCCTTGTGCATGTTTTCAGGTCATGGTATGAGATTGGCACCACTGCCATTCTCCACTAGTGGCATTCTCCATAGAGATTGGCACAATTCCATATGATCTCTGCACATGTGAGTTTAGGCTTCTCAATGACATTTCTTAGGGCCTACTAAGAGATTGGCACCAGTGCCATTCTTCACTTGTACAAATGTTTACCCTACTATACTAGGAGGGGTATTCCAGTGATCATAGGAGAGTGGTGTCCGATTCCAATCCACATGTGAGTTTGATGAACTCAGAGATTGACACAATTCCATATGATCTCTACACAGCAGAGACAGTGATCTCTACATAGAAGAATGCACATGTGAGTTTAGGATTCCTTGTGCATGTTTGTAGGTCATGGTATGAGATTGACACCAGTACCATTCTCCACTGTTGGCATTCTCCACAGAGATTAACACAATTCCATATGATCTCTACACAGCGGAGACAGTGACCACTACATAGAAGAATGCACATGTGAGTTGAGGCTTCTCAATGCCATTTCTTAGGGCGTATGCCATTCTCCACTTGTACAAATGTCTACCCTACTATTCTAGGAAGGGCATTCCAGTGATCATAGAAGAGTGGTGTCCTATTCCATTCCACATGTGAGTGATGATGATCTCAGAGATTGACACAATTCCATTTGATCTCTACACAGCGGAGACAGTCATCACTCCATAGAAGAATGCACATGTGAGTTTAGGATTCCTTGTGCATGTTTTCAGGTCATGGTATGAGATTGGCACCACTGCCATTCTCCACTGGTGGCATTCCCCACAGAGATTGACACAATTCCATATGATCTCTGCACAACGGAGACAGTGATCACTACATAGAAGAATGCACATGTGAGTTTAGGCTTCTCAATGACATTTCTTAGGGCCTAATAAGAGATTGGCACCACTGCCATTCTTCACTTGTACAAATGTTTACCCTACTATACTAGGAGGGGTATTCCAGTGATCATAGGAGAGTGGTGTCCGATTCCAATCCACATGTGAGTTTGATGAACTCAGAGATTGACACAATTGCATATGATCTCTACACAGCGGAGACAGTGATCACTACATAGAAGAATGCACATGTGAGTTTAGGATTCCTTGTGCATGTTTGCAGGTCATGGTATGAGATTGGCACCAGTACCATTCTCCACAGTGATCACTACATAGAAGAATGCACATGTGAGTTTAGGCTTCTCAATGCCATTTCTTAGGGCCTAATAAGAGATTGGCACCACTGCCATTCTCCACTTGTACAAATGTTCACCCTACTATTCTCCTTGTGCAAATGTTTAGGATTCCTTGTGCATGTTTTCAGGTCATGGTATGAGATTGGCACCACTGCCATTCTCCACTGGTGGCATTCTCCATAGAGATTGGCACAATTGCATATGATCTCTGCACATGTGAGTTTAGGCTTCTCAATGACATTTCTTAGGGCCTAATAAGAGATTGGCACCAGTGCCATTATTCACTTGTACAAATGTTTACCCTACTATTCTAGGAGGGGTATTCCAGTGATCATAGGAGAGTGGTGTCCGATTCCAATCCACATGTGAGTCTGATGATCTCAGCATCATTATGTAGGTGCCACCATGAGTTTGGCAGGCATCACTGCCATTCTCCACTAGTGGTTGTCTAGACAAACTAAACCTATAGATTGACATTCCAAGGCCTGATAAGAGATTGACACAATTCCATATGATCTCTGCACAACGGAGACAGTGATCACTACATAGAAGAATGCACATGTGAGTTTAGGATTCCTTGTGCATGTTTGCAGGTCATGCTATGAGATTGGCACCACTACCATTCTCCACTGGTGGCATTCTCCACAGAGATTGACACAATTCCATATGATCCCTACATAGCCGAGACAATGATCACTACATAGAAGAATGCACATTGCCACTAGCGGACAATGGTACTAGGATAATGGCAAAAGTGCCAATGCACATGTGAGTTTAGGATTCCTTGTCCATGTTTTCAGGTGATGGTATGAGATTAGCATCACTACATAGAAGAATGCACATGTGAGTTTAGGATTCCTTGTGCATGTTTTTAGGTCATGGTATGAGATTGGCACCACTGCCATTCTCCACTTGTGGCATTCTCCACAGAGATTGGCACAATTCCATATGATCTCTGCACATGTGAGTTTAGGATTTCTTGTGCATGTTTTCAGGGGTATTCCAATCATCATAGGAGAGTGGTGTCCGATTCCAATCCACATGTGAGTCTGATGATCTCAGTATTATTATGTAGGTGCCACCATGAGTTTGGCATCACTGCCATTTTCCACTAGTGGTTGTCTAGACAAACTAAACCTATAGATTGACATTCCACTACATAGAAGAATGCACATTGCCACTAGCGGAGAATGGCAATAGGATAATGGCAAAAGTGCCAATGCACATGTGAGATTGGCAGCACTGCCATTCTCCACTGGTGGCATTCTCCACAAAGATTGACACAATTCCATGTGATCTCTGCACATGTGAATTCAGGCTTCTCAATGCCATTTCTTAGGGCCTAATAAGAGATTGGCGCCACTGCCATTCTCCACTTGTACAAATGTTTACCCTACTATTCTAGGAGGGGTATTCCAGTGATCATAGGAGAGTGGTCTCCTATTCCATTCCACATGTGAGTTTGATGATCCACATATGATCCCTACACAGCGGAGACAGTGATCACTACATAGAAGAATGCACATTACCTTCCATTCTCCATATGATCTCTACACAGCAGAGACAGTCATCAATACATAGAAGGAGAGTGGTGTCCTATTACCTTCCATTCCACATATGATCTCTGCACAGCAGAGACAGTGATTACTACATAGAAGAATGCACATGTGAGTTTAGGCTTCTCAATGCCATTTCTTAGGGCCTAACAAGAGATTGGCACCACTGCCATTCTCCACTTGTACAAATGTTTACCCTACTATTCTAGGAGGGGTATTCCAGTGATCATAGGAGAGTGGTGTCCTATTCCATTCCACAAGTGTAGTTGCAAGCATGAGATTGGCATCACTGCCATTTTCCGCTAGTGGTAATCTAGACAAACTGAACCTATAGATTGACATTCCAATACATAGAAGGATGCACGTTGCCACTAGCGGAGAATGGCAGTAGGATAATGGCAAAAGTGCCAATGCACATGTGAGTTTAGGATTCCTTGTGCATGTTTTCAGGTCATGGTATGGTATTGGCACCACTGCCATTCTCCACTGGTGGCATCCTCCATAGAGTTTGACACAAATCCATATGATCCCTGCACAGCGGAGAGAGTGATCACTACATAGAAGAATGCACATTACCACTAGCGGAGAATGGCAGTAGGATAATGGCAAAAGTGCCAATGCACACGTGAGTTTAGGATTCCTTGTGCATGTTTTCAGGTCATGGTATGAGATTGGCACCACTGCCATTCTCCACTGGTGGCATTCTCCATAGAGATTGGCACAATTCCATATGATCTCTGCACATGTGAGTTTAGGCTTCTCAATGACATTTCTTAGGGGCTAATAAGAGATTGGCACCAGTGCCATTCTTCACTTGTACAAATGTTTACCCTACTATTCTAGGAGGGGTATTCTAGTGATCATAGGAGAGTGGTGTTCGATTCCAATCCACATGTGAGTCTAATGATCTCAGCATCATTATGTAGGTGCCATCATGAGTTTGGCATCACTGCCATTCTCCACTAGTGGTTGTCTAGACAAACTAAAACTATAGATTGAAATTCCAAGGCCTGATAAGAGATTGACACAATTCCATATGATCTCTACACAACAGAGACAGTGATCACTACATAGAAGAATGCACATGTGAGTTTAGGATTCCTTGTGCATGTTTGCAGGTCATGTTATGAGATTGGTACCACTATCATTCTCCACTGGTGGCATTCTCCACAGAGATTGACACAATTCCATATGATCCCTACACAGCGGAGACAATGATCACTACATAGAAGAATGCACATTGCCACTAGCGGACAATGGTACTAGGATAATGGCAAAAGTGCCAATGCACATGTGAGTTTAGGATTCCTTGTGCATGTTTTCAGGTCATGGTATGAGATTGGCACCACTACATAGAAGAATGCACATGTGGGTTTAGAATTCCTTGTACATGTTTTTAGGTCATGCTATGAGATTGGCACCACTGCCATTTTCCACTGGTGGCATTCTCCATAGAGATTGGCACAATTCCATATGATCTCTGCACATGTGAGTTTAGGATTTCTTGTGCATGTTTTCAAGGGTATTCCAATCATCATAGGAGAGTGGTGTCCGATTCCAATCCACATGTGAGTCTGATGATCTCAGTGTCATTATGTAGGTGCCACCATGAGTTTGGCATCACTGCCATTTTCCACTACTGGTTGTCTAGACAAACTAAACCTATAGATTGACATTCCACTACATAGAAGAATGCACATTGCCACTAGCGGAGAATGGCAGTAGGATAATGGCAAAAGTGCCAATGCACATGTGAGATTGGCAGCACTGCCATTCTCCACTGGTGGCATTCTCCACAAAGATTGACACAATTCCATGTGATCTCTACACAGCGGAGACAGTGATCACTACATAGAAGAATGAGCATGTGAGTTTAGGCTTCTCAATGCCATTTCTTAGGGCCTAATAAGAGATTGGCACCACTGCCCTTCTCCACTGGTGGCATTCTCCACAGAGATTGGCACAATTCCATATGATCTCTGCCCTGGTGAGTTTAGGCTTCTCAATGACATTTCTTAGGGGCTAATAAGAGATTGGCACCAGTGCCATTCTTCACTTGTACAAATGTTTACCCTACTATTCTAGGAGGGGTATTCCAGTGATCATAGGAGAGTGGTGTCCGATTCCAATCCACATGTAAGTCTGATGATCTTAGCATCATTATGTAGGTGCCACCATGAGTTTGGCATCACTGCCATTCTCCACTAGTGGTTGTCTAGACAAACTAAACCTATAGATTGAGATTCCAAGGCCTGATAAGAGATTGACACAATTCCATATGATCTCTGCACAACGGAGACAGTGATCACTACATAGAAGAATGCACATGTGAGTTTAGGATTCCTTGTGCATGTTTGCAGGTCATGTTATGAGATTGGCACCACTATCATTCTACACTGGTGGCATTCTCCACAGAGATTGACACAATTCCATATGATCCCTACACAGCGGAGACAATGATCACTACATAGAAGAATGCACATTGCCACTAGTGGACAATGGTACTAGGATAATGGCAAAAGTGCCAATGCACATGTGAGTTTAGGATTCATTGTGCATGTTTTCAGGTCATGGTATGAGATTGGCACCACTACATAGAAGAATGCACATGTGAGTTTAGGATTCCTTGTGCATGTTTTTAGGTCATGGTATGAGATTGGCACCACTGCCATTCTCCACTGGTGGAATTCTCCACAAAGATTGGCACAATTCCATATGATCTCTGCACATGTGAGTTTAGGATTTCTTGTGCATGTTTTCAAGGGTATTCCAATCATCATAGGAGAGTGGTGTCCGATTCCAATCCACATGTGAGTCTGATGATCTCAGTGTCATTATGTAGGTGCCACCATGAGTTTGGCATCACTGCCATTTTCCACTACTGGTTGTCTAGACAAACTAAACCTATAGATTGACATTCCACTACATGGAAGAATGCACATTGCCACTAGCGGAGAATGGCAATAGGATAATGGCAAAAGTGCCAATGCACATGTGAGATTGGCAGCACTGCCATTCTCCACTGGTGGCATTCTCCACTAAGATTGACACAATTCCATGTGATCTCTACGCAGCGGAGACAGTGATCACTACATAGAAGAGTGAGCATGTGAGTTTAGGCTTCTCAATGCCATTTCTTAGGGCCTAATAAGAGATTGGCACCATTGCCCTTCTCCACTGGTGGCATTCTCCACAGAGATTGGCACAATTCCATATGATCTCTGCACATGTGAGTTTAGGCTTCTCAATGACAGTTCTTAGGGCCTAATAAGAGATTGGCACCAGTGCCATTATTCACTTGTACAAATGTTTACCCTACTATTCTAGGAGGGGTATTCCAGTGATCATAGGAGAGTGGTGTCCGATTCCAATCCACATGTGAGTCTGATGATCTCAGCATCATTATGTAGGTGCCACCATGAGTTTGGCATCACTGCCATTCTCCACTAGTGGTTGTCTAGACAAACTAAACCTATAGATTAACATTCCAAGGCCTAATAAGAGATTGACACAATTCCATATGATCTCTGCACAACGGAGACAGTGATCACAACATAGAAGAATGCACATGTGAGTTTAGGATTCCTTGTGCATGTTTGCAGGTCATGTTATGAGATTGGCACCACTATCATTCTCCAGTGGTGGCATTCTCCACAGAGATTGACACAATTCCATATGATCCCTACACAGCGGAGACAATGATCACTACATAGAATAATGCACATTGCCAGTAGCGGACAATGGTACTAGGATAATGGCAAAAGTGCCAATGCACATGTGAGTTTAGGATTCCTTGTGCATGTTTTCAGGTCATGGTATGAGATTGGCACCACTACATAGAAGAATGCACATGTGAGTTTAGGATTCCTTGTGCATGTTTTTAGGTCATGGTATGAGATTGGCACCACTGCCATTCTCCACTGGTGGCATTCTCCACAGAGATTGGCACACTTCCATATGATCTCTGCACATGTGAGTTTAGGCTTCTCAATGCGCATGTGAGATTGGCAGCACTGCCATTCTCCACTAGTGGCATTCTTCACAAAGATTGACACAATTCCATGTGATCTCTACATAGCGGAGACAGTGATCACTACATAGAAGAATGAGCATGTGAGTTTAGGCTTCTCAATGCCGTTTCTTAGGGCCTAATAAGAGATTGGCACCACTGCCATTCTCCACTTGTACAAATGCTTAGCCTACTATTCTAGGAGGGGCATTCCAGTGATCATAGGAGAGTGGTGCTTTATTCCATTCTACAAGTGAGTTTGATGATCTCAGTGAAGCCAAAATTTTGAATTAGGACATTCCATTGTAAGAATGGCACTAGTGCCATTCTCCATTTTCCAATGGGAGAATGGCACTAGTGCCAGTCTCCATTTTCCTATTACAAAACCAAAAAATTAGGACATTCCATTGGGACATTCCATTGGGAGAATGGCACTAGTGCCATTCTCCATTTTCCTAGCCCTAGTGCCATTCTCCATTTTCCTATTACAATGGAGAATGGCACTAAACCTATAGATTGACACTCCACTAATTCCAATGGGAGAATGGCATTGGTGCCCTTCTACCTTTGTGAAGCCAAAATTTTGAATTAGGACATTCCATTGGGAGAATGGCACTAATGCCATTCTCCATTTTCCAATGGGAGAATGGCACTAGTGCCAGTCTCCATTTTCCTATTACAAAGCCAAAAAATTAGGACATTCCATTGGGAGAATGGCACTAGTGCCATTCTCCATTTTCCAATGGGAGAATGGCACTAGTGCCATTCTCCATTTTCCTATTCCTAGTGCCATTCTCCATTTTCCTATTACAAAGCCAAAAAATAGGACATTCCATTGGGACATTCCATTGGGAGAATGGCACTAGTGCCATTCTCCATTTTCCTATTCTCCAATGCCATTCTCCCATTGCAATGTCCTAATATAAATTTCGTTTTGGAAATACAATTTCAAACAGAATAATTTGAATTTGAATTTAAATTTAATATTGGAGAGAATGGCATACTTGCCACTCTAAATATCCAAATTCAAAAGGGAACAATGGCGGGAAGAGCACTGGTGCCACTCTCACGGACTTGTTATGAGGTCTTGGAGAATGGCACTGGTGCCATTCTCCATTTAAAATTAGAAATTCAATCTCTAAATTTGCCATTCAATCATGAAAATCAAAATTGAGATTGAAGTTTAACTTGAAATCAAAATTTGAAAACTAGAATTTAGGTTTTGAAATACAATTTCAAAAGCATAATTTCAATTTGAAATACAAATTGAAATTAAAATTATCAATATGAATTTGAATTTGAATTTAGATTTGGAGAGAATGGCATAAGTGCCATTCTGTATATCCAAAATTCAAAAGGGCACAATGGCGGGAAGACCTATATTTCAAAATTTGAATTATTTAGTAGTTTCAAACTATCACTTTCAACTTTCAAATCTACATTTCAAACAAATCAAGACCTTTTCTCTCATTTCAATTGATGCCTTTCCCTCCTCACTTTCTATTCATTCCAAACAAATTGGAGAGGAGTCTCAGAGTCTCAGAGTTTTACTCACCACACGCACGGAGAGTCTTGAGGCAAGAAGACAACCAACGGCTCGACAGCCTGAAGCTGGAAGGAAACAACACAATTGACAATTGAAGCTCAATCAGTTCGGTAGCTTCTCTTTAATTTTCAGATTTTTTGCTTTCTTTCTTGCAATTTGGCTTCATCCTCCAACAGGAGGGTTGAAAGAAAGAGAGGAAAGCTCCTCCACCATCTACGCAATAAGATAACAGGAGGGTTGAAAGAAAGAGAGGAGAGATATACCCGTGACAGACTGCTTGATTGGAACGGAGGCGTCGATTGGAACGAAGGTAATTCTCTATTTCACGCTTGGAACTCAGACTGCTCGATTAATTAGATCAAGTACTTGCTCGCAAGGAACCCCGAATTGCCACTACTGAATTTCCAAAGGATGAGCCTGCTTTTACAGCGTTATTCGAGAATAAATAGGTGAACTGAATTTCCAAAGGATGAGCCTCCGATCGCTTGCTTTTACAGCGTTATTCGAGAATAAATAGGTGAATTAGTGTCGCTAATACGGAGTTATTTGAGAACGGTTACAAGCTCTTTTGATTGTAACTCATGACCTACCGACAGCTATTCCGTCATCGTTGTCCCGGGAAGAAGCCAACTTGCAAGAAAGAAAGAAAGCTATTCCGTCATTGCAATTTGATGATTCCGTCATCGTTGTCCCGGGAAGAGGTAGCTCTCAAACGACTTTAGTGACGAGGAAAGAAGAAGCTTGAACGAAGATACGCTTGAGGAGAAGCTTGGCGAAGATGATACGACTTCAGTGACGAGGAAAGGAGAAGCTTGAACGAAGATATGCATGAGGAGAAGCTTGGGAAGCGATACGAATGAGAGATAAGGAGAAGCTTTACGAAAAGATACGCATGATGAGAAAAAGCTGGCGAAAAGCTACGGATTGGCGAAAAGCTACGGCAAGGAGACTAGCACGCATTGCGATGCGATCCACTTAGGGCAACGAGCGTAATGATTAGAAGGATCTAGGGTTTTCCATTTTTTTACTTCGTAAGTTTAGCTTTTGCATTTCTTTTGCATTTCATTAAAAACAAATCGATATCTTTTGCATTTCGTTAAAAACAAATTATTCTTTATGTAATGTGCCTTTCTCAAGGTTACTATCATCTCTACATTTTTTTCCTTTTAGCATGCTACGATGTGTTAAGAAATGCCTGGAAGACCAGCCGACCCTTCAGAAAACATGCCGGCGGGCAGATGAAGGATCGTGCATAGGTCATACCGTCGGGCCTGCCGCTGGGGGCTTTGCCCCCAGACCCCCACCGGGGGCCTGCGCCCCCCGGACCCCCTGCTATCGGGGGGGCTATCGCCCCCCCGAACCCCCCCTTTTTGCAGACGGGTATCTACTCTTGGCTCCTAAGCCGTCTCATAACCATCTGGTCTACTCTAAGACCCCTTCCAGTGTCTAAACTGGGGATCCCTCCCAATATCCGATACCCATCATGGCTTCTCCTCATATGGGGGCCTTACAACATTGGGTACACAGAATATTGGTGGGTTACATGAGAGGTGGACATTTGAGCTAACTCTAACAACACCTTGGTATCTCATTTTGCATCCTAGGTACCCACATGCTTGGCTATGGAGTAGCATATATGGCTATTGTATGGCTAAAAAGATTGACAACCATAGAGGCCTCAAGGCATGGACAAGAGGTTTATAAGGAGTAAGCATATACATATGTATGACCGACTTAAAAGCCTGCATATGGTTACCTAACGGTTAGACATCTAAATTGAATATTAGGTCAAATATTGTTAGTCTTTAGAACTTGTTAGGTTGCTTATCCAACAGAGTCACCCCAAGATCTAGGTTGTCCTAGATGTTTTTAGTCAGTTCAATCTAGGGCCTAGTCAAATAGCAAACAAGGGAGATTGTGAACAAAGAGGATCAAGCTTGTTGTAGAACTTCCATGCTACAGGCTTCAAAGGAATTGCACACTCAAGACCGTACTAGATAATTCGGGAAAAACCCAATTCCCAGAATGGCAGTTTTGGATGAAATTTAACACGTTTAATATATCCTACCTTTTGCATTTCATTAAACTAGGATCATAAGTTCAATAACTACTTAGCTTGAAATAAGTTCAATAACTACACCCTTCTCAAGGGATATTAAAATTGGCTTATGATCAGAGAACAAGAGGGATGTTAAAATCCTTCTAGAGAAATAAGCAAGGACGGCGAGATATTATACGAAGTTAGAGATGTGTCATTGAGCTTCAAGTATACACTTGGGCTCCATAAACCACACAAGGCTCTAGAAGCCTCTTGTAATAGGCCTCCCAAAAAGATACATGTTATGAAAACTTTATAATTATTTCTACTAAATGAAATGCAAGCATGACCACTTGTGAAGTTCATTAGTTATTTTGGCATAGTAGAGAGAGAATGAGAAGTGCTTGAGAAGGTGAACATAGAAGTCGTCCACGGAAGACAACAATGGCTTGAGGATGATTTCCTTAAAGAGTGCTTCTTAAGAAATTGATGGGCTAGGGGTTAAGGATGATAATTCTAAAACATTAAGCATCTAGATCAAGTAGATTAAGGACATAATTCAAGTGCACCTTTATTCAAAAGGAGTTACTCTCACTGGCGCACCATGGGCACCACCCACACATCATGGATGGGCAAGATTGCCCGCCCCATCCAACCCATGGCACAGATGCATTCAATGCACCGTAGAGGGACGTAGGCAGCTCTAGTGTGAAAACAGCATAAGCATTCAAGCTGCCAACTTAAGGGCACCTTAGCCTACAGAGGGGCACGTCTGAGCTGAGGTCAAAGCCACAGAGAGAGAGAGAGAGAGAGAGAGAGAGAGAGAGAGAGAGAGAGAGAGAGAGAGAGAGAGAGAGAGCGCAACAAAATGTATAGGAGAATATTGTATTGGGCGGTAAGTTTACCTCTTGAGTCAAGACAGCAAGGACGGCGAGATATACGAAAAGCAAAATTTTACATTACTTGGACCTTGATCAAGAAAAACATACTCTAACATAAAAATTTGTAACTTGACCAACCTAGCATAACCAAACTAGCGTGAATAAACTCACATAACGAGCTAGGTTTCATAAAGTAATATCGATCAACTTTACTACATATATGAATAAATGGAAGTAAAATAGTGTATGGTTTCAAATGAATACCACGTTCACACACACACACACACACACACACTGCCATCCTCTAATCTCCCCATTTTACAAAGCTAAATTTTTTTTTAATTTGCTCCACTTCCATTCTCCCATTGCATAGGGGGAATGGCACCAGTGCCATTCTCCCATTATGATTTCCTGATTTAAATCTTGGCTATGCAAAGGGGAAATGGCACTAGTGCCATTCTCCCAGATTCAAAGTTTTGGCTTCACAGAGTCAAAATGGCACATGTGAGTTTGATGATCTTAGTGTCATTATGTAGGTGCCAGCATGAGATTGGCATCACTACCATTCTCCCCTAGTGGTAATCTAGACAAACTAAACCTATAGATTGACATTCCACTAATTTTCCTATTGCAATGGCACTAGTGCCTTTCTCCATTAGAATGGCACTAGTGCCTTTCTCCATTTTCCTATTACAAAGCCAAAAAATTAGGACATTCCATTGGGAGAATGGCACTAGTGCCATTCTCCATTTTCCAATGGGAGAATGGCACTAGTGCCATTCTCCATTTTCCTATTACAAAGCCAAAAAATTGGGACATTCCATTGGGAGAATGGCACTAGTCCCATTCTCCGTTTTCCAATGGGAGAATGGCACTAGTGCCATTCTCCATTTTCCTATTCCTAGTGCCATTCTCCATTTTCCTATTACAAAGCCAAAAAATTGGGACATTCCATTGGGAGAATGGCACTAGTGCCATTCTCCGTTTTCCAATGGGAGAATGGCACTAGTGCCATTCTCCATTTTCCTATTCCTAGTGCCATTCTCCATTTTCCTATTACAATGGAGAATGGCACTAAACCTATAGATTGACATACCACTAATTCCAATGGGAGAATGGCATTGGTGCCCTTCTACCTTTGTGAAGCCAAAATTTTGAATTAGGACATTCCATTGGGAGAATGGCACTAGTGCCATTCTCCATTTTCCTATTACAAAGCCAAAAAATTAGGACATTCCATTGGGAGAATGGCACTAGTGCCATTCTCCATTTTCCAATGGGAGAATGGCACTAGTGCCATTCTCCATTTTCCTATTCCTAGTGCCATTCTCCATTTTCCTATTACAAAGCCAAAAAATTAGGACATTCCATTGGGACATTCCATTGGGAGAATGGCACTAGTGTCATTCTCCATTTTCCATTGGGACAATGGCACTAGTGCCATTCTCCATTTTCCTATTCTCCAGTTCCATTCTCCCATTGCAATTTCCTAATATAAAATTTTGTCTTTGCAAAGGGAGCATGGCACCATTGGCATTCTCCCAAGGCAAAGTCCCAAGTCAAAATTTTGTCTTCCAAATGAAGAATGGCACTAGTCTGTTCTCCTCTTATGAAGACAAATGTTTTTCACAAGTCAATGCATGGGGAGAATGGCACTGGTGCCATTCCCCTTTTCAAAGATAAGAAATATGCAATTCTCCATAGGTTAGCCAAATTCACATGGAGAATGGCACTGGTGCCATTCTCCCCCCGCTACAAGGACAACTTTGTTGGTCTTATGAAATTCTTTGGTTGTAGTTTGTTCATAATCAATTTCTTGTCATCGTAATGAGAGGGGATGGCTACTATCAGATGCATGAATCAGGTCATGATGATGGTGAAAATAATTCATGCTTTAGAAAAAGTTTTATCAAATTGCTAAAATTTTTAGGGAAATAATTCATGCTTTCATGAAAATTTTGTATAGACTCATTCATGCTTTATAGAGATTTGCACCAATGCCATTCTTCCCCTCTAGGACATGTTTGATGGTCTTATGAAATTCTTTGGTTGTAATTTGTTCATAATTAATTCTCCGTAATCGTAATGACAGGGGATGGCTATCAGAAGCGGGGAGAAGGTCATGATGATGGTGGGGAATGAAGTGGTTGGAATTGGTGGAGTGTGTGCAATAGATCCGGAGGCCTACTGTAGTGGTGTGAAGATTGGGACAGAAAATGTATCGGTGATAGTGGAGAAGTCTATCAATAGTGAAATGCTCTTGCCATTTCCCACTATGGATGCAGTGCTTGTTGGTGAGGCAATTTGGAGCGTTGTCAAGTGGCCTAAGGGCTCTCTAAAACATGTTGGTGATTCTTTAGATGATGCGGTAACTGAAGAAGCTGCACCAAGTGAGCGTGAGCAACCTTATGTTGAGGCAATGCCAGTTTCTTCATTGGAAACTGACAATTTCATTCGTGAATCTTGGAAAGAGAAAAAGGTTGTCTTATGGGATGAGAGCAAAACAAAGACCGTGGGGGAAGGTGTGATCTTATATGTTTTCCCGGGAGACTCTATAAACTTTGACCTATTGGGTAACGATTGCATTGGTGTGGGTATTGAAAAGAAAGAACAAATTAGAGGAAGTGACTCAGGGTCTTCTATGCAAGATGTCGGCTCTCTCAGCCTAGTAAAGTGGCCCATCAAGCAGATTACCTTACTTGAAGGAAGCCCATTGCAACAATATGTGCCCATGGACCACGTTGCTGGTATAGATGAGTTGGTCAATGATCAAATGTTGAAAAGGGATGATCCAACATCAAAGAAAAGAAGGTACACTTTCATTAACAGGGTGCCTAAACAAAGAGAGCCTCCAACAGCAATGTACAAAATGTCACTAGATTCGGTGCAGCAGGTTTCTTCCATCGATTGTTGTGGGAGTAGGTGTTGCCAACATGCAGAGCGAGATCTCTTAATGAATCTAAGGAAGAACTTTTGGGGCAGCTCCTTGGAGTCTCGTACAAACTTTATATACGATGTGTTGTCAACGGCTTGGCATCATGACTACACAGGGAGGATATGCTACAACTTCAGGATAAATGGTCGGGATGTCTGTTGTAGAGCATGGTATGAGATGCATGGAATTCCAAGGACATCATTTTATCGATACAGGGAGCAATTTGAGAGTGGTGTGCAGCGATATGTGCATGGCAATTCAGGGATTGTGAGGAGGAGCAGGGAGCACATAGGTATGGGAAGGGCTCTCATTCAACACTTTGTGGATAATAGCACAGAGCATATGCCTCACAAGAGTAGAACCATGCAGGATGGTTCTAGAGAGACACAGCAAGTGATACCTGAAGTGTATAAGAAGATAGACGTCCTATGTGAGGTCAACACTTCACTTAATCAACGTGGTTATCAGAGCCTATCCACATCCACATTTGGTAGGATTTGGAAATCAGACTTAAAAAATGTAGCCCTTGCTAAGACGAGCGAATTCTCTAAATGTAGCTTGTGCAGCCGGATCAAGGCTCAATTGGCAGCCACAAAAAGTCAAGATGAGCGCAATTCGCTGATGGAAGAGAGAAAGATGCATATGATACAGCAACAAAGTTGTAGGAACTTATACTATGCATGGCGTAGGTACTCCGAGATGGATCCAAAAAAGTATGTATGCATAATCCATGATAAGATGGACCAAAAAAAGACGGCAATTCCAAGACTTCGGGTGAGGTCCAAGGACACCGATTCTGCATGGCAATTACAGGTTTCACTCATTGGAATGATTACCCATGGGCATGGAAACGGTCATTATGGACACTTCACCCTCAATGGTTTGATCCCAACCTGACGATTGGATCGCTCTCAATTTGTTTGCGCAACCTCGAGAGGATGGATATGCATGACCTTGGAGACCTTGCTACCAATGGGATTCCTAGAAGCAATGCTCGCCTTTTGAATGCTCTATGTTCAAGAAACGCTTTGGACTCCCATTACAGTTCTAAAGGTGCACATGTTTCCACAAGTGGAGCTAGCTTGTCTGAAAATGTAGATGTCACGATCACAAATGCAAATCTAGAAACTGTATCGGAAAGTGACCCGAAGTCTGTCACGGAGGCCATGACAACTTCCATTGCAAGGGCTACAGACACATGTGTGAATTTTTTTCCATCAAATACAAGAGAAAACCCACCCTCTTTAGAGGGGAGTGTTGCTATTGAGCCAACATTCCAAAAGTTGCCAGAAAACTTGCTACTCCAACTAGATAATTGTGGGTCTGAGAACAAAAATAGATACTTGTTTGCATACCTTTCTCTTCTTGTAGCAAGGGGCATTTTCAAGACAGTTCAATTGGGCTTCTTGATGGTAGGGCACACACATGAGGACATTGATGCAATGTTCAGCAGGTTTTCTGAGAGCTTGCGAGTGGGACAAACATTCACTTTCCCGCATCTGATGGATACATTCAGAAAATGTACATCATCTTCACCGGCACCATTTGTTCTTACACGGGTTCCTAACTTCAAGGATTATGTAGATGGCTACCTATGTGATGGGCAAGAAATGCTAGTTGGACATGCAAAGCCATTACAATTTCGATTTTACATGCAAGGTGACATACCAATGATGCAGTACAAGGTGCATCCCAAATCCCTGAACTGGATGCCCATTGAAGGGGGAATTGAGCTATGGAAGAAAGATAGTGAGGGTCGATCATTGTTGCCAACAGGTTGTCCGGATATACTGCCAATGGCTGCATTTGTGAGAGATCACTTGCAAGTAATATCAGGGATAAAGGATTACATTAAGTTTTGGGAGAAATGTGCAAGTGGAAAGAATGCATCCTATGAGTCCTACATTAGGCCAGTGATAGACTATTGGAAAACCATGATCGGTGAGCTCGAACAGGAAAACATCTCAGAGATAGGAGTGTACAGAGAGTTTTGGCCAAGAACACAATCTCCTGATGAGGAGGATGATATAGATGCCTGCATTAATGATTTCCAAGGCTATGAGGAATGGAATGATCACTATTGTGGGCCTCTAAAAGGTAAGCCGAGGGAAGAGTTTAGACCAATGGTGGATGTTAAGCAAGGTGACTTCGTCTTGGTGAGGCCATCAGATCCTATATACCCCATATGGCTTGGGGTTGCCATATCAAGTGCCGAGATGGATGCTGCTTCTCCTAATTTCAAGAAATTATTAATTCAGTATTGGGCACCATCAGTTAAGAGAAAGGGGCTCAGTGATGCAGATGCCTATGTTGATTGCTGGAACAAGTATTGGGCAGAGAATAGGTTGGATCCACAGGTATGGGAGTGTATTGATGCAATTGTCTGGTCATGGACATCAAAATCCATAAATAGACCCAAGAAGATCAAGATTCCACAGAGCGTATGTATCAAAGCACAGGAGAGCTTGCTTGGTATCAGAGCATAGAAAATGGTGTCGAATTTCTCCCTCTTAATCTCCCAAACTTCCATTGTAAGGTGTGTTCTCATGTGATGTTTCTCAATTGTTGTTATCTTGTCAATGGGTATTTGCATATTATTAATATGATAATTTTCAGAAGCTGACCTTCACCAACAACTGCTTTGTTTCTAGTGGAACTCACTATGCATGGTGTTTGTTAACACCACCAACTGGTGTTTATTAACACCTCAAGTAAAATATACATGTTGTCCCTAGACGGTGTTTATTAACACCACCAAATACATGATTTTCAAACTCTGCCACAAATGCTTTGTTCCGGTTTTTATACGCAATGAACTGTTTCACAACCAATGAAGTTTTTCATAATCATTGGAATTCCAAATATTAGCTTATTCAATATTGGTAAAATTCCCACAATCAACGGAAATTTTCCCAAATTTAATGAAGCCTTTCCCAATTTTAATGAAATCCACCCAATTTCGAAATTCCCAAAATGCAACTTTCGTCCCACTTTATCTAATACTGTGTTCTTGGGTGCATTGACTC
The DNA here is from genome assembly GCF_047967505.1 of Dipteris shenzhenensis. Lineage (NCBI taxonomy): Eukaryota > Viridiplantae > Streptophyta > Polypodiopsida > Gleicheniales > Dipteridaceae > Dipteris > Dipteris shenzhenensis. The sequence continues at coordinate 10,485,607 of NC_141622.1, read as the reverse complement.
CCCATTGTCTTATTGCTCAATGTGATAGTCCCTTGCCAGGTGCCATCTGCATTAACTCCCTATTGTCTTGGCAAGCCTTGACCCTTCGGTGACATCCAGTGCATATTTCGACTCTCATTTGACATAGGAGGTGATGACTCTGATTATAATTGTCTTGGATTGTCTTCTTGCCTAGTACCCAAATAAAATCCTTCAATGGACTTTAATACAAAGTTTTAATCATGGACATTCTTGATTTGCGCTATCTCCTTCTACTTCCTCCATGGCGAGCATCCTTAAAAATTAGTGTATATGCAAAATAGTTTGCTGTGGTATTTTTATTTTTCCTTCTACCTCATATCCCATGCACTTCTTTCTTTGCCCTTGAATGCCAAGACACTATGATTGTCTCTATCGAAACTTGAGAGACCGCTTCATCATTTGGGACCCACTCCTTCATTATACAATTAGTATACAATGTGCTATTATCCATATTCTCCTTCTTGCCCTTTGGCTCATACCATACCGCTGTAAATGTTGTAGCTCTCCCTTGGTCATCTCTTTGCACATCAACTACTTTTGTAACCCAAAACTTCACATTCTCATATTCATCATCCGATGGCCGAACCACAACAAAACAATCGACCTCTATATCTACTTGTGGCATAAACTCTCTCTTCTTCAGTCCACAATATGGATGTGGGAGTAATGATACAAATTCATTTTCAAAGACTGGAGCTGGGCGCAAATCGTTATTTGGCCAAAACATATTGCATTCTTCCTTAACATCCTTTGAACCTCGCATTCTCTCAAAGTCCTTTATTAAATTTCGTGTCTTATTAATTACAGTGGTAGTGTGTTCTCTCCAAGTAGGCTTCGAATCAGGATATCTCTGGAGCATTTCCTCTTTGTATGTAATAAATGCTTTTAATCCTTCTATTTCATAGTTAGACCTCTCATTGAATTCTTGTATAGGAGCCCATGTTGGATACCTTTTTTTGCTGGGAATTGAAGTTAAGAGACTGTAAGGTTCTTCAGGTTCCCATTTTGTATCATGAGAATACTGTTGCCATTGCATTACAGGTTTTTCATCTTTAAAAAAAAAACGAAAGTAGTGTGGATTGGTATGACCTGTCAATGCATCACCACCCGTTTGTATGAAAGGTGGAATGAAGCTCTTCCAATCATACATTCTTTCGAGCCTCTCACATACTATACTTTCCTTACAACCACCAACTTGCCTGCCACATCTTCTTACCAAGTCATCTATTGTCTCCACATCCTTGCATTTAAGCTCCCTTGAGACTGTGCTAAAAACCTGATCAATATCCTCATGTGTATGCCCAACATACAAAAATCCACATTCGACCTCATTGAAGATTCGATGAGCAACTAGCATGGAGTAGAATGCAAACATGAGTACATTCTTATTGGGCTAGGTTCAGTTACTTGAACCATAGTGAAGTTTGATAACCTTGGGTTAACTCATTTGGCTCAGAAGACACATGGTAGAGTACCACATAAGCATGCACAATCAGCAATGCCACCCAAGCACATTAACCTCTTGCTAAGCACATTGTGAGTGCATCATGTGAACAACCAAGCCACACCATCAAAGGCCCCTCTTCTTCGCAAAAACTTCGACAAGGTGTAACTTAAATCCAAGAGGAATTTGGACATGCTCCAAAAAGGAAAAGTGATCACCTTTTCGAGCTCTACGCGCCTATCATCTAAACATAACCATTGGTTGCAATTAGACACTGCCATTGAAGCAAAAAACACTCATGGTAAGACCTTTGCCAACAAATGGAAAAATGATGCATGAATGCAAAAAGCATGCCAAAAGCGCTTGTATTCTCAAAGTCAGTGGTAGGCGACCTTTTTCTGCATGTACATTGTGAATTGCCTTCATAATAAATGTTACAACTTGATTGCTATCATGTAGATGCAAGGAATCAATCCATATATCTGCAAAGAACTTAATTCATGCACTAACACTCCACATAGATGTGTCTTTAGAAAGTTCTTTCCTTGTAATTTAGGTGGAGTGGCAACAAAACGAGGCAATGTTATTGTATTCTGATCCATGCCATCTAGAATAAGGCACATGTAGTCATCAGGATCCGAAATAGCTTGCTCCTTCCAAAATGCATATTTTTGTCTGGAATGTCGAATAAGGTCATGATGAGATTTTCAGTTTTTTTTGTATAATTCCCTTTGATTTGGACATGTTGCACTCTCAATCACTCGCTTTAAATCATCACACACATTGCACTTTGACATTTTTTGTGTCCTTGGGATTCTAACATATCCAAAGTTCTTCTTCCAAAGAGTATACAAAGTATGAGAAGAAGCTACGGCATCCCCTCTTTGCCTTTTTTTGCAATAGAGTCAAATACTTTGAGCTTTGTCAAGCCCATTGGAAGGTGCATTTCAGTGATCGCATCACCGTTAGGGAGTTTGGTAGATATATGGGGTTGAGGTAAAGCATTTTATAGGAAAAGTATTGTGCCCATCGGATATGCTTTGCATGGTCGATCGAGCATTAAATACCATTTCTGCCTTAGTGTCATGCACATCCGTAAAAAAACATGCTGCTAGGTGTGTTATCCGATCAACAAGTACTTATGCGATGGGAATGCCACTTTGCATGTAAGTCAATTCCACCTAGTTGAAGGTGTGTGCAAGGTATTGTGCCCATCAGATATGCTTTGCATTGTCGATCAAGCATAAAACACCATTTTCGCCTTAGTGTCATGCACAACTATATAAAAAGATGGCCGTAGGTGTGTTATTCAAACAAGTACTTATCAGATGGGGGATCCACTTTGCACGCAAGTCTCTTTCAACTACGTTGAGGTGCGCGCAAAGTATTGTCACCATTGGATATGCTTTGCATCGTCGAGCACACATTATTCACCATTTTTTCTCGCAAAAAAACACGCCCTTAGGTGTGTTATCTGACCAAGTACTTATCGGATGGGTGTGCCTCTTTGAGAACATTCCAATACCACCTAGGTTGAGGTGTACGAAAAGTTTTGTGCCCATCGCATCTCCTTTGCATGATCGATCAAGCAATAAATACTATTTTTGCTCTAGTGTCATGCACATCCATAAAAAAACACACTGCTAGGTATGTTATCCGATCAAGCACTTATGGTATGGGAGTGCTACTTTGCATGTAAGTCAATTCCACTTAGTTGAAGGTGTGTGCAAAGTAATGTGCCCATCGGATATGCTTTGCATTGTCGATCAAGCATAAAACACCGTTTTTGCCTTAGTGTCATGCACAACCATGAAAAAACACGGTCCTAGGTGTGTTAATCAAAAAAGTACTTCTCGGATGGGGGCTCCAATTTGCACGCAAGTCTGTTTCAACTACGTTGAGGTGCGTGCAAAGTATTGTCACCATCGGATATGCTTTGCATGGTCGATCACGCATTATACCACCGTTTTTTCCCTAGTGATATGCACATTCGCAAAAAAACACGCCCTTAGGTGTGTTATCTGACCAAGTACTTATTGGATGGGTGTGCCTCTTTGAGAACATTTCAATACCACCTAGGTTGTGGTGTAGGAAAAGTATTGTGCCCATCGAGTATCCTTTGCATGGTCGATCGAGCATTAAATACTATTTTTGCTCTAGTGTCATGCACATCCGTAAAAAAAACACGCTGCTAGGTATGTTATCCGATCAAGCACTTATGGGATGGGTGTGCCACTTTGCATGTATGTCAATTCCACCTAGTTGAAGGTGTGTGCAAAGTATTGTGCCCATCAAATATGCTTTGCATTGTCTATCAAGCATAAAATACCATTTTTGGCTTAGTGCATGTACAACCATGAAAAAACACGGTCCTAAGTCTGTTAATCAAACAAGTACTTATCGGATGGGGGCTCCACTTTGCACGCAAGTCCAATTCAACTAGGTTGAGATGTGTGCAAAGTATTGTCACCATCGGATATGCTCTGCATGGTCGATTATACATTATACAATGTTTTTCCCGTAGTGATATGCACATCCACAAAAAGACACGCCCTTAGGTATGTTATCTAACCAAGTACTTATCGGATGGGTGTTCCTCTTTGAGAACATTTTCATACCACCTAGGTTAAGGCTTAGGAAAAGTATTGTGCACACTAGATATGCTTTTCATGGTTGATCGAGCATTAAATACCATTTTTGCCTTAGTGTCATGCACATCCGTAAAAAAACACGCTGCTAGGTGTGTTATCCGATCAAGTACTTATGCGATGGGAATGCCACTTTGCATGTAAGTCAATTCCACCTAGTTGAAGGTATGTGCAAGATATTGTGCCCATCGGATATGCTTTGCATTATCGACCAAGCATAAAACACCATTTTTGCCTTAATGTCATGCACAACCAAATAAAAACACAGCCGTAGGTGTGTTATTCAAACAAGTACTTATCGGATGGGGGCTCCACTTTGCATGCAAGTCTGTTTCAACTATGTTGAGGTGTTTGCAAAGTATTGTTACCATCGGATATGCTTTGTGTGGTCGATCATGCATTATTCACCATTTTTTCTCTAGTGATATGCACATCTACAAAAAAACACACCCTTAGGTGTGTTATCTGACCAAGTACTTATCGGATGGGTGTGCCTCTTTGAGAACATTTCAATACCACCTAGGTTGAGGCATACGAAAAGTGTTGTGCCCATTGGATATGCTTTGCATGGTCGATTGAGCATTAAATACTATTTTTGCTCTAGTGTCATGCACATCTGTAAAAAAACATGTTGCTAGGTATGTTATCCGATCAAGCACTTATGGGATAGGAGTGACACTTTGCATGTAAGTCAATTCCACCTATTTTAAGGTGTGTGCAAAGTATTGTGCCCATCAGATATGCTTTGCATTGTCGATCAAGCATAAAACAATGTTTTAACCTTAGTGTCATGCACAACCATGAAAAAACACGGTCCTAGGTGTGTTAATCAAACAAGTACTTATCGGATGGGGGCTCCACTTTGCACGCAAGTCCATTTCAGCTACGTTGAGGTTCATGCAAAGTATTGTCACCATAGGATATGCTTTGCATGGTCGATCATGCATTATACACCGTTTTTTCCCTAGTGATATATACATCCGCAAAAAAACACGCCCTTAGGTGTGTTATCTGACCAAGTACTTAACAAATGGGTGTGCCTCTTTGAGAACATTTCAATACCACCTGGGTTGCGGTGTAGGAAAAGTGTTGTGCCCATCGGATATCCTTTGCATGGTCGATCGAGCATTAAATACTATTTTTGCTCTAGTGTCATGCACATCCGTAAAAAAACATGCTGCTAGGTATATGATCCGATCAAGCACTTATGGGATGGGTGTGCCACTTTGCATGTAATTCAATTCCACCTAGTTGAAGCTGTGTGCAATGTATTGTGCCCATCGGATATGCTTTGCATTGTTGATCAAGCATAAAATACCATTTTTGCCTTAGTGTCAAGACATTTGTAAAAAAACACGGTCCTAGGTGTGGTATCGGATCAAGTACTTATCTAACTGACATGCCACTTTTCATGCAACTTAATAACACCTAGGTTGAGGTGGGTGCAAACTATTGTGCCCATCGGATGTACTTTGCATGATATATTGGGTGGAAGCAAGCTAAGGGTGTCCACTTTTTGTTCACTCCTCAATCCTAAGGAGGTGGAAAAACAAGCTTTTTAGCACACAAAAATGCAAATCTCACCTACTTCCCTATGGATCTAGTCTTTGAAGTCTTCTGACACAACATCACAGTTGCTATTGTGCACACAATCGTATAGTCTGATCGAAAATTCGATGCACACACAAAAAATTTCTTTGTGTCACACGGCATGGTTCCAGGGTGGTCACACGTTTGTCACGAACAAAGAGTGTCATATAAAATTCTAAATTTCTCACTCATTTTAGATTAAATGTTATTGAAACTTTGTAAGTGGTCTCTTTGCATTATGTAGAGCTTAACTTGATTTATTGGTAATTTTTTGAATGATTTATCTAATTATAAATAATTATTTATAATAAATAAAGTCATAAAATACATGCATTTTAGTAGCACACCACATTTTTTTAGTATTTTGAATAATTAAGCAAATCCAATTCGGTGGAAGGTTAGTAGGCACATAAGGGTGTGTGGTTGAATCATCAAATCCCAAATCCAACGGTTAGATTTAGGAAGATTGAAGTTTAATTTTTACTTTTACTCCTAAGAGGATCAACAAAGAATATTAAAAATAAATCTAGTAATTCTCAAACATAACCAAACATTTCAAAAATGTCAATATTTTTAGTCCTCTGCATGATGAATAAGAGGAAAAAATTTTGGTTAAATTTGAGCAAGGGAAACGTACGATATGGCCTCCAAGAGTGAAATCTCCCTTTTGTGGGTGAAAAAGGGCCACCCAAGCCTAATACCAAGAGAAGGTAGGCTTGGTATTAGGCTTGGTGAGGTAGGCTAGGAGCATCACCGATCCTAGTGGCAAGCCTTTGGAGTCTGCATGCTGCCCATGTGGAAGGCTGAGTCATCAAAACCATGCCACGTTGTTAGACCACGTGGTGCCATCTCATCAAGCAGATGTGACATCACTCCTTGCCATGTCACCTTACATTGCCACACGTGCTGCCACACGTGCTGCCACATGTGCCACCTCATCATTCCACATCATCAGCCATGTGATCACATAATGCCACCTTGGCATACCTCCTCTCCTGGCCACGTCACCAATCCCTCCACCTCAATTTGCCATGTCATCTACCACCTCATGAATGCCAACTCGTCATGCCCAGTACCACATCATGACCATGCAGGAAGAGACTATATCACCACATCATGACCATGCATGGTGCCACATCAGCCAGATGCATACACATGACGATGTGCGATGCATACAATACCTCGATCGAGGTACATATGATGGGTGAGGCATACATTACCTCGTTCGAGGTATGTGACCGAGGAGACATACAGATACCTCGATCGAGGTTCATACATACATGCATGCGCAATGCACTAAATACCTCGATCGAGGTATTAGCTCTGCTGATCGCGGCTCTGGGCATAGCAGACCTCTCCACCAAAACTAAGCCAATTAGTATCAATCTTAGCACCTCTCCACCAATAATAATGAAGAGCAATCTAAGAGCAATCTAGTGGATGAGTTGAGGCTCTCTATAAGACACCACGTTTTGGTTCATTTCACCCATTCTTAGCCATTCTTGCCTCCTCATCACTTTGTCACACCTTCCATCCTACTTTCATTGAGAATGGGTTCTCAAAGCCGTAGAGCTAGTAGACGTGAAAGATGTAGGAACCCCCCCCCAAATCTCATTGACGAGGAGCGCAAGCGGAAGGCTCGTGAGCGCAAGAGAGCCTCTAGAGCTCGAGCTCGCGCTGCCACCATTGATCCACCTCCAGCTCTACCTCTACATCCCACCTCCACCCCCACCCCCACCTCCATTGTCCCCCCATGCTCATCCGCTCCCCTACCTCTAGCCTCCGCCCTTCCCCTAGCCACCTACATTTTGGCCTCCACCTCTACCTCTTCCCCCTCCACCCTCCCCCCTCCCCCTCCCCCCACTCCGCTTGGCGCCTCCCTTCCCCCGTCCACCCTACCATCTCCCATTGATCCCGTTGCCCCACCTTGCAGCAGCAGTGTTGCTTCACGACGTGACTTGCCGAAGTCCACTATCCGTCGTCGTGCTAGCAAGATTGTGCAGTCTTTTTTTTGTGACCTCACGCCAGCTTCGCAGTCTTCTCTTCTTACGTCCCTGATTGATCACCCTGACTTGGTAGAGTGTAGGAGGCTTGCTGGTCTTGGTGCACGTAGAGATAGGGTTGTATCTAGCGAGGTCCTTAGCAGTGTTCGACGTTCCTATGCTTCTATTAAGCATAGGAACTCCAGTGATGCCTTGGCAGCACGTCGTGCTATTGTGGCTGCCATTAGTAGACCTCATATGATAGGCCATGTGCGTACCGCTTCACGTCTTCTTCAGATTGCACCGCGCACATTGCGAGCAGGCATCATTAGGAGGCAGAGTCTAGAGGATAGTGAGACTGATGCTCTTTGGGCTTCGAGTGGTCGTGCACCTCGCAGCGATCGATTGTTGGATGATTCCACTAGGTCCTTCATACAACAGTTTTGGGAGGAGCATTGCAGAGCATCCCCGGTGTTCAAGAAGGCATTGCGGAAGAGGGTGTCACGCGGTGTGTACATTGAGCATGGTGCATGTTTTTTGGAGTGTACCCAGACTGAGTTGTACACTCAGTTTGTAGAGGCGCACCCGGAGTTCAAGATTGGGCAGAGGTCATTTAAGCGATGCAGGCCATGGTTTGTGCGATGCTCTCAGGAGCGTGACACATGCTGTTGTCGCTACCATGTGGATTTTGGATTGATGTATGACGTATTCCGTTCCCTTGATGGTCATAGGGGAGTGGTTCCTACTAGCCGTCGCGACTTCATTCATTCCATATTGTGTACACGAGATGGTGATGCTTTATTCCACTCCCTTGATTGTGTGGAAGGCACGTGTACTTTGTGTGGTGACTTTGCCAGAGTGCCACGAGTTGCACTAGATACTTGTGATGTGCAGATGGTTTGTTGGCAGCAGTATGAGTACTGTACCTTGACATTAGATGGTGGTGCACAGTCGAGGAGGTTGCAGCTTGTGGGGAAGGAGACACCACGTGTTGTATTCATTGACTGTTTTCGAGGGAAGCTGTACCGCTACATACGCCACTCGCACACTGCGAAATGGGAGGATCGTCAGTTTCGTGCATGTTTGAGGACATTTCCTATAGGGGTGGTTGTCTCAGTGGTGGACTTTGCGGAGAATTACACCTTTGCACCACAGCATGAGATCCAATCGGAGTATTATTTCTCCGAACAGGTGACGTGTGATTGAGTATTGATTTTTTCCCCGCCTCATTATATTGAATTATTTCAATAGTCATATTTTTTTTTCAATGCCATATTGCAGGTTGCTATATTTGTGCACATTAGCTATCGTCATGCACAGGCTCATGTGGATGGCATTGATAGCACCATGGACTCACGCATCATTGTGCGAGAGTATCACTTCTACATTAGTGATGATCGATCGCATGATGCCCATTTTGTGCAGCATTGCTTCACTTTGCATGATAGTTTCTTGAGGGATCATGGTGTCACATGGCAGCGGCGCTGGATTTGGTCAGACGGTTGCGGCGGTCAGTTCAAATCCGCTAGACAGTTTTATTGGTTTTGCAGATGGCACCGTGAGACAGGCATTCCGATCACATGGAGCTACTTCGAGACAGGGCACGGTAAGGGAGAGCACGATGGTGCAGGTGCTTGCGTGAAGCGTGCTTTGCGTCGATACCAGTTGCGTCACAGTGCCGTCCGCTGTGTGCCCTCAGGCAATGCCGGCTCAGATGGGCCAGCCTCATCACCTGCATGAGATGGGCCAGCCTCATCCTGATGAGGAGGAGGGCATGCTGCATGCGCCACTGCTGCCATCTCTGCATCCCTCACCTCCTCTATGTACGCGCGTCCCAGCTCCCATAGCCGTGCATCTGCGAATACTCGTGCCTCAAATCCAGCGCGAGTAATCGTCTCTACATGTGAAATACGCTAGTCTCGGCCCCGTCGCCCTAGCTGCTGCTCCACCCACTGCTGCAATGATGTCTGCAGCTCTGCCTCTCGCTCAATCCAGCGTGCCTCCTCCGCTCGTGCCTCGTCACCTGGCATGAAGTCACCGTACGAAAGGCGGCGTGGAACGCATGATGCAACCACTGATGTATCTGCACCCTCCTGCATCAGCAATGCTCTCTGTGCCTCCTCCCTGTAGTGCTCCGTCAGGACTACACGAGCGAATGGATCAACAGCCTGACGATGACCAGGATATAGATCATCCATGCCCAGTCCTCTGTATGTCGCCACATCAATGTCGGCAAAGCATACCGGGCACACTGAACGTACCACCATGTGGCGGGTCATGCAGTGGAGATGTGCGATGTGGCCGCACCCTAGTCCAAACCACCGTACGGTGTCAAAGTCCTCGTGGCAGAGGACACAAGTGGAGGTAGGAAGCCTCGCTACGACTGCTGCGTCTATCGGTGTCCTAGTCGGCACATCTACAGGAGGAGCAGGGTATAGGGCCACACTGGGGTCGATCCTATGGCGCGACGGATCATGACTGATATGCCTCAACTGCAAGATATAGTGCTCTACGCGATGGTATGCTATGCGTGTCCGAATCCTCTGCTCCTCCAAATCTGTCTGCAAGAGTCATACGCGAGACTCCATCTCCTGACGCAAGAGTCGTACGCGAGACTCCATCTCCTGATGCAATAGATGTGCCTGCAATGCAAACATGTCGCGTACATGGTGAGAATTAACCAAAAAACTTTTGTTCAAAACACGCTACAAAAAAATAAACTAACATAATCAAAATAACTAACCTCGTCCCTAGACTCGGCCAACACAGCCTCCAACTCTGCAATCCGTCTGTCTCGAGCCTCCAACTCGTGCTGAGGCGCCGTAGATGTGGGAGGTGGTGTAGATGTGGGACGCTCCATCGATGATCGAGGTAGGGGAGGTGGAATCGCAATAGATCTCGATAGGGCCGAGACCATGTGCTGCAAGGATGATGCCACTGAATGAACATCCCCCCTAATCTGTCCTCCCACCGCTCGCAATGCCGGTGCAGGGATGGTGTGCAACTCTGGTTCCTCGCGTCGACGCCGAACACCTACAATCTGCCGCTCCTGGCGCCCCATCCTACCACGTCCCGCTCCTGATCCTGGACGGGTACTGAGGTAGTCCACCCGATGACCAAGGACAAACTCAGCATAAAGCTGCATGGCAAACGACCTCGCTATCTGGCGGTTGTGAGGCAACCGACCACCATTCGCAGCAAGATATCTCGGATAAATGTGTGCTGCTATGATGGGGTGCCTACACCGTAAAATATGCAAGGGGAGCCCTGATCGTGGTTGCTGGCCCTCGGTGTGACCATCCCAAAACATGTCGTCCAAGGCCTCCCTGTGATGTGACTCCCGCTCAAACAACTGTCGAATCGCTCTCCAATCCAAGCCACCACCAGTGATCTCCGCCTCGGCCTGTGCCTGAAAGCTATCCACAACATCCTCAACTGTCTCCAATCGACTCAGAGCCTCAATAACTGAATCCAGGCTCGCAACCAAGTGAGGGGGTGCCCTAGCATCCTGCAGTGCCCTCATCTCAGCTCTCAGCATCTCTATCTGCATACGAATAGTGGTACTAGAACCTGTGCGCTGGCTGGCGCATGCACAAAAAAAACACATGGAAATTAATCTTCTATTTGGGTAATGAAAATAATATTCTATTCAATATGACTTATTATCTATTTACGTAATGAAAACTATTTGTACGTACTCCTTGATGAGGTAGATCCTATGCACCTACCGACCGGTAGATGGGCCAAATGTGTGGCTCAATATTAATCAATATTATTAATAATTCTTAATTTTGATTAGAATTTTTTCACTCTAGTCGTTGCATTTTAAAACTTAGATGTCTCAAATATTTTCTCCTTATATGTTTCCCTTTTTTCACTTTTTATCCAATATGAAACTTTTCCACATGTGGTGTAAGGACCACATTGTCCACTAATGGCCCCTATACTAAGGACAGATAGTGGAGAGGTTTGGTTAATAAGACCTTCTTTGAATGCTTTACTGCCTTGGGTTTGCAATAGATATGGAGGAGATAGAAGGATACCTAATACATTACTTTGAACGATACACAAGCAAGGCGCATCTAGTATTTCTCGGACTACACATTAAAAAAGAGAGCGGGTTCACACTACAGACCTTTTAAAGCGAGAACTTTGAGAAAATAATTAAGCCTTTTCAATATTATCTATTTTGGTTGGGCAATCCACCTCAACTACTGGCCATTCCTATAGATCATCACTTGGTTCAAGACATTTTGTATAAGACTCACTCGACTTCTAGTTGTAAAAATAGTTTTGGAATGAGATCATCCACATACGTAGCAACAACAAAGGGCACAAGATCCCTAGAAGAGGATTCAAAAACTTTGAAAATTAAATCCTTGGATGTCCCTATGCAATGGGAAGGGTTGCATACGATAACTAATGTTAATTTTGGTTGAGCTCAAGTAATAAGCGTCACCGTTGCCTATGGTTGGACTAGCAAGAAAGAGACCACCCTTGCTTACAATGAAACTAGCATATAATTCCTTGAGCATGTGGTTGACATTCCATGTGTGACATAGTTTCAACGAGGGAAAGGAGATATGTAGCATCCGCACTATTTTGGTTATGAGGTGGTTCACGTGATTATTGATACAAAGTTTTTTTGGGAAAACATCTTAGTCGTTTGTAAAAGACAAGATAAATGTTGTTAACATTAGTCATAGGTTTCCCTAGGGTGCAAAAAGGGATGTATGTGTGCCACATGGCGAGCTGCCATGTAGCAAACAACATGGAATGGGATGCTTCAAATGTCGACTCTTGAAGGTTATGGAGTTCTCTCTCTCTTAAGTCTCTTATCTATGATCATTAAGGGATGATTAGGAGAGATTCAGTCATTAACAGGCTCTATTTGAACTTAGGTCTATAGTTGATCAAAACACTTGCATATATTAGCATGAATGTGGAATGAATATAGATCCACTAGAGTCCCATGTGCAATGAATGTTAGGTATTCTAGTTAAACTTTCAGTTTCTCTATGGCGTATTTCTTTCTTCTTATACATATAAGAGAAGTAGATGAATTATGGAACTAGACAACAAACATGATCAAAGTGCTAGATCTAAAGCATGCCATAGTGATAGCATAAGAATCTCAAACAATTTATAGGCACAGACCGTAATATTCGAGTTCTTGAAGACCCATCCAAATATTCTCAATCTTGTAATATTCTTTTTTCAGTTATGCTAGAGTCTATGCATAACTTAGAAGAATTAGACATTTGCAACTCCATGTCTTCTTAAGGTCTAAGCCACTATTTCATGTCTTCTTAAGGGATATTGAAGATTTGGACTAAGCCACTATCTAGGCATTTCCAAGCTATAGCCTTATCATGCATGCTTAGTCTAATCAATCTATTGACTAATAGGGGACATATGCCTTCAACTTATTTCCTAGTAGAATCGATCCTTACTAATTGCCAAATAGTTAAAGGATGATTTATCATTAGTAATTTCCCAATATATTAGGGATGATTACCCAAGCTTAAACCTAGTTTCCTTCTAAAGAACTTGCTTGTCCCAAAGTGTCTAGTCAACTTCAAGCTTTGGTCACCAACCATGTCACTAGTCAATCTTTAATGTCCAACTCCAATAGTTGACTAGTAGGTTTATGTTTGTGTATTAATTCGATAAGTCGAGCGAGTCTTATACAAAATGTCTTATTAATTTGATAAGTCGAGCGAGTCTTGTGCCTCATTAAACGTTTTTTAAATTTAAAATTTTCACATTTTAAATTTTAAATGTCGTAATTCAAAAAAAAAAAAAATTTACAAATGCATTTCAAATTTATAAATACTTAAAAATTATTCCTATGAACGTTTTTTTATTTGATAGAAAGAGCTCTATTTAACAAAAAAAAATCTCATTTCACATTTTAAATAAAAAATGTCGTAATTTACAAATTTCAAAAAAACATTAAAATGCATTATAAATTTTGAAATTTTTTATAATTTTTCTTATAAACTAAAATTTAATTAAATTCTACCAAAAAGAAAATGCTACATTAAAAAAACAGAAATATAGAACTCCTAATTCAAAAATTTTTAAAAAATTTACAAATGCATTTCAAATTTATAATATTTTATAATTATTAATATGAACGTTTTTTTAAAATACAATTTCATATAAAAAAGCTCTATTTTGAAAATACAATTTCATTTTCACATTTTAAATAAAAAATGTCGTAATTCATAAATTTCAAAAAAACATTATATTGCATTTCAAATTTAGAAAATTTTTATTATTTCTCTTTTAACCTAAAATTTTTTAATATTTCTCTTTTAAATTCTACCTCATAAAAAAAACAGAAATATTTAACATTTTCACATTTTTAATAAAAAAAGCCTCATTAAACGATTTTTAAATTTAAAAATTTCACATTTTAAATTATAAATGTCGTAATTTAAAAATTAAAAAATAAAATTTACAAATGCATTTGAAATTTATAAATATTTTATAATTATTAATATGAACTTTTTTTATTTACTAAAAAAGGCTCTATTTAAAAAAAATAATTAATTTTCACATTTTAAATAAAAAATCTCGTAATTTATAAATTTAAGAAAAACATTAAAATGCATTTTATAATTTTTCTTATAAACTAAAATTTTAAATTACGTTTTTTAAAATTAAAATTTTCACATTTTAAATTATAAATGTCGTAATTTAAAAATTAAAAAAAAAAATTTACAACTACATTTCAAATTTATAAATATTTTATAATTAATAATATCAACGTTTTTTTATTTACTAAAAAAAGCTCTATTTAAAAAAAAATTTAATTTTCACATTTTAAATAAAAAATCCCGTAATTCATAAATTTCAGAAAAACATTAAAATGCATTTTATAATTTTTCTTTTAAACTAAAATTAAATCAAATTCTACATAAAAGAAAATGCTACATAAAAGAAAATGCTACACAAAAGAAAATGCCAACCTGGACTCTCCCGCTCCTGCTCCGTCCATCTCCGTCGAAGTCCGTTCGTCGCTCTCCGTCGCTCGCGCTCTTCCGTCGAAGTCCGGCAAATCCGAAATCGGTGAATGTGGCAGAGCTCGATCGAGGTATGCGGAATGAGGGGGGTCGCTCTCCTTTTATAATAAAAATTAGGGTTTACCTACCTCAATCGAGGTATTCTTTCCATGCGCATACATCCCGGCACATATACCTCGATCGAGGTATTGGCATGCCACGATACCTCGATCGAGGTATTCTTGACATAACCATGCATCTCGTTGGAATGCCACAATACCTCGATCGAGGTATTCTTTCCATGCGCATACATCCCGGCACATATACCTCGATCGAGGTATTGCCATGCCACGATACCTCGATCGAGTCATTGTGACATGCCCATACATCTCGGTACATCCACGTCGATGGAGGTTTTGACATGCCACGATACCTCGATCGTGGTGTGTTGGCAGAAACGGGATGCCAAGTCATGTGTCCACGATACCTCGATCGAGGTATGTCATCCACCCTGTTGGCTGCCCTTTCGAATGGCACATACCTCGATCGAGGTATGCTGGACATGCCACGTGACCTCGATCGAGGTTGAGCTGGATGGCCACAATACCTCGACGAGGTAGATGTGGCATGTGTAGCTGGCTTGCCAGCAAACCTCGATCGAGGTACAGGCTCGGTCCGGCAAAAAAGCTACGTACCTCGATCGAGGTATGGGCTAGGCTCGGTTGTGCTCGTGTGTGATTTTCATTGGAGCTTATACCTCGATCGAGGTATAGGAGACCGAAGCAAAACCTTTGTATTTTCACTCGAGCGGGTGTCACACTCACCCGAAAGTGGTCCAGAAGTGGACACCCTTAGCTTGCTACCTCCCTATCACATATTAAACTCTGTTTGTGCCTCAATGTCATGCACAACCATAAAAAAAGACGCTTTTATGTGTGTTATCTGACCAACTGCTTATGAGATGGGTGTACCACTTTGCATGCAATGCAATAACACAATTTTTAAGACTCATGCAAAGTATTGTGCCCATCGGATATGCTTTTCATTGTGGAACAAGCATTAAACACTGTTTTGGCCTTAGTGTCATGCACAACCGTCAAAAAACACAGTCCTAGATGTGTTATTCGACTAAGTACTTATGGGATGGGCATGCCACTTTGCATGTAAGTTAATAATACCTAGGTTGAGATGTGTGCAAAGTATTGTGATGATCGGATATGCGTTGCATTTCCGATTAAGCATAAATCAGCGTTTTTGCCTTAGTGTCATGGACAACCAATAAAAAACATGGTCCTAGGTGTGATATTCTAAAAAGTACTTTTCAAATGGGGAAGCCACTTTTCAAGAAAGTCAATTTCAACTAGGTTGATGTGCATGCACAATATTGTGTCTATCGGTTATGCTTTGCATGGGGGATCACACATTATACACTATTTTCCCCCTAGTGTTATGCACATCCATCAAAGAACATGGTCTTGATAGATATATTATCATACCAAGTACTTATTGAATGGGCATTCCACTTTGCATGGAATACCTTACCACCGCTGTTGAGGCACGTCCAAAGTATTGTGCCCATACGATATGCTTTACATGGTAGATTGAGTATTAAATACCATTTTTGGCCTTGGTGTATTTTTCAAACACGATCCTAGGCGTATTTTTCAAACAAGTACTTATCGGATGGGGATGCCCCTTTGCACACAAGTCAATACTGTCTAGGTTGAGGAACGTGCAAAGTCTTGTGTCCATTGGATATGCTTTGCATAGTCAATCGCACATTATATACCATTTTGTTCCTAGTGTTATGCACAATCGTCATGAAATACGTTTGGAGGTGTGTTATCCAAACAAGTACTTATGGGATGGGTGCACCACTTTGTATGCAAGTCAATACAACCTAGGTTGAGGTGTGTACAAAGTTCTGTGCCCATCGGAGAAATGTAGATGCGATAATATTAGAAAATTCTCGGTATGTGTATATGTGTATGTGTGTGGCAAACGATTTTGATACAACAAAGTAAACACTTAGTGCACAAATTATGCACTTCATACCCTGAGTAGAAATGTAGATGCGATAATATTAGAAAATTCTTGGTATGTGTATATGTGTGTGTGTGTGGCAAACAATTTTGATACAACAAAGTAAACACCTAGTGTACAAATTATGCACTTCATACCTTGAGTAAATAAGCTTGTTGATGAGGATAAATATGCCCTTGAATAAAAGCACAGTTGTTGTATGACCACAATAGGATTGCTTTGACACCTGTGATTTTGCCCACATGTAAGTTTGCAAATAGTATAAAAAATCATATAATAATATATTAATAGTTTGCAAATGTGTATAGCAAGTGAGTAATGGGAAGTGGAAATGGGAGTGAGGAGGGAGGAGTGGAATGGGAGAGGGAAGTAATAGGGGTGTATGATAATAAGTATAAAAAATAGTATAATAATATATTAATAGTTTTCAAATGGCAAGTGAGTAATGGGAAGTGGAAGTGAGAGTGGGGAGGAAAGAATGGAATGGGAGAGGGGAAGGTAACAGGGGAGTAGGATAATAAGGGACTGAAATGAATGATGGGAGTTAATAGGGGATGAAAAAGAGGAGGGTGAGATGGGGAAATATGGGATTTTGGGAAATAAGAGGAGTATGGGACGTGGTGGAAATGTGGGATGGGAGTGGTGGCAATGGGGGAGGAAGAAGAAATGGATGGGGGGAGGGCTAATGGAAGATTGGGATGAGGGATGGGGGTCCAATGGGACAGGGGGAGTAATGGGAGCCAATGGGAGAGGGGATAAATGAAAAGCCAATAGGAGAGAGGGGAGGAATGGAAAGCCAATAGGAGAGGAGGAGGAAAACCTAATTTTTCTTATATATAGTCTTCCTTCTTCATTCATTCTCCCCTCATTTCATTCATTGAAGCAAGAAAGCAAGGACGATCAAGAAAGCAAGGAAGGAAGAGCAAGAAAGCAAGAAAGAGCAAACTTACAAACTTTTTCCAAGTACTTGCAAATTTTTTTGATTAATTCTTTATGGAGAGGGGGGAGGGGAGGGAGAGGTGGGGGGCGAGGTGGAGGGAGGGAGGGGGGGGGAGGGGGAGGGGGGAGGGGAGCCGGCTAGGGAGGCGGGGGGAGGGAGGGGCGGGGGCGGGGGCAAGGGAGGGAGGGAGGGGGGGTTCTGGCGGGGTCGAGGGAGGGAGGGAGGGGGGGGAGGGGCGGGGCCGGGGGCAAGGGCAGAATCAAGGGAGGGAGGGAGGGGGCCAGGGGCGAGGGCGGCAGCGGGAGGGGCGGGGGTGCTGGTTAGGGTGGGAGGGGCGGGGGCTACAGGGTGAGGGGAGGGAGGGGGTGGTGGGCGGGGGCGAGGGCGGCGGCAGGAGGGGCGGGGGTGCCAGGTAGGGAGGGAGGGGAAGGGGTGGGGGCAGGGGCGAGGGAGGGAGGGAGGGGGGGTCTGGCAGCCAGTGGGGCGGGGTTGGGGTCGAGGGAGGGAGGGGGGGTCTGGCGGCCACAGCCACCAGGACCCCTGGAGGGGGGAGGGGAGGCAGGGGGTGGGGGGGGGGGTGGGGTCGAGGGAGGGAGGGGGGGGGGGGTCTGGCGGCCGTGGCTGCCAGGACCCCTAGAGGGGGGTTGGGGTCGAGGGAGGGGGGGTTGTGGTTGAGGGAGGGAGTGGGGGGGGGTGTGGTAGCCGCAGCTGCCAAGACCCCTGGAGGGGGGATGGGAGGGAATGGGGGGGGTTGGGGTCGAGGGAGGGAGCAGGGGGAGGGGTCTGGCAGCCGCGGCCACCAGGGGGGACAAGAGGGTTGGGGTCGAGGGAGGGAGGGGGGGGTCTAGCGGCCGCAGCCGCCAGGACCCCTGGAGGGGGGAGGGGAGGGAGGGGGTGGGGGGGGGGGGTGGGGTCGACGGAGGGAGGGGGGGGAGGGGGTCTGGCAGCCGTGGCTACTAGGACCCCCTAGAGGGGGGAGGGTGTGAAGATTGTGGGAGACCTTTCTCTGTTTTTCTCACATAGAGTGAGAAATCTGCCTTGGAAATCTGAAAGCCAATAGTGACAAGATACTGTCCTATCTTGTCAGACCATGCTCTAGGTGCTTGCTTCAAGCCATACAAGGCTTTCTTTAACCTGCAAACAAACTCAGGATGAGTAGCATGAACATAACCTGCTGGCTGCTCCATAAAGACCTCTTCTTGCAAATCACCATGCAAGAAGGCATTCTTTACATCCATCTGATGTAAAGACCATCCCTTTGATGCAGCCATAGCAATGGCTGCTCTTACGGTTGCCATCCTTGCAACTGGGCTGAAAGTTTCTTCATAATCAATGCCATATGTCTGTGCATACCCCTTGACAACTAATCTTGCCTTGTATCTATTCACAGAACCATCTGCATTGTGCTTGATCTTATAAACCCACTTACAACCAATTGCATTCTTGCCTTTAGGTAAAGGCACCAATTCCCATGTAGCATTAGCATCCAAGGCATCCATTTCTTCATCCATGGCTTTCTCCCATTTTTCATTTCCCATGGCTTGCTCAAAAGAAGTGGGTTCTGGTTCCTGTATCACTTTGACCATATAGGCATAGTGAATGGCTGTAAATCCATCATATTTCAGCCTATCCACAGGATACCTAACCCTGGTAGACCTGCGCAAAATAGGCTCACTTCCAGGTGCTCTCAAAACATCCCTGGTCTTCCTTACTCCAGGTGTAACAACAGAAGGAATACCCAACTCATCATCAATGCTGTGTTCTGAGCCACTGGATTCACCATCCACACAAGAGTGACCTGCATTGACATCATACATGGGCTGATCTACCTTCTCTTTTCCTTTTCGTGATACCTGCATACCACTCTCTGCATTGCTTTGAGGAGATTCTCCTGATCTCAATCTGCCTGTCCATGGCGAAGTATGTGAACCACTGGTAGAGGACACTCCAGGTCCACTGATATTTTGTGATTGCTGCTGTGCATTCTGTGCAGCATTACCATTTTGTGCATCTACATCAATCATCACATTTACTGGTTTATACTAGCTGCTGATCTCATCAAAAACAACATCTCTGCTCACTGTGAACTTACATGTAGAAGGGTTATAGCATCTATACCCTTTCTGCTGCAGAGAATAACCAATAAAGACGCACTTCTTAGCTTTTGGATCCAACTTGGACCTCAACTCATCTGGCACATGGACATAGGCAATGCAACCAAAAATCTTCAGATGAGAAATATCTGGTTTCCTACCAGTATACATCTCCTCTAGCATCATGCCATGTATTACTACAGTGGGAGTCCTGTTCATTATATAGACTGCTGTAGCAACTGCTTCAGCCCAATAATAATCTGGTAGATCTTTTTCATTTAGCATAGCCCGAGATACCTCTCCAATATGCCTGTTTTTTCTTTCTGCAATTCCATTTTGCTGTGGGGTATGGGTGCATGAATATTGCTGCTTTATACCATGCTTCTGCAAGAACCTTGCAAACTCATTTGAGAGGTACTCTCCCCCTCCATCTGACCTTAGGCATTTTATTTGCAGGCCTGTTTCTTTTTCAACCATAGCTTTGAAAGCTTTGAAGTGCCCAAACACTTCACTTTTCTTTTTCATAAAATACACCCACAATTTTCTGCTGAAGTCATCAATAAATGTGACAAAATAGTGATAGCCTCCAATAGATGCAACTTTTGTAGTCCATACATCAGAGTGGATTAATTCCAATGGCTTTTTACTCTCTTGAACATGCCTAGGAAAAGGTTTCCTTACCTGTTTCCCAAATTGACAGGCTTCACAAACCTTGTGCATTTCTGCAACCTTGAATTTAGGAAATCCTGCAATAATATTTTGGGCTTGCATTGATTTAAGTCGCTGTATATTAACATGACCAATGCGTTTGTGCCAGATATCAATATCTACAACTACACCGGTCCCATGTGCAAACATTGCTGCACTCAATTCAGGCATGTCTGCATCCAACGTAAACATTCTGCCCTTCTTCTTTCCTTTTGCTATCAAGCTTGCTATCAAGCAACCATTATTTTTCATATCCTCAACAAAGCATCCATGAGGATTAAATCTGACCTGCAAGCCCTGCTCAACCATCTAACCAATAGAAACCAGGTTCTTGGTGATGTTCAGGACATGAAATACATCAGACAAGTATTTCTTTTTCCCATCCTGCATAGACAAAGGAATTTTGCCAATCTGCACAATAGGATGTGCAGTATCATCACCAGTCTCCACAAATCCTGGCTTTTCCATCTTCCTTGCATCTTGCATCCATTTTGCATGACCTATCATGTGGTTTGACGCACCTGAGTCAACATACCACACATCATTTTGTTCTTCTGCACTTGTCACAGAATTGGTCATATGCTGCACCATAAAAAGATGCTCATTTCTGTCATCACCCTGCCTGCTAGAAGATGCATAATTGCCTTGCTGCAATTTTCCATTCATAATGTCATTCTGCTTTTTGTAGTAGTCCTTAGCCATATGACCCATTTTGCCACAATAGTAGCATTCAACATTGCTGTTTGCATTTTGGCTTCTCTGCCATCCACCACGGCCTCTTTGGCTCCCCCTGCCTCTAGAGTTACCACATCCTCCTGCATAGGACTGGTTTTCTTGCGTTTGCTGCATATTCTGATTTCTACCACGGCCTGCAGATCGGCCTCCTCTACCTCTGCCTCTACCTCTGCCAGCATTTGAGTAGAAGACAGTTTATTTTGAAGTTCCTGCTGAAGAAGATGCACCCCCATTTCTCTGCTCTTCAGAAATTAGAAGAGCAATCAACTCCTCAAAATCAAGAAATTTTTCACGGACGGCAATGGATGTCCGGAACTGTGCATAATCCTTTCCTAGACCATTCAAGGTCACAGACACCAAATCATCATCATCCACTGGCGACCCAATGGAAGCAAGTGCATTTGCAATTTTCTTCACTTTCATGTGGTAGTCATTTATGCTCAAATTTTCTCTCTGCATATTGTGCAACTCCTGTTTGAGTTGCATTTTCCTGGCTTGCGTATTTGTGCTATACATTTTTGCCAAAGTATCCCATGCCTCCTTTGGCGTATTTGCATCCTGAATATGCACAATCATGGAGTCCGTCATGGGAGTCCGAAATACTGATAGACAGCCAGTACATAACTTTCCTGGCTCTCTCATGCCATCCTTTAAATGCCTGCATTTCCTGTTGACTGGGAACATTAGGAAGAACAGGTTCTTCTTCATTTCCTGTAATGAATTCCTCGGGGGGGTCACTATGTATAAACTCTCTATATCACGTGCGTTCAAGGCCTATATTTAAAGTCCCTTATCTGTAAAAATTTTCATTAATAAAATATACCCCTTTTCTTTACAAATCTGTAAATTTTTTCCAAAACTTTTTAAATAGTCCCTTATGTATATTTATTTCTGTAAATTTTTAGAAATAAAAAAAATCCTTCTGTTGAACTCACGTGATAGGGTTACATACGATGAGTGACCCCCCGAGATGAATTCCCAATAGCCTTTTCCCATCAAGAAATTCGTCATTCTAAACTTCCATGCCTGGAAGTTGTCCTTGTCAAGCTTTTCAATGACAATTTGTGAAAGAGAATCAGATGCCATTACAGAACACTGCAAAATATTCTGTCACTGCAAAAAAACACAGCTTTTGCCTCACACGGGCAGATCTGCAAAACTGACGAAAGTGGTATTTCACCACACAGTCACTTCCTAGTGACGATTTTGCACTCGGGGGGGTCACTCATCATATGTAACCTCGGGGGGGTCACTATGTATAAACCCTCTATATCACGTGCGTTCAAGGCCTATTTCTAAAATCCCTTATCTGTAAATTTTTCATTAATAAAATGTACCCCTTTTCTATACAAATCTGTAAATTTTTTTCAAAACTATTTTAAATAGTCCCTTATGTATATTTATTTCTGTAAATTTTGGAAATTAAAAAAATCCTTCTGTTGAACTCACGTGATAGGGTTACATATGATGAGTCACCCCCCCGAGTATGTAACCCTATCACGTGAGTTCAACAGAAGGATATTTTTTATTCCTAAAATTTACAGAAATAAATATACATAAGGGACTATTTAAAATAGTTTTGGAAAAAATTTACAGATTTGTATAGAAAAGGGGTACATTTTATTAATGAAAAAATTTACAGATAAGGGATTTTAAATATAGGCCTTGAACGCACGTGATATAGAGGGTTTATACATAGTGACCCCCCCGAGATTTTGCATCAACAGGCAACAGGCATGAATCTGCAACTCCCAATATCTCTACACATAGGCATACGATGCAATTTCTGTGGCACCTTTCCACCGACTAGCCGCGCAGTGGTCGCACAGCAAAAAACTGGGCCTTTTTCTGAAGGCCTGCGAAGAACTTTTGCCTTCAAAACGGGCCCCGAAATGGCCTCAATTCGCCCTCTCCCGCAGCATATACTGTGCTCTCGCCACACCGCGAAGGGCGTCTCAATCTGAAACAGTGCACTCCTGCACTTCTGGCTGTGCTACCTGTAGAGATTTGTTCCCAAACTCGAAATAGGAAAGCAACACTGGTCCTCTTACCAGGACACCACGAACTTGGCTTGCTTTCTTGAGCTCCTTACCATGAACAAGGCTCTGATACCATGTGAAGATTGTGGGAGAGAGGGAAGGAGTCTCACTTGCGGTCTTCTCACATGCACAATGGGGAATACACACAAAGGTGGAGGCTGAAAACAGTTTTCCTCTTCTTAGTTGTGAAAGCCAAAAGAACTCTTATACAAAGAAAATAGAAGAACCCTATATGTGGGTCTCAACCAAACTCAACTAACTAAGGTGGCATACTAACTGAGCCACGAACTAGTGTAGATAAGGATAGCTGGCATCCAGCTATTATTCGTGAGCGGTGTACCAACCGCATCTCCAGCTAACAAGTCGCACAACAGTCACCCTGGCATATTGCGAGTGGAGCTCGATATCTCAATAGAGGGGAGGGACGAGGTGGGGGGGTTCTGGCGGCCGCGGCCACCAGACCCCCAAGGAGGGGGGAGGGGAGGGGAAGGGGGGGAGGGGAGCCGAGTAGGGAAGGGGTGGGGCAGAGGGGGGGAGAGGAGCGGGGGCAGGGCCGAGGGAGGGAGGGGGGTCTGGCGGCCGCAGCCGCCAGGATCCCTTGGAGGGAGGGGGGAGGGGAGGGGAGGGGAGGGAGGGACTGAGGGGGGTTGGGGTCGAGGGAGGGAGGGAGGGGGGCGGGGCAGGGGGCCTAGCGGGCGAGGCTGCCAGGACTCCTTGGAGGGGGGAGGGGCGAGGGGTTGGGGTCGAGGGAGGGAGGGGGCAGGGCGGGGTCTAGCGGCCACGGCCGCCAGGACCCCTGGAGGGGGGAGGGGAGGGAGGGGGTGGGGGGGTTGGGGTCGAGGGAGGGAGGGGGCGGGGGGCTCTAGTGGCCACAGCGGCCAGGACCCCTGGAGGGGGAGGGGAGGGAGGGGGTGGGGGAGGGGAGGGAGGGGTCGAGGGAGGGAGGGGGCGGGGGGGGTCTGGCGGCCGCGGTCGCTAGGACCCCTAGAGGGGGGAGGGGAGGGATGGGGTGGGGAGGGGAGGGAGGGGTCGAGGGTGGGGGGCAGGGGGGTCTAGAGGGGGTGAGGGAGGGGAGGGGAGGGGGGGAGGGGAGTTGGGTAGGGAGGGTGGGGGGGGGGGGGGCGGGGGTGAGGGCCAGGGAGGGAGGGAGGGGGGGTTGTGACGCGGCCGTCAGGACCTTCCACGGGGGGAGGGGAGCGAGGGGGTGGGGGGGAAGGAGGGGTTGAGGGAGGGAGGAAGGGGGGGGAGGGGAGCGGAAGGAGAGAGAGGGGAGAGGAGGGAGGGGAGAGAGAGGGAAAGAGAGAGAGAGGGAGGGGAGAGGAGGGAGCAGAAGGAGAGAGAGGGGAGAGGAGGGAGGGGAGGGGGAGAGAGAGAGAGTGAGGGAGAGAGAAGCGAGGGAGTAGAGGGAGTAGAGGGAGAGAGAGAGAGAGTGAGGGAGAGAGAAGCAAGGGAGTAGAGGGAGTAGAGGGAGAGAGGTTGAATTCTTACAAGAGTGTCAAATAAGATTTGACTTAAGAAAAGAATGAAAGGGACTTACGAGAAGAAAGTATCAAGAATAATGTTGAACAAAAATTTGAATTCTTACAACTAAGAGTAGAACTATCACGAGCAAGAGCAACAAATAAGATTTTTGCTCAAATAAGATTTGATTTACTATCACAAGCAAGAGCGACAAATAAGATTTGACTTACGAGAAGAATGAAAGGGACTTACGAGAAGAAAGTATCAAGAAGAATGTTGAACACAAATTTGAATTCAAAAGGAACGTACGAGAAGAAAGTATAAGAAGAATGTTGAACACAAATTCGAATTCAAATTTCCCTCTCTTTTTTGAAAATTAAAATTTATGTGTGGGAGGAGTGGGCTAGTTTTTCTTATATATACTCTTGTTTCCATTCATTCATTCTCACTCTCTTCTCATTTCATTGAAGCAACCAAGAGCTGAAGAGAAAGGATAAGCAGAGCCTTACTTTTTTTACTTTTTCCAGGTACTTGCTTTCTTTTTCATTCGTCTTGTAATTCTTTTTCTTTACTTACAATTCTTTTTCAATTAGTTTCTTGTTAAAGTTTTTGAGTTCTATTTCTTAAAATTCGTCTTTTAATTCTTTTTTTTTACTTACAATTCTTTTTCAATTAGTTTATTGTTAAAGTTTTTGAGGAGGGGGGTTTTTTAGAAGGCATTACCATTCTTTTAAATTAGTTTCTTATTTGAGTTTTTGAGTTCTATTTTAATTAGTTTCTTATTTATATTTGAGTTTGTAAATTTGAGAAATGAGAGAGAATAGGGAGGGAGAGAAAGAGAGAGGAGAGAGGGAAAGAGAGAAATTAAGAGAGAGAAGAGGGGCTTTTTGCAGCTGTGGCCGCCAAAGGGAGAGAGAGAATAGAAATGAGAGAGAGAATGAGAAATGAGAGAAGTAGGGAGGGAGAGAAAGAGAGAGAGGAGAGAGGGAGAGAGAGAGAGAGAGATTCACAGAGAGAAAAGGGATCCTTAAATGAGAGAGAAGAGTAGGGAGGGAAAGAAAGAGAGAGGAGAGAGAGGGAGAGAGATTAAGAGAGAGAGGAGGGTCTCCTGGCAGCCGTGGCTGCTTGAGGGAGGAGAGAGTAGAGAGAGAGAGGGAGAGAGAGGGAGAGAGAGGGAGAGAGAGAGAAGTTTAAGAGGGAGAGAGAGGGAGAGAGAGAGAAGTTCAAGAGAATGAAACATGGCAAGAGGAGAGAGGGAAAGAGAGAAATTAAGAGAGAGAAGAGGGTCTCTTCGGGGTCGTGGCTGCCAAAGGGAGAGAGAGAGAATGAGAAAAGAGAGAGAAGAGTAGGGAGGGAGAGAAAGAGAGAGAGGGAGAGAGACAAGAGATTAAGAGAGAGAAGAGGGGCTCCTTAAATGAGAGAGAAGAGTAGGGAGAGAAAGAAAGAGAGAGCTGAGACATGGCCGCCAAAGGGAGAGAGAGAATGAGAAATGAGAGAGAAGAGTAGGGAGGGAGAGAAAGAGAGAGAGAGGGAGAGAGACAAGAGATTAAGAGAGAGAAGGGGGGCTCCTTAAATGAGAAAGAAGAGTAGGGAGTTTAAGAAAGAGAGAGCTGAGAGAGGGAGAGAGAGAAGAGAGTCTCCTGGCGGCAATGAGAGAGAAGAGTAGGGAGGGAAAGAAAGAGAGGGAGGGAGAGGGAGAGAGAGAGAGAGGAGAGAAGAGGGAGACTTAGGGAGAGAGAAAGAGAGAGAGGGAGAGAGAGAGAGAGAGAGAGAGAAAGAGAGAGAGGGAGAGAGAGGGAATGAAACTTTTCTACTAGAAGAGTAGGGAGGGAAAGAAAGAGAGGGAGGTAGAGGGAGAGAGAGAGAGAGAGAAGAGAAGAGGGAGAATTAGGGAGAGAGAAAGAGAGAGAGCGAGAGAGAGAGAGAGAGAGAGAGAGAGAGAGAGAGAGAGAGAGGGAGAAAGAGGGAATGAAACTTCTGTGCTAGAGGGAGGGAGAGAGTAGGGAGGGGGAGGGAGAGAGAGAGAGAGAAGAGAGGAGGGAGACTTAGGGAGAGTGAAAGAGAGAGAGGGAGAGAGAGAGAGAGAGAGAGAGAGAGAGAGAGAGAGAGATAAGAGAGAAGAGAGGAGGGAGACTTAGGGAGAGAGATAAAGAGAGAGGGAGAGAGAATGAAACTTCTAGCGGTCGTGGCCAGCAAGAGAGGGAGGTAGAGAGAGAGAGAGAGAGACTTCTCGCGACCGTGGCCGCCAAGGGAGGGAGGGAGGGAGGGCCGCCAAGAGAGGGAGGTAGAGAGAGAGAGAGAGAGAGAGAGAGAGAGAGAGAGAGAGACTTCTCGCGGCTGTGGCCACCAAGGGAGGGAGGGAGGGAGGGAGGGAGGGAGGAAGGCTGAGAGAGATTAAGAGAGAGAATTCATAGAGAGAGAGAGAGAGACATAGAGAGGGAAAGAATGACAAATCCTAGCAGCCAAGAGGATAGAGGTAGGGAGGTAGAGAGGGTAAGAGAGAGAGAGAGAGAGGGAGAGAGAGAGAAGAGGAGAGAGAGAGAGAGAGGAGAGAGATGGAGAGAGAGAGAGAAATAATTACAAATCCTAGGGGGAGAGAGAGAGATAAAGAGAGAGAATGAAAAATCTTAGCCGCCATGGGATGGATAGAGAGAGAGAGTTGAGATAAACTAACAGAGAGAATGAGTGGGATGAGGACAGAGAGGGAAACACATAAGAGTTGTCAGAGAGAGAGAGAGAGATTAAGAGAGAGAATGAGGTGTCTTGACTATGGCTACAGAGAGATTTAGGAGGAGAGAGAGAGAGAGAAAGTAAAGAGAGTTTTATATATTTACATGTTTTATACTATACTTTTAAAAAATTATAAAAGAGTGAATTTATGGTTTGTTTTGAAGGTGAGATAATATTTATATATATATTCATCTTTTAAATTGAAAAATATTAACTTTTCTTTAGATACTTGTTCTTCATTTCTCTCACATGCAGGTTTAGCCTCTACATCAAAACCCCTTCTTTTGCATATTTAAGCCTCTTAAACCCCATCACATAAAATGAACACAAAAAAAGAAATTATTTATTGCTTTTCTTTGCTTCGATGGTTGGTTTAGCATAGTTTAGCATAGATTAGATTGCTTTAGAGGAGAGACAATTCTCCAAGTTGCCAATCGAAGCCATGCTCAAATTTTTCTAGCTAGTTCCTAATCGTTGTCAGTCCCTTCGCTCACATGCTGTTTAACACTCATAACATGCTATTAAATAAGACCTTTTACCATTTACCAAGAAGTTTATCAGTGGGCACATTGCATGAGTAGATATCAGTGGACAGATTACATGTCATGGGACATATTGGAGCTTGATGATTATTGGTTATTTTTATTGCATTTGTATAAATATTTAAGCTCATTTATTGTCATAAAAAACCTTGTAAAGCCTTCTATGCTATTTTTTACATTTATTGTCATATGAAGCACCTTGTAATACACCCAACCATCTCGACCATTCACTATTTCACGAGTATCAGTGGGCTGCATAAGTGGATATCATGTCGGCTGCATAAGTGGATATTAGTGGAACAATTTTTAATGGGTAGATTGCATCAGTTGGGTATCAGTGCACAGATATCAATGGATGGACAGATTACATGTCATCACAAAGATTGAAGCTTTATGACTAGAGGGCAAATCAATGGATGGATAGATTACATGTCTTCGCGAAGATTGAAGCTTTATCACTAGATGACATTTTATATTATTGTAAAGCTTTATTGGCTAATTTTTTAACATTTGTACAAATATTTAAGCCTTGTAAAGTCTTCTAGGCTATTTCCCACATTTATTGCCATATGAAGCCTTGTAAAGCCTTTTGGGCTATTTCCCACATTTATTGTATCAAGCGTTGTATATTGTACTTTACTTGTATGTATCTAAATTCTTCATTATCTTTTCTTGTAGGATTATGGAGCAATCAACTAATGTGGTGACTATCCTAAATGACTCTGAGATCAGAGAATGGGTTTCTGATGTCACTTTGAATTTCAAAGGAAAGGAATATAGCTCCAATGGCTTTAATAGGTGGACTCGATATCACATGGGCAGAAGAGCTTGGTTTCTTCATCAAAAGGAAAAGAGACTCTTTCTACTTATGTCAAAAAGGGAGTTCAATGGTGTTGAAGATCCATGGGATGCTACTTTCTTCAAAAAAGATATGACTTCAAGCCTTGTAGTAGGCATAATGATAGAGCCAAAAGAGACTTTTGTGGATATTTTTACAAAGAGTTTAGATCCTGAAGTTGGCAGTCTTCATATTGTTGTGTCAAGGAGAGACTCAAAGACCTTTGTGATGCCTCCTCCTCAACCATCAAAGTTTCCAGAGCTGCAAAGTGCATTGGAGACTCTTTCATATACTTGGGAGCAATTTCCTAGTGTGGTGGCAAAAAGGATGCATGCAAAGGTAATGTTTGAGTACTTTCAGGATGCACAATATGCTCCTCATATTCAAGGATCTTCACATGAAGGAGATCAAGCTCAAACTTCGATGCAGGGACAAGAAGAACAGGCACACTGTCACAAACATGTAGAACATAAGCGCAAACTTCTAGAGCAAGAAATGGTGGATGTAACTAAGGATGATGAAAAACAAGCCTTAAGTGCACGGGAATTTAAAAAAATTGAAGAAGATCAAGGTTGATCCACTACAATTATGCTAGAAGCTCTTGCTAGCAAACCACGATGTGAAATGCAAAAGGCTAGTACTATAAGACCCACGGTTCCAAGCAGTAAAAAAAGACATCGTCCCACTGTAGAGAGAGATAATGTGGATGAAAAATGGTTAAAATAAGAGAAAGATGAAGAAGACTTAGAACTCGAGGCTGAGATGATCAGGATGAACTCACATCAATTAAAAATCTTAATCTACGTCTTAATGAAGCAGTTACAGGTGATGATGTGGGATATATCTGGGGTCAAAGGACATGGTTTATGAATGCCAAAGATGTGGAAGCTACAGCTCTCTTTACTAATAGCCAAAGCCTTGATATATCCTACGCACTGCAAATATACGAGGCTTTGAGAGATGGTAAGAAACCTGTGGCAAGCAACGTGGTCTTGCACCCAATAATGTTTTGTCCAATCGAAAATAGTTTTCTGGATCAAATAACATTTACAGAGCCTACACATTTTGAGGAAACCTTTAGTCGATTCTTTAAAGACACTCTTAAAAATATTCCACATGAACAAGGCGAAGAGGCACAAGGTGAGAATATGCTAAAGGAAGCAAAGAAGGAATTCCTCCTTCATTGTGGATTCCAGCCCATTGATGGTCAACATTGGGCTTATGCTTGTAATCAGATCACAAGAGAAGCAAAGGAGGTCAAAAGACTCACTCCAAAACAATTTGAAAAGATAAGTTCATTCCATTATTATCCTACAACAATCTATATATTCAAGCACTCGGGAGGGTCACTATGTATAAACCCTCTATACCACATGTGTTCAAGGCCTTATTTCTAAAATCCCTTATCTGTAAATTTTTCATTAATAAAATGTACCCCTTTTCTATACAAATCTATAAATTTTTCTGAAAACTATTTTAAATAGTCCCTTATGTATATTTATTTATGTAAATTTTAGAAATAAAAAATATCCTTTTGTTGAACTCACGTGATAGGGTTACATATGATGAGTGACCCCCCCTGAGTTCAAGCATGAAATCAAGTATTTGATTGAGTCCGAAAGACTTAATCATTATGTCCATGGAAAGAGTAAGATATCCTCAACATCAGAGGTCTTACAGAAGGCAAGGGTTATATGGACAACATTTGGTTCTCCAAATCCTGATTTGAAGCGAAAGGTTACAAAAGCAGATGCCGACACACTCACGAACTTCTATACTTTTTTGAGTGCAGTTGTGCCTAGGGGAACTCAAAAGCGAGAAGAAAGTATGACAAGCCTCAAGGTGGTGAGGGACAGATATGCCGACTACACTTCTATCATATTTCGTCTTGTTGAAGTGTTCAATGAGATGCTTGAAACGTGCATTGCTTGTGAGCTTGGACAGTTGACCTATGAAGCTCCTTTGTTTATCTCTGGAACTTTCAAAGGTAATGGTTAAGAAGAAGTTGACGACAAGGATGTGGAGGCCTATAAAGTACTTATTTGATAAGTATGCATCCATGGCAGCACAAAAAATTTTAAAGAAAGAATGGTTTTTTGGAAAAAAAGACAAAGACCACTGCATGGAAGAATGCATCAATGTACAGGTGAGGCGTGATACAGTGCATAGTGCCATTAAGTATTTGTTGTTAGAGAAACAAATTCCACTTACTCATTATAACATTGACTATAATGTGGTGAAGCATATAGCTTCTTTGTCAACACCCAAGGTAAAGCTATGGATCGTTTTGAAACGAGAACCTCATTATTTGAGCTTTGGTAGAGAGGAGGATTCAATCCTCTTCAATCCTTTAAAAGAGGTAAATGACAATGTTATCTTGGCCATTCTCAGGTAACGTTTGTTTATTTGTTGCTACTTTAATGAGCTAGCATTTGTTTATTTATTTACAGTGTACTTATATATATCAGTTTCCTAGTGCAGAATGAAAATCAATTCTATGAGCTAATGTTTGTTTATTTCTTAGTGCAGTGTAGTTATTTCTTAGCTTCCTAGTGTAGTGCAGCATCATGTCTACATGCTCGATGCTCTCCTTTCTTCTATTCTTAGCTCTCCTCAAAAGACTATAGAAGATGTTTGTACCTGGTTAAGCCCTTTGAATTTAGATGGGGTGCGAGTCATCTTTATGCCTTATCATGAGGTGTAAGTATCAACTCTAGCCTTATTTTTACTATTTCTTTGGCATGTTTGTGTAAAACAATAATCATTTTTATTCTGGTCATGTAGCTGACATTGGAGTCTGATCATCTGGGACCTTGAACTCAACCGTTTGTGGTTTATGAATTCAATGGAAGGCTATCATGCCAACTCCCCAAGGTAATTATTCTCTTAATATTTTTGATACTTTCTTATTTTGTATCTTATGATCATGATATATTAATATATTTAATATGTCATGATGGACAGTGCTGCATATCGGCTAGTATCTACTGTCAGAACAACCACAGAGCAACAAGACCAAGTAGAATTCAAAAGACGTCTGCCAATGGAGCAAAAAGATGGGCACAGCTGTGGGTGGAGAGTTGCCTACAACTGCATGTTGTTTCTTAGAGAGATTTTTGATTTGGAGTTACCAGTCAAAATGGAATCATATACAGAAGCCGATCTGCTAGCATTTCAGGCTGAGAGTATTCAGCATCTAATTGCTACCATTGGGAAACAATGTGAAAATATGACTACATTGCAGCATGTATAAAACCTTATCTTTATACTTGTATGCTTGTTCAAGCCTTTAATTGGGATGTGTAAATCTCATAACTTTTTTATATTTTCCTCCAAGAGGAGGAGAGACTCACTCTAATGAAAGCATATATGAAACCTTAGTTTTTAAATTTTTGCTCCAAGCGGAGGAGAGACTCACTCTAATGAAAGCATGTATGAAACCTTATCTGCTTGTTTAAGCCTTTATTTGGGATGTGTACATCCCATAACTTTTTCATATTTTTATAGCAGAAGGAGGATGTAGAAGACATAGCAAGTGAAGAAGAATATGATGTAGACTACTCTCTCAATAAGATGAGTCATGAAAATATGAATCTATTGGAGCAGATTGGAAGTTCATTCACCCCTATGTTGTTAATTTGACAGCAACCTCATTTTTTTGAATTTGGTGAAGAAGAGATTTCAATCCTCTTGAATCCTAAGAAAGAGGTTAATGTCAAAGTCATTACAACCATCCTCAAGTTTGATGCAGCCTTTTCCTTGGCTTTATACTTTGCTTATTTTGATTAAACCCAAGAAGCTAATACTTTTTTTTAAATATAGTAATGTTATAGCAAATTTTTTGCAGAATATACAAAGCATTTCATATATGCTCGATCCTCGTATTTCGGAAGTGCTTAGCAACAAAGAAGAAACCATAGAGGATGTTTGCAAGTGGTTGAAGCATGTTCCTATGAATGACACACAAGTTATTTTTACAGCATATTATGAGAAGTAAGCATCAAACCCTACTTTTTTTTTCTATTGCATTGCTAGAATTGTCTCAAACACAGTAATTATTCTTTATTGATGATGCAGCTCACATTGGAGTCTAGTAGTCGTGGACATCTTTGCGAAGAAGTGCTTCTTTGCCAACTCAATGACATCCGTCCATGGCACTGTGTTAGAGTAAGTATAGACTACACTTGTTGTCACTTCTTGACATGTAGATTGATATGCAATGCACATATTCACTGTTGTTATATGTTTTGATGTGTAGATCATCTCAAAAGTTAGTAGCTGCTATCAACACAGTAATGCAACAATGTGACTTGGCACAACAAATAGAGTATATAACATGTCAAGTATCACATCAAGAGAATAGCCACATCTATAATTGTGGATGGAGGGTGGGCTACAATTGCTTTTTGGTACTTGGTCAAATTTTTGAGATACAAAATGACACAACACTGTCAACATATACGGATTTGCATCTCTATGCATTTATAACATGTACCATTCGAGCAATCATTAAGGGAGACATTATGGACCCTCCCACAAGGCAAATAGATGATAATGGCTCAGAGGAGTGCAAAATGAATGCCATCAAAGAGTCAAAGGGGATAGAAGACCTCAACTCTACAAACATGGCTTCATTGGAAGAATTGGGAAGCCCTTTTAACGTTAGGGTTATGATTCAACATAGACCTCAGTATCTTGAATTTGGGGGAGAGGAGATTTCAATCCTCTCTAGAGCTTCAAATGAGGTCAATAACAACATTATGATGGCCATTCTCAGGTTTGATACAAACTTTTTCTCTGCTTGATAATTCAATATTTTGATTAAATCTAATAAGCTAATATTCATTTATTTGTTAGTGCAGTATAGTTATCTCATGATTTGGTAGAGCCGTACAAAACCATGTGTATATGTTGGATTCCCTCCTTTCTCCTATACTTAGGGATAGCAGAAAGACGATAGTCGATGTTTGTAAATGGTTACAGCCTTTACATTTACATGGTGTGCGAGTCCTATTTATGGCATATCAGGAGATGTAAGTATCATGGCAACCTTTATTTTCATCTTATAGTGGCAACATTGTGTTAAATAATAATGGTTCTTAATTATTTGTGTAGGGAGCATTGGAGTCTGGTGGTTTGGGACCTTGAAGACAACTATTGTTGGTTTGTTAACTCGATTGTAGGCTTCCATGGCTCTGTGAAAATGTAAGTACTCTATTAATCTATTGTTACTTCTATATTATGTACCTTATGTAATAGACACACTAAGTTTTTTTAATACGTCATGATGAGCAGGTCAATTGAGAAGTTGGTATCTGCTATCAGAGAAACAAGACAGTACAAAGACTCGGTAGACTTCCAAAAGCATTTAGTAGTAGAGCAAGAAGATGGGCATAGTTGTGGGTGGAGAGTTGCCTACAATTGCATGTTGATTTTCAAAGAAATTTTCTCACTTAAGCCATAGATCTCATCAGAAGACTCTTTGGAGCTCAAATATTTAGAGGAGGATATACAATTGTTTAGGGCTGAAATCATTCGAGACCTACTTGCTGCCATTAGAATACAACATGCAATTGAAGCAATATTAGAGCTTGCATTTAAGGAAGAGGAGACTGAGTCTACTGTGAAAGCACTGCACACTACAGAAGAAGTAGAGACTCAGTGTACACCTATAGCACCACAGCCTCCACTGGAAGCATCAGAATAGTTGCCACAGCCTCCGCTTGCATTTAAGGAAGAGGATACTAAGTCTACTCCGAAAGCACTACATACTACAGAAGAAGTAGAGACTGAGTGTACATCTAGAGCACTAGAGCCTCCATTGGAAGCATCAGAAGAGTTGCCACAGTCTCCACTAGAAGCATCAAAAGAGTTATGATGCATGTATGATGTTGTGTTTGTAGTTTTTGTTGATTATACACCAATTGGTGACTTATTACTTAAGTGGCATTTACTGATGATATTTATATAATTATTTCATGCACACAATTTCATGATATGAATGTTTGATGATGTGATTATTTGGAAATAGATCCTTGTGTGATGAGAATTTTGATATGAATATGTGATGATGTAATATTTGTAATATATTTCTTCATGCGCATAATTTTATGATATGAATGTGTGATGATGTGATTATTTGGAAATAAATCCTTGTGTGATGAGAATTTTGATATGAATATGTGATGATATAATATTTGTAATATATTTCACTCGCAAGTATCAATTCCCAATGCTCCACTCACTTAAAGTACAGCATTCCCATTGCTTTACAAAATTTTATTCAGTTGGACAGTCTCCACTCACTTAAAGTAGAGCATTCCCAATGCTTCTCTCACTTTATTCGAACCCTTATCCTTATCATAGCGAACACATCGTGCCTTAGTGGACTTGTATTCTTCCATCCTAGTCTCCACTCACTTAAAGTAGAGCATTCCCAATGCTTCTCTCACTTTATTCCAACCCTTATCCTTATCATAGCAAACACATCGTGCCTTAGTGCAGTTGTATTCTTCCATCCTAGTCCTTCCACAAATGCTCTCTTATTTCTTACATCCTAGTCCTTCTGATTAACTTGTATTCGTCTTTCACTTTACATGTTCCCTCACTTTCTATCCCTTCAAGACACTCTCTTATTTCTTACATCCTAGTCCTTCTAATTAACTTGTATTCGTCTTATCGCTCTCTCTCTCTCTCACTTGTAATATATTTCACTCGCAAATATCAATTCCCAATGCTCCACTCACTTAAAGTATAGCATTCCCAATGCTCTGCAAAATTTTATTTAGTTGGACAATCTCCACTCACTTAAAGTAGAGCATTACCAATGCTTCTCTTTCTTTATTCCAACCCTTATCCTTATCATAGTGAACACATCGTGCCTTAGTGCACTTGTATTCTTCCATCCTAGTCCTTCCACAAACACGCTCTTATTTCTTACATCCTAGTCCTTCTCAGTAACTTATATTCTTCTATCCTAGTCCTTCCACAAACACTCTCTTCTTTCATCCATCCTGATAACTTGTATTCTTCTATCCTAGTTCTTCCACAAACACTCTCTTCTTTCATCCATCCTAGTGCTTCTCATTAACTTGTATTCTTCCATCCTAGTCCTTCCACAAGCAGTCTTCTTTCTTCCATCGTAGTCCATCTCCCTTTCTTTATCATCTCCCCACCCATGGATGTCCTTGGCATTGTCGAAGACGTGGATTGCTGACCAAGGAGCACAGAGAGAGGCCAGAATTCGACAAGGTTGTCCTTTGACACACATGGAGAGAGAGGAATTTGATGCACAAAGGCACGCGAAGAGGGAGGAGACTCTCAAGATAGCAGAGAGTGAAAGACTTTTAAGACGTATGATAAAATCACGACAAGATCTCTTAGACTTCTTAAGTAACCTTTGTTATCGCAGCTCTCGTCATGGGTGATTTGATGCGGATGCTGAGAGAGCAATAAGAGCCTCACAGAGAAATTATAAAGAAATAATTTGTGATTGCTTAAATTTCTTCTTTGCATGTAATTATGTTGAGGTTACAGCTGTGGAGGCAGTGAAAGATTGGGTTATTGAGAAGATAAGAGAGACCAATGATGAGATCTTCTAGACTTTGGGTGATTAAGAAGAAGTAATTTCTTCTTTGCATGTAATTATGTTGAGGATACAGCTGTGGAGGCAATGAAAGATTGGGTTATTGAGAAGATAAGAGAGACCAATGATGAGATATTCTAGACTTTGGGTGATTAAGAAGATAAGAGAGACTGTATTAAGGTGTTTTTTGACACCATATGGCTTTGAGTTATATGATCTACTTCTTGTACAAATGTGATGTGCTCTTTTTGAAATGTACTCTAGTTTTAATAACATGTCACGCCATTTTTTCTAATTTGATTTTTTAAAATCTTACTTTTTGTCTCTTTCAACAATGTGATGTCCTCTATTTTTAATGTACTCTAGTTTTCATAACATCTCACGTCATTTTTTCTAATTTGATTTTTTAAAATCTTCCTTTTTGACTCAATGTTTTGTTTTATAAGAGCCTTTTTATTTTAAGTGTTTTATCCAAAATCATCTCACAAAATGAATTTGGACAGTGCACGAGTCCAAAATTAATGAAATAGGTGTTTATAATAGATAGACACACCTATAGACATGCAG
The DNA here is from genome assembly GCF_047967505.1 of Dipteris shenzhenensis. Taxonomy (NCBI): domain Eukaryota; kingdom Viridiplantae; phylum Streptophyta; class Polypodiopsida; order Gleicheniales; family Dipteridaceae; genus Dipteris; species Dipteris shenzhenensis. Next base: position 10,448,631 of record NC_141622.1, on the reverse strand, counting down.
ATAGATGCCTTGCTATAAATTTACAAAAAATAGACAGATGCATATATAGACGCATCTATAGACACTCTGCTAGAAATTTTAGAGACTCATATATAAATGTGTCTATAGACACGCTTATAGATGCTCTACAAATATTTTTTAAAAAAATAAAAGTGGAATTTTGTGTGGTTGAACAGAATGCTGTGTATGTTGTGTATGCTATGTAGTAACAAGAATACAAGATGTCATAGTAAATCGTACCATCACCCTCTGGCACGTCTGCATCATCTGAATCATCCCCCTCCCCACCACTACTCCCCCCAAAGTAAGCTGCCATGCATCCCCCATCGCTCTCCCTCTACTACGCCTGCTACCCTATCATGTCAAGCTAGTACGTAGGCCGTTCGTAGGTGGAGAAGCAACTCTCGACTGCATGGGAGTACCCTGGCCACTCATAGCTAGAGAAGCGACTTTCAATGGCACGAGAGTACATTGATAGCTCTGCGAGGCAGAAGGACCTCCTTATCGCAGGGGGGAGAAGGGGCTCAACTCTGTAGCCAACTGGGCTATCTTGACTCTATTGGGGTAATCTCAGCTGGTTTGGGATTGGGGTGGTTTGGAGTCTGTACTGCTGACTCTTGGGGGGTATTTGTAGTACCCATCATGTATGTGTAACTCTGTAAGAGTGGGAGGGTGCCCCAAAATGTTATAAAACTCCCAAAAGATGGCATCGCAAAGATTAGGTGAGGCTAAAGATTCTGGCCACATGATGACCTGAAGAAAAGAAAAGAAGAAGATTACCATCGAGCATGCCCTTGTCACGAGATGTAAAAGAAAAAATAGAGTGACTGCCTGACATTGAGCAAGCGTTTACAGACTCATGCATTCTTTGAATTAGAGTGACAGAAGTCTGTATTTGCTTGCTCAATGTTAGGCTATTGAAGCTTCACATGGGAAAAGAGAGGAAAAGAGAGGAAAAGAGACGAGAAAAAAGAAAGGAGATAAGAGAGAAAAGAGAGGAGGGACAGAGAAGAAAAAGAGAGAAGGAAAGAGGAAAAGAGAGGAAAAGAGAGAAAAAAGAAAGGAGATAAGAGAGAAAAGAGAGGAGGGATACAGGTGGGTGCATATTAAAGACACATGGCCAAGCTTTAAGGAAGAACCCAAGAGCTTGAGACTTGGATTGGGTATGGACGGTGTGAATCCATTTGGTCTCAAAACCACCTCTTACAGTGTATAGCCAGTGATATTGGTGAATTATAATCTTCCACCCTATATGGCAATTAAGAAAGGACATGTTATGTTATCCCTTTTAATTCCAGGGAAACATAAAGTTAAAAATCCTGATGTTTATTTGGAGCCTTTGATTGATGAGCTAGAGATACTTTGGAGAGGTATTGAGTTGCATGATGTGAGCAAGCCTCCCTTGTCATCACAAGACTTCAATTGCAAAGCAGTCTTGATGTGGATGATGCATGACTTCCTAGGCTATGGCGAGTGTTCAGGTAAGCATTGCACTTTTAATTATGTGAGTAGGCAATTGATGTGGCACCCTAAACCCACCTTGAACTCTTAATTGCATCTATTGTTCAGGTCTCCATCGGGTTACCATGCATGTGCTATTTGTAGTCCTTCGCTAGTTGCCTCACGAGCAGACGTATTGAATAAGGTCATCTATGAGAATCACCATCAATTTCTCCCACGTGATCATCCTATATATGTCTCCCCTTGGAATGAAGTCCTCCCACAGTCACTCACTGCAGAAGATTGGATGAGAATTTGGGACGGATCCACGATGACTCCACCACTTGGCATAAGCCGGTAAGGGTTTGTAACTATTATGTGCTATATTGAATGGAAATAAAGATTGCCCACTAACACCAACTTTTGTTTAGATACTCCATCTTTTATCATTTACCATATTGGTCCCACCTCATGATCAATCACCTGCTTGATCCCATGCATATCTTCCAGAATGTGGTGTCTACCATTTGGGAACATTTGAATGGGACATGAGATTCTATAGGCATAAGGGAGGATCTATGCACCATAGGGAGGATGCATGAAGCTTCGCCACAAGAGAGGCCAAATGGGCATGTCTTTTTGGGAGGTTATCAAAGCTAGAGATGGCGGCAATGAAGCAAGCTATCACTACAATTCATACTCCCACTGGATGCATGTGGTGTTTGAAGGGGGCCTTCACAAAGAGCAAGAAAAGAGGTGTAGAGCAATTATATGGCTTGAAATCTCATGATTGGCACAATATGCTCCAAGTAAGTATTTTATGTCCATAATATCTTTTTCCTTCCAAATTTGTGAGTGAATTAGGAGCAACTAATCAACCATTCCTCGTGTGTTTAGTTCATACTACCTACTAGCATTTCTCATAGTGCATCGAAAGATGTGTACGATTGTATTTACAAGATGAGCGAGCTTGTGAGGTACTTTACAGGATGCAAAATGTGAAGCATATCAATTCTCCATGCAAGGTGTTCATATTGCTAATATGACATACTTTTTCCTTTCTAGGTATGTGAGCTCAAACGAAATAGATCCCACCACACTTGATAATGCTCGAGTTATGTCAGTGGAGGTGGTTTGTTTAGTGGAGGAGACATTTCCATGTTCTATTCTCACAAGCCAACTACATCTCATAGTGCATTTGGTGGATGAGATTGCTATATGTGGTATTGTACATGCACGATGGTTGTTCTTAACACCTATTTCATTAATTTTGGACTCTTGCACTGTCCAAATTTATTTTGTGAGATAATTCTGGATAAAACATTTCAAAAAAAGAGGCTCTTATAAAACAAAACATTGAGTCAAAAATGAAGATTTAAAAAAATCAAATTAGAAAAAATGACGTGAGATGTTAAAAATAGAGTACATCACATTGTTAAAAGAGACGAAAAAGTAAGATTTTAAAAAATCAAATTAGAAAAAATGGCATGACATGTTATGAAAACTAGAGTACATTTCAAAAAAGAGCACATCACATTTGTAAAGAAGTAGATCATATTACTCAAAGCCATATGGTGTCAGAAAACACCTTAATACAGTCTCTCTTAACATCATCTTAACATCACATTTGTACAAGAAGTAGATCATATTACTCAAAGCCATATGGTGTCAAAAAACACCTTAATACAAAGCCATATGGTGTCAAAAAACACCTTAATACACCTTAATACAAAGCCATATGGTGTCAAAAAACACCTTAATATAGTCTCTCTTATCTAAGTCTAAAAGATCTCATCATTGGTCTCTCTTATCTTCTCAACAACCCAATCCTTCACTGCCTCCACAGCTGTATCCTCAACATAATTACATGTGAAGAAGAAGTTTAAGCAATCACAAATTGTTTCTTTATAATTTCTCTGAGAGGCTCTTATTGTTCTCTCAGCATCCGCATCAAATCGCCCATGACGAGAGCTGCGATAACGCAGGTTACTTAAGAAGTCTAATAGATCTTGTCGTGCTTTTATCATACGTCTTAGAAGTCTTTCACTGTCTGCTATCTTGAGAGTCTCCTCCCTCTCTGCGTGCCTTTGTGCAGCAAATTCCTCTCTCTCCATGTGTGTCAAAGAAGAACCTTGTCGAATTCTGGCCTCTCTCTGTGCTCCTTGGTCAGCAATCCATTCTTTGAGATTGTTAATTCCGAACTCCACGTCTTCGACAATGCCAAGGACATCCATGGGTGGGGAGATGATAAAGAAAGGGAGATGGACTACGATGCAAGAAAGAAGAGAGTGTCTGCGGAAGAACTAGGATAGAAGAATACTTGGTTATCAAGATGGATGAAAGAAGACTCTGAGAGTGTTTGCGGAAGGACTAGGATAGAAGAATACAAGAAGAATACAAGTTAATGAGAAGCACTAGGATGCAAGAAAGAAGAGAGTGTCTGCGGAAGAACTAGGATAGAAGAATACTTGGTTATCAGGATGGATGAAAGAAGACTCTGAGAGTGTTTGCGGAAGGACTAGGATAGAAGAATACAAGAAGAATACAAGTTAATGAGAAGCACTAGGATGGATGAAAGAAGAGAGTGTTTGTGGAAGAAGTAGGATAGAAGAATACTTGGTTATCAGGATGGATGAAAGAAGACTCTGAGAGTGTTTGCGGAAGGACTAGGATAGAAGAATACAAGTTACTCAGAAGGACTAGGATGTAAGAAATAAGAGAGTGTTTGTGGAAGGACTAGGATGGAAGAATACAAGTGCACTAAGGCACGATGTGTTCACTACGATAAGGATAAGGGTTGGAATAAAGTGAGTGGCACGATGTGTTCACTATGATAAGGGTTGGAATAAAGTGAGTGGAGATTGAATGCTCTACTTTAAGTGAGTGGAGATGATAAGGATAAGGGTTGGAATAAAGTGAGAGAAGCATTGCGAATGCTCTACTTTAAGTGAGTGGAGACTGTCCAACTGAATAAAATTCTCATCACACAAGGATTTATTTCCAAATAATCACATCATCACACATTCATATCATAAAATTGTGTGCATGAAGAAATATATTACAAATATTACATCATCACATATTCATATCAAAATTCTCATCACACAAGGATTTCTTTCCAAATAATCACATCATCACACATTCATATCATAAAATTGTGTGCATGAAATAAATATATTACAAATATTACATCATCACATATTCATATCAGAATTCTCATCACACAAGGATTTATTTCCAAATAATCACATCATCACACATTCATATCATAAAATTGTGTGCATAAAGAAATTATATAAATATCATGATTATGCCACTTAAGTAATAAGTCACAAATTGGTGTATAATCAACAAAAACTACAAACACAACATCATACATGCATCACAACTCTTGTGATGCTTCTAGTGGAGACTCTGGCAACTCTTTGGATGCTTCCAATGGAGGCTGTGGTGCTGTAGATGTACACTCGGTCTCTACTTCTTTTGTAGTATGTAGTGCTTTCGGAGTAGACTCAATATCCTCTTCCTTAAATGCAAGCGGAGGCGGTGGCAACTCTTCTGATGCTTCTAGTGGAGGCTGTGGTGCTGTAAGTGTACATTGGGTCTCTACTTTTTCTGTAGTATGCAGTGCTTTCATAGTAGACTCAGTCTCCTCTTCCTTAAAGGGAAGCTCTGGTATTGCTTCAGTTGCACGTTGTATTCTAATGGCAGCAATTTTAGGTCTCGAATGATTTCAGCCCTAAACAATTGTATATCCTCCTCTGAATATTTGAGCTCCAAAGAGTCTTCCGATGAGATCTGTGGCTTAAGTGAGAAAATTTCTTTGAAAATCAACATGCAATCACTCTAACCTTATTTTTACTATTTCTTTGGCAAGTTTGTGTAAAACAATAATCATTTTTATTCTGGTCGTGTAGCTCACATTGGAGTCTGATCTTCTGGGACCTTGAACTCAACCATTTATGGTTTGTGAATTCAATAGAAGGCTATCATGCCAACTCCCCAAGGTAATTATTCTCTTAATATTTTTGATACTTTCTTATTTTGTATCTTATGATCATGACATATTAATATATTTCATATGTCATGCTGGACAGTGCTACATATCAACTAGTATCTGCTGTCAGAACAACCACGGAGCAACAAGATCAAGTAGAATTCAAAAGACGTCTGCCAGTGGAGCAAAAAGATGGACACAACTGTGGGTGGATAAAATTTTCATCCAAAAAAAGATGAATTTTGATATGTTTAATGTTTAATGTTTGCAATTAATGTTTAATGTTTACAATTACTTCACATGGCATTCTTTTTTAAATACCTTTTGTATTAAACAAACTATAAACTGAGATAAACTGAGATAAACAAAGTGTGAAGAACATCATGAAAGTACGAAAATGCTCATACATCATAAAAGTGGGAACAATATCATGAAAGTACCAAAATGAATCTATACATCATCATCATCATGCTGCAAAAGTGCATCCCTATACAAGAAACGTGTGAAGCCTAAACAATCAATCTGAATCTGAATCTGATAACTCTACATATGATCCTCTAGTGGAACGCTGACGTGGCTCCTGTATGACTCGCTGCCCAACCGTCCGCTGTGTGCCCTCAGGCAATGCCGGCTCAGATGGGCTAGCCTCATCACCTGCATGAGATGGGCTAGCCTCATCCTGATGAAGAGGAGGGCATGCTGCATGCGCCACTACTGCCATCTCTGCATCCCTCGCCTCCTCTATGTATGCGCGTCTCAGCTCCCATAGCCGTGCATCTGCGAATACTCGTGCCTCAAATCCAGCACGAGTAATCGTCTCTACATGTGAAATACGCTGGTCTCGGCCCCGCCCTAGCTGCTGCTCCACCCACTGCTGCAATGATGTCTGCAGCTCTGCCTCTCGCTCAATCCGACATGCCTCCTCCGCTCGTGCCTCGTCACCTGGCATGAAGTCACCGTACGAAAAGCGTCATGGAACGCATGATGCAACCACCGATGTATCCGCACCCTCCTGCATCAGCAATGCTCTCTGTGCCTCCTCCCTGTAGTGCTCTGTCAAGACTACACGGGCGAATGGATCAACAGCCTGACAATGACCAGGATATAGATCATCCATGCCCAGTCCTCTGTATGTCGCCACATCAATGTCGGCAAAGCATACAGGGCACACTGAACGTGCCACCATGTGGCGGGTCATGCAGTGGAGATGTGCGATGTGGCCGCACCCTAGTCCAAACCACCCTACGGTGTCAAAGTCCTCGTGGCAGAGGACACAAGTGGCAGTAGGAAGCCTCGCTATGACTGCTGCATCTATCGGTGTCCTAGTCGGCACATCTACAGGAGGAGCAGGGTATAGGGCCACACTGGGGTCGATCCTATGGCACGACGGATCACGACTAATATGCCTCAACTGCAAAATATAGTGCTCTGCGCGATGGTATGCTATGCGTGTCCGAATCCTCTGCTCCTCCAAATCTGTCTGCAATAGTCGTACGCGAGACTCCATCTCCTAACGCAATAGATGTGCCTGCAATGCAAACATGTCGCGTACATGGTGAGAATTAACCAAAAAACTTCAGTTCAAAACACGCTACAAAAAAATAAACTAACATAATCAAAATAACTAACCTCGTCCCTAGACTCGGCCAACACAGCCTCCAACTCTGCAATCCGTCTGTCTCGAGCCTCCAACTCGTGCTGAGGCGTCGTAGATGTGGGAGGTGGTGTATATGTGGGATGCTCCATCGATGATCGAGGTGGGGAAGGTGGAATCGCAATAGATCTCGATAGGGCCGAGACCATGTGCTGCAAGGATGATGCCACTGAATGAACATCCCCCCTAATCTGTCCTCCCACCGCTCGCAATGCCGGTGCAGGGATGGTGTGCAACTCTGGTCCCTCGCGTCGACACCGAACACCTACAATCTGACGCTCCTGACGCCCCATCCTACCACGTCCCGCTCCTGCTGATCCTGGACGGGTACTGAGGTAGTCCACCTGATGACCAAGGACAAACTCAGCATAAAGCTGCATGGCAAACGACGTGGCTATCTGGCGGTTGTGAGGCAACCGACCACCATTCGCAGCAAGATATCTCGGATAAATGTGTGCTGCTATGATGGGGTGCCTACACCGTAAAATATGCAAGGGGAGCCCTGATCGTGGCCGCTGGCCCTTGGTGTGACCATCCCAAAACATGTCGTCCAAGGCCTCCCTGTGATGTGACTCCCGCTCAAACAACTGTCGAACCAATCCAAGCCACCACCAGTGATCTCCGCCTCGGCCTGTGCCTGAAAGCTATCCACAACGTCCTCAACTGTCTCCAATCGACTCAGAGCCTCAATAACTGAATCTAGGCTCACAACCAAGTGAGGGGGTGCCCTAGCATCCTGCAGTGCCCTCATCTCAGCTCTCAGCATCTCTATCTGCATACGAATAGTGGTGCTAGAACCTGTGCGCTGGCTGGCGCATGCACAAAAAAAACACATGGAAATTAATATTCTATTTGGGTAATGAAAATAATATTCTATTCAATATGACTTATAATCTATTTACGTAATGAAAACTATTTGTACGTACTCCTTGATGAGGTAGATCCTATGCACCTACCGGTAGATGGGCCAAATGTGTGGCTCAATATTAATCAATATTATTAATAATTCTTAATTTTGATTAGAATTTTTTCACTCTAGTCGTTGCATTTTAAAACTTAGATGTCTCAAATATTTTCTCCTTATATGTTTCCCTTTTTTCACTTTTTATCCAATATGAAACTTTTCCACATGTGGTGTAAGGACCACATTGTCCACTAATGGCCCCTATACTAAGGACAGATAGTGGAGAGGTTTGGTTAATAAGACCTTCTTTGAATGCTTTACTGCCTTGGGTTTGCAATAGATATGGAGGAGATAGAAGGATACCTAATACATTACTTTGAACGATACACAAGCAAGGCGCATCTAGTATTTCTCGGACTACACATTAAAAAAGAGAGCGGGTTCACACTACAGACCTTTTAAAGCGAGAACTTTGAGAAAATAATTAAGCCTTTTCAATATTATCTATTTTGGTTGGGCAATCCACCTCAACTAGTGGCCATTCCTATAGATCATCACTTGGTTCAAGACATTTTGTATAAGACTCACTCGACTTCTAGTTGTAAAAATAGTTTTGGAATGAGATCATCCACATACGTAGCAACAACAAAGGGCACAAGATCCCTAGAAGAGGATTCAAAAACTTTGAAAATTAAATCCTTGGATGTCCCTATGCAATGGGAAGGGTTGCATACGATAACTAATGTTAATTTTGGTTGAGCTCAAGTAATAAGCGTCACCGTTGCCTATGGTTGGACTAGCAAGAAAGAGACCACCCTTGCTTACAATGAAACTAGCATATAATTCCTTGAGCATGTGGTTGACATTCCATGTGTGACATAGTTTCAACGAGGGAAAGGAGATATGTAGCATCCACACTATTTTGGTTATGAGGTGGTTCACGTGATTATTGATACAAAGTCTTTTTGGGAAAACATCTTAGTCATTTGTAAAAGACAAGATAAATGTTGTTAACATTAGTCATAGGTTTCCCTAGGGTGCAAAAAGGGATGTATGTGTGCCACATGGCGAGCTGCCATGTAGCAAACAACATGGAATGGGATGCTTCAAATGTCGACTCTTCAAGGTTATGGAGTTCTCTCTCTCTTAAGTCTCTTATCTATGATCATTAAGGGATGATTAGGAGAGATTCAGTCATTAACAGGCTCTATTTGAACTTAGGTCTATAGTTGATCAAAACACTTGCATATATTAGCATGAATGTGGAATGAATATAGATCCACTAGAGTCCCATGTGCAATGAATGTTAGGTATTCTAGTTAAACTTTCAGTTTCTCTATGGCGTATTTCTTTCTTCTTATACATATAAGAGAAGTAGATGAATTATGGAACTAGACAACAAACATGATCAAAGTGCTAGATCTAAAGCATGCCATAGTGATAGCATAAGAATCTCAAACAGTTTATAGGCACAGACCGTAATATTCGAGTTCTTGAAGACCCATCCAAATATTCTCAATCTTGTAATATTCTTTTTTCAGTTATGCTAGAGTCTATGCATAACTTAGAAGAATTAGACATTTGCAAACTATTCCATGTCTTCTTAAGGTCTAAGCCACTATTTCATGTCTTCTTAAGGGATATTGAAGATTTGGACTAAGCCACTATCTAGGCATTTCCAAGCTATAGCCTTATCATGCATGCTTAGTCTAATCAATCTATTGACTAATAGGGGACATATGCCTTCAACATATTTCCTAGTAGAATCGATCCTTACTAATTGCCAAATAGTTAAAGGATGATTTATCATTAGTAATTTCCCAATATATTAGGGATGATTACCCAAGCTTAAACCTAGTTTCCTTCTAAAGAACTTGCTTGTCCCAAAGTGTCTAGTCAACTTCAAGCTTTGGTCACCAACCATGTCACTAGTCAATCTTTAATGTCCAACTCCAATAGTTGACTAGTAGGTTTATGTTTGTGTATTAATTCGATAAGTCGAGCGAGTCTTATACAAAATGTCTTATTAATTTGATAAGTCGAGCGAGTCTTGTGCCTCATTAAACGTTTTTTAAATTTAAAATTTTCACATTTTAAATTTTAAATGTCGTAATTCAAAAATAAAAAAAAATTTACAAATGCATTTCAAATTTATAAATACTTTATAATTATTCCTATGAACGTTTTTTTATTTAATAAAAATAGCTCTATTTAACAAAAAAAAATCTCATTTTCACATTTTAAATAAAAAATGTCGTAATTTACAAATTTCAAAAAAACATTAAAGTGCATTATAAATTTAGAAATTTTTTATAATTTTCCTTATAAACTAAAATTTAATTAAATTCTACCAAAAAGAAAATGCTACATAAAAAAAAATAGAACATCTTCACATTTTGAATAAAAAATGCCTCATTAAACTTTTTTTAAATTTAAAATTTTCACATTTTAAATTATAAATGTCCTAATTCAAAAATTTAAAAAAAATTTACAAATGCATTTCAAATTTATAAATATTTTATAATTATTAATATGAACGTTTTTTTATTTACTAAAAAAGCTCTATTTTGAAAATAAAATTTCATTTTCACATTTTAAATAAAAAATGTCGTAATTCATAAATTTCAAAAAAACATTATATTGCATTTCAAATTTAGAAATTTTTTATTATTTCTCTTTTAACCTAAAATTTTTTATTATTTCTCTTTTAAATTCTACCAAAAAGAAAATGCTACATAAAAAAAACAGAAATATTTAACATTTTCACATTTTTAATAAAAAATGCCTCATTAAACGTTTTTTAAATTTAAAAATTTCACATTTTAAATTATAAATGTCGTAATTTAAAAAAAAAAAAAAAATTTACAAATGCATTTCAAATTTATAAATATTTTATAATTATTAATATGAACTTTTTTTATTTACTAAAAAAAGCTCTATTTAAAAATATAAATTAATTTTCACATTTTAAATAAAAAATCTCGTAATTCATAAATTTAAGAAAAACATTAAAATGCATTTTATAAATTTTCTTATAAACTAAAATCTTAAATTACGTTTTTTAAAATTAAAATTTCCACATTTTAAATTATAAATGTCGTAATTTAAAAATTAAAAAAAAAATTTACAAATACATCTCAAATTTATAAATATTTTATAATTAATAATACGAACATTTTTTTATTTACTAAAAAAAGCTCTATTTAAAAAAAAAATTAATTTTCACATTTTAAATAAAAAATCCCGTAATTCATAAATTTCAGAAAAACATTAAAATGCATTTTATAATTTTTCTTTTAAACTAAAATTTAATCGAATTCTACATAAAAGAAAATGCTACATAAAAGAAAACCCTACCTGGACTCTCCCGCCGTCCATCTCCGTCGATGTCCGTTCGTGGCTCTCCGTCGCTCACGCTTTTCCGTCGAAGTCCGGCAAATCCGAAATCGGTGGATGAGGCAGAGCTCGATCGAGGTATGCGGAATGAGGGGGGTCGCTCTCCTTTTATAAGAAAAATTAGGGTTTAGCTACCTCGATCGAGGTATTCTTTCCATGCCCATACATCTCGGCACATATACCTCAATCGAGGTATTGGCATGCCACGATACCTCGATCGAGGTATTCTTGACATAACCATACATCTCGTTGGCATGCCACGATACCTCGATCGAGGTATTCTTGACATGCCCATACATCTCTGTACATCTACCTCGATCGAGGTATTGCCATGCCACGATACCTCGATCGAGGTATTGTGGCATGCCCATACATCTCGGTACATCCACGTCGATGGATGTTTTGACATGCCACGATACCTCGATCGTGGTGTGTTGGCAGAAGCGGGATGCCAAGTCATGTGTCCAGCATACCTCGATCGAGGTATGTCATCCGCCCTGTTGGCTGCCCTATCGGATGGCACATACCTCGATCAAGGTATGCTGGACATGCCACCTAACCTCGATCGACGTTGAGCTGGATTGCCATGATACCTCGAACGAGGTAGATGTGGCATGCATAGCTGGCTTGCCAGCAAGCCTCGATCGAGGTACAGGCTCGGTCCGGTGAAAAAGCTACGTACGTCGATCGAGGTATTGGCTAGGCTCGGTTGTGCTCGTGTGTGATTTTCATTGGAGCTTATACCTCGATCGAGGTATTGGAGACCGAAGCAAAACCTTTGTATTTTCACTCGAGCGGGTGTCACACTCACCCGAAAGTGGTCCGGAAGTGGACACCCTTAGCTTGCTACCTCCCGCCACTCCATCTAAATTACAAGGAAAGCACTTTCTAAAGACACATCTATGTGGAGTGTTAGTGCATGGAATTAAGTTCTTTGCAGATATATGGATTGATTCCTTGCATCTACATGATAGCAATCAAGTTGTAACATCTATTATGAATGCAATTCACAATGTACATGCAGAAAAAGGTCGCCTACCACCGACTTTGAGAATACAAGCTGATAATTGCTGGCGAGAAAATAAGAATGTACTCATGTTTGCATTCTGCTCCATGCTAGTTGCTCATCGAATCTTCAATGAGGTCGAATGTGGATTTTTGTATGTTGGGCATACACATGAGGATATTGATCAGGTTTTAGCACAGCCTCAAGGCAGCATAAATGCAAGGATGTGGAGACAATAGATGACTTGGTAAGAAGATGTGGTAGGCAAGTTGGTGGTCGTAAGGAAAGTACAGTATGTGAGAGGCTCAAAAGAATGTATGATTGGAAGAGCTTCATTCTACCTTTCATACAAACGGGTGGTGATGCATTGACAGGTCATACCAATCCACACTACTTTCATTTTTTTTTAAAAGATGAAAAACCCGTAATGCAATGGCAACAGTATTCTCATGATACAAAATGGGAACCTGAAGAACCTTACAGTCTCTTAACTTCAATTCCTAGCAAGGAAAGGTATCCAACATGGGCTCCTATACAAGAATTCAATGAGAGGTCTAACTGTGAAATAGAGGGATTAAAAGCATTTATTACATACAAAGAGGAAATGCTCCAGAGATATCCTGATTCGAAGCCTACTTGGAGAAAACACACTACCATTGTAATTAACAAGACACGAAATTTAATAAAGGACCTTGAGAGAATGCGAGGCTCAAAGGATGTCAAGGAAGAATGCAATATGTTTTGGCCAAATGTTCATAATGATTTGTGCCCAGCTCCAGTCTTTGAAAATGAATTTGTATCATTACTCCCACGTCCATATTGTGGACCGAACTTGCTTCTGTTATGAGGTAGCCCAGCACATGCTGATTCATTCGAGCTCAAAATTTGGCGTTGTCATCCTGCATGGCAATTAAACAGTCAAGGAGCACATTTGAGGAGCATGGCTGCTCGATCCACATATCGATGTGCCATCTCACCTTCCGGACTACTGCTTCAGTTTTGCCACCTGCAGGTACACATTCTCCGGCTCCGCTTCTTTGCCAAAATACTCGATCATAGCTGCTATCAACCTCGGCCAACTTTGGCAAACATCTTCAGCCTACTTCTCGTACCACACTTGAGCCAAACACTCTAGAAATGTGGGAAGAACCAATAACCATCTATCTTCATTAAGAAAGTTGAGAGAAATACAACGGCACTTGAAGGACACAAGATACTCATTTGGATTTTCTTCAACCCGACCACAGAACACGAGAATGTTAGCCATGCTTGGAAAATGGAAAAGAGAGAGATAAAATGAGGCTTATCTATTGGCAAACAATGGAAAGAGGTAGCTTGAATTGAAAATCAGGTGAAGATATATCCACAAGGCACACATAGGCAGGGTAAGGTGTGACTGGTGTATTGTGAAATGCTATATGAGAAGAGTCTTTAGCATAGCATAGCTCATAGACAATCTTAAAAGGACCAATCCTTACTGGTCGAGGCATGATATTGCATCCATCTTTACAAGTGAGGGTTACAGACAGGGCATTGCATGAGGTTGTTCATCAAGGCAAACAAGAATGCCGTGAAAAATGTCAACAGTTGGAGAGCTTGCACATCACCTTTGGCTTCTTCGAGTTCTTGTAGTCGCCATGCTATTTCTTCAAGGGGTGTGCGATTTGGCATCCTTCTTTTGAGCAATGTCTGTAAGAATCTTTCTAATGATGTTCCAAAGTCGGTAAACTCATATCAAATATGCACAAAACTAAGTTTCATGATGACCACAACCTTTGCATTCTTTACAAATGATCACCCTCATTCGTGGCTTGCGGCTTTGTTGGGGCAGTGCTTCCCCTCATTTCATATGTGATTGAAGTATAGCTTCACATGCCAAGAAATTAGCAACTAAATTTTGAGCTCAAGGGATATGTTGAATTTTTACCTCTTCAAATTGTTTGCAAAGTTCCAATGCTTGTTGAAAATATTAGTGGACCTGTGGTGTCCTCTAGCAGTGGTTCACATACTTTGCCATGGACAAGCAGATTGAGATTAGGAGAATCTCCTCAAAGCAATGCAAATAGTGGTATGCAAGTATCACGAAATGGAAAATAGAGAGTAGATCAGCCCATGGTTGATGTGAATGTAGGCCTCTCTTATGTGGATGGTGAATCCAATGGCTTAAAATAAAGCCTTGATGATGAGTTGGGTATTCCTTCTGTTGTTACACCTGGAGTAAGGAAGACAAGGGATGTTTTGAGAGCACCTAGTAATGAGCTTATTTTGCACAGGTCTACCAGAGTTAAGTATCCTGTGGATAGGCTGAAATATGATGGATTTACAGCCATTCACTCTGTCTATATGGTCAAAGTGATACATGAACCAGGACCCACTTCTTTTGAGCAAGCCATGGGAAAAGAAACATGGGAGAAAGCCATGGATGAAGAAATGGATGCCTTGGAAGCAAATGCTACATGGGAATTGGTGCCTTTGCCTAAAGACAAGAATGCAATTGGCTGCAAGTGGGTCCATAAGGTGAAGCATAATGCAGATGGTTCTGTGAGCAGATACAAGGCAAGATTAGTTGTCAAGGGGTATGCACAAACATATTGCATTGACTATGAAGAAACATTCAGTCCGGTTGCAAGAATGGCAATCGTAAGAGTAGTCATTGCTATAGCTGCATCAAAGGGATGGTCTTTACATCAGATGGATGTAAAGAATGCTTTCTTGCATGGTGACTTGCAAGAAGAGGTCTATATGGAGCAGCCACTAGGTTATGTGCATGTTGTTCATCTTGAGTTTGTTTGTAGGTTGAAGAAAGCCTTGTATGGCTTGAAGCAAGCACCCAGAGCATGGTATGATAAGATAGGATAGTATCTTATCACTGTTGGCTTTCAGATTTTCATGGAAAATTTCTCACTTTATGTGAGAGAAACAAAGAAAGGTATTATGCTGCTTATCATTTATGTTGATGATTTGATCATCACAGGTGATAGTGATGAAGATATCATCCATGTGAAAATGCTATTGAAGCAAAATTTCGAGATGAAGGATTTGGGAGAGCTGCATTACTTCTTGGGCATTGAGGTGATTAGATCCACGTGGGATATGGCTCTTGCAGAGGCAATATGGATTGGACATGCTATCCAAATATGGGATGATAGGCTATAAGCCTATTTCAGTTTCTTTGGAGCAAAATGTGAAGTTGAGCACAGATGCAAGTGAGCTTCTGGAAGACCCTGCTATGTACAGACACATAGTAGGAAGCTTTATTTATATGACTATTACCAGGCCAGATTTGAGCTATGTTGTTGGGTTGGTAAGTTAGTTTATGAAGGCTCCAAGGAAACCACATTTGGATGCGGCTAGATGCATACTGAGGTATGTGAAGTCTACATTGTAGTATGGACTATTTTATGAGAATGGGGTTCAGATATAGTTGCATGGATACACTGATGTTGATTGGGTTGGTAGTATTTCTGATAGATGATCTACCAACTAGGTTCTTGGTGATATTCGAGACATGAAATACATCAGACAGGTATTTATTTTTCCCATCCTACATAGACAAAGAAATTTTACCTAACTGCACAATAGGATGTGCAATATCATCACCAGTCTCCACAAATCTTGGTCTCCATTTTCCTTGCATCTTGCATCCATTCTGCATGACCTGTCATGTGGTTTGATGCACCTGAGTGAACATACCACACATCATTGCTTTCTTCTGTACTTGTCATAGAATTGGTCATGTGCTGCACCATAAACAAATGCTCATTTCTATCATCACCCTGTCTACTAGAGGATGCATAATTGCCTTGCTGCAATTTCCATTCATGACGTCCGTCATTCTACTTTTTGTAGTAGTCTTTAGCCATCTGCCCCATTTTACCACAGTAATAGCATTCACCATTGTTGTTTGCCTTTTGGCCTCTTTGCCATCCACCACGACCTCTTTGGCTCCCCTTGCCTCTAAAGTTACCACGTCCTCCTCCATAGGACTGGTTTTCTTGAATTTGCTGCATATTCTGATTTTTGCCACGGCCTCCAGATCGGCCTGCTCTACCTCTGCCTCTACCTCTTCTAGCATTTGAGTAGAAGACAATTTCTTTTGAAGTTCCTCCTGAAGAAGACGCACCACCATTTCTTTGCTCTTCAGAAATTAGAAGAGCAATCAACTCCTCAAAATCAGGAAATTTTTCACGGATGGCAATGGATGTCCAAAAATGTGCATAATCCTTTCCTAGACCATTCAAGGTCAAAGAAACTAAATCATCATCTTCCACTAGCGACCCAATAGAAGCAAGTGCATTTGCAATCTTCTTGACCTTCATGTGGTAGTCATTGATGTTCATATTTTCTCTCTACACATTATGCAACTCTTGCTTGAGCTGCATTTTCCTGGCTTGCATATTTGTGCTATACTTTGTTGTCAAAGTATTCCACGCCTCCTTCGGTGTGCTTGCATCCTGAATATGCACAATCATAGAATCTAAAATACTGAGAGGCAGCTAGTACATAACTTTTCTGGCTCTCTCATGCCATCCTTAAATGGCTGCAACTCCTATTGATTGGGAACATTAGGAATAAGTGGTTCTTGTTTAGCTCCAGTAATGAACTCCCAATAGCCTTTTCCCTTAAGGAAATTCGTCATTCTAAACTTCCATGCTTGGAAGTTGTTCTTGTCAAGCTTTTCAGTGACTATCTATGAAAGAGCATCAGACGCCATTACAGAACACTGTAAAATTATTTTGTCACTGCAAAAAACACTTCTTCTGCCTCACAAGGGCAATTCTGCAAAGCTGATGAAAGTGGTATTTGACCACACAGTCACTTCCTAGTGATGATTATGCATCAACAGGCCATAAGAATGATGCTGTCACTCCCAATATCTCTACGCATAGGCATACAATGTAATTTCTGCGATAACTTTTCAGCAACCTATAGAACAGTGGTCGCACTTTTTGAGTGCCTGCGGAAAACTTTTGCCACTAAAACAGGCCCCGAAATGGCCTCGAATCAAAAAAATAATTTCACCACACCATGAGGGGCGTCATAATTTGAGATAGTGCACTCTTGCACTTTCCGACTGTGCTACCTGCAGAGATTTGCTCCTAAACTCGAAAAAAAAGGAAAGCAACACTGATCCTCTTACTACGACACTACAAACTTGGTTTTCTTTCTTGAGCTCCTTACCACAAACTGAGCTTTGATACCATGTGAAGAGAGTGGGAGAGAAGGAAGGAGTCTTACTTGTAGCTTTTTCACATACACAATGGGGGAATTTACACAAAGGTGGAGGCTAAAAACAGTTTTCCTCTTCTTAGTCGTGAAAGCCAAAAGAACTCTAAGTATAAAAGAATAGGTGAACCCTATATGTGGGTCTCAAACCAAACTCGGCTAACTAAGTTGTCATACTAACTGAGCCACTAACTAGAGTACATAAAGATACTTGTCATCCAGCTATTATTCATGGATGGTGTACCAACTGCATCTGCAGCTAACAAGTCGGTGACATAAATGCACAACGGTCACCCTGGCATATCACGAATGGAGCTCGATATCTCAACAGTCTAAGCATGACATCATGCGATGTATTCATAGACACTATAACCCTGGCACTCAACTGTCCCTTGATAGTTGTATATTGTAGTTGATTGTAGTTGAAGCCTAGTATTAGATGTACATGAACGGTAAGTAAACACATTCACGAGTTCTCATAAATAGATTTGTTGTGAAATGATAGTGTTTTTAAATGAGTGAAAATGTAGTTTGTGCAACTATGAAATTGCATGCTTTGTTATTTGTCATTGCTGGCATTGAATTGGTTTTGAATTATGTGTTGCAACTTCAATGTTGCACTTCATGGCTCACGCGAAAGAGAGGATAAGACATGATCTCACTAATATTAAAAAGAAGGAGTGGCAGAAAGAGAATGTGCACTTCTTAATGAATGTCAATCATGACATCATTGAGACCACTTTCAACTATGGTGAAAGCGGCTTGCAAAATCTTGCATGCATGATGGCTGAGGATGTAGTGAGGGAATTGCGTGAACGATTTCCAGATGTTTTTTTAGGAACAATTTGGAGATCAATTCATGCATCACTTTGTGTTTGAGAGTCCGTGATGTCTTGGTCAAATAGATTGAGACATCCTTGCCTACGACACAAAGTGGGAGGGTCACGCCGTAGAAGCTAGAGTCACGTACACAAAAGATTTGTGGCGAGTCTTCAAGGGAAAGGGAGTTACTTCATCCTTCATTTGGCCAGTGCACCCACGTCTCTAGCACGCACCTCCTCAAGTATTGTTTCATCCCCAAGTATCATTGCATCCCCCCCCCTCAATAGCCACAACCACAACCACTCGATCCCCTACAACCACTACATTCATAGCCACAACCACCACTTTTATTTTTTACACATGGCCATCCCTCGCCCCCTATATCACCATATCCACACCTCACATACTTCCCACAATTTGTTGCACATCCCCCGTAGAGGACACGCCATGATTTCACAACTTTTGCACATCCCCCCGCACATCTAGATAGGTTTTCCTCTCCTTCACACTTGCCCACGACTACACCCATATCTCGCTTGCCTTGACTAGTAGCCACTCCACCAAAATAGTGCATTGAAGCACTACTACATGATCCCTATTTTGACACTTAAGCACACGTAGGGTGCTAATCATCAATAATCAAAGCGGGATTAGTTAAGTGTCATTACATAGTGACTTTAGACAAGTGTCTCAACATAGAGACCTTTAAAGAGAGTCACTATATAGTGACACTTACTAGACTTGTGAATGATTGTTATATAGTGGCACTGAGATAATTTCCTATAGCGACATTTTACAGAGAGTGCTTTTTTCCATATCGACCTTTAAAGATAGTTTTTCCCAATCACAAAATTTTTCCTCTTTTCATATATGTTTGATCCTTTGAGAGAATAAAAGTACAAGAGCATGTACATCAATTTTGAAGCTCATATATTCATGTCCAAGTTTGAGATGAAAAAAATCAATGAAGAGCATTTACATCAATGGCTTCACCCTGAGCCAAGTCTAATGTGCCAAATAAGTCTATCTCTAAATCTATACCGAGTTGATCTCCTATATCATCATCGTACTCTAGCATCATATGTTCACCTAAGAATTGATTATCTTCTTCAATAAAGTGTGGTGATTCTTGATGATTGTCATCTCCTTCCTCAATATCTTGATCTCCATCTTCCTCCCATATGATGTCATTATGTGCATCTTCCTCTTGGATCATATTGTGATCTTCATCTTCTTCGCTAGATCCATTTGGATCAATTGGATTCGGCATTGGTAGTGGCATCTCCATATCCACATCTCTATCTTAAAAAATATTCTTACTTCATGATGCAACTTGGATCATGTACCACCATCTTGGATCATAATGATCTAGATAAAAAACCACCTATATTGAAGATGGGTGCCAAATGCCATCAATTAAATATATGAAATTATGCTTAAGTACATGTATCAATGGATCTTTAAAAATGATTAATTAAATCATTAGTATGCACTTGCTCACAATGCTCGGGAAGAATAAAAGTATCACTTTCATCGGTCCAAAGTTTGGTGGAGTCTATTGCAAAGAAACCTCAACTATCTTTTCTCATTGTCACATGGGGACCATTGTAAATAGTTCTAACCCATTTTACATCAAGAATGAAAATAATAAATCGTCTGAAATCAATTTCATAGATTCTGCATATGGTCCCACAATAATCCAACTGCGAGGAAAGAAGATTGGTATCCGAAGCACTTGCTCAGCTATCTTGTGTGAAGCTAGCCATGACTCCACAATCATACATGACTCTCTTTGAATTGATGCGTTCCACGTGAAAATGTCGTAAATATGACCATAATGCACTGTACTTTTTGTATTGCAAAAGAGCATCATTAAAACAATGAAGATGCATCTATTTTTTAGAGTATATTGCCACAAATTATTACTTAATTATGTCAAGAGGTAAGAAACTTACATGCATCATACATCTAGATGATAACTCTCGCTCGCACTTGTTTATTGTCTCTCCATCACACTTGGCTTTACGTAGAGCCAGTAGTAGCCAATCTAGTGACACATCAATGGGGAGAAGTGTGAGATCCCATGGATATGGTTGCGATCACCTGTAAATTACTATCAAGCTCTTCCTTGCAACTATTCTTTCTGCTTTGGCCGCTTCATATCTCTCAATCCACTTCTACATCTCCTTGCTATTGAGGATACAAAACTTATTGAATTTCTCCATTTGCTCTTCGCTCATCTTTCTTTCAATCCCCTTTCCTTGGGGAACCTCGCCAATGATGCAATCATCATCCTTGTTATGCAAGCCTGTGGCATATCGGGATTCGTGGATGCAACAAACTCCATTATATATACTAATGACTCTTGCATAAGCCATCCCTCTACCATGCTCGCTTCTAGTCTTGCTCTTTGCCTTACAAATCCCTTCAAAGTTTTCATAAACCACTCCAAAAAAAACATCCACCGACTATGAACGGTACCTACAATGGCCACC
This sequence comes from Dipteris shenzhenensis, assembly GCF_047967505.1. NCBI lineage: Eukaryota > Viridiplantae > Streptophyta > Polypodiopsida > Gleicheniales > Dipteridaceae > Dipteris > Dipteris shenzhenensis. The sequence continues at coordinate 10,427,691 of NC_141622.1, read as the reverse complement.
TCATCAACTATGTGCACAAGCAAGTGCACTTGAGTTGTCATAATGATCGATAGAAAGTACCTCTCAAGCAAGGATACAACTTTTATGGAGTCCACCCTAGCCTTCTCGATGCTGGATATGATCTCTTTTTGAGATATCCACCTATTTCACATGCCCATGTAAGATATTTTCATAATGAGTCTACAGATTATTCAGCTTAAATTGAAGAAAATGCAATCAATGCAATTTAGTAAGCATACCTCACAATACCACTGATCTTGAATATAGCATTTCTAACATCTTCTTGTAAGCACCCTTTCACTGTAATTGGGAGGATGAACTATCAAAGCAATAAAGAAGTCATGTCAATAATATAACATAATCATAAGTACACTAACGCATCACGATTATCGGTACACTAATCCTACAACTTAGAATACCTGTAAGACCTTGTGCCAATCATGGGACTTGAGCCCACTAAGCTTATTGTCCTTTGAAAATGCTCCTTTCAAGTAACCATGTACCCTGTGGGTGTTCAAAACGAGGCAATATATCCACCTTGACCTGGTTGCTACCTCCTCTCTCTTGGACAGGATCCATCTTGCTTTCAAGAGGACACCTTTTCCTAAAGCATGCACTTGGGGCCATAAATGAGATGTTCTATTCATAGCATGCAAGTCTTCTCACACTCTTCTCGAGTCTTTGGAACAACCAAAGTGTGCCCAAGTGGCCCCTAGATTCTTAAAGATATGCATGGGATCCAAGAGATGATTGATTTGTAACTGACCCCAATAAGGAAGCTCATGAAAGTTAGATAGCCTCTTCATACCACAAGGAGGTTCCTCTCCATTCATCCTCCAAGCCTGAATCTAGTCACTTGCCTTCAAATATGGTGGTGGTGGATCAAGCTAACCCACACGTGCGAGATAGTCTAGTGGAAAGTATCGAGCATGACCTTCATAAACATTTTTCCTCATATGTTTGGAGTATCGTGCAAGGGGTTCCAAACCTAGTCCACAAATAGGACAAGCATGGTACCCACTTGTAACAAGTCCTGCACGCATGCATGAATGTGTTAGTATAAGACATGCATGCAAAAGAGAGTCATGAAAAGCATAATCCTATATTATACATGTAAAGACACAGCCACATACCTGTGCACTCTCCATATCTTGGGTAGTCATGCATGGTCCACATCAAGATACCCCTGACCAAAATATCATTGGTATGTCTAGGAGATCTGGAAATATCAAAGATCCGCACTCCTCTCCATAAGATATGTAACCCCTCTATCAAAGGTGCCATGTACACGTCCATATTTTTGGCCTTGTACTTCCTGGCACAAGTAGTGCAAGCATGAGGTGTCCCTTCTTTATTATTAGCCATGGTGGGATATTGTAATTCACCAAGACTATGGGCCATGTCGACCAAGATGTCGAGCGTAACCCAAAAGGGTTCACGCCGTCCATGGCGGGAGCCCAAGATGTACGTTGCATAGCTCCCGCGCAAAGTCTATCCACTGATTGTCTATGTGCTTCCAAGCTGCACAATCTATGGGAATCCTTTATGTGTCATTAGTGGACCGATGAGATGCATGCCAAGTCATCAACTCTACTATGGATTTGCATCAGAACATGTGCTATATTCTTGCAATGATGGGAAAGTGTCCCAAGACCTTTACCGGTATCTGCTTACCCTGCAAGTCATCTATATATCATTGTTCCCCACACTCCGGACAACTAGCCAAATCTCCATGCTCATGACAAAAGAGAATACAATCATTACGGCAAGCATGGATGGTATCATAATCCATACCCACCATTTTTAGCATCTTCTTCATTTCATCTCTTAACACGGGCATGGTATTTGGTGTAGGAAACATCTTTTGGAGCAACCTATCACAATTAAAACATACATAGGCTTCGAGTAATGATGGTTCTAAAACATACATGATGATTCTCAAAACAAACAATATCCAAATAAGGAGTCAAATTAATGTGGGAGCTAACCTCATGAAGGCTGAGACACTTGTATCTAACCACCCATACTTTGCTTGTTGCAGATTCAGGATTGAGAGACAAGCCCGTAGTTTTGACATCCTAGTACCCTCGTACAACTATGTTGATTGCAACTCTCACATATTGACCTCAGACTCAGACATCACATGTACATGTGATGTAGTGCCCCTAAAAATAGAATCCATCATGTCCACCATACCCTCGTCATCGTCTGGCACATCCAAGAGACTATAGTCTTGCTGAAAGTGTGAAGGTATATGCGCACCCTCGCCACCCTCCTCATCTTGTCTCAAGATTTATATAAGATCTTGTCTCAAGGTCTTGTGTCGTGTACATATGCAATATTAATCATGAACTCAAATAGCATTGACTTACCAATGATCCATCACCACGTGCAACACCAACGGTGGGTACTGGTTTGGGCTCCTCCCCATACATCTGCAAGTGGTGCATGACAATACGACATTGATGTGGTACTTCTCACTTGTAATGAGTGCAATGATAATACAACCTCTCCATAAGCCACTCTGTGCTCCCAGGCATTGGTGCATCATCTGATGAGATTCCACTCGTCCCTTCCATCTGCACACCTCCAAAATCACAACATGAGTTGCAAGGAAATCTATTAAGATCCAAAAAATAGCCACCCATGAGCTCCTTTCCTCTCTTCTAATAATAAGTGTTCTAAACAGTTGCTATATAGAGATGCTTTGCCCTATTCGATCGCTATATAGCAACACTTTAGGATATAACTGTCGCTATATAGCGACTGACCAGTGTCACTATATAGCGATGCTAGGGTGCTTAACACCCAAAACCCTGCGCGATGCCGTCTTTCACATCTCTATCGTGGAAAAAGCAAAAATCTCTCCTCCCACCTTATATTCTACAACCTCACTTTCCTCCTCTCCATTCCCCACACTCCTCACCCTTACCCAGCCCCTCTCCCAACACTTGTGCTCCCTCTCCACCCTTCTCCCTCTGTGCTTGTGTGAAAGGAAGTTTTTCAAGAAGGTGTGTCTCTTTAAGCAATGTAGGTTCATTTTTTGTGAGATTTCATTTTGTAAATGTTGAAAATGTTTCTCCTTGTATTGGTAAGCCTATGTGCTAATTTTCATGCTTGATTTTCTGAGGTTAAGGACAAAAAATGAGATTTGGTGAAAGAAAGAAGGCTCATCTCATCTCTTTTTGGTATTTCTCTTCCTCCTCTTTCTCCTTGTTTGTAGGCTTATGCTTTCACCTTGCTTGTAGGCTTATGCTTGTCTCCTCAATCCAATCCCTTTGAAAATTTGCTTCTCCAAACTCCTCCTTACTTTAACTAGTTATATGAAAAAATGGTATGTTGTCTCTTTTTGATAGGACCAGTCCATGAAACAATGAGCGGGACTTTTCTAGGTAAGAAAGTGCTTCCTCTTTTTTCCTTTTGTTATTTCCGTTATTTGCATTGGCTTGCAGCTAGTGCCTTAAGCACTAGCTACACTGATGGACGTAGGAATCCTCTCTTCCCCTCTCTTCTATTATTCCCTCTTCTTCCCCTCTTTTCCTCTTTTCCCCCCTTTTTCCCCCCTCTTTCCCTCATATGCTCATGCATAAACATAAGCATATGCTTTCTCTCTTTTTCTCTTATGCATATGCTTTTCCTTCTCTTATGCTTATGCTCTTTTCCCCTCTTCTTTTTCCCCTCTTTTAATCTCTTTTCCCCTCTTCCTTCTCTTCTTTTCCCTATTAGATATCAATGCTCCACTCTTGTGTAACTACGCAGGAACTAGCTAACTTTACTTCTAAGCCCCCCATATGATGAGAAGGCATTTGAGTGGCTCGGTTATCCAGTAGGTCCTGGTTTGTTGGACACCAGATGGGGGCCATGTGTGGCCTAATGGCTAGATGCTTCAGATAGAGTTGGCACACTACCAACTAGGCTACATGCAAGTGTGAGAAGGCATCCCATGACTGACCGCACTGAGGGTAGATGGAGCATTTCTCGGGGCGGCAGCCCACTCTCAGGCTGCAGGGCCCATTTGGAGCCCCAGATGATCCCGAATGGCTCTAGGCCGAATGGTGGCCATAGGTTAGTTGCTCTATTCTGTGCCATGGTTCTTTTGTGTGGTCAGTGGCCTATTTCAGGACTGACCTCTAGTCGATCGTTTTGGGCAGACTGGGTCAGTCACCCAATCGGGTCTAATCAACTACGACTGGTGGCTTTATAAGAGCAAGCCCATGAAGCCCATCATCATCACTAGCTATAGCAACCCTGATTCCTTAGCATCCAGCCTCCGTCCTCTACTGTTTCCAGTATGCCATATTCGAAGCTTCTCATGCAGGAGTGCACGGCTGGGAGGTAGCTCCATCTATTGTATCAGTTTTATAGTAATCAAATTTTTGATTCTCCATACTATCTACTTTTCTCTCTTGCATACAAGATCCTGTTATCTATTGAGCACAGATGTTGTATTGTTTTCTTACATGGTATCAAAGCTTGGGCTCTAGCAAGAAGATTTGGTAGTGTGTTTTTGTTTGCGAGCAGATTGTGAGAGATGGCCCAGCCCGCAAGACTGCGAATCCCACCATTCGATGAAAGTGGAAAGTTAGACGGCACTAACTATCCACTGTGGAAGTTCAAGATGAAGACCATCCTAAGCGCATATGAGCCTTGGGATACTGCTACTGGGATGGACGTGAAGCCGATTGCAAGATTGAATCCAGCCAATGCAAGACAACAGATAGTACTAACTACGGATCAGATTCTCGCATGGATAAGAAGAAATGCAGATGCGCTATGTTCTATTGTCTATAGTGTAAGTGATTCTATCATGGCATTAATTCAACATGTCACCACAGTAGAGGAGGCATGGTCGGTCTTGAAAAATCAGTAGGAGACCACGAATCAAACATGGATTTAGAATCTGGAGACTCAACTCGCAAACGAGAAACTGTCTGAGTCTGAAACGGTAGAGAAGTTCATCACCAAGGTGAAGAATCTGTGCGATCAGATGATTGCGATTAGCATCACCATCACTAGTGAGAATCTAGCATGAAGGTGCATACGGATTCTCCCGCCAAAGTACAATGGTCTTGTTACATTGCTAAATACATAGAATAGAAATCCGCCCCTTAACTTTGAGGATTTCAATGCAATGCTTTTGGAGGAGGAGATGCATCAAAAGACGAGGATTGGAGAAGATTCGTCTTTCTTGGCTGGATCAAAGAAAGGTAAGGCTAAGGACTCCAGTAACCCATCTTCTTTTGATGATAAAAAGAGAAAGAAGATCAAGTTCTTCTATTGCAACAAGGCAGGGCACAAGCAGAATGAGTGCCGGAAGAAGATTGCAGATGAGAAGAACGGAGTAAAGAAAGAGTCCAGTAACAGCGTGTAGGCAGTAGCAATAGAGCTGTTTGTAGCAATTGAGGAGATTTGCACGGAGGCAATTCATGTCACTACGGATGAACCTTGGATTATTGACAGTGGTGCATCATGCCACATGACCAGTCGGAAGGATTGGTATACCTCTCTACATTCGATAGGGAATGACATCCTGGTAGCAGTTGGCAATGATGCAAAATGTCCAGCAAAAGGAAAAGGTACGATTGCTCTGAAGCCAGATGGAGTTGTAAAATAGTGGTCTGATGTTCTTTATGTGCTAGATATCAAGAGGAACTTGTCCATTTCTGTGATCACGGATCAGGACCTCAAAGTTCAATTTGATAAGAATGGCACACAGAATTTGGATCTTCAAGGGAAGGTCATTGGTAAAGGTACACAACACAACAACATCTATGAACTCTCAGCTTTCAGTGCTCAAGCCGATGCGAGCAACACTAAGCTATGGCATGAGAGGTTTGGTCATCTAAACCTTAGTTCTTTATAGGAGATGCATAAAAGTGGAATGATTGCAAACCTACCAGAAATTATAGATCTGCCTGATGTATGTGAAGTTTTCATGATGGGCAAGCAGCATCGGCAACCCTTTTCTAAAGAGGCCAGTAGGTCAAAGGATCCTCTAGAGCTCATTCACACGGACCTCTACAGAAAGATGGAGATGGAAGCTTTGGGTGGTTCTTACTACTTCATGACGTTGATCGATGACTACAGTAGAAGGATATGGATATACTTCCTGAAGACTAAAGATGAGGCTTTTAGTAAGTTCAAAGAATGGCATGTAATGGTCGAGAAAGAAATGGGGAGGAAGGTGAAAATTTTGAGATCAGACAGAGTTGGTGAGTTCACATCAAGTGAATTCAAAAGTTACTACAAAAGTCACGGGATTAAGAGGCAGAAACCCTCGCCACATACATCACAGCAAAATGGAGTAGTAGAGTGCAAGATGCACGTCATTTGCAAAATGGGCAGGATTATGATGAAAGGGAAAGATTTGCCAAAGAATTTCTGGGTTGAAGCATGTAACATGACAATTTACATTCTGAATCATAGCTACACGAAGGCTGTGAATGGGATGACTCCACTACAAGCCTTTTCTGGTAAGAAACCTTCAGCTGCACATTTTAGAGTTTTTGGATGTGACTGTTTTGTGCATGTCTCTGATGCTAATAGGACCAAATGGGAACCGAAGAGCCGGAAGTGTATTTTCTTGGGCTACAGTGAAGAGGCAAAGGGTTACTATCTCTATAATCCTGTTACTAAGAAGGCAATAGTAAGTCGTGATGTGGTGTTCTCAAAACAGCCGCATCAATTGGAGGAGCATGCTTCCTTCCTAGACATCCAAGAATAGGATATCCATCCAATACAACCACCAACAGCAGACCAAACTCCCAGATAAAGAAGAGGAAGAAGAGCCTGCAGAATCACAATGGCAACGGCCATTCCCGAAGTGGGTAAAGAAGCTTTTGGATGGCAGAGAACCTCCAGCCATTGAGGAGGAACCATCCGAACACTGCCAGTCCAAGGATTAGAGGAGCAAAGAAGGGCACATGAACACTTAGTCAACTATGCTTTGATGACAGAGGCGATCCGTGCTGAAGAACCCAAGTGTCTTGAAGAGGCACAGGGTGATGATAGGTGGATGGAGGCTATGCAATTTGAGTATGGCTTCATAATGAAGAACAACACCTGGGACCTTGTGGATCGACCACCAAAATGCAAGATAATCGGTACCAAGTGGGTGTACAAGACCAAGTACAAGTCCGACGGCACGTTGGATAAGTACAAGGCTCAGCTTGTGGCAAAAGGATTCGCACAGGTACATGGTCTTGATTATCAGGATACTTTTGCTCCCACAACTCAACTAACCACAATTCGCGGTGTTTTAGTTTTGGCAGCATAGGAAAGTTGGCCCGTGTTTTAGATGGATGTAAGATCCGCCTTTCTAAATGGAGATCTTAAGGAGGAGGTATACGTGGACCAACCACCAGGTTTTGTGATCCCCAGTTCAGAAGGTAAAGTCTATAAACTGAAAAAGGCACTTTACGGGCTGAAACAAGCCCCACGAGCGTGGTACTAGTGAATTGATGCCTACATTCTATAAAACAGGTTCACGAGGAGCCCATCTGATGCAAATTTGTATATCTACAGAGAAGGAGGTAGGTGTATGATCATGGTCCTTTATGTGGACGACCTTGTCATAACAGGGAACCATGAAGAGAAGATCTCTAGACAAAGCAGTTGCTAGGGAGAGAGTTTAAAATGACAGACCTCGGACTGATGCATTTTTGTTTGGGGATTGAAGTTTGGCAAGAGCCAAAATAGATCTTCATTTTACAGCTGAAGTATGCTGGAGAGATACTGAAGGCATTTGGCATGGCTAAGTGCAAGACAGTTGGCACCCCTATGGAGGTTGACGTGAAGCTCTCAAACAAGGATTCATCACCACTGGTGGACAAAGCGAAGTACAGAAGGCTTGTGGGTAGTTTGATTTACTTGTGTAACATGCGGTCGGACATCAACTTTGCGACTGGTGTATTAAGTGGGTTTTCCAATAAGCCTCGGGAGAACCATTAGAGGACAGGGATGTTGGTGCTAAAATACATCATTGATTATGGCATCACCTATACCAAGGGCAACATCTCGATCGGATTCTGTGACTCGGATTGGGCAGGAGATGTGGACAGCAAGAGATCAGTGATAGGTTACTATTTCTCACTTGAATCTAGAGCTGTGTCATGGGTCAGCAAGAAGCAACCTACAGTTGCTCTTTCTTCTACCGAGGCTGAGTACAAATCAGCATGTTTTGCTTCTTGTGAGGCAGTGTGGTTGAGGAGGATTTTAGGGGACATGGGTGCACTGCAGAACAAGCCTATGCAATTATCATGTGATAATGAGAGTTGCATGGCAATTGCAAAGAACCTTGTGTTCCATGCTCGCACAAAACACATTGAGATTCAATATCACTTTGTGCGCGAGATCATCATGGATGGAGAGATCGACTTGGTCTACTGTCCGACTATAGAGAATGCTATGGACATCTTCATGAAGGCTCTTGGAAGAGACTTGCTGGAGAGGCATCTTCATCGACTTGGCATTGGGCCAAAAAAGTAAGTTCACTTACCGGTGGACATTGAGGGGGGGTGTTAGATATCAATGCTCCACTCTCATGTAACTATGCCAGAACCAACTAACTCTACTTGTAAGCCCCCCATATGAGGAGAAGGCATTTGAGTAGCTCAGTTATCTAGTACCTAGTTTGGACACCAGATGGGGGCCATGTGTGGCCTGATGGCTAGACGGCTTTAGATAGAGTTGGCACACTACCAACCAGGCTACATGCAAGTGTGGGAAGGCATCCCATGACTGACCGCACTGAGGGTAGATGGAGCATTTCACGGGCAGCCCACTCTCAGGCTACGAGGCCTGTTTGGAGCCCCTAATGATCCCAGATGAGCTTAATGTACATTAGTTGCTCTATTCTATGCCACGGTTCTTTCGTGTGGTTGGTGGCCTATTTTGAGACTAACCTCCAGTCAGCTGTTTTGGGTAGATTGGGTCGCGACTACGGCTGGTGGCTATATAAGAGCAAGCCCATGAAGCCAATCATCATCACTTGCTACAACAACCCTATCCTCTATCCTCTACTATTTCTAGCACTCCATCGAAGCTTCTTACACAGGAGCATAGGGCTAGGAGGCAGCACCGCCTATTGTATCAGTTTTTCAGTAATCAAATTTTTGATTCTCCATAATATTTGCATTTCTCTCTTGCATACGAGATCCCGTTATCTGTTGAGCACAGACGTTGTATTGTTTTCTTACATTCCCCTCTTCCTTCTCTTATTTTCCACTCTCTTTTCTCCTCTCTTTTTCTCCTCTTTTCATAAGCATATGTATTTGCCTATGCTTATGCTTATGCATGAGCATATGCTCATGTGCTCATGCATAAGCATAAGCATATGCTTTCTCTCTTTTTCTCTTATGCATATGATTTTCCTTCTGTTATACTTATGCTCTTTTCCCCTCTTCCTTCTCTTCTTTTCTCCTCTTCTTTTTCCGCTCTTTTCAATCTATTTTTTCCATGTTTCAATATCTTTTCCCTTGTTCCTTCTCTTATGCTTATGCTCTTTTCCCCTCTTCTTTTCCCCCTCTTTTCAATCTCTTTCTCACCTCTTTCAATCTCTTTCCCCCTCTTGCTTCTCTTTTACTCCCCTCTATGTTTTTCTCTCTTTTTCTCTTCTTTTCATAAGCATATGCCTATGCCTATGCTTATGCTTATGCTTATGCTTATGCCAAAGCATATGCTCATATGCTCATGCATAAGCATAAGCATACGCTTTCTCTATTTTTCTCTTATGGATATGTTTTTCCTTCTCTTATGCTTATGCTCTTTTCCCCTCTTCTTTTTCCCCTCTTTCAATCTCTTTTCCCCTCTTCCTTCTATTCTTTTCCCCTCTCTTTTTTCCTCTCTTTTTCTCTTCTTTTCATAAGCATATGCCTATGCCTATGCTTATGCTTATGCATGAGCATATGCTGATATGCTCATGCATAAGCATAAGCATATGTCTCTTCTCTTATTTTCATATTCTTATGCTTGAGCATATGCATTTGCCTTCTCTTATGCATATGCTTTCCCTCTTATGCATATGCTTATTTCCTTCTCCTTAGTCGTATTCGGTTCTTTTTTCACATGCTCCTAAGTGGTATTTGGTTATTTTTTTTTTTCAAACAGATTCTAAATGGAACAACCATGCCCTCAGCTAATAATGGGTTTCCTCCCTAAACCCCAACCCAGTTTCCCAAGTCACAAGGATTATATACATAGCTTCTCTGCTAGCTCAAGTAAAAGAAGATTATGCAAGAGAGCGATTGGGTGAAGTACAACATGGGGGAGTGTGTACTTGGGTGGGGTCCAAGTTGAAGGGTAGTGAAGCAAAGGTGACTAAGACCTACGGGATCTCCGTAGGTTGTGGAGAGACTACCACGACCAGTGGAGCCTCAAATATGATTGTGTGAAGGACATAATGGATTGTGTGGAGGCATTCATGGATTGCGAGTACATAATTGTTTAAGAGAATGATTGCATATTAGAAAAGGTGGAGGATCAGGTCCCCAGTGACCCACCTAGCGGCGCGGAGGAGGAAAGTACCTTAGATAGTTAAGTAGAGTAGTAGACCTCCTCCACCATTTTGGCATTTCTAGAGAATGTCTCTTTTGGAGACATATTTTTTATATACATAATTTGGGAGACATACTTTTAGTCTCTATTTTTTATATATGAAAATCTTCTTGGATTCCACTTGTCTTTCATAAATCTTTGTCATTCAAGACTTGCTTTTCATAATTGCCTTAAGTAAATAATTCTCCTTTCATATTTATCCTTTACGCGTTGATGTCATTTCATAATTTTCACAATTAATTAGAATTCAAACAAGTACTTATCGGATGGGGGCTCCACTTTTCAAAGGGTTCAAAATTTTGTGATGATTATGAAAGCAATTGAATTCATTGAGCTCCTTAATTTGACAGCACTCAATGTCTCCAGAGAGGAATACAGGCTCAACAACAACCTACGCAACTACATTACAATGATAGCAAGAAATTGTTGGAGATGTGATATATGTCATCAAGAATTTTGACACTCCCCAGCAAGGATTTTATGGCACTTTGTGGGAGATATTAATAGGACCATGCCACAGTCTAGAGGTGATGGTGCACAAAGAGTTATGGTCATCATCACCTCCATGGCCATGATCATCCTCCATACTCTCCATATTAGTAATACAATAAGACAAAGCACCTACAGATGCACACATAGATGTATTTCCTTAATTAAAAAAAAAACTTATTGGCACATCTATTCGCACATCTATTGGCATGTCTACAGACCCATGTTTAATATGGGTTTCCTCCCTAAACCCCAACCCAGTTTCCCACGTCACAAGGATTATAGACATAGCTTCTCTGCTAGCTCAAGTAAAAGAGAAGATTATGCAAGAGAGTGATTGGGTGAAGTACAACATGGGGGAGTGTGTACTTGGGTGGGGTCCAAGTTGAAGGGTAGTGGAGCAAAGGTGACTAAGACCTACGGGATCTCCGTAGGTTGTGGAGAGACTACCACGACTAGTGGAGCCTCAAATATGATTGTGTAAAGGAGATAATGGATTGTGTGGAGGCATTCATGGATTGTGAGTACATAATTGCTTAAGAGAATGATTGAATATTAGAAGAGGTGGAGGATCAGGTCCCCAGTGACCCACCTAGCGGTGTGGAGGAGGAAAGTACCTTAGACAATAAAGTAGAGTAGTAGACCTCCTCCACCATTTTGGCATTTCTGGAGAATGTATCTTTTGGAGACATATATTTTTTATATACATAATTTTGGAGACATACTTTCAGTCTCTATTTTTTATATATGAAAATCTTCTTGGATTCCACTTGTCTTTCATAAATCTTTGTCATTCAAGACTTGCTTTTCATAATTGCCTTAAGTAAATAATTCTCCTTTCATATTTATCCTTTACGCGTTGATGTCATTTCATAATTTTCACAATTGATTAATTGCCTTTTTATAATTTCTTGAGTTTGAATTTCATAATTGTCTTAAGTAATTAATTGTCTATCCGATTCTTACCCGCTCTTGTTTTTTGTTTTTTGTCTTCATGTTTGTGTCTACATCTGTACAATCCCCACAAATTAGACATGGGATCATGTCGCATGTTTGACGAGTGCGAAATCCTTCATAGGAGGAGACATCATGATCTCTACTCTCCAGATGGCTTTGATTCCACTAAGGCGACACCTTAGGGGCCTACCCCTGTGACCAACTCCTCTCAGACCTAGCACTATGAATACCCCTCAAGGAACTCCTTTGCTAGTAGCCCATGGCTTTGTTGCACAGATGATCGATGCGGAGGCAGCGAGATTCTTCTCTCTGCTATCCCAAAGGACCTCAACAAATCCTTCTCCTACATCGACGGCTGGACCTACTGTCGAGCCGTCCCCTCTAGCTCCAACGGCTGAGGGGTCATCACTTGAGCATGCCTATCATAAGGGAAGGAAGAGTAGGAAGGGTCACTTATGTTGTGCTAACTCAGGACCCAGTACCAATTAGGTCCCATGCCCTCTCCTACTCCCACTGCTACTCCTTGCTCCATAAGCGCTTGTAGTAACACCACTCACTCTAACTCTGCCACTACCATCAGTCCTCCTTACCTGGTTGAGGACCTATCCTATGAAATCAGGGTTGCTGGAGAGATAATAGAAAATAAAAAGGGCTTAGCAATGATGGCCAGCATGAGGCGGTTGATGAGGCACCACTTCAGGAGTGGCATAGCTACTGACTGGCAGTACCAAGATGACCGAATTGAAAAGACAATATCCTAACCCCCCAAATTGGGAGTTTAATTTGCTGCAACAAAATGAGGGACGACCTCAAAATGCACGGGAAAGTCAATGCTCTATATGTTGATTCTATACTACCACAAATTAAATTAATGCGGGCCCAAAATATTGTTGCAGGATTGTATAAGTTCAAGGTTAAAAAAATGCATAGGGTATTTGAAGCCTATCAATTTGGAAAACAGGCAAGGAAACCATTTCCTAGACATGTTCAAGAGAGTAAGAGGCCATTGGAATTAATCCACTCTGATGTGTGGACTACTAAAGCTACATCTATTGGAGGCTGTCATTATTTTGTCACTTTTATTGATGACTATAACAGAATAGTTTGGGTGTATTTTATCAAAAAGAAAAGTGAAGTGTTTGGGCATTTCAAAGCTTTTAAAGCTATGGTTGAAAAAGAAACAGGCATGCAAATAAAATGCCTAAGGTCAGATGGAGGGGGAGAGTACCTCTCAAATGACTTTGTAAGGTTCTTGCAAGAGCGTGGCATGAAGCATCAATATTCATGCAGTCATACCCCATAGCCAAATTGACTCGCAGAAAGAAAAAACAGGAAAGACTTGCCAAATTATTATTGGGCTAAAGGAGTTGCTACAGCAGTCTACATAATGAACAGGACTCCCATTGTAGCAATACATTGCATGACGCCAAAGGAGAGGTATACTGGTAGGAAACCAGACATTTCTCATTTGAAAGTTTTTGGTTACATTGCCTATGTTCATGTGCCAGATGAGTTGAGATCCTTGTTGGATCCAAAAGCTGAGAAGTGCATATTTATTGGTTATTTTCTACAGTAGAAAGGGTATAGATTCTATAACCCTTCTACTCGTAAGTTTACAGTGAGCAAAGATGTTTTTTTTTATGAGATAAGAAGTTGGTATAAACCAGTAAATGTGATTGATGATGTAGATGCACAAAATGGTAATGCTACATAGAATTCGCAGTAGCAATCACAAAACATTAGTGGACCTGTAGTGTCCTCTAGCAGTGGTTCACATACTTCGCCATGGACAAGCAGATTAAGATCAGGAGGATCTCCTCAAAGAAATGCAAATAGTGGTATGCAAGTATCACAAAAAGAAAAAGAGAAAGTAGATCAGCCCATGCTAATGTGAATGGAGGTCATCTTATGTGGATGATGAATCCAGTAGCTCAAAACAAAGCCTTGATGATGAATTGGGTATTCCTTTTGTTGTTACACCTGGAGTAAGGAAGACAAGGGATGTTTTGAGAGCACTTGGTAGTGAGCCTATTTTGCATAGGTCTACCAGAGCTAGGTATCCTGTAGATAGACTGAAATATGATGGATTTATAGAAATTCACTATGCCTATATGGTCAAAGTGATACATGAACCAGAACCCACTTCTTTTGAGCAAGCCATGGGAGAAAAAAAATGGTAGAAAGCCATGGATGAAGAAGTGGATGCCTTGGAAGCAAATGCTACATGGGAATCAGTGCCTTTGCCTAAAGACAAGAATGCAACTAGTTGCAAGTGGGTTTATAAGGTGAAGCACAATCGAGATGATTTTGTGAATAGATACAAGGCAAGATTAGTTGTCAAGGGGTATGAACAAGCATATGGCATTGATTATGAAGGAACATTCAGTCCAGTTGCAAGGATGGCAATGGTAAGAGCAGTCATTGCTATGGCTGCATCAAAGGGATGGTCTTTAAATCAGATGGATGTAAAGAATGGTTTCTTGCATGGTGATTTGCAAGAAGAGGTCTATATGGAGCAGCCACCAGGTTATGCTCATGCTATTTATCCTTAGTTTGTTTGAAGGTGAAGAACGCCTTGTATGGCTTGAAGCAAGCACCCAGAGCATGGTCTGACAAGATAGGACAATATCTTGTTACTATTGGCTTTCAGATTTCCAAGGCAGATTTCTCACTTTATGTGAGAGAAACAGAGAAAGGTATTATGTTACTTGTCATTAATGTTGAAGAAGAAGATATCCTTCATGTGAAAATGCTATTGAAGCAAAAGTTTGAGATGAAGGATTTGGGAGAGCTATCTTACTTCTTGGGCATTGAGGTGATTAGATCCACAAGTGGCATATGGCTCTTGCAGAGGCAGTATGGATTGGACATGCTATCCAAATATGGTATGACAGGCGGTAAGCCTATTTTAGTTCCTTTGGAGTAGAATGTGAAGTGGAGTGCAGATGCAGGTGAGATTCTGGAAGACTCTACTATGTACAGACGCATAGTAGGAAGTTTGATTTATATGACTATTACCAGGCAAGATTTGAGTTATGCTGTTGGGTTGGTAAGTCAGTTTATGCAAGCTCCAAGGAAACCACATTTGGATGCGGCTAGATGCATACTGAGGTATGTGAAGTCCACATTGCAGTATGGACTATTTTATGAGACTGGGGTTCAGATACAGTTGCATGGAAACACTGATGCTGATTGGGTTGGTAGTATTTTTGATGGACGATCTACTAGTGGATATGTGTTCTCTTTTGGGAGTGTTGCAGTCACTTGGTGCAACAAGAAACAACCTATAGTTGCCTTGTCGAGCATAGAGCTGAGTATAGAGGTGCATCAATGGTTGCATGTGAGGTAGCTTGATTGCGTAAGCTACTTTATGATATGCATCAATCTATAGATGGGCCAGTTGTCATTTATTGTGACAACATGAGCACTATACACTTGGCAAATAACCCAGTCTATCATGCTAGAACAAAGCACATTTAGGTGCATTATCACTATGTGCAAGAGAAGGTTCTAGTAGGTTTTATTGATCTAGTTTATGTTAGCACAGAGGATCAGCTAGCTGACATATTGACGAAGGCATTGGGCACAGAGAAGCTGCACAAGTTCAGAGACCTGCTTGGTGTGCAAGAATTGGGATTGAGCTCGAGGGGGAGTGTTGGGATATTAAGCTCCACTCGTGATATGCCAGGGTGACCGTTGTGCATTTATGTCACTAACTTGTTAGTTGTAGATGCGGTTGGTACACTGCCCATGAATAATAGCTAGATGGCAGCTATCTTTATGTACTCTAGTTAGTGGCTCAATTAGTATGCCACCTAGGTTAGCTGATTTTGGTTTGAGACCCACATATAGGATTCACCTATTCCTTTTGTACTAAGAGAGTTCTTTTGGCTTTCACAACTAAGAAGAGGAAAACTACTTTTTAGCCTCCACCTTTGTGTGTATTCCCCCATTGTGTATGTGATAAAGCTACAAGTGAGACTCCTTACTTCTCTCCCACTCTCTTCACATCTCCATGCAACCACAATGGTGGGGTCGTTGGAGTTATTTTAGTGGTATTTTGGTCATAAACCAATGAAATTATAGTCCTTTCCTAGCATTTAGTTCTTGTTGCAGTAATTATAAATGATGGTAAAAGTACAATTTATCGAGTGAAAATTGAGAAAAAGAGATTACAATCTACATTTACATCCAATAATAGGTTATATAAAAATGATCAACTTATATGGAGAAAAAATTGAATAGAGGATCTTATATTTATAAAAACATGGTAATCGCTGAGAGCCTTAAATAAAAGATTACAGTAGGTAGTGGGTATAACCATTCAAATACAAATATAAAAGTTAACAATAGTGCATACTGAGAGCCTCAAATTGAACAAAGAGAGATTACATGACTGCATAAGGATCTTAGAGACGAAAACATTACATACAGTGAGGAATTTGTACAACTCAGTTTTTAGCCAATTTAGCTTGTTGCATTAACAATTTTTAGGGAGCCAAAGGAGGATACGATGGAGAGGCCAAAGACCATGCACATTACCAAGACTCAGTTAATCACCCCCTAGCAAGTCGAGAGTACTTTGCTCTAGAAATATTGAGGGCTTCATCGACATCTAGGGGGAACCCATACAGCATAGCCACCACAAAGAGACCCTCTGTGAGCATGTTATCCAAGGTGATGCAATCAGGTGTGTGGGGAGTTGCCTATGGGAACAAATAGTCAGCGTGTCTATTCCACGTGAGTGCAATGCATTGCAAATATTATTGGAATCATAGAGCATCGAGGGGGGGACCAACTAGGCATGCTAACGATGAGTGGGTGAGTAGAAGATGAGCAACAGAGCAAATGCAGTGATGAGAGTTGGAGGGAGTGTGGACCAAAGTAGAGCGGGGGCAGAAAAGAGATAGTCTAGGATAGAGGAGGGGTGTGGAGCAAAGTAGTAAAGCATGGGCGGCAAATCAGAGCAATGTAGTAAAATGCCAAATGCCATGGATCTTACATATATATAAAGTTTGAGCCACCGTGGTGGCTGGAGCCTGAGGTTCCATCCATATTTATTGCAAGACACCATGATGGAATCCCCCAAATGGGTTGGTAATCATGAAGAAGATGCCATGAGATGCCACTCTGGTGGTTGGTAATTAACTTAGCCATGACAAACGTGGCTAATGAGAGCCACCACCACCGAGCAGTAATGCTCATTACCATGTCTAATCACTTAGTACCATGCACTCTAGTTCTCTATTGAGCATGCGAGCCTGATGACTGGTAATTTTCACTGCACTCGTAGTGATCATGCATACTAAAGCATGGTGGTCGGTGAGCGTGGCATGACTGGTAATTTTTACTGCACTCATAATGATCATGCATGCTAAAGCATGGTGGTGGGTGAGTGGTGGCATGGTGGAATCATTGCCATGGCTGATGACAACCACCACCATCGGGCAGTAATTCACACAAAAGTAAATCATGAGGCCTAATCACCTCTAATCCCTCATGATTACCATAATTTACTGCACTGATAGTAATCATGCATGCAAGCTCGATGGTGGTAACTGGAAGATGAGTAATTGCATGCCAATGCGGTGGCTAGTAATTAATTGATAGCCCAATGGATCTTAGCTGCCAGCACAGATGTGGCTGGGAATCTTAAATGCCACCACCTCTAATCATTCATTACCATGCAAGTGAGTATTGTTGCCTTGAATTATTTAAAATTTGGGCCAACCACCACGGTGTCTCTTACCTTTACAGTAGTCAAGCTACAATTACCGTGGTGGCTCTCACCTTGACACCCTTAACCATTTCTTTTTATACCCCTCTCGAACGTTTCGTTCTCCCTTGCAATCTCAAGCCTCCACTATTCCATTTCCTTCACTGCTTCATCTTGTATCCCTCTTGACCATTTCTTTCTTCCTTGCAATCTTCCTACAACTTCTATCCCCTCTCGTAATGGACCTTACATAGTCCAAGAGGTCCTCACACAATCTTTCCTCCCCCTTTGTAGCATAGTGCCAGAGCCCCTCCTCCCCTCATCTTGAAATCGTGACATATGGGAGCTCCTCTCTCGCTATTCAAAAGCCCAATTTGGATGCTCTCCAAAACTTCGCCAGGATGGTGGAGGAGGTGAACGTGAAGGAGGGGCAGCTAGTCTATCAAGATCAAGGTCACAAGATTGCCATCAAGAAAGTGTGATTGAGGAGGCTCTAGGAATTTCTAGAGGTAGTACACAAGCACACTTTTTGGAGAAATAGTGGAAGAGACAAGATATTCTAGATATATACCCCAACGCTCAGATTAGTAAAGATGGTGGAGTCAAGATTTTGAGCTTGCCAATAGACTCCAAGATGTACTAAATAAGACAATTCAGTCTTTTCCTGATACGAGAGGAACCTGCAAGTTCTGGCAAGTTCAAGCAATAGTAGAGCAACTGAAAGGACATGATGTATCTTTCTCAAGGGCGATCTCCAAGAGCGTGTTAACCAACCTAAAGAATTGTATGGATGACAAATCCCAATTGTCATCTCAGTCCACCGGAGTTGCAATGCACCTGATGGCATCCACCCTCAAAGGAATTTTTGAGCAATACAAGAAGGAGATGTCTCAAAAGCTGACTTTTCTATAAGAGAAAGCCATCGATGCAGCAAAGGCAGTGCAACTTGAGAAAAGTCTCAAGGAAGGTGCAAAAGCCAAGGTAGAGGAGGCACAAGCAAGGGCATTGTAGAGGAACAAGAGCACAAGCTGAGGCTGCCACAAAATTGGTCAACATTGAAAGGTATAGAAGAGAAGAAGCAGAGAAGCACATGAAGGAGCTCAGAGATAGGCTTGAAGAAGTGAGAAACAATGGGGATAGGGACCTAGAAAAGATGCAAAAGGACCTTGAGGATTAGAGAGCCGAAAAGAAATATCTTTACAAATGGATCTGCAACATGCAAAACTCATTGAACATTGAAAAAGACCAGATGATGGAGGAGTTGAAAAGGGAGAATGCAAAAACCAGAAAGGTGATGCACGAACTCGAGAGAGCTTCGAGGCCAGAAAGGATGGGGCAAAGAGCAGTCAGGATGGAGAAGACGAGGCAACTCCCTAGGTCAGGAAGGATGCAGAGAGAAACCACCACGATGAGCAAGTTCCAGCCACTATGGTGCAGAACTTTGCAGCAGCCATGGTGAGGGTTGTTCTTTCAAAACACTATTGGAATTCCAAGGAACAACCTACAATACCCTGCAAGAAGATCATGATAGATGTTTGCAGAAGCTTGCCATGGCTTTTGATAGTTTTATGAAAAGTAGTCCCTCACCCTACAAGATGTCCAAACTAGAGTAGAAGTCTTGGAAACCTCCCATGATGAAGTTTTTTAGGAATTTATGAAAGTTCAATGGATGTTGAGGGATTTTGATGTCGCTATTGCATAGAGTGAGCAAAATGTAAGAAAATAATACAATGTCTATGTTTAATAGATAACAGGATCTCATACGCAAGAGAGAAAATAAGATAATATGGAGAATAAAAAATTTAATTACTATAGGACTAATACAATAGATGGCACTGCCTCCCAATCATGCGCTCCTATGAAAGAAGCTTCGATGGCATGCTGGAAACAGTAGAAGATAGAGGCTGGATGCTAAGGAATCAGGGTTGCTGTAGCCAATGATGAAATGGGCTTCACGAGCTTGCTCTTATATAGCCACCAGTCATAGTCGGTTAGGCTCAACAATTGGGTGATCAACCCAATCCGCCCAAAACGGTCGATTGTGGGTCGGTAGGCCACTGACCATACGATAACCGATGCGCAAAATAGAGCAACTAACCTAGGTCTCCGTTCGGCGAGCCAAAGCCATCCGGGATCATCAGCTGAGGCTCCAAACAAGCCTCGCAACCTGAGAGTGGGCTGCCCCAAGAAATGCTCTGTCTACCCTCAGTGCGGTCAGTCAAGGTATGCCTTCCTGCACTTGCATGTAGCCTAGTTAGCGGTGTGCCAACTCTATCTGAAGCCATCCACCCATCAGGCCACACATGGCCCCCATTTGGTATCCAAACCTAGACCTATCGAATAACCGAGCTACTCAAATGCCTTCTCCTCATATGGGGGGCTTAGAAGTAGAGTTAGCTGATTCTCGCCTAGTTACACAAGAGTGGAGCATTGATATCTAACACAAAAAGTGAAGGAGATGAAGGAGAACATCCGTAGCCTTAGGATGATGGAGGAAGGAATCAAGAAGCAACTTTGTCATGTACAGAGCAAGACTATGGTATTGATGGCTGCAATAGTTAAATTAGATGCCTATCCTACTATGCAGTAGGGTCCGAAATGCATGGTCTTTCATACCCCCATCATAGATGACTACTGTATCTGCGAGCCCATTATGAAATCTAGCCCCAAAACTCTGTACACGGATCCACCTACTGCAAATCTATGGCATACCCAAAAGGCAATGTTGGATGGCATTTGTTCTATATAAAAATGATGTTGGATGGCATCCTCACAGAAACAGACTCAAAGGAGGAGGAAAATAGGTGCAAGGAGGACATTCCTCAGTGGTGGATGTATTACTTGGAGTCGGCACAGACGATGATTATTAATTTCCCTAGCTATTTTTTTTCTGATCCTTTAAGGTTCTTGTCAAGCTCATAATGTAGGTTTCTTTTAGTAGGACATGATAGAGGCTCAAAGATGTATAGAGCGCAAAGAGTAAGATGAAGAGGACCCCCAGCAAAAGGAGGAGTTACTATGGGCATATAAGGCGACAGAGTCAAGCAAGAAATGTGTGATACAAGTGTGTGAAGAGGTCTACCATAGTGTAGTAGACTGGCCTCTAGAGCTAGGAGAGGCTTGCTATAGGGAGGTTGATGAGATAGTTGGGAGTCTGGAATTTCCTTGAAATAATAAAAATCTTGGAGACGTTTCTTGAACTTGTGGATATTCTCATGGTGCTCATAATACCTGATTTTGTATCAACATGCTTCCATGTTACTACTTAAATGTTTTAAGTAGCTCGGTGGCTGAAATCTAACAGTTAACGATAACCAATCCAAAGGGCACTAGCACTATGCAACAAATTTTAGGATAGAATGGCAATAATGTAGGGATAGCACAGTAGTAGTGTAGGATTAGTGCAGCATAAGTTATCGCCTCCACAGTGGTTGGTTGCGCTAGAATATGTACAGCCACTAGCACAGTGGTTTGCTTCTATTATTACAAGATGAATGGATTCGTTATGGGAAATCAGCATGGTGATTGTTGGGATATACTAAAAGCAAGCATGGGATGAGATCTGATGGTTAATGAAATGATAAACAGTCTAAAGGGAACTATTTTAGTATAGCACTGTGCAACAAATTTTAGGATAGCACGACAGTAGTATAGGGATAGCACGGCAGTAGTGCAAGATAAGTTATCACCAATGTGGTGGTTGGTTTGCACTAGGATATGAACAACCACCAGCATGGTGGTTTGCTTCTATTATTACAAGATCAATGGATTTGTAGGTTGTGTGGATTCATTATGGAAAACTAGCACAGTGGTTGTTGGGATATACTAAAAACAAGCATGGGTTTTATCATTTAAGATTTACAAATAACCAGCACGGTGGTTGTTTGGGATATGAGAAGCAGTCTTAATACAAATTCCATTTTGTAGGACAAGTGGACATATTGTTTCCCTGAATGAGACTACATACATTTTCTTAGTACTAGCTCAATCACCCTCATCCACCGCCCCAAGCCACCCTAAGATGTGCTCATGCATGTCTAAATCCAATTTGAAGACACTCTTGCCCTTCTTTTGTTGTGGTGCAGGTTGCATCTGGAATCTAATAGCTCTTACTAGATGAGAGTACACACATGTTTGTGGACTCTTATGTAGCAGTTTGTAATTGTCACCTCTCTTGGATGTCTTTTTGTACCAAAAAGCTCCACTACTACATCCCACTTCTCATATAGGTTGTTCCCCAATTATCCTTAAATGTTTCCTCAACCTTGTACTTAGGTTTTGTGCACTGCAATAGAAAGTATGGGTCATCTTCCTTGTTCTCCACAAAATTTGTGACAACTAGACAGTTATTCCCCTCTTCCAGATAGTCAGTGAGGTCATCAAAACTCTCCCCAAAGTGTGGCAAGTCGTTTGTCTCTCCATTATTTGTGACTCCATCCAAACATAGAGGAAAACCTTGAACTCCATCCCATGTCTTTGCAGTTGCAATGTTCTCACAATTGTCATGATCCACTATGATGCACACACTATAAAAATAAGAAAGTTTTCTCCTTTTAACTAGTTGGTTGTTTGAAAATCCCCACATGTTGTGCTGACCACGAACTCCTTTAATTTTCTCATAATCATGCCTGCATCTTCTTTGCACTTCATCCACTTTCACATCATGGAACACTGTGCATACTATAGTATTCTTAAAGCTTTGTTTATTGTATGTTGAATGTGCTCCTATGGAGAGGTTGGCTGTAAGCCATGGTACAACATCATGGCCATCATTGAGTTTTTCTTGAGGGCATGCTAATTGGTGTTTAAATAGAGCTTGCTTAATAACAGCATTGCATCCATCATGTTCACCCTTGCCATGACTAGACCCAAAGAAATTCCACATCATTTCTAGACCCGGTCAGGGATTTGAACCTTGAGATGAAGTAGAATCCACGTGCTGATTTAAATTGAGAGGCAGCACCATCTGACCACACCCAATATTTTTTTATATTTTTTGCATGGGGATTTTCCTTTTTCATCCATTGCCAATGCAGTAGAAAAGCATGCTACACAAACAGGGTGTCATGTTCCCTATCATCTAACATGTAGGAATGGTAAGTGCATTGCATTGACTTGGACTCCTATGAGTATTCAGGAAGATTGGTGTCAGGCATGGAAGAATAAAGCAAATGACTATATGTGATATGGACAAAATTGTTATTTGCTTGTTGTACGAGTGAGCACTTTGTATCTCATCTTGTTCTTGAAAAGAATAATTTTTTGTAAAATCTATGATAGATACAATAGTGTCACTGGGAAAATTGGCAAGGCACATCCTAAACTGCTTATCCTACCAGGTGGTTTTAGTAGGAAAAGTAATTGAGACCAGAAGCTAGAGGCTAAGTATGGCGACGCTCAAAGGCCATAGAGAAGAGGAGATCATGAGGGCGAAGGAATGTCATAGGGGTGAAAAAGGAATTAGAAGTGGAGGGAAGGAAAAGGGAGACTATGACACAAGGGGAGAGGGAGAGGGGGAAGAGAAGCATGTACATGATAGGAAGAGGAATGTTGAGATGTAGACATCAAGGGAAGTGAACCATACTTTATTGGAAAGAAGGGATGAGAGGGAAATATCAAAACACTAGCTAGGTGGCTTTACAAGAATGAGCGTGTCTCATCAAGGAATAGCCCCTTCCTTTTATAGCCAAAAGAGGGGGTCTCTCCACATTAATGTATCCTCCCACATGCATGGTGTGTGTGGAAAAGTCTCCCATGTGGGCTAGGTGGTTACGCACTCTCAATTGTGTGCGACAACCCTTTGCCTCAATTTTCCACATAAATCAAGCCCATATCTCAAGTCTATACTCCCTTGGTGGTTACGCACTCTCAATTGTGTGCGACAACCCTTTGCCTCAATTTTCCACATAAATCAAGCCCATACTCCCTTGGTCTCTTTCCAACTTTATAATATGTTCAAACCTCTAGGAGGACAAGTGGAGGGTTGGCACAAGGAATCTTGCCACCTCATCCTACTTTCCCCATTATTTAACTAGCTCTCTTTGTCCTTCTATACCTCCCCCACATGGGCCTATCCCATATGGAGGGAATAACTCAATATAATAGCCATCTCCACCCATTTTATATTGCTTCTCCCATGGACTTTGAGCCATATCTCACTTAATGCATCCTAGGTGGAGGGGTGGCACATGGAGGAGTCATGCCACCTTGCATTTTATAATATTACTATTATGGATTATGTACAACACACCTTATGGGTCCTCTTACATGGAAGTGTGGCACATGGTCATGCCCTGCCACCTCAACCTTGGGCCCTATGCACACCATATTTTATTATACTATTGCCACATATACAAACACACACACACATATTAATGCCTTTTTCCTTAGACAATTTTATCCACAACAATTCCCCCCCCCAGGCAGGGAACGCATAGCATTTCAATGCCTGGGACCATCACGCACAAAGAAAGGCTTGAGGTAACGCTTGTTGATCACCTTCTTGCCATATGGTTCATGCAGCTCCTGAACTTGTACAGACCCATTGCTACGTTCTTTGATGACTTTGTATGGGCCAGCCCATAGTGGCAGAAACTTCTTATCCATTTGGTGGTCCAATCTGTTATCAAAGCATAGCACAACATCCTCCTCAGCAAAGTGTCTTTCCCATCCCTTGCGATGTTGGAAAGCTGAAAGGAAAGCAAAGAGTGGACACAAACTCAGAATACTTGCTTATAGAATGAAGAAGAGTGAGGTCCTTAAGTAGGCACCTCATACATGCTCATTGACATCACTGATGACTTCAGAGCTCCACAATCATCTCCTCAATCTGCTCCTAGATTCTCTCAATCATCCTATGTGGCTCTCCACCACCTAACTATGCTTGTGGGCACCTAACTGTGTCTCTAACACTCACACATAGAAACATAAGGTGTGCCTGAGGCATACACCTTGAGATATCCCAACAAACCCCCCCTCAAGGGAATGCCTCAGGCTATGTCAAGGATACATCTAGTCTCATAGTTTCTCATGCCATCTCATGGTGGTCAAGGATTAATCTATGGCTAGGTTCTCATGCTAGCAAGGGTTCCCTTGGGTGTAAGGTAAACAAAAGGGATACAAAAAGACATTCCAATGATTATCTCCCCTGCATGTACATGCACACAATGTCTGCAGGAGGTACCATGGAGCAAAACATACACATGGCCTACATCATAAGGTGACCAGAGGTGTTTACAAAACACAATAGTTTATTTTCATTCATTTTGGAGGACTATCCAGGCTGAGTACCTTGACATAAAAAGAGAGATCTGGAGCATACATAGAGATGTTTTAAAATGCATAATCTTCATGGGATGCCTCATCTTGTGGAGGCAAAATATCCATGTCAAGGCAAGGTCTTACCACATGGGCAATGTCTAATGCCTTATAAGATGGTACTATGATAGAACAAGTGGATCTGAAAATCATATCCTTCAAGAGAACAATTATCTTGTCGTCTCCATAGTTGTGTAGAGAAGCATATCTTAGGTATTTGACCTTCATCTTTTTCTCGTACTTAGAGTCAAATAAAAGTGCCATGAAAGGGTAGATCTCTGTATTTGCTTCCTTTTTGGCAACCATTGTCTTGGCAATCTTCAACAAGGAAGTCAGGTTGGCACTTTCATCCTTTGTAGCATAACAAGACATTGCTTTATGTTTTGGCTTTTCACATATTTTGCATAAGCAATCCATGAGAGGCTCTAACCCAGGTATTGGGTAGTGTCTTCTCTCTTACAAGGCTTAGAATAACAACTGAAATGCTTCAAAATATAAGCATTTAATGTAGCAAAGTCTTGTGACCAAATTTCAAACAATGATGCTTCTTCTTACATGCTTCATAGAAGTGGCTAAAATGAATACTTTCCAATCAAAACCAGGTCTAGCAATCCAAAACAAAACTGAAGCCACACTTGTACTGAAGTTATTGAAAGTTTCAAAAAACCAGAAATGCTAGAGTAGCATTTTATGTAGCATCATCTTCAAAAACTTGTCCAAAACTGTCAAAACTGAAAAGCTGAACTTGGAGGGCTTGTAGCTCACTCTTCAAAGCAAGGAAAAGAGGGCTTTCTGAAGCAAAATAAAGCTCATATACCAGAGAGGGTCCAGCACAGAGGTTGGATGAAATGATGTGCACTTTTGCCCGGGAGAGTTGCTACAGGCTGAAACTGAGTTTTGACGATTTCTCCTTCGTTACTGAACCAAATGACCTGAAAAATGGCTCAAAATCTTCGTCTTGAGGTTGCCCATCTACTCCTAAGAGGGCTCAGGCAATGGCAAAGCAGGCAGGGAGTATTGAGCAACAGAAGAAATTCACTGTTTGGAGAATGGCAGCCACCACAGACGTTTTTTCTTCAATTGCTTGCAGGTGGAAGTTTGCCCATACTAGAGGAGTTTCCAGCTCAAAGGGTTTGGGCAATGGTTGTTTGTAGGTGGAGAACCAAGCTCTCAAAGATTTTGGGAAGAAAGAGGAAAATGGAGAAGAAGAAGATGAAGAAGAAGATGATGATGTGGCAGAAATGGGCTCAAGGGGGATCAAAGGGCTCTGATACCATGTTGGAAAGCTGAAAGGAAAGCAAAGAGTGGACACAAACTCAGAATACTTGCTTATAGAATGAAGAAGAGTGAGGTCCTTAAGTAGGCACCTCATACATGCTCACTGACATCACTGATGACTTCAGAGCTCCACAATCATCTCCTCAATCTGCTCCTAGATTCTCTCAATCATCCTATGTGGCTCTCCACCACCTAACTGTGCTTGTGGGCACCTAACTGTGCCTTTAACACTCACACATAGAAACATAAGGTGTGCCTGAGGCATACACCTTGAGATATCCCAACATGCGAATCTTAGCATCCAATCGGGCCTTTTGTCGATTCTTTTGGATCTCTGTTTGGTGTAGTGCAAGGCATCGGGTCTCATCTAACTTCTCAAGTTGTACCAATCTGGCCTCTACATGTTCATCTTCTGTCATCCTCTATTCCTGT
The DNA here is from genome assembly GCF_047967505.1 of Dipteris shenzhenensis. Classification (NCBI taxonomy): domain Eukaryota; kingdom Viridiplantae; phylum Streptophyta; class Polypodiopsida; order Gleicheniales; family Dipteridaceae; genus Dipteris; species Dipteris shenzhenensis. The sequence goes on along the minus strand of NC_141622.1, from coordinate 10,400,948 downwards.
GCCAATCTCAAGGCCGGAATCTCTATCTCTAGTGGTAAAACTGCCTTAGTACCATACACCAACTCAAAAGGGGTGTGACCTGTAGATGTTTTATGAGTGATGTTGTAAGCCCACACTGCTTCAGTGACCTTCTGATCCCATTGGCTCCTATTCCCTGCGGCCATTTTTCCTATGGTTTTACAGAGGAGGCCATTGGTCCGCTCTGTTTGACCCATGGATGCTGGATAATAGATGCTAGAAGTGTGATGATCAATGCCCATGCGATCCATGAGTAACTCCACTGCTTCATTTAAGAATGGACTCCCATGGTCAGAGACTATCTCCATGGGTGTCCCAAACCTCGTGCAGATACGTTCAAATATGAAACTTGAAACTACCTTGCCATTTGCAGGAGAGAGAGCGATAGCTTCAGCCCACTTAGTGACATACTGAGTGGCTACCAAAAGATACTTCTTTTTGCGGGTAGTCATGGGCAAGGGCCCGACAAAATCTATTCCCCACTTCTGAAATGGATGGATGGACATCACTGGGTGATGTTGCCTGGGACGCAAATCCTTCCTACCGAAGAATTGACATGGTTCATAGGTTTTGCAATACAAAGTGACATCCTTGAACAATGTCGGCCAATAGTATCCATCATGTAAAATCTTCTTAGCTGTATAGTCACTGGCATAGTGGCCTCCACAAAATCCATCATGATAATGCTTCAATACCTTAGGCACTTCATCTGCATCAATGGCCCGTCTGAGTACCCCATCCATGCCTTGACGGTACAACACCCCATCAAGGAGGGTGTAGCACCTACTATCTCTGCGGATCTTCTTTCTCTCATAGCTAGTACTTTCTGAAGGAAAGGAGAAAGTGGTCAAAAACTTGTAGATACCACCATACCACGGATCCCCAACTTCTATGGCTACTACAAGGGTTATATCAAGGCACTCTTCTAAATCAATCAAAGCATTCTTCAAGTTGGAACAACCCCCTTTTATAATTTTGAAAGCAAAATCATATTCTTGTAGAACTGCCAACCATTTGGCCAACCGGCCCATGGGATTTGGTGATTGAAGAACCTGCTTTGCAAGACCAGTGCTAGTGAGTATAAAGAAGGACTTTCCAGCCACATAATGCTTAAATTTCTCAATGCAAAACACCAAAGACAAGGCATGCTTGTCGGCCTCTGAATAGCATCGCTCAATGTCGAGCAATTGTCGAGAAGCAAATTGAATGGGATACATGAACCGATCCTCCCCTTGCTGGAGAAGAATACCTGCCAGAGTGTGCTCACCAAACCCAGGATTGATATAGAAGGTCTTTGACCAGTCTAAATTGCGTAGAATGGGTTCTGAAGCCAGAGCATTCTTGATTTGTGCAAACCCATGATCACAATCCTCATCCGAAGAGAAATCAACCCCATCTTTTAATAGCATAGTCATGGGCCGTGTCAAAGCAGCATACTGATCAATGAAGCGGCGATAGTATCCTGCTAGATTGACAAATGAGCGTACCTGACGTTTGGTTGTAGGTGGGGATAGTTTGAGGATGGCTTCGACCTTCTCGAGGTCAGGCTTGATGCCCTCGGATGAGACAACATGTCCTAATAACCTCCCTTGAGTGGCTCCAATGGTGCATTTCTCAAGGTTGAGACTGCCATTTGCATCATTGACCCTTTGGAAGGCCAATCTAACCTTCATGATGTGCTCCTTATGTGATGAGAATATACAGAAATCATCTAAAAACACCTGCAAGAAATCCCCCAAATAAGGAGCAAACACCATCTGCATAAATCTTTGAAAGGTGGCAGGAGCATTGGTGAGGCCAAATGGCATTACTTTGAATGCAAATGTCCCCCAGGGTGTGGCAAATGTGGTTTTAAGCACATCTTCCTCGGCAATTCTGATTTGATAAAACCCAGAGTAACCATCACAGAAAGTATACATCTCATGACCACTTACCTTCTCAAGAATGAGGTCTTGAAAGGGTAGAGGATGATGATCCCTCTTGGTGGCAGCATTGAGCTTCTTATAGTCGATGCAGACCCGCCACTTGTTGTTTTTCTTTGGGATGACTACCACTACTGAAACCCGTTCAGTATTGTGAACCGGAACAATAAACCCAGCCTCTACAAGCTTCTGCAACTCTGAGCGCAAAGCGTCAGTCTGCAGGGGCCCTAATCTCCGATACTTCTGAGCCACAGGCTTTGCATCAGGCTTTAGCTCTATCTTGTGCTCTATGGCAGTCACATGGCGAAGGTGGTGGTAGCTAGTTGCAAAGAGGTCAGGGAAATCTTTGAACATTTCAAGAAACTCATCTTTCTCACCTGGAGTGAGGTCTGGAGAAAGCATTGATTCGAGCTGTTGAGGACTAGCTGTTATCTTTTCTGCAGGTGGCAGGGTCGGAGACACCCCCATCATGTAAAGTTCCTCCTCTGAGAATTCCTCCCCCCCGTCTGATTCTTCCATGGACTTAGATAGTGAGGATGAGAGAGTATCACTGTCATGCTCCTCTTCTTCTTCCGGTTCCATGGCACCAGGTTGCACCGGGATTTTCTCCTTGGAAGCACCAAAAGACATGTGTCCTGTCTTCCAATAGCTAACTGCATCACCTTTTCTCAACCATGGTCTCCCGAGTATGGCTGGGTAACTTCTGCCTATATCTTCAATGTCCACTACATAGAAATTGACAGTGGTGGTCAACCCATTGACAGTGATGGGCAAATCCTCAATGACTCCCATGGTGGAGATACGTCGAACATCTGCTACCTTGATTCGAGTGGAGGAACGCCTTGTACATTTCAAATTCAATTTCTGCATGATTCGGGGCACCATGATATTACATGCAGCTCCCCCATCAACACACACATTTTTGACACGGCAATTATCTATGATGACATCTACTGTGTGTGGGTGCCGATCAATTTCTTCAGAGATAGAAGATACCTCTTGTACCTTTCCCTTTTTCTTGTTGAGAGACCTTGCTGCAGCTCACGTCTCACCTTAGGGCTTAATGCTATTAGTTGAGGGAGTGTGATGCTCAAAGACCGATGAGCAAGGTCCTGAACAACCGAATAGTCCTCTTGCCCAGAGCCGATGGGAAAATCCGAGGGTGACCACTTACTCCTGCGAGATCTTTTAGTCTTCTGTGTTGGTGGGTCTGCCATCTCAGCATCTGAGGGCTCTGAGAAGGACACCTTCTTCCTGGGGCGGCCCCCGGTCCACGGTTTGGAGAGGGGTCCGAGGTAGCACGAGTTCTTTTCCCGAGATCAAGGATCTCTACATCAGAATCCTCAGTGCCCGACTCACTTAGAAGATTCACCCTTGGAATATTGGGGCATTCTGTGCGATAATGACCCTTTTGGTGGCACTCGTAGCATACAACATTAGCACGATCTCTTGGAGGACGGTTGGCTTGATTTCTGATGCCCACCATCTCAAGCCGAAGATCATTCAGGGCCTTGGCTAGGTCATTGACTCCAGGTTCTGTTGCAGGGGGGGCCCCTTTAGTTGGAGGGGCCACGGGAGTAGAGAAGAGGGGGGCTCGTGGGCGAGGCTGGGGAAATCTTCGAGGCGGAGGATGAGGATATCCACCTTGTTGAGGGTAAGCATCTAAGGGAGGACCATACATTTGAGGTGGAGGTGGTGGATACATCCCTGATGAGGGGTGGGGGTATGCCCCTGAGTTAGACCCCCCAGGTTGTTGTTGCAGGAATTGAGGGGGATGCGGAGGGACAATCGTCTTCTTTGAAGCGGGGTCAGACTGAACTTTATCAAACTTTTGAGCAATCTCATGTGCTAGCACCATAGTTTCTGGATTCTCCCATTTAAGCTTGAGGCGGAATTCATCACTCGCTCTTGCTACAAGGTAGCCCAGCACATGTTGAGTCATTCCAGCTCGAAACCCAGCATTGTCCTCCTGTGTGGCAATCAAACGGTCCAGGAGCACGGCCGCTCGATCCACATATCGACGTGCCATCTCACCTTGTGACTACTTCAAATTTGCCACCTGTAGGTACACATTCTCCGGCTCCTCTTCTTTGCCAAAATACTCAATCATTGCTGCTGTCAACCTTGGCCAACTTTGGCGAACATCTTCGGCTTGCTTCTCATACCACACTTGAGCCAAACCTTCTAGAAATGTGGGAAGAACCAATAGCCATCTGTCTTCAGTAAGAAAGTTGAGAGAAACACAACGGCGCTTGAAAGCCACAAGATACTCATTTGGATTTTCTTCTACCCGTCCACAAAACACGGGAATGTCAGCCATGCTTGGAAGATGGAAAAGATGGGCTTATCTATGGATGAACAATAGTAAGAGGAAGCTTGAACTGAAAATCGGGTGAAGATACATCCAAAAAGCACACATAGGTAGGGTAGGGTGTGACTGGAGTAGTGTGAAATATTACACGAGAAGAATCTTCAGCATAGAATAGCACATAGACAATCTTAAAAGGACCAACCCTCATGATATCACATCGACCATTACAAGCGAGGGTTAGAGGCGCGGCGTTGCATGAGGTTGTTCATCAAGGCAAACAAGAATGCCATGACAAATGTCAACAGTTGGAGAGCTTGCACATCACCTTCAGCTTCTTCCAGTTCTTGTAGTCGCCATGCTATTTCTTCAAGGGGTGTGCGGTCTGGCATCCTTCTTTTGAGCAATGTCCTTGAGAACCCTCCTGATGATCTTCCAAAGTCGGTGAACTCGTATCAAGTATGCCCAACACTTAGTTTCATGATGACCACAACCTTTGCATTCCTTACAAATGATTACCCTCCTTTGTGGCTTGCGGCTTTGTTGGGGTGGCACTTCCACTCGCATCATGCGTGATTGAAATACAAGCTTCACGTGCCAAGAAATCAGCAACAAGATTTCGAGCTCGAGGGATATGCTGAATTTTTACCTCTTCAAATTGGTTGCAAAGTTCCAAGGCTTGTTGATGTCGTGGAACCAAGCCTTTGCTCCGCACCTTCCACCTTCCACTAACTTGTTCACACACTAGTTGAGAATCTCATTGCACCTCCAATTGCTTGGCATGATGTTCTTGTGCCTTTTGTAGCCCAAAAATGAGCACCGAGTACTCAGCTTGATTGCAAGTACTTGCAGGTGAAGACTTGCTGTAACAATACTCCTCACCACCCGGTGAAGTGAGCTTCACACCCACGCCAGCCGCCTTGGTCGAAGGTTTGTAAGCTCCATCAAATTGAAGAATCCAAGATGTCATCACACCAGGACTAAAATTCAGACATCCCAAGTTTTTCGGTAGTCCAAGATAGATAGGAGGAGAGGGTGGGGAGAATTCAACACTTGAGCCAAACGTTCAGCACCAAACAAACTTGCAATCCTTTGTTGATAGTTTATCTTAAGCCCAAAAAGAATTACAATTTGAAGCTCAAAATGAGGCACAAAAGGCTGATTAGGTACAAATGGATTCCTTGGTCGAAACATTACCAACCATAGCCAAGGCCTAGAAACCTTTGTAATGAGATTGTGAATAAACCATTCAGGACGAGCTTTTCCACAGGAATCAACAAGCAGATGCATCGAATTTCCCCCCAAGCTTGGGGAGCATCCCACCCTTCGATGAAGGATACTGTTTTGATTACCTCTGAAGTCTGAAGCAGCAAGTAGTTCGATCACTGCACAATGAGTAGAAGTAAAGTCAAAATCCTCCCAGCGTATCAGTAGTTCTTCACCATGAATCATCCACGGTGTGTCATTCCACCCATCATCACCATCAATAATGCACTGGACAATCAGCCATTGAAGGTCGACATGAAGATCAAGGAAGACATCTCGTGCATTGGTAGCCATAAGGTGCGGAGGAACAGGCACCAATTCCTTAAACGCGTCGAGAAGTGACATAAATGTCCCCCCTTCTCATGAGGCGTGTGTCCGTGAAGTGAGCTTGGAGAAGTTCTGAATTGGCAATCTAGCAAGAGATGTGGATAGAGCACATAAAATGAAATATTTTTGCTTTTTACAGCAAGAGCAAACTCCTTACGGTTAGAGAGTTATAGCTCCCGCGATTTCAATATATGAACAAAAATCATTACATTTTTACCACTTCCAACTTGTTGGCCCAATGATAAGACTTTCTTTTGTGAAGGGGGAGGTCTTGGGTTCCAATCCTACTCTTTAATAAAAAGAGAGGAGAGGAGAGGAGAGGAGAGGAGAGGAGAAGGAGAAGGAGAAGAGAAAGAGAAGGGGAAAAAGAAGAAGAGAAGAGATAGGGGGGGCACGGGATCTGCTGTTACTCTTTTGTAGGGGCTCAGAAAACAGTCCGCGACCAGAGTAGTCCAGAAAACTATCCGTGACCAGCAGTCCAGAGAACTGTCGCACAGAAAACTATCCGCAACCATAAGTTGTAGTAGTCCAGAGAACTGTCACGCAGGTGAGCGCAGAAACTGTCCGCAACCAGAAGTCGCAACACTCCAGAGAACTATCGCGCAGGAGACGCACGAATCGAATGCACGCACAGTAGCTTAGAACGAGCACAGATGGTATAGTTTTATTGATGTAACCCGTACGAATAGAAGATTTACCACCAGCCGTGGAGATTTGGATCCCAGCAGCCACACCAAAACTTTTAGTAGGAAAAGTAATCGAGACCAGAAGCTAGAGGCTAAGTATGGCGACGCTCAAAGGCCATAGAGAAGAGGAGATCATGAGGGCAAAGGAATGTCATAGGGGTGAAAAAGGAATTAGAAGTGGAGGGAAGGAAAAGGGAGACTATGACACAAGGGGAGAGGGAGAGGGGGAAGAGAAGCATGTACATGATAGGAAGAGGAATGTTGAGATGTAGACATCAAGGGAAGTGAACCATACTTTATTGGAAAGAAGGGATGAGAGGGAAATATCAAAACACTAGCTAGGTGGCTTTACAAGAATGAGCGTTTCTCATCAAGGAATAGCCCCTTCCTTTTATAGCCAAAAGAGGGGGTCTCTCCACATTAATGTATCCTCCCACATGCATGGTGTGTGTGGAGAAGTCTCCCATGTGGGCTAGGTGGTTACGCACTCTCAATTGTGTGCGACAACCCTTTGCCTCAATTTTCCACATAAATTAAGCCCATATCTCAAGTCTATGATACTCCCTTGGTCTCTTTCCAACTTTATAATATGTTCAAACCTCTAGGAGGACAAGTGGAGGGTTGGCACAAGGAATCTTGCCACCTCATCCTACTTTCCCCATTATTTAACTAGCTCTCTTTGTCCTTCTATACCTCCCCCACATGGGCCTATCCCATATGGAGGGAATAACTCAATATAATAGCCATCTCCACCCATTTTATATTGCTTCTCCCATGGACTTTGAGCCATATCTCACTTAATGCATCCTAGGTGGAGGGGTGGCACATGGAGGAGTCATGCCACCTTGCATTTTATAATATTACTATTATGGATTATGTACAACACACCTTATGGGTCTCTTACATGGAAGTGTGGCACATGGTCATGCCCTGCCACCTCAACCTTGGGCCCTATGCACACCATATTTTATTATACTATTGCCACATATACAAACACACACACACATATTAATGCCTTTTTCCTTAGACAATTTTATCCATAACAGTGGCCATGAAATTGGAATGGATTCAACCACGTGACCTACAAGCTCCCTTGGTTGGGTGCTCTTATATGACAATAGCCATCTCTTTTTATCGGATCCTTTAACATTGACATTTTCAAATCTCCTCCATTTTAGAGAAACGTGTTTGTCTTCCCTCATTTCATTTGGACAGCCATTAAATGTCTTCTTATTCAGTCTCAAGCTGCAATGCTTGCATGTGCCGCGAATGCATTCAATCATGTGACACTCATGGTCTCCCTTTGGACAAACCATTGGCTCCCACAGAGACCTGAGGCTACAAAACCTACCCTCCCTTGCAACACATGATGAGGATCCAGGTGGCCTATAGAGTGCACATTCATTGGGGAGGGGAGCAATGCTCCAACAAGACCAGCAGATCTCAAGTCATTCATAGCTTGTCGGGCGAGGTCAAAGTCCATGTGTGTTTTGCAACAACAAACATTCTTGTCTTTGAGTATCCTGACATACTAGGGCTTACAATGCTCAAAGCTCCTCTACCCAATTGAAATGTCTAGATTCTAATCCACAAACTTGAGATACAACTCTGTTTGTTGACCCATCATGCAGGAACAATAGAACAATGAGCCCCCTTTTCACTACTAGTAAAATGATACAAAACACAGTCTAATTAAAGTATATAATGAAGCAAAACAATTTTCAACCACTGCACTGGTTTAGGATAGTCATAATTTCAATCACCGGCCGGCTAGTTTAGGACATGTTTAGGGTATTCACAATTTCAACCACCGGGATGGTTTAGGACACTATCACAGTTTCAACCATCGGGATGGTTTAGCTTGACGGTCTCAACTTTACATATTAGACAATAATAAGTATATATCTTTTCATTTCTGAATTTTACCATTAGAAAATAACAATACATTGTTTTTCATTTTTGAATTCCACAATTTAACAGTGGTATATGACCTGAATAGTAGGAAATTAAATTCAACGAATTTAAGTACTAAGAAACACAATAATTTCAACCACCAGGCTGGTCAACAACTAATGTCTGTTCAACCATGTTGGTTCAGGGCAATTACATAACTGGTGATTGAGCTGAAGCAGCCACGGTTGCATGATGTTCCAACCATTGGGCTGGTTTAGTAAAATAACAATCTATTGCAAAATATATTGTTGTTAATTTCTACTCAACCATGCCACTGGGCTAGACAACAACTAATGTCTGTTCAACCACGCTGGTTCAGGACAATCACATATTAGATAATAACAAGTAAATCTCAACTTCACATATTAGACAATAACAAGTATATTTCTTTTCATTTCTAAATTTTACCATTAAAAAATAACAATATATTTCTTTTCATTTCCACAATTTAACAGTGGTATATAACCTGAATAGCAGGAAATTAAATTTAATGAATTTAAGTACTAAGAAACACAATAATTTCAACCACCAAGCTGGTTAATAACTAATGTCTATCCAACCACATTGGTTCAGGACAATCACATAACTGGTGATTGAGTTGAAGCAGGCATAGTTGCATGATGTTCCAACCACTGGGCTAGTTTTGTAAAATAACAATATATTGCTATTATTTTTTGCTCAACCATGCCACCGGGTTGGACAACAACTAATATCTATTCAACTACACTGGTTTAGGACAATCACATCACTAATGATTGAATTGAACTAGCCTAATGATGTTCCAACCATCGGGCTAATTTAGGATAATCACATTTAGTCCAAGCCTAGTTTAAGAAAAGAAATAAGTAAAGTATCCCAAAGCTCAATCACAAACAACCACCGGGATGGTTTAGGAACCACTAACCTGCATTGTATCTAGCTTGTGTATGATGTGCTCCTCAAATACCTTTTGTCTCGTCCATTTCTTATAGATTTCCTTTCTATTTGGAGAAACTCTTGTATTTTTGTGCCAAAATGTTGTCATTATAGCAATGACTTCCGCACTTAGGCTGTCTCTCCTTTTCTTGCGTTCTGTTGAAGCCCATAGACTTATTGGATAGGGATGATCATCCATTGCTTCTTCTCTACATTCAAATGTGGGAGCCACATTGGTCCTTCTAATTGACACCATCTTTGACATTGTGTGCCCAAGTTGTTTCTCCTTTGTTTCAAGGGACACCAATATAGCTAATATCACCCTCTTTCTAATTAGTTGATCTAAGTTGTGCACCCCTTTCACTTTTTGTAGGCCATTCCTTAGGTTAGAGAGCATCACCTCTTGGGCGTCCATCTCCTGAGGTTTTGGTAGAGTTGTTACTCTACAAACTTTAGGGTGTAGGCTAAAGCTTATGAAGACTCGATACTGGTAATCACCTGAATGGCCTAATGTTACCTCCTCGAATGCTCCCACCAATGGTGACACCACAGCACGTGTTCTTCGCTCTGATGGCAATGATCGAATGCATGCGTCTGCAACCTCTTCTTGCTATTTCTCTAGAAGAAGTCTTCTTTGTTCTCATTGTTTCTCCCTTTGCAGATGTTGGAAAAGTGTCTTCCATTGCCAATTTGATATCGTGTCAGCGCTTTCCTTGACCCGCACTCTGTTCCTTGTGCCTTGACCTGGCTTTCAGCTTTCCTATCTCACAGCCTTTTTCTACGTCTCTTGCAAGCCATGGCGAGATGCATGTTGCCATTGATGTAATGGCCACGATCAGTCTAGAATACACCAAGAGAGGCTAGCTGGTGAGGCAAGCAAAGAATAGAAGACAACTTACTTGACAAAAGACAATGGCAAACCAAAGTCTGCACAAGGTCATGTTGAGGTGCGTGCAGCTTGCAGAGCATTTATAGGGTGGGGGCAAGTTGCAGGTACTTAAATCTTCCAAGATTTGATGGGTGAGGTGTGAAAATTTGAAATTCGTGGGAATAGCAAAATTTTAATCGTCGGTTTTTCCCCCTTTGATGATAAACGTAAGTAGAATTGGATATCCCAAACAAGTGTAATGTGGCCTAAAATGCTTCAAAATACAAATAGGCCAAAGAGCACACTATCAGGTTTGATGCTGTGTATTATTAAATTCAATGGCCTTTGGCATGATTATTAGCCATATAGAAAGCAAGTGCATGAAAAAAGAAACAATTCAAAATTGTAAATAGTGTTGGATTTATTAAAATATCTTTGCACATGCACAAATTGCACTTTTTCAGCTTCTTCCATTTTAGGGTGAATCTAGATACCAATACCAATAACTATCAATGTTTTAAGACCACCATACACTAGTCCCAATAGTTTGGATTCCAAATTTTTAATTTGTTTTGGTTTTCAACAAATCAAAAGAAAGTTATGGAGCGTGCCCTCAAATGGGTACGCATCACTTTAGCACAACATTAGAGGCCCATTAACCCATGCATAATGATCTCATTTAGGTGTGTGCTCGGGGGGGTCACTATGTATAAACCCTCTATATCACGTGCGTTCAAGGCCTATATTTAAAGTCCCTTATCTGTAAAAAATTTCATTAATAAAATGTACCCCTTTTCTATACAAATCTGTAAATTTTTTCCAAAACTATTTTAAATAGTCCCTTATGTATATTTATTTCTGTAAATTTTAGAAATAAAAAAAATCCTTCTGTTGAACCCACTTGATAGGGTTACATATGATGAGTGACCCCCCCGAGGGTGTGTGCTTGAGTTAAGGAGAAGCTCACATAGTGTACTTTAGAATGATTACTTAATTGCATGTATAGAAGAAAATTTTAATGTTTTTGAATAAATTGCTATATCATATAGTCTTTAGGATGCATGCTTCACATGCAACATAGCATTAATAATGCTTTAACAGTCTCGTTCCAGATCCTTATTCCATAATTTTTTGCTCTTATGTTCAAGTTTGGAATGTGTACTACAACTTGAAGACAATGTTTTCCGAATTCCATTGACCAATGCATAAGTTACGGGTCATGCAAGATACCCATATACAGAAAAGTCCTTGAACCTTACCAAAAATGGCTACACCCAAGCAAACAATAACCCAATATGCCATGCATCTTGTGCCAGATCTCTCCCTACTACTACATCTGCTTCCATGTCGTGATGAGCTACTACGATGGGAACTCGCCTCTAGAGAAGGGGATCCTGATTGCAGTGGAGTATGCTGGTGGCTCTGTGATCTAGAAGGGACTCCTAGCCACAAGGGAGAAGGGACTCTAGACCGTAGAGGAGAAGGGATTCTAGATTGTAGGGGAGAAGGGATTCTTGATGATTGGGGAGAAGGCTAGCAGCTCTACCTCCTATTGGGATGTCTCGACTCCATAGGAGTAATCTCAGGTCGTGTGGGTGTGGGGTGGTTTGGAGTCTGTACTCTCGACTCATGAGGGGTGCCTTGAGTGCTCATCATGTATGTATATAACTCCTTTGGAGTGGGAGGGTGCCCCAAAATGTTATATATAACTGCTATTATAAGGCATCTTGAGGGTCATGCAAGGCTCCTGAAGATCTTTTTAGGCATAGATGAACTACAAAAAAGAAGAGAAGAATATTAGAAGAGAAGAGAAGAAGGGTTGAAGATAAGAAGAGTAGAGATGAGATGAGAAGAAAGAAATAAGATTAGAGAAGAGAAGAGAAGAAATAAAGAAGTAAGAGGGGTTGTTTCCATGATGCATGCCCTCTTTCCATATGCATATATAAAATATATGCCAATTTCCATATTTTCTTCATGCAATCCCGTGATTTGCATCATGCAAGCCCTTTTCTTTATCCCGCCCTCGTGCTGTAGTTCAATTTCCCTCATGCAATCCCTTATTTCTATTATGCATGCAATCCCTTATTCCCTCATGAATGCTTAATGCATTAAAAATTTGACTTAAACATGCATGCAAGGGAAAGGAGAAGGGAAGGATCAAGAAAGAGAAGAGAAAGAGAAGGAAGAACAGAAGGATCATGGGGCATGGGATAATGGAAGGAGAAGAGAGAATGGAAGGAGAAGGGAGATGGGAAGGGGAAGGGGGAGGACAAGGAAAAGGAGAAGTAGAAAGGCACAGATGAAAAATTCAAATTTTAGTTTTGATGCACTATTAGACATGCTTTTAAATGTGGTCTGACAGACGAATCTTGACAAAATATGACAATGATAGACCGCCAAACCCCAAAAAGAATAGAAGTACCGAAATACATTGCATGCGACAAAGGACGAATTATCTAAAGAGAACAACTTTCGACAAGTACAAAAAGCATCATAGATTGAGAGAGAAGAGCAATTGACAAGAGACTTACCTTGGATAGAGGTATGAAAAGTGTGGGGGTTAAAGGTCAGTGTGCCTTTACCCCGGTTATGTACAATACTCAAACACATATATAAATGAATGAAAAAGAAGATTAGGGTGGTTTTGCACCCACCAAACTTGTGTGGCTCTCTGTCTCTCTCTCTCCTTCTTCCGTTCTTGCTTCCGTTGAGAGCACTCTCAACTGGTATTAGAGCCCAGGTGATCTAGCTGAGCATGCGTGAATGCTTGGAAGCTCAACAGCTCTGTGGGAGGAAGGAGAAGCTCTATGGGAAGCTTTGTGGGTGACTTTACTTGCATTCGAGTGTGCAGAGACCTTGGAGAAATCTTTGGAAAAGTCACTTGGGCTTTGCGAAGTGGTTTTGAGAGCCTGTTAAGAGCTTTCAAAGAAAAAGTCGTTTTTTGAGCTTTTCCCTGTTCCGATCGATGACAGAGACTCCCTATTGACTTGTAGAGGCAACTATTGCTTGCTTTTGGTGTCCACATTACTTCAGGAGCCTGGAAACACCTTCATTCCTGAATCTGGGATCATTTCATTGGATTTCTGAGTCACTGTGTCAGTTCCTGTGCTTTTTGCCCGGGTGTTGGAACTCAAGTTTAGAGCAATCATTTGCAGATCTGTCAGTTCCAGTGGACTCAGGAGGTCCTAAAACTTCTATGTTGCTCATCATTCGCACTCCGGTGGAGTTTATAAACAGCTCTGTTTCCAAAAACGTTTTTCAGTCCGTGTGTTGGACCCAGTGATTGAGACCACGGTTTACAAAACCGTCTGTCCCATTGCGTTTCAGACGCCCAAAAACCCCTACCTATCAGTTCTTGTGCAATTCGGTGGAGGATTTTCAGATTTATAGATCTCTGTGTATTCGATTTCGTCTCTCTGTTATGCATTTTTCATTCTAAGGTTTTGAAATCTTAGATTTATGCCACATGGCAGTGGATAAGTATTGACTCCCATTTCTCACTCATCGGTTGGGATTTTGGAGTTCTGGCAGAAGAGAGATATTTGCAGATTTTCTTGCTAAGTCCAATTATGTGATGGCACCCATGTTTTGAGGCATCTCAGGTTCTATTTTCAATAGCGCTCATTACTGTGGGACTATGATTTCTTGAGCATACCTTATGCAGATCACTCTGGTTGCAGTTTGAGTAGTGTGCACTCATTCGTGGTATGCATTGGGTTGCAGTGGATGATTTATAGGCCATTTGGATGCATTGCGATCCTTGTTGGATGCGCTGATAGGCCCAAATTGCCTTGTGGGATGCTATTTTTTATGGACGCTTTGCACATGGATGCTATTTTATGCTGAGGGACAGCTTTGACACATTGTAGGTAATGCACTAATAGTGCTATGCTCTCTTGGATGAGGTATTATTGATGCATATGCCAGTGGACAGTGTTTATGCTTGAGTCATTTGGCACTTATTGGCATTTTCTTTTGGGCCAGATTTGCTCATATGGATGCATAGTATATGCACATGAGTCAGATGCATCTTTTGATGCTTTGAGCTTTGGTGATATTTCACTCTATTGTGTCATACATATTTGGGTGCACTTGGTATTTGGTGTGATTCTCTCTTGCAAGCACTAGCATTTGGGATTTTGCTTTATTCACATCATGGCATCCTCTTCCATGTCTGAAAAGGAGTTTTTCAGCATTAAAAAGTTTGATGGGACAAACTTTTCTTTGTGGAAAGAACAAATAAGGGATGTGCTTATTCAAAAGAAGCAGATTAAACCCTTGGCAGGTATTGAAGCTAAGCCTGCGAATATGTCTGAGGATGATTGGAATGAGTTGGATGCATTAGCAAAGTCTACTATCAGACTTCATCTTGTAGAGTCAGTTTATTTCATAGTAGTAAATGAGCAGACTACTGAAGATTTGTGGAAGAAACTGTGTGCCACTTATGAGAAGGAAACAGCCTCTAATAAAGTTTACCTCATGAAGAGATTGTTTGAGCTGCAGATGAAGGAAGGGGTCTCCATTGCTTCTCACTTGAATGAATTCAATATTATTTTCAGCTAGCTTCAGGCTCAGAAGATGAATTTTGATGCGGAGACTAAGGCAATATTTCTCTTATGTTCATTGCCATCCTCATGGGATACCTTCCGTACAGCTGTCAGTAACTTTGCACTTGGTGGAGTACTGAAATTTGAAGATGTTGTGGGTAGCTTGTTGGCCGAGGAGATTAGAGGGAAGTCTATGGATGGCAACAAGCAGGATGCAGCCTTAAATGTGAAAAGGGGCAGATCACAGTTCAGGGGGAAGTCCCAAGAAAGAGGGAAGTCTCGTAGCAAATCCAGGGCATGGAACATTGAGTGTTACCATTGTGGCAAGAAGGGCCATATGAAAAAGGATTGCTACAAGCTGAAAAGAGAGCAAAAGGATAAGAAAAAGAATGAAAATTGGGGTGCAAATCAAAAGGAAGAGAGTCCAAGGGAGGACAAAGGAAAAGTGATGATCGAGGAGATCAATGCAGTCACACATGATAGTGACAATGATGTTCTCTTCATGTCTAGTTTATCTACAGAGTTGCTTACCACTTCAGATGATGCATATTCCCAGGATTGGATTTTGGATTCTGGTGCTTCATTCCATGTTACTCCCCATAGGGAATGGTTCTCCACTTATGATAGTGGAAAGACAGGTTGTGTGCATCTTGGAAATGACTATGCATGTGACATAGTGGGAGCAGGTGACATAAATTTTTCTTTTGCAAATGGGTCTGCATTTGTTTTGAAACATGTGAGACATGTGCCTAAGCTGACCAAGAGTCTTATTTCAGTGGGTCAACTAGATGATGCTGGTTTTCACACCACTTTTGCTTTCAGAGTTGGAAAATTCAAAAGGGCTCTATGCTTTTGGCCAGGGGTGCCAAGTGTGGGACTTTGTATCCCTTACATGTATCAGGGGTATTTGATCATGTTGTTGCAATAACCGAGTAGCCAAGCACTTCTTTGTGGCATTGCAGGTTGGGGCACATGAGCCAGAATGCAATGAAACTCTTATGCCATTTGGGTTATGTACCGCATTTGAGTTTCTTTGATTTTGAATTTTGTGAGCACTGTCTCTATGGGAAGCAGACTAAATCAGCCCATAAAAGAAGGGGAAAGAAAGAGTTTGAAATGCTTGATTTGGTGCATTCAGACGTATGTGGTCCCATGCCTACACGGTCATTAGGCGGGGCTGAATACTATGTGACATTCATTGATGATGCAACTAGGAAAGTGTGGGCTTATGCTATAGCTCGGAAGAGTGATGTGTTCAGGTATTTCAGAAATGGCTGGCCTTGGTTGAGAATCAGTCAGGTAGAACACTTAAATGCCTACGGACTGACAATGGTGGAGAGTATCTCTCTCATGACTTTTAGCATTTTTGTGATACTCGTGGGATTAAGAGGGAGCTTACATCCCCTCATACTCCAGAGAAAAATCTAGTTGCAGAAAAGATGAACCGTACCATTCAAGAAAGGTTGCAATGCATGCTTTCCAATGCAAGTCTTTCTGGTGGTTTTTGGGCTGAGGCAATGAAGACTGCAGTGCACGTGATCAATAGATCACCTAGCAAGAGTTTGGATGGTGGTATTCCTGAAGAGGCATGGAGTGGCAAGAAGCCCTCTTACTCTCATTTGCATATATTTGGGTGTGAGGCATATGCACATGTGCCAAAAGAGCTTCGAAAGAAGCTAGATCCTAAGTCTAGGAAATGCATCTTTCTGGGTTATGGTGAAAGTGGAGAGATGGGCTATCGTCTCTGGGATCCAGAAGTAAAGAAGACCATACACAGCCATGATGTAGTCTTCAATGAGAAGAAAATGCATAAGGCACCCATGAGGGATGTGGAAATGAGGATAATCACTTTCCAGGATGTGAATCCACCTGCATATGTTGATAGACAGCAAGCTGTCCATGCACCAAATGTGCAAGAAATGGTACCACCAAGTACTCCCACAGGTATACAATCAAGGGTAGATGATGGATCATCTATTGGTGGAAATGATGAGCCAAATGTGGCTGATATGCAAGTGGGACAGCAAGCTGAAATGCCCTTGAGAAGATCATCTAGAGTGTCTAGACTGCCTGATAGGTTTGTTCCAGGGGTAGACTATGTGATGCTTACTGATTGCGGGGAGCCTTCTTGCTACAGAGAGGCTATGATGCGTGAGGATAAACGCAAGTGGGAGTATGCTATGCAATCAGAGATGAGTTCACTTATGAAGAATAAGACTTGGGACTTGGTTTCTTTGCCACATGGAAAGAAAGCATTGCCATGTAAATGGGTCTACAAAATGAAGGTCACAGGTGATGATGTGCCTAGGTACAAGGCCCATTTTGTTGCTAAAGGGTTCAAGCAAGAGAAGGGTGTGGACTTTGATGAGATATTCTCTCCAGTTGTGAAGATGACCACACTTAGATGCATGCTTGGACTAGTGGCAACAGAGGATATGGAGCTTATGCAGATGGATGTCAAGACAGCTTTCTTGCATGGGGATTTGCATGAGGAAATTTACATGGTGCAGCCGGAAGGCTTTGAAGAAAAGGGCAAAGAGCATTTAGTTTTCAAGTTGAAGAAGAGTCTCTATGGTCTTAAGCAAGCACCTAGAGAATGGTATCAGAAGTTTGATGCTTTCGTTCAGTCCCAGGGTTTTAGAAGGAGTGAAATTGATCACTGCCTCTACACTAAAAGGGCTAAGGATAATAGCCTGATAATCCTGGCACTATATGTGGATGATATGCTATTGGCTAGCAAGAATACTTATGAGCTAGATGCATTAAAGGCCAAGTTGCATGAGGCCTTTGATATGAAGGATTTGGGACTTGCAGGTCATATTCTTGGTATGCGCATCACGCGTGATCAGAGTAGGAAACTCCTTTGGCTTTCACAAAAAGAGTATGTTACAAAAGTATTACAGTGTTTCAATATGGAGGGGGGGAAGGCAGTGAGTACTCCATTGCCTCCATATGTGAAACTGAGTCATACAGATAGTCCCAAATCAGATGAGGAAAGGGCCATGATGGCCAAGGTTCCTTATGCATCAGTGGTAGTCTTATGTATGCTATGATAGCTACTAGACCAGACATTGCATTTGCAGTGGGAGTTGTTAGCCGGTATATGGCTAATCCAGGAAAGAGGCATTGGGAGGCAGTTAAGTGCATCATGAGGTACATGAAGGGTACCAAGGAGATGTGCATCTGCTTTGGTAAAGGATACATGCGTGTACTTGGGTACACAGATTCAGACTATGCAGGGCATGTGGATAGTAGAAGATCCACTTCTGGTTATGTGTTCACCTTTGCAGGTGGTGCAGTGTCGTGGATGTCTCATGCACAGAAGTGCATTGCTTTGTCTACCACAGAGGCTGAGTATGTTGTAGCCACAGAGGGTTGCAAGGAGGCTATATGGCTTGATCGGCTAGTGGGAGATTTGGGGATTCATACAGGTGTACCGACATTGCATAGTGATTCCATGAGTGGTATTCAACTAGCACGGAATCCGGTCTTTCATGCAAAGACCAAACACATTGAGGTCAGGTACCATTTCATCAAGGAGGTACTTGAGGACAAGCGCATAGAGCTTGTCAAGGTTCATACAGATGATAACCCTGCAGATATGCTGACGAAGAGTCTACCTAGTCAGTGGTTTGAGTATTGTCACGTATTGATGGGCATTGGATAGTATGCTCACTGGTTGTTCTCCCTTAAAGGCACATTGTCCTTTAAGTGGGAGGTTGTGGGGGTTAAAGGTCAGTGTGCCTTTACCCCGCTTATGTACAATACTCAAACACATATATAAATGAATGAAAAAGAAGATTAAGGTGGTTTTGCACCCACCAAACTTGTGTGGCTCTCTGTCTCTCTCTCTCCTTCTTCTGTTCTTGCTTCTGTTGAGAGCACTCTCAAAAAGCTTCTTCTCTTTCTTCTCAAAAGCTTATTTTTCTTCTTCTCTTGTGGCTTCCTTCTTCACCTTCTTCTCTTGTATGCTTGGAGAAGAATGTGTATGCTTGGAGATGAGGTGTAAGTTGCTTGGAGATGAGTTCCTCTTGGTGGAGGGTGTGGGTGTTGAAAGGAAAGCAAGCACAACAGAGTGAGGAAATGAGCAAAATATAGTTTGAAAAACTAGTTAGTGCATCTAAAAGCATGTCTATTGGTGCATCTACACTATGTATTAAAATGTGCTACATAGTTCAAACATGCCAATAGATGCATTACACAATGTTGGGATTAAATTTGCAAGCACTAATAATTGTTTTGAGTTGTTATTATTTGTAGGATGTCTTCATCTTCAACAAGTCCCTCTAGTAAGAATGAATCCCTCCGTATCCACCATTGAGAAATGTGGTTAGAGAAAAAATTAAAATGTATGTGTGATTGATGTCAAGAAAACATGTATCGTGCATGTAGAATTACACTCAATCACATCTCAAAGTATGGAGAATGGGATGCGACCATATCCATGGTAAGTGTTAAAGCATTGAGGTTGATTGCAATACCTATAGGTGTTCATTTATTTGATATATCATACTGTTCTACTTTGATACAGGATACAGTGTCACACCCACATATGTTGCCCTATGCTTATCTCATGAAGAGGCGAAGCGTCGGCGATATGAGGTGGGATCTTTAGGAGGGACCGTTATGGATGCATGGAGTGATAGTGATAGTATCCCTCCACCATTACCTCATGAGGCCATGGAGGAGGAGGTGTTTGATGATATGGTGCAATGCCCATTAGTCCTCAAGTAGGGATGATAGCATGGAGTAGGATGATCTTTTTACTACAGCATCGACTCTAATATTTGAGGGGTGCACATTCTCTCTTCTACATGTCTCCCTTGAGCTATTAAACTTACAAACCATTTATGGATGGAGCAATGCAAGTTTGAATGCATTAATCAAGTAAACTTTCTATTTTGCAAACATGGTGAATTATGCTAATGGATCAATTACTGGAATACTTTTTCTCATTTATGGTCTTCATGTGTAGGTTATTGTCTAAAATGCTTCCAAGGAAGAATGAATTTCAAACCTCAAGATATATGGTGAGGCAGCGTGTGACCTCTCTTGGAGGGTTGGATTACAAGCGCATCTATGCATGCGTCAATGATTGCATTCTGTTTTGTGGACCACATAAGGAGGCTCGAGAGTGTCCTACTTCTCATGAGGCAAGCTCAAAACTTTGGATGTGCCTCGTAAGGTTCTGTGACATTTTCCCATAATCCCTTGCATCCAACATATGTTCAAGTGCAAATCCATTGCAAAGCTCTTGTCATGGCATTCCTCCCATCGATCAACCGATGGCAAGTGGAGATCTCCCACAGACACTCCTACGTGTGGAAGCATATTGAAGACACATGGCCAAGCTTCAAGGAAGAACCTAGGAACTTGAGACTTGGGTTGGGTATGGATGGTGTGAACCCATTTGGTCTCAAAAGCACCTCTTATAGTGTATGGCTAGTGATATTGGTGAATTATAATCTTCCATTGTCTACGGCGATGATTAAGAAAAAACATGTTATGTTATCCCTTATAATTCCAAAAAAACATATAGTCAAAAACATGGGTGTTTATCTGGAGCCTTTGATTGATGGCTTGGCGATACTTTGGAGATGTATTGAGGTGCATGATGTGAGGCCACCCTCATCACGAGACTTCACATGCAAGGTAGTTTTTATATGGATGATGCATGACTTCCCAAGATATGGAGAGTATTCAGATAAGCATTGAACTTTTAATTATGATTACCATGCATGTCCTATTTGTGGTCCTTCACTAGGTGCCTCATGGCCAGAGGACTTTAATAATGTCATCTATGAGAATCACCATCGATTCCTCTTAGATTCCCACCCAAGCATCCTAGATATGTCTCCCCTTGTAATGAAGTCCCCAGAGTGACTCACTGTAGTATTGGAAGCAAATTTGGGGCTTTTCCATGACTTGTCCTCCACGAGGCATGAGCCGAGAAGGGTTTGTAACTATTGTGTTCTATATTGAATGGAAATAAAGATTGCACACTAACACTATCTTTTGTTTAGATAATCCATCTTTTATCAGCTACCATATTGGTCCCACCTCAAGATCAATCATTTTCTTGATCTCATGCATATCTTCAAGAATGTGGCATCCACCATTTGGGAACTACCATTTGGGACATGAGATTCCTTGATAACGGGGGATCTATGCACCACAGGGTGAAGCTTGGCCATTGCAAGAGATGCCAAATGGGCATGTCTTTTTACCCTGTGCACCATGGAAGTCATCAAAGCTAGAGATGGTGGCCATGAATGGGGCTATCACTACAATTTGTTCTCCCACTTGATGCATGAGGTCTTTGAAGGGGGCCTTCACAAAGAGAAAGAAAAGAGGTGTAGAGAAGTTATAGGGCTTGAAATCTTATGATTGGCACAAGATGCTCCAAGTAAGTATGACTCGGCATAATCTTTTTTTCCTTCCAAATTGTGAGTGTAGAAGCAACTAATCAACCATTGCTCATTTGTTCAGCTCATACTACCTACTAGAATTTCTCATAGTGCATCAAAGGACGTGAAGGATTGTATTTACATGATGGGTGAGCTTGTGAATACTTCACACTATACAAAATGTGAAGCGTATCAAGAAATGATGCAAGGTTTTCATATTGCTAATATGGAGCAATTTTTTCTTTCAAGGAATGTGATCTCAAAGGAAATAGATCCCACCATACTTGAGGATGCTCGAGTTATGTCAATGGAGGAGGTTTTCTTAGTGGAGGAAAAGTTTCCACATTCTATTATTACAGGACAACTACATTTCATAGTGCATTTTGTGGATGAGATTGTTATATGTGGCACTGTACATGCACGATGGTTGTTCTTCCTTGAGCACTTCATGAAGACCTTGAAGGGTTTTGTGAGATAAAATGCAAGGCCCGAAGGTTGGTTGGTACAAGAGTCACTTGTATATATTTCTAAGTTTCTTGATGATGTGGATAGCTCTCTCCCACAACTATGGAGAGATGAAGAGGACCTAATTATGACCTCTATTGTGCCTCAAGGAAAAGTATGGAGAAAAGTAATGGGTAGAGGGTTTCTTAAAAATTTAAACCTCTTTTGCATGCTTAATAGTGATGTGATGAAAAGATGGGTGATAGGATACGAGGATGAAAAGGCAAGAAGACAAGGAAAAAGGACCCTCTTTCATACACACCATGGATCCTTGTGTGCCATACCCTGAGCATCTAAGAGCACTTCCAAAGGATATTCATGTCGATTGGCTACTTGCCAAAATGGAGAGAGCTGAGAGAGATGAGGGGATGCATATCACAATGGAAGAATGGAAGTATTCTAGAGGATGCATGCAAAAGGTCGGTATATAGAATGTTATGCATAAGTTAGGAGCTTCCAAAATTTTAGATTGCTTATTCAATTGATTTTTTCCTGGTGTGGTGTACTATGTTCAATGATATATGGTGTGAGGGCAAGCATTTTTGGACACAACGGATTGATGATAAGAGAAACACACAAGATTGCAGTGTCATTGCTAGCTTTGAGGGAGCCAATGGAGCCATGGATGGTTATTGTGGCATAATCCAAGACATTATTAAGCTTAAATTTCAGCACTTCTTTGTGTATGTTTTGAATGTTAAGTGGTTTAAGGACATGGTGGAAAGAGACCGTAATGCAACAATCAAACGCCATGCAAGTGGCTTTGTAACTATTGACTCCACAAAGTTTTGGCTAAACAAGGACACACTAGTACTACCACAACAATGTGAACATGTACTGTACACATTATTTGATACCTTTGATGCAAGAAAAATGACATGTTTATATTTGTGTTTGAATAGGTTGTCTACCAACCAATGGTGGATAATAATAGGTGGTGCATGCCATAACTATTGTGCCACATTAATTGTATTTACTTTAAGGCCTATGAAAATTTTCATACTCTCATCAAACACTTTCTGCATGGGTGGGCAAAGTGATGTATAGTACATTTACACAACAACACAAATCAACTATAGACATGCAAAATAGTAGGTGCATCTATAGGTGCTACTAGAATAATGAAAATACTGTGAAGAGAGGGGGAGAGAAGTAAGCAGTCTCACTTGCAGCTTTCTCACATACACAATGGGAGAATATACACAAAGGTGGAGGCTAAAAACAGTTTTCCTCTTCTTAGTTGTGAAAGCCAAAACAACTCTCTCTGAGTACAAAAGGAATAGGTGAACCCTATATGTGGGTCGCAAACCAAACTCAGCTAACCTAGGTGGCATACTAACTGAGCCACTAACTAGCATACATAAAGATAGCTGTCATCTAGCTATTATTCATGGGCAGTGTACCAACCACATCTGTAGCTAACAAGTCAGTGACATAAATGCACAATGGTCACCCTGGCATATCACGAGTGGAGCTCGATATCCCAACACTCCCCCTCGAGCTCAATCCCAATTCTCGCACACCAAGCAGGTCTTTGAACTTGTGCAACTTCTCTACACCCAATATTGGCCTTCGTGAATATGTCAGCTACCTGATCCTCTGTGCTGACATAAACTAGATCAATAAAACCTACTAGAACCTTCTCCCACACATAGTGATAATGCACCTCAATGTGCTTTGTTCTAACATGATAGACTGGGTTATTTGCCAAGTGTACACTGCTCATGTTGCCACAATAAATGACATTTGGCCCGTCTGTAGACTGATGCATATCATAAAGTAGCTTATGCAATGAACCTGTCTCACATGCAGCCATTGCTACACCCTTGTACTCAACCTCTGTGCTCGACAAGGCAACTATAGGTTGTTTCTTGCTGCTCCAAGTGACTGCAACACTCCCAAAAGAGAACACATATCCACTGGTAGATCGTCTATAGAAAAACTACCAGCCCAATCAGCATTAGTTTATCCGTGCGACTGTATTTGAACCCCAGTCTCATAAAATAGTCCATACTATAATGTGGACTTTACATACTTTAGTATGTGTCTAGCCACATCCAAATGTGGTTTCCTTGGAGCTTCCATAAACTGACTTACCAACCCAACAGCATAGCTCAAATCTGGCCTAGTAATAGTCATATAAATCAAACTTCCTACTATGCATTTGTACACCTCGGGGGGGTCACTATGTATAAACCCTCTATATCACGTGCGTTCAAGGCCTATTTCTAAAATCCCTTATCTGTAAATTTTTCATTACTAAAATGTACCCCTTTTCTATACAAATCTGTAATTTTTTTCCAAAACTATTTTAAATAGTCCCTTATGTATATTTATTTCTGTAAATTTTAGAAATAGAAAATATCCTTCTGTTGAACTCACGTGATAGGGTTATATATTATGAGTGACCCCCCCGAGGTCTGTACATAGTAGGGTCTTCCAGAAGCTCACTTTCATCCACGCTTAACTTCACATTCTACTCCAAAGGAACTGAAATAGGCTTATAGCCTGTCATCCCATATTTGGACAGCATGTCCAATCCATACTGCCTCTGCAAGAGCCATATCCCACTTGTGGATCTATAATCACCTCAATGCCCAAGAAGTAATGCAGCTCTCCCAAATCCTTCATCTCAAACTTCTGCTTCAATAGCATTTTCACATGAAGGATATCTTCATCACCATCACCTGTGATGATCAAATCATCAACATAAATGACAAGAAGCATAATGCCTTTCTCTATTTTTCTCACATAAATTGAGAATTCTGCCTTGGAAATCTGAAAGCCAATAGTGACAAGATACTTTCCTATCTTGTTAGACCATGCTCTAGGTGCTTGCTTCAAGCCATACAAGGCTTTCTTCAACTTGCAAACACACTCAAGATGAATAGCATGAACATAACCTGGTGGTTTCTCCATATAGACGTCTTCTTGCAAATCACCATGCAAGAAGGCATGCTTTACATCCATCTGATGTAAAGACCATCCCTTTGATGCAGCCATAGCAATGACTACTCTTACGGTTTCCATCCTTGCAATCAAACTAAATGTTTCTTCATAATCAATGCCATATGTCTATGCACACCCCTTGATAACAAATCTTGCCTTGTATCTGTTCACAAAACCATCTGCATTGTGCTTCACCTTATAAACCTAGTTGCAGCCAATTGCATTCTTGTCTTTAGGCAAAGGCACCAATTCCCATCTAGCATTTGCTTCAAAGGCAGCCATTTCTTCATCCATGGCTTTCTCCCATTTTTCTTTTCCCATGGCTTGCTCAAAAGAAGTGGGTTCTAGTTCATGTATCACTTTGACCATATAGGCATAGTGAATGATTGTAAATCCATCATATTTCAGCTTACCCATAGGAAACCTAGCTCTGGTAGACCTACACAAAATAGTCTCACTACTAGGTGCTTCAAAACATCCCTTGTCTTCCTTACTCTAGATGTAACAACAGAAGGAATACCCAACTCATCATCAAGGCTTTGTTCTGAGCCACTGGATTCACCATCTACATAAGAGTGACCTACATTCACATCAACCATGGGCTGATCTACTTTCTCTTTTCCCTTTTGTGATACTTGCATACCACTATCTACATTGCTTTGAGGAGATCCTCCTGATCTCAATCTACCTATCCATGGTGAAGTATGTGAACTACTAGTAAAGGACACTTCAGGTCCACTAATATTTTATGACTGCTGCTGTGAATTCTCTGCAGCATTACCATTTTATGCATCTGCATCATCAATCACATTTATTAGTTTATACCAATTGCTCATCTCATAAGAAACAACATCTTTGCTCATTGTAAACTTACGAGTAGAGGGGTTATAGCATCTATACCCTTTCTGCTACAGAGAATAACCAATAAAGATGCACTTCTCAGCCTTTGGATCCAACTTCGTTCTCAACTCATGTGGCACATGAACATACGCAATGCAACCAAAAACTTTCAAATGAGAAATATTTGGTTTCCTACCAACATACCTCTACTCTGGCATCATGCCATGTATTGCTATAGTGGGAGTCTTGTTCATTATGTAGACTACTGTAGCAACTTCTTCAGCCCAATAATAATCTGGCAGGTCTTTTTCATTGAGCATGGCATGAGATACCTCTCCAATATGCTTGTTTCTCCTTTCTGCAAGTCCATTTTACTATGGGGTATGATTGCATGAATATTGCTGCTTTATGCCATGCTCCTACAGGAACCTTGCAAGCTCATTTGAGAGGTACTCTCCCCCTCCATCTGACCTTAGGCATTTTATTTGCAGGCCTGTTTCTTTTTCAACCATATCTCTAAAAGATTTGAAATGCCCAAACACTTCACTTTTCTTTTTCATAAAATACACCCAAACTTTTTTGCTGTAGTCATCAATAAAAGTGACAAAATAATGATAGCCTCCAATAGATGCAGCTTTAGTAGTCCACACATCAGAGTGGATTAATTACAATGGCCTATCACTCTCTTGAACATGTCTAGGAAATGGTTTCCTTGCCTATTTTCCAAATCGACAGGCTTCACATACTTATGCATTTCTGCAACCTTCAACTTAGGCAATCTTGCAACAATATTTTGGGCCTACATTAATTTAAGTCACTGTACATTAACATGACCAATGCATTATGCTAGATATCAATATCTGCAACTACACTGGTCCGATGTGCAAACATTGCTACACTCAATTCAGGCATGTCTACATCCATCGTAAACATCCTGCCCTTCTTTCCTTTTGCTATCAAGCGACCATTATTTAAGCATCCATGAGGATTAAATCTGACGTGCAAGCCCTACTCAACCATTTGACCAATAGAAACTAGGTTCTTGGTGATATTTAGGACATGAAATACATCAGACAGGTATTTCTTTTTCCCATCCTGCATAGACAAAGAAATCTTACCAATCTGCACAATAGGATGTGCAGTATCGTCACCAGTCTCCATAAATCCTGGTCTTTCCATTTTCCTTACATCTTGCATCCATTCTGCATGACCTATCATGTGGTTTGATGCACCTGAGTCAACATACCACACATCATTGCTTTCTTTTGCACTTGTCATAGAATTGGTCATGTGCTGCACCATAAACAGATGTTGATTTCTATCATCACCCAGTCTACTAGAGGATGCATAATTTCCTTGCTGCAATTTTCCAGTCATGATGTCATTCTGCTTTTTATAGCAGTCTTTAACCATATGACCCCATCTTACCACAATAGTAGCATTCAACTTTGATGTTTGCATTTTGGCCTCTCTCTCATCCACCATGACCTCTTTGGCTCCCCCTGCCTCTTAAGTTACCACGTCCTCCTCCATAGGACTGGTTTTCTTGAATTTGCTGCATATTCTTATTTTTGCCATGCCCTCCAAATTGGCCTGCTCTATCTCTTCCTCTACCTCTTCTAGCATTTGAGTAGAAGATAGTTTCTTTTGAAGTTGCTCCTGAAGAAGATGCACCACCATTTCTTTGCTCTTCAAAAATTAGAAGAGAAATCAACTCCCCAAAATCAGAAAAATTCTCATGGATGGCAATGGATGTCCGAAACTATGCATAATTCTTTCCTAGACCATTCAAGGTCACAAAAACTAAATCATCATCTTCCACTGGCGACCCAATAGAGGCAAGTGCATCTGTAATCTTCTTCACCTTCATGTGGTAGTCATTAATGCTCATATTTTCTCTCTACACATTATGCAACTCTTGCTTGAGCTGCATTTTCCTAGCTTGCGTATTTGTGCTATACATTTTTGTCAAAGTATCCCACACCTCCTTCGGTGTGCTTGCATCCTAAATATGCACAATCATAAAATCTGAAATACTGATAGATAGCCAGTACATAACTTTTCTGGCTCTCTCATGCCAGCCTTTAAATGCCTGCAACTCCTATTGATTAGGAACATTAGGAATAACTGGTTCTTGTTCAGCTCCAGTAATGAACTCCCAATAGCCTTTTCCCTTAAGGAAATTCATCATTCTAAACTTCCATGCTTAGAAGTTGTTCTTGTCAAGATTTTTAGTGACAATTTGTGAGAGAGCATCAAACACCATTACAAAACACTAAAAAAAATTCTGTCACTGCAAAAAACACAACTTTTGCCTCACAAGGGCGAATCTGCAAAACTGATGAAAGTGGTATTTGACCACACAGTCACTTCCTGGTGATGATTTTCCATCAACAGGCAATAAGAATGATTTTGTCACTCCCAATATCTTTGTGCATAGGCATACAATGCAATTTCTATGGCAACTTTTCACTGACCTGCAAAATAGTGGTCGCACGACAAAAATAAGGCACTTTTCTGAGTGCCTGTAGAAAACTTCCACCACCAGAACGGGCCCCGAAATGGCCTCAATCAAAAAAATAATGTCACCACAATGGGAAGGGTGTCCCAATCTGAGATAGTGCATATACTTCCCTCTCACCACACCGTGAAGGGCATCCCAATCTGAGATAGTGCACTCTTGCACTTTCCGGTTGTGCAACCTGCAGAGGCTCCCAAACTCAAAAAGGGAAAGCAACACTGATCCTCTTACCAAGACACCATGAACTTGGTTTGCTTTCTTAAGCTCCTTACCATGAACCTGGCTCTGATACCATGTGAAGAGAGTGGGAGAGAAGTAAGGAGTCTCACTTGCAGCTTTCTCACATACACAATGGGGGAATAGACACAAAGGTGGAGGCTGAAAATAGTTTTCCTCTTCTTAGTTGTGAAAGCCAAAAGAACTCTCTGAGTACAAAAGAAATAGGTGAACCCTATATGTGAGTCTCAAACCAAACTCAGCTAACCTAGGTGGCATACTAATTGAGCCACTAACTAGAGTACATAAAGATAGCTGTCATCCAGCTATTATGCATGGGTGGTGTACCAACTGCATCTGCAGCTAACAAGTCGATGACATAAATGCACAAC
Source organism: Dipteris shenzhenensis (assembly GCF_047967505.1). Taxonomy (NCBI): domain Eukaryota; kingdom Viridiplantae; phylum Streptophyta; class Polypodiopsida; order Gleicheniales; family Dipteridaceae; genus Dipteris; species Dipteris shenzhenensis. Next base: position 10,372,309 of record NC_141622.1, on the reverse strand, counting down.
GGTCACCTTGGCATATCATGAGTGGAGCTCGATATCTCAACAAATACAGGTGCATCTAATAGTTCATCTATTTGCATGTCTATTAGTGCATCTACACTGTGACAGACATGGATTTAGATGCAGATTTAGATGCAAAATAGAGAATACAGAAAGTGAAATTTTGGCGCAAGTTAATAAATGTACATCACTACTTTCCTAACATTGCCGATGATTACCAAAGCATGTAATTTTAACAAAAATATCAATTCTTTTTGGAAAACTCATGTTGAGATATCGAGCTCCACTCGTGATATGCCACGGTGACCGTTGTGCATTTATGTCACCGACTTGTTAGCTGAAGATGTGGTTGGTACACCGCCCATGAATAATAGTTGGATGATAGCTATCCTTATGTACTCTAGTTCGTGGCTCAGTTAGTATGCCACCTTAGTTAGCTGAGTTTGGTTGAGACCCACATATAGGGTTCTTCTATTTCTTTATACTAGAGTTCTTTTGGCTTTCACAACTAAGAAGAGGAAAACTGTTTTTAGCCTCCACCTTTGATGTAGTCCCCCATTGTGTATGTGAGAAAGCCATAAGTGAGACTCCTTCCTCTCTCCCACTATCTTCACATGGTATTAGAGCCTGGTTCATGGTAAGGAGCTCAAGAAATCATACCAAGTTCGCGGTGTCCTGGTAGGAGGACTAGTCTTGCTTTTCATTTTCGAGTTTGGGAGCAAATCTCTATAGGTAGCATAGCCGAAAAGTGCAAGAGTGCATTGTCTTAGATTGAGATGCCCTTTGCAGTCTGGCGAGAGGGCAATATATGCTGTGGGAAAGAGCAATATATCTGATTTGAGGCCATTTCGAGGCCCATTTTGGAGGTGGAAGTTCTTCGCAAGCACTGAAAAACACTGAAAAAAGGCCCTGTTTTTGTTGTGCGACCACTGCTCTGTAGGTCGGTGAAAATTTACTACAGAAATTGCATCGTATGCCTGTGCATAGAGATACTAGGAGTTACAGAATCATCCTTATTGCCTGTTGATGCAAAATCGTCACTAGGAAGTGACTGTGTGGTCAAATACCACTTTCATCAGTTTTGTAGATTTGCCCATGTGAGGCAGAAGCTGTGTTTTTTGCAGTGACAAAATATTTTACAGTGTTCTGTAATGGCGTCTGATTCTCTTTCATAGATTGTCACTGAAAAGTTTGACAAGAACAACCTCCAAGCATGGACATTTAGAATGACGAATTTCCTTATGGGAAAAGGCTATTGGGAGTTCATTACAGGAAATGAAGAAGAACCAGTTCTTCCTAATGTTCCCAATCAACAAGAAATGCAGGCATTTAAAGGATGGCATGAGAGAGCCATAAAAGTTATGTACTGTCTGTCTATCAGTATTTCGGATTCTATGATTGTGCATATTCAGGATGCAAGTACACCAAAGAAGGCATGCGATACTTTGGCAAAAATGTACATCACAAATACGCAAGCCAGGAAAATGCAGGAGTTGCACAATGTGTAGAGAGAAAATATGAGCATCAATGACTACCACATGAAGGTGAAGAAAATTACAGATGCACTTGCTTCCATTGGGTCACCTATGGAAGATGATTTAGTTTCTGTGACCTTGAATGGTATAGGAAAGGATTATGCATAGTTTTGGACATCCATTGCCATCCATGAAAAATTTCCTGATTTTGAGGAGTTGTTTGCTCTTCTAATTTCTGAAGAGTAGAGAAATGGTGGTGCATCTTCTTCATGAGGAACTTCAAAAGAAACTCTCTTCTACTCAAATGCTGGAAGAGGTAGAGGCAGAGGTAGAGGAGGCCAATCTGGAGGCCGTAGTAGAAATCATAATATGCAGGAAACTCAAGAAAACCAGTCATTTGGAGGAGGAAATGGTAACTCTAGAGGCAGGGGGAGCCAAAGAGGTCATGGTGGATGGCAGAGAGGCCAAAATGCAAACAACAATGTTGAATGTTGCTATTGTGGTAAAATGGGTCATATGGCTAAAGACTACTACAAAAAGCAGAATGACATTATGAATGGAAAATTGCAGTAAGGCAATTATGCATCCTCTAGTAGATAGGGTGATGACAGAAATGAGCATTTGTTTATGGTACAGCACATGACCAATTCTGTGACAAGTGCAGAAGAAAGTAAGGATGTATGGTAGGTTGACTCAGGTGCGTCAAACCACATGATAGGTCATGCAGAATGGATGCTGGATGTAAGAAAAATGGAAAGACTAAGATTTGTGGAGACTGGTGATGATATTGCACATCCTATTATGCAGATTGGTAAAATTCCTTTGTCTATGCAGGATGGAAAAAAAAAATACCTATCTGATGTATTTCATGTCTCGAATATCACCAAGAACCTAGTTTCTGTTGGTCAAATGGTTGAGCAGGGCTTGCAGGTTAGATTTAATCCTCATGGATGCTTTGTTGAGGATATGAAAAATAATGATCGCTTGATAGCCAAAGGAAAGAAGAAGGGTAGGATGTTTACGCTGGATGCGGACATGCCTAAATTGAGTGCAACAATGTTTGCACATGGGACCGGTGTAGTTGTAGATATTGATATCTGGCATAAATGCATTGGTCATGTTAATGTATAGTGACTTAAATCAATGCAAGCCCAAAACATTGTTGCAGGATTGCCTAAATTCAAGGTTGCAGAAATGCATAAGGTATGTGTCAATTTGGAAAACAGGTAAGGAAACAATTTCCTAGACATGTTTAAGAGAGTAAGAAGCCATTGGAATTAATCCACTTTGATGTGTGAACTACTAAAGCTGCATCTATTGGAGGGTGTCATTATTTTCACTTTTATTGATGACTACAGTAGAAAAGTTTGGGTGCATTTTATGAAAAAAAATGTGAAGTGTTTGGGCATTTCAAAGCTTTTAAAGCTATGGCTGGAAAAGAAACAGGCCTGCAAATAAAATGCCTAAGGTCAGATGGAGGGGGAGAGTACCTCTCAAATGAGTTTGCAAGGTTCCTGCAGGAGCATGGCATAAAGCATCAATATTCATGCAGTCATACCCCATAGCAAAATGGACTTGCAAAAAGGAAAAAGAGGAATATTGGAGAGGTATCTCGGGCCATGCTAAATGAAAAAGACCTACCAGATTATTATTGGGCTGAAGTAGTTGCTATAGCAGTTTACATAATGAACAGGACTCCCACTATAGCAATACATGGCATGACGCCAGAGGAGATGTATACTGGTAGGAAACCAAATGTTTCTCATTTGAAAATTTTTGGTTGCATTGCCTATGTTCATGAGCCAGATGAGCTGAGGTCCAAGTTGGATCCAAAAGCTGAGAAGTGCATCTTTATTGGTTATTCTCTATAGCAGAAAGGTTATAGATGCCATAACCCTTCTACTCGTAAGTTTACAGTGAGTAGAGATGTTTTTGATGAGATGAGTAGCTGGTATAAACCAATAAATGTGATTGATGATATAGATGCACAAAATGGTAATGCTGCACAAAATTCAGAGCTGCAATCACAAAATATTAGTGGACCTACAATGTCCTCTAGTAGTGGCTCACATACTTCGCCATGGACAGGCAGATTGAGATCAGGAGAATCTCCTCAAAGCAATGTAGATAGTGGTATGCAGGTATCACGAAAAGGAAAAGAGAAGGTAGATCAGCCCATGTTTGATGTGAATGCAGGTCACTCTTATGTGGATGGTGATGAATCCAGTGGCTCAAAATAGAGCATTGATGATGAGTTGGGTATTCCTTCTATTGTTACACCTAGAGTAAGGAAGACCAGGGATGTTTTGAGAGCAGCTAGTAGTGAGCCTATTTTGCGCAGGTCTACTAGAGTCAAGTATCCTGTGGATAGGATGAAATATGATGGATTTACAGCCATTCACTATGCCTATATGGTCAAAGTGATATAGGAACTAGAACCCACTTCTTTTGAGGAAGCCATGGGAAAAGAAAAATGGAAGAAAGCCATGGATGAAGAAATGGATGCCTTGGAAGCAAATGCTACATGGGAATTCGTGCCTTTGCCTAAAGACAAGAATGCAATTGGCTGTAAGTGGGTTTATAAGGTGAAGCACAATGCAGATGGTTCTGTGAATAGATACAAGGCAAGATTAGTTGTCAAGGGGTATGCACAGACATATGGCATTGATTATGAAGAAACATTCAGTCCGATTGCAAGGATGGCAACCGTAAGAGCAGTCACTACTATGGCTACATCTAAGGGATGGTCTTTACATCAGATGCATGTAAAGAATGCCTTCTTGCATGGTGATTTGCAAGAAGAGGTCTTTATGGAGCAGCCACTAGGTTATGTTCATGATGTTCATCCTGAGTTTGTTTGCAGGTTGAAGAAAGCCTTGTATGGCTTGAAGCAAGCACCTAGAGCATGGTCTGACAAGATAGGATAGTATATTGTAACTATTAACTATTGGCTTTCAAATTTCCAAGGCAGATTTCTCACTTTGTGAGAAAAACAAAGAAAGGTATTATGCTGCTTGTCATTTATGTTGATGATTTGATCATCATAGGTGATAGTGATGAAGATATCCTTCATGTGAAAATGCTATTGAAGCAGAAGTTTGAGATGAAGGATTTGGGAGAGCTGTGTTATTTCTTGGGCATTGAGGTGATTAGATCACCAAGTGGGATATGGCTCTTATAGAGGCAGTATGGATTGGACATGCTATCTAAATATGGGATGACAGGCTGTAAGCCTATTTCAGTTCCTTTGGAGCAGAATGTGAAGTTGAGCACAGATGCAGGTGAGCTTCTGGAAGACCCTACTATGTACAGATGCATAGTAAGAAGTTTGATTTATATGACTATTACCAGGCCAGATTTGAGCTATGTTGTTGGATTGGTAAGTTAGTTTATGCAGGCTCCAAGGAAACCGCATTTGGATGCGACTAGACGCATATTTAGGTATGTGAAGTCCACATTGCAGTATGGACTATTTTATGAGGCTGGGGTTCAGATACAGTTGCATGGATACACTGATGTTGATTGGGCTGGTAGTATTTCTAATAGATGATCTACCAGTGGATATATGTTCTCTTTTGGGAGTGCTGCAGTCACTTGGAGCAGCAAGAAATAGCCTACAGTTGCCTTGTTGAGCACACAGGCTAAGTACAGGGCTGTAGAAATGGCTGCATGTGAGGTAGCTTGGTTGCATAAGCTACTTTATGATATGCATCAGTCTATAGATGGGCCAGTTGTCATTTATTGTGACAACATGAGTATTATACACTTGGCAAATAACCCAGTCTATTATGCTAGAACAAAGCACATTGAGGTGCATTATCACTATGTGTGGGAGAAGGTTTTACTAGGTCTTATTGATCTAGTTTATGTCAGCACAAAGGATCAAGTAGCTGACATATTCACAAAGGCATTGGACATAGAGAATCTGTGCAAGTTCAGAGACCTACTTGGTGTGCAGGAATTGGGATTGAGCTCGAGAGGGAGTGTTGAGATATCGAGCTCCACTCGTGATATGCCAGGGTGACCGTTGTGCATTTATGTCACTGACTTTTTAGCTAAAGATGCAGTTGGTACACTGCCCATGAATAATAGCTAGATGATAGCTATCCTTATGTACTCTAGTTCATGGCTTAGTTAGTACGCCACCATAGTTAGCTGAGTTTGGTTGAGACCCACATATAGGGTTCTTCTATTTCTTTGTACTAGAGTTCTTTTGGATTTCACAACTAAGAAGAGGAAAACTATTTTCAGCCTCAACATTTGTGTGTACTCCCCCATTGTGTATGTGAGAAAGCCGCAAGTGCGACTCCTTCCCTCTCTTCCACTATCTTCGCAACTCACATATACAAAAATGAAGTGAGGTGAGGAGAATGAGACAATATGTAAAATAGTTTTGCCAATATCAATGATGATTTATGGTTCAATCTCATCCTCAATGAGATCAACCCTTGCCAAACTATCTACTTCAAAATCCAAAACAGTGTTGAGATCTACAAATACATTCAACCCACTACTACTTGTGCTCCTCATGTGCTCATCGAAATCAGCATCACCAATGGTAGGCTCGTCCTCATGGGTAATGGCCTCAATATCTATATCTCCTATCTCATGATCATCCTCCTCTCTCATATCACGGTCATCATCACCTCCATGGCCATGTTCATCCTCCATATGCTCCATATTAGTAAATGTACTATACATCACTTTGGAATGTGGCATAATAGGTATGACATGCCACCACCTATTATTATCCACCATTGGTTGATAGACAACCTAATTCAAACATAAATACAATCATGTTATTTTCCTTGCATCGAAGGTATCAAATATTTAAAAGTGAGTATTTTTATATGTCTATACAATACCTGTTCACATTGTTGCGGTAGTGCTAGTGTGTCCTTCTTACTTAGCCAAAACTTTCTGGAGTCAATAGTTACAAAGCCACTTGCATGGCATTTGATTGTTGCATTAGCGCCTCTTTCCACCACGTCCTTAAACCACTTTACATCCAAAACATACACAAAGAAGCATCAAAAGTCAAGCTTAATAATATCTTGGATTATGTCACAATAATCATCCATGGCTCCATTGGCTCCCTCAAAGCTAGCAATGATGCAGCAATCTTGTGTGTTTCTCTTATCACATCAATCCATTGTTTCAAAAATGCTTGCCCTCACACCATATAGCATTGAACATAGTACACTACACCAAGACATAATCAATTAAATAAGTAATCTAAATTGTTGAAAGCTCCTAACTTATGTGTAACATTCTATATACCAACCTTGCTCATGCATCCCCTAGCATACTCCCATTCTTCCATTGTGATATCCATCCCCTCGCCTGTCTCTGCTCTCTCCATTTCGTCAAGTAGCCAATCCACATGAATATCCTTTGGAAGTGATCTTAAATGCTGAGGATATGGCACACGAGATCCGTGGTGTGTACGAAAGAGGGCCCTTTCTACTTGTCTTCTTGCCTTTGCATCCTCATATCTTGTCACCCATCTTTTCATCACATCACTATTAAGCATGCAATAGAGGTTGATATTATTAAGCAACTCTGTGTCTATTACTTTGTTGTGTCCTTTCCCTTGCAGAAACTTCAAAATATATACAAGTGACTCTTGTACCAACCAACCCTCAGCCATGCTACCTTTGGATCTTGCACTTTCTCACGAAACCCTTCAAGGTCTTTATGAAGCGCTCGAGGAAGAAACACCTATTTCATTAATTTTGGACTTTTTGTGTTGTTTTTGGACGAAGCCCAAAAATCCTTCCCAAATGAAAACTTTACTTTATGAAAATATCCTTTCCAAATCAAAATTTTACTTTCTAAAAAGTTTCTTCCCAAATCAAAAGTTCACTTTGTGGCACTGTCATATTCACATAAAAATATTATTTTTTCAATCTATACTTTTGCACCAACATGCAAGAATTTGAAATAATCCTATATTAGAAATTCTAGCTATATCTAAGTTATTTGTTAATTTAATTATTTTTAATTATTTTCCTTGACGTTTTTCCTTCCCAAATCAAAAGTTCACTTTGTGGCTCTATCATATTCACATACAAATATTGTTTTTTCAATCTATACTTTTGCACCAACATGCAAGAATTTGAAATAATCCTATATTAGAAATTCTAGCTATATCTAAGTTATTTGTTAATTTAATTATTTTAAAGATTTTTCCTTGACGTTTTTCGTTGACGTGATAAATTTATAAATCCATGAAAGGAGACTTAAATATTTCATGAAAATAACATTGTCACTCGGCAATATGAAAGGAGACTTAAATATTTCATGAAAATAACATTGTCACTCGGCAATATGCACAAAATTTAACAAAACTTTTAATAAATAGAAAGAAGACATGATGCCATAAGACCAAAGAGGGATAATAGCAATTGTAGCTTTATGTATATGATTACATTGAGAGACGTTGCTCTTAGCTAGAGTCTTTATATCCAAAATGATATAGATTGAACATATGTTTACAATTTAAATTGTTGCTCTTAAAGAGCCTCAATTCGTGCCATCTGCATAATTTGACACCCCATTGTCTTATTGCTCAATGTCACGACAGTCCCTTGCCAGTTGCCATCTGCATAATTTGACCTAGGCTTGTCTTGCCAAGCCTTGCCCCTTGGGTGCATTGACTCCCCATTGTCTTATTGCTCAATGCGATAGTCCCTTGCCAGGTGCCATCTGCATTAACTCCCTGTTGTCTTGCCAAGCCTTGACCCTTGGGTGACATCCAGTGCAAAATACAGGTGCCATCTGCATTAACTCCCACAAGTTATCTTGCCAAGCCTTGCCCCTTGGGTGCATTGACTCCCCATTGTCTTATTGCTCAATGTGATAGTCCCTTGCCAGGTGCCATCTGCATTAACTGCCTATTGTCTTGGCAAGCCTTGACCCTTGGGTGACATCCAGTGCATATTTTGACTCTCATTTGACATACGAGGTGATGACTCTGATTATAATTGTCTTGGATTGGCTCCTTGCCTAGTACCCAAATAAAATCCTTCTGAATCAATGGACTTCAATACAAAGCTTTAATCATGGACATTCTTCATTTGCGCTATCTCCTTCTACTTCCTCCATGACGAGCATCCTTAAAAATTCATGTATATGCAAAATAGTTTGCTGTGGTATTTTTATTTTTCCTTCTACCTCATATCCCATGTGCTTCTTTGATTTCTTTGCCCTTGAATGCCAAGACACTATGATTGTCTCCGTCGAAACTTGAGAGACTGCTTCATCATTTGGGACCCACTCCTTCATTATACAATTAGTATATAATGTGTTGTTATCCATATTCTCCTTCCTGCCCTTTGGCTCATACCATACCGCTGTAAATGTTGTAGCTCTCCCTTGGTCATCTCTTTGCACATCAACTACTTTTGCAACCCAAAACTTCACATTCTCATATTCATCATCCGATGGCCGAACCACAACAAAACAATCAACCTCTATATCTACTTGTGGCATAAACTCTCTCTTCTTCGGTCCACAATATGGACGTGGGAGTAATGATACAAAATCATTTTCAAAGACTGGAGCTGGGGGCGCAAATCGTTATGAACATTTGGCCAAAACATATTGCATTCTTCCTTGACATCCTTTGAGCCTCGCATTCTCTCAAGGTCCTTTATTAAATTTCATGTCTTGTTAATTACAGTGGTAGTGTGTTCTCTCCAAGTAGGCTTCGAATCAGGATATCTCTGGAGCATTTCCTCTTTGTATGTAATAAATGCTTTTAATCCATCTATTTCACAATTAGACCTCTCATTAAATTCTTGTATAGGAGCCCATGTTGGATACCTTTCCTTGCTGGGAATTGAAGTTAAGAGACTGTAAGGTTCTTCAGGTTCCCATTTTGTATCATGAGAATACTGTTGCCATTGCATTACGGGTTTTTCATCTTTAAAAAAAAAACGAAAGTAGTGTGGATTGGTATGACCTGTCAATGCATCACCACCCGTTTGTATGAAAGGTAGAATGAAGCTCTTCCAATCATACATTCTTTCGAGCCTCTCATATACTATACTTTCCTTACGACCACCAACTTGCCTGCCACATCTTCTTACCAAGTGATCTATTGTCTCCACATCCTTGCATTTAAGCTCCCTTGAGACTGTGCTTAAAACCTGATCGATATCCTCATGTGTATGCCCAACATACAAAAATCCACATTCGACCTCATTGAAGATTCGATGAGCAACTAGCATGGAGCAGAAGGCAAACATGAGTACATTCTTATTTTCTCGCCAGCAATTATCAGCTTGTATTCTCAAAGTCGGTGGCAGGCGACCTTTTTCTGCATGTACATTGCGAATTGCCTTCATAATAGATGTTACAACTTGATTGCTATCATGTAGATGCAAGGAATCAATCCATATATTTGCAAAGAACTTAATTCCATGCACTAACACTCCACATAGATGTGTCTTTAGAAAGTGCTTTCCTTGTAATTTAGGTGGAGTGGCAACAAAACGAGGCAATGTTGTTGTATTCTGATCCATGCCATCTACAATAAGGCACATGTAGTCATCAGGATGCGAAATAGCTTGCTCCTTCCAAAATGCATATTTTTGTCTGGAATGTCGAATAAGGTCATGACGAGATTTTCGGTTTTTTTTGTATAATTCCCTTTGATTTGGACATGTTGCACTCTCAATCGCTCGCTTTAAATCATCACAGACATTGCACTTTGACATTTTTTGCCTCCTTGGGATTTTAACATATCCAAAGTTCTTCTTCCAAAGAGTATACAAAGTATGAGAAGAAGCTATGGCATCCCCTCTTTGCCTATGCTTTTCTACAATAGAGTCAAATACTTCGAGCTTTGTCAAGCCCATTGGAAGGTGCATTTCAGTGATCGCGTCACCGTTAGGGAGTTTGGTAGATATATGGGGTTGAGGCAAAGCATTTTCATGTATGAAGTCTTGCAAAATTGCTGCTGCCCTGACAGTTGAGATTCTTGATTTGGACCTTCCTCTATTACCGTGAATGCTAAATTTGTTGCCGCCCTTTGCCTTGGTGACTAAATCCCAATATGTACCATGGGATAATCCAGTAATATTGCGATATGCCTTATTGCAAATCCTTTTTCCATTTACGAGAGGTTTTACCTTTTGTCTTGAACTTAGCCTTTTATTGCCATTCTGAAGAAAGCAAGAGAGACTTGTGAGAAGGTATTCATTTCTTTCGCTTCCCCTTCTTTGCTACACGTGTCCTCTACATTCCCTGATGTCTGCAAGATCAATGAAGCGCATACATCTTCGCTTGCAACATAGATATCCCAATGCATTTAACATGTTCTCCTCCTTCATTACTCTCTTCCTCTTTGGTTGCTTTTGTGGATCTGCCTGGATTCTCTTTCTCTTCATGCATATGTATGACCGTTTTCGTTCCTCGTGCACATTGTTATCTGTATTTATGCACTTCTTCTCCTCACATTTGTTTGTAACCAAGCATCCATGATTGGTCGTTGCATCCTTGTTCATATCACAATCAAAGTTAAATAGTGAATAATCCTCTGTTGATCTCATCCTCATTTTTAACATACTCTTAGGACCATTCAATGAATTCAATATTCTACGAGAGTATTGAGAACCTTGAAACTCTTCCACTCCTGAGAGAGCATCACTCATTGGGACATCTTGCATGGCTTTCACAAATCCACAACCTTGATTGACACCAGGTTTGTTAATATGCATGAACTCATCCACACTTGACAAGACATCGCTATTGAAACCTTTGCCCTTCTCACTGTGCAAGAATTCATCCACCCCAGATAAGGCTTCGCTTCTAAAATCATTTTGTTTCTTGGAACCAATGAACTCATCCACTCCAGATAAGATGTCACTTCTATAATTGAGTATATTGAAATCATCCACATTTGAAGTGATAGAGCCTGGCACATGGGCACGCTTTTTAGGTCCTTTGATATTGTAGTATGCGTTGTCTTTATCATTGAAAACCACGTGCCTCTTTCTCATGTTTAAAAATTGCATGCTCCATCTCATATTCTTGCCTACCTCATAGTAGGGATCACATAAGGATGTTATGTTATCAACCATACCATCATCAGTGACTTTTAGAATCCTCATCTGTGCAAATGACCATTGCTCCACTTGTTCAAATCCCAATACTTCACCTTCTGCTACAATCTTATTTGCAAATGATCTCATTTGTAAAATGTTCCCTATAGTAAAATCCAAGGTGGTGCACTTTGTATTCTTGATAATGTCTGTTGCATAAGTCTCATCTTTGTCCCATGCTATAAATGATTTGTTGGATGTATTGTAGGGCATAACATCTCCAAGTGTTTCCATATCTCCACATTTATACTTTAGCTCAACATGTGCGCTAAGAATCTTTGATACAGTAAGTGCTACCTTATCTTCGCCAAGTCTTCGAAATTGGCAAAGTGAATTGGGATCACTATCATGGATTGTAGCAAATGCAACTACTTCTCTTTTGCTACATAAAATCACATCCATCCCTGGAACAAAATCTATAGCCATCTCCTTTGTGAGAGTCCTTCGCAAGCAAGCTGCAGTGGCAACAATTACATAAATATTAGTCTCTTTTTAATAATCTACTTATTTATTATAATTTTTAATTAGTACTTAATTTATTAGTGGGAGAAGTTATCCGATCAAGTACTCATCAGATGGACATGCCAAGTTATCCTTTGCATGGTCAATCAAGCATTAAATACTATTTTTGCTCTAGTGTCATGCACATCCGTAAAAAAACATGAGCCTACTAGGTACGTTATCCAATCAAGCACAGCACTAATGGGATGCGGGTGCCACTTTGCATGTAAGTCAATTCCACCTAGTTGAGGTGTACAAAAAGTGTTGTGCCCATCGGATATGCTTTGCATGGTCCATCGAGCATTAAATACTATTTTTGCTCTTGTCATGCACATCCATAAAAAAAACACGCTGCTAGGTGTGTTATCCGATCAAGTACTTATGCGATGGGAATGCCACTTTGCATGTAAGTCAATTCCACCTAGCTGAAGGTGTGTGCAAAGTATTGTGCCCATCCAATATGCTTTGCATTGTCGATCAAGCATAACACACTATTTCTGCCTTACTGTCATGCACAACCATATAAAAACACGGCCATAGGTATGTTATTCAAATAAGTACTTATCAAATGGGGGATCCACTTTGCATGCAAGTCCGTTTTAACTATGTTGAGGTGCGTGCAAAGTATTATCACCATCGGATATGATTTGCATTGTCGATCACGCATTATACACCATTTTTTCCCTAATGATATGCACATTCGCACAAAAACACGCCACTAGGTGTGTTATCTGACCAAGTACTTATCGGATGGGTGTGCCTCATTGAGAACATTTCAATACCACCTAGGTTGAGGCGTAAAAAAAGTTTTGTGCCCATTGGATATCCTTTGCATGGTCAATCGAGCATCAAATACTATTTTTACTCTAGTGTCATGCACATCCGTCAAAAAACACGCTGCTAGGTATGTTATATGATCAAGCACTTATGGGATGGGCGTGCCACTTTGCATGTAAGTTGATTCTACTTAGTTGAAGGTGTGTGCAAAGTATTGTGCCCATCGGATATGCTTTGCATTGTCGATCAAGCATAAAACACCGTTTTTGTCTTAGTGTCATGCACATTCGTCAAAAAACGCAGTCCTAGATGTGTTATTCAGACTAGTACTTATCGGATGGGGGCTCCAGTTTGCACGCAAGTCTCTTTCAACTAGGTTGAGGTGTGTGCAAAGTATTGTCACCATCAGATATGATTTGCATGGTCGATCACGCATTATACACCGTTTTTTCCCTAGTGGTATGCACATCCGCAAAAAAACACGCCCTTAGGTATGTTATCTGACCAAGTACTTATCGGATGGGTGTACCTTTTTGACAACATTTTAATACCACCTAGGTTGAGGTATAAGAAAAGTATTATGCCCATCGGATATGCTTTGCATGGTCAATCGAGCATTAAATACCATTTTTGCCTTAGTGCCATGCACATCCGTAAAAAAACACGCTGCTAGGTGTGTTATCCGATCAAGAACTTATGCGATGGGAATGCCACTTTGCATGTGAGTCAATTACACCTAGTTGAAGATGTGTGCAGAGTATCGTGCCGATATGATTTGCATGGTTGATCGAGCATTAAATACCATTTTTGCCTTAGTGCCATGCACATCCGTAAAAAAACACGCTGCTAGGTGTGTTATCTGATCAAGCACTTATGCTATGGGCGTGCCACTTTGCATGTAAGTCAATTACACCTAGTTGAAGGTGTGTGCAAAGTATTGTGTTCATCGGATATGCTTTGTATTGTCGATCAAGCATAACACACCGTTTCTGCCTTAGTGTCATGCACAACCATATAAAAATACGGCCATAGGTGTGATATTCAAATAAGCACTTACCAGATGGGGGATCCACTTTGCACGCAAGTTTGTTTCAACTATGTTGAGGTGCATGCAACATATTGTCACCATCGGATATGATTTGCATGGTCGATCACGCATTATACACCATTTTTTCCCTAATGATATGCACATCCGCAAAAAAACACGTCATTAGGTGTGTTATTTGACCAAGTACTTATCGGATGGGTGTGCCTCATTGAGAACATTTCAATACCACCTAGGTTGAGGCATACAAAAAGTTTTGTGCCCATCGGATATCATTTGCATGGTCGATCGAGCATTAAATACTTTTTTTACTCTAGTGTCATGCACATCCGTCAAAAAACACGCTGCTAGGTATGTTATCCGATCAAGCACTTATGGGATGGGCGTGCCACTTTGCATGTAAGTCTATTCCACAAGTTTTAAGGTGTGTGCAAAGTATCGTGCCCATCGGATATGCTTTGCATGGTTGATCGAGCATTAAATTCCATTTTTGCCTTAGTGCCATGCACATCCGTAAAAAAACACGCTGCTAGGTGTGTTATCTGATCAAGCACTTATGCGATGGGTGTGCCACTTTGCATGTAAGTCAATTACAGCTAGTTGAAGGTGTATGCAAAGTATTGTGTTCATCGGATATGCTTTGCATTGTCGATCAAGCATAACACACCGTTTTTGCCTTAGTGTCATGCACAACCATATAAAAACACGGCCATAGGTGTGTTATTGAAATAAGTACTTATCAGATGGGGGCTCCACTTTGCACGCAAGTCCGTTTTAACTACATTGAGGTGCGTGCAAAGTATTGTCACCATCGGATATGATTTGCATGGTCGATCACGCATTATACACCATTTTTTTCCTAATGATATGCACATCCACAAAAAAACACGCCATTAGGTGTGTTATCTGACCAAGTACTTATCGAATGGGTGTGCCTCATTGAGAACATTTCAATACCACCTAGGTTAAGGCATACGAAAAGTTTTGTGCCCATCGGATATGCTTTGCATGGTCGATCGAGCATTAAATACTATTTTTGCTCTAGTGTCATGCACAAACACGTTGCTAGGTATGTAATCCAATCAAGCACTTATGGGATGCGCGTGCCGCTTTGCATATAAGTCTATTCCGCCTAGTTGAAGGTGTGTGCAAAGTATCGTGCCTATCGGATATGCTTTGCATGGTGGATCGAGCATTAAATACCATTTTTGCCTTAGTGCCATGCACATCCGTAAAAAAACACGCTACTAGGTGTGTTATCTGACCAATTACTTATCGGATGGGTGTGCCTCATTGCGAACATTTCAATACCACCTAGGTTGAGGCGTACAAAAAGTTTTGTGCCCATCGGATATGCTTTGCATGGTCGATCTGTAAAGAATAAGGGAGAGAGATAGGAGACTCAAGTTCAGCTTTCTTCACAACACACAAAAGAGAGAGGACACAAGGTTGGAGGGTGAAGCCTTTCTTCACTTTTGCGCACAACAACAATACAATAGAAGAGGGAAATACCCTATATGTCAAACCCTAGAATACGTGGTTCATATGTGAACCCAAACCAAAAACATACGTGGTAGTCTAACTACACCACGAGTACAACTAACATAGGCGGTGACATAAATGATAGTCATCCAGGAGATATATCGGGGGTAGAGCTTGATATCTCAACACTCCCCCTCAAGCTCAAATCCATCTCACGTACACCAAGCAAGCTCCTAAATCTGCGAAGCTTCTCGGTACCCAATGCCTTCGTAAAAATATCAGCCACCTGCTCCTCAGTGCTGACATAGACAAGATCAATCTCACCAGCTAGAACCTTCTCTCTCACAAAGTGATAATGCACCTCAATGTGCTTCGTTCTAGCATGATAAACTGGGTTATTAGCAAGCATGATGCTGCTAATGTTGTCACAATGAATGACAACTGCTGCATGAATTGTCTGTCCCATATCTGCAAGTAGCTTCCGCAACCAAGCTACCTCACATGCAGCCATTGCTGCACCCCTGTACTCAGCCTCTGTGCTCGACAAGGCAACTGTTGGCTGCTTCTTGCTGCTCCAACTGATGGCACCACTCCCAAGGGAAAACATAAAACCACTAGTAGATCTTTTGTCTGAGACACTACCAGCCCAATCAGCATCTGTGTATCCATGTACCTGTAATGCACACCCAGCTTCATAAAACAGTCCATAATGCAATGTGGACTTCACATACCGCAGTATGCGCCTAGCCGCATCCAAATGTGGCTTCCTCGGTGCCTGCATAAACTGACTCACCAGCCCCACAGCATAGCTCAAATCTGGTCTGGTTATAGTCATGTAAATCAAGCTACCTACTATGCGCCTGTACATAGTAATATCTTCAAGAAGCTCACCTGTCTCTGCATTGAGCTTCACATTCTGCTCCAATGGAACAGAGATAGGCTTACAGCCTATCATCCCATATTTGGACAGCATGTCCAAACCGTATTGCCTTTGCAACAGCCATATCCCACTCGGGGATCTAATAACCTCAATGCCCAAGAAGTAACGCAGCTCTCCCAAATCCTTCATCTCAAATTTCTGCTTCAACAGCAACTTCACTTCATTAATGTCTGCATCACTATCACCTGTAATAATCAAGTCATCAACATAGATGACTATAAGCACAATCCCTCTGTTTGTCCTTTTCACATAAAGTGAAAAATCTGAATTGGAAATCTGAAATCCAATAGTGACAAGATATTGCCCTATCTTGTCTGACCATGCCCTCGGCGCCTGTTTTAAGCCATACAAGGCTTTGCGCAACCTGCATACAAAATCGGGGTGTGAATTATCCTCATAACCTTCTGGCTGCATCATATAAACCTCTTCCTGCAAATCACCATGCAAGAAGGCATTTTTCACATCCATCTGATGCAAAGACCATCCCTTTGCAGTAGCCATAGCAATTACTGCTCTCACGGTTGCCATCCTTGCAACTGGGCTGAAAGTTTCCTCATAGTCAATTCCATATGTCTGCGCAAAACCTTTGGCAACCAATCTTGCCTTGTACCTGCTAACAGACCCATCAGCATTGTGCTTTACTTTGTAAACCCACTTGCAGCCAATAGCCTTCTTATCATGAGGCAAAGGCATCAAATCCCAAGTGTGGTTTGCATCCAAGGCAGCCATCTCTTCATCCATAGCTGCTTCCCAATTTTTATGCCCTGTTGCATCCTCAAAACATGTGGGCTCTGGCTCCTCTAGAACCTTGACCATATAAGCATAGTGATGTGCTGTATACCCATCATATCTCAGCCTGTCAACTGGATACTTAATACGAGTGGACCTCCGTACAACTGGATCAGTTGCAGGAGTCTTTAAATCATGCCTGCTTTTCCTTGCACCAGGTGTAACAACAGAAGGAATCCCAAGTTCCTCATCAAGGCTCATTTCAGAGCCGCTTGACTCTCCATCAACATGAGAGCTACCAGCAGACACATCAAACACTGGAGCATGGTCTACTTTTTCTTTTCCCTTATGTGATACCTGCACAACACTATCAGGGCTGCCATGTGACGATTCACTAGATCTCAATCTCCCTGTCCATGCATTAGATCCACTAGTAGAGGACTCTCTGGGTCCACTCAAGGCTTGAGATTGCTGCTCTGCATTTATTGCAGCATTCCCATTTCCTGCATCTGCATCTCCTACCATAACAGTTGGTGCATACCAGCTGCTCATTTCATCAAAAACAACATCTCTGCTCACTTGCATTTTGCGGGTGGAAGGGTTATAACAGCGATACCCTTTCTGGTGCTGAGCATATCCAATAAAGATGCATTTTTCTGCCTTTGGATCCAGCTTTGTTCTCTTCTCATCAGGAACATGAACATAAGCTATGCAACCAAATACCTTCAAGTGAGAAATATCTGGTTTTTGGCCTGTATACATTTCTTCAGGCATCATGCCATGGACAGCTGCAGTGGGGGTTCTGTTCATAATATAAACAGCAGTTGCTACTGCTTCAGCCCAAAAATAATCAGGCATGTTTTTCTCATTTAGGATCGCCCGTCCTACTTCTGCAATATGCCTGTTCTTCCTTTCTGCAACCCCATTCTGCTGAGGGGTAGACCTGCATGAGTACTTCCTTTGAATTCCCTGTTCTTTCAGATATTCACAAAATTCTTCTGAAAAGTACTCTCCCCCTCCATCAGATCTTAGGACTTTAATATGCACACCTTTCTCTTTTTCAACCATGGCCTTAAAAGCCTTGAAATGGCTGAACACTTCACTTTTGTGCTTCATAAAATAAATCCACACCTTCCTAGTGTAGTCATCAATAAACGTCACATAATAATGGTATCCACCAATAGAAGCAGTTTTGGTTGTCCAAACATCTGAATGGATCACTTCCAAAGGTCTTCTGCTCACCTTAGCATTTTTGGGAAATGCATGTCTAGCCTGCTTCCCCATTTGGCATGCTTCACATACCTTTTGCATTCCCTCAACTCTGAATTTAGGCAAACCTGCAACAATGTTTTTCGTTTGCATAGATTTCAGCCTTTGTATATTCACGTGCCCAATGCGCTTATGCCATATCTCAATATCTGCAATGACACCTCTCCCATGCGCAAACATAGCAGCTTTCACCTCAGGCATATCAACATCCAAGGTGAACATTCTGCCATTTTTGTTGCCTTTCGCAACCAAGCGGCACTTATTTTTCAAGTCCTCAACAAAGCATCCATCAGGATCAAATCTAACCTGCAGACCTTGCTCAACCATCTGGCCAACTGAAACCAGGTTCTTAGTGATTTTTGGAACATGAAGTACATCTACCAAGTACTTTGTTTTGCCATCCTGCATAGCCAATGGCACTTTACCAACCTGCGTAATTGGGTGCGCAGTATCATCACCTGTTTCAACATAACCTGGCTTATCCAAATTTATAACATCATGAAACCACTCACCATGACTGGTCATGTGGTTAGAGGCACCTGAATCAACATACCAAACATCATTGCAAGCTGCAGCATCTCCTGACATGGAGTTAACCATATGCTGCATCACAAAAAGGTGCTCATTTCTATCGTCACCATGCCCACTTGATGATGCATAGTTGCTTTGCTGCAACTTCCCACTTTTGATGTCATTCTGCTTTTTATAGCATGTATTCTCCTTGTGTCCAGGCTTTCCACAATAATAGCATTCTGTGCTGCTATTTACTTGCTGGTTCCTTTGCCATGAACCACGGCCTCTTTGGCTCCCCCTGCCTCTAGAACTACCACGTCCTCCTCCATAGGACTGGTTTTCCTGTTGTTGCTGTTGGTTCTGATTTCCTGCACGGCCACCAAAACGGCCTCTTCCTCTACCCCTGCCTCTACCTGTATTCAAGTAGAAAGCAGTCTCTTGAGAAGTTGAGGTGGCTGAACCACCGTTCCTTTGCTCTTCACTCAGCAAGAGAGCAATAAGTTCCTGAAAATCAGGAAATGTTTCACGGACTCCAATGGATGTCCGAAACTGTGCATAATCTTTCCCAAGACCATTCAAGGTCACGGACACTAAGTCCTCATCATCAACAGGTGCTCCAATGGAGGCAAGAGAATCTACAAGGCCTTTCACCTTCAAGGAATACTCATTTATATTCAGATTTTTCCTTTGCACATTGTGCAACTCCTGCTTTAGCTGCATCTTTCGTGCTTTGGTATTTGTGCTATACAGCTTCACCAATGTATCCCATGCCTCCTTAGGCGTCTCTACGTCCTGTATATGCACAATCATAGAATCTGAAATGCTAACAGACAGCCAATACAGGCATTTTCTGGCTTTTTCATGCCATTCTTTAAAGGCCTTCAATTCAGCAGGAGTGGGAGCAGTACCCAAAACTGGTTCTGCAGTTTCACCACTGATGTAATCCCAAACTCCCTTTCCCATAAGGAAGTTTGTCATCCTGAACTTCCATGCTTGGAAGTTGTTCTTGTCAAGCTTCTCACTGACAATGGTAGACAGATTCTCAGACATTTTACAAATCACGAATTGCAACAGCAACCTGTAAACACAGCAAATGCCTCACAAGGGCAAATAGCAAAACTTCTGCGAAAAGCCTCACAGGGGCAGATCTGCAACACTGACGAAAGTGGTATTTCACCACACAGTCACTTCCTAGTGACGATTTTGCATCAACAGGCAACAGGCATGAATCTGCAACTCCCAATATCTCTGCACACAGGCATACGATGCAATTTCTGTGGCACCTTTCCACTGACTAGCCGCGCAGTGGTCGCACAGCGAAAAACAGGGCCTTTTTCTGAGTGCCTGCGAAGAACTTGCGCCTTCAAAACAGGCCCCGAAACGACCTCAAATCAAAAAAATAAAGTCACACCGGGCTTCGCCCTCTCCCGCAGCATATACTGCGCTCTC
Organism: Dipteris shenzhenensis; assembly: GCF_047967505.1. Taxonomy (NCBI): domain Eukaryota; kingdom Viridiplantae; phylum Streptophyta; class Polypodiopsida; order Gleicheniales; family Dipteridaceae; genus Dipteris; species Dipteris shenzhenensis. Next base: position 10,352,023 of record NC_141622.1, on the reverse strand, counting down.
GCCACATCGCGAAGGGCCTCTCAATCTGAAACAGTGCACTCCTGCACTTCTGGCTGTGCTACCTGTAGAGATTTGCTCCCAAACTCGAAATAGGAAAGCAACACTGGTCCTCTTACTAGGACACCACAAACTTGGCTTGCTTTCTTGAGCTCCTTACCACGAACCTGGCTCTGATACCATGTAAAGAATAAGGGAGAGAGATAGGAGACTCAAGTTCAGCTTTCTTCACAACACACAAAAGAGAGAGGACACAAGGTTGGAGGGTGAAGCCTTTCTTCACTTTTGCACAAAACAACAATACAATAGAAGAGGGAAATACCCTATATGTCAAACCCTAGAATACGTGGTTCATATGTGAACCCAAACCAAAAACATACGTGGTAGTCTAACTACACCACCAGTACAACTAACATAGGCGGTGACATAAATGATAGTCATCCAGGAGATATATCGGGGGTAGAGCTTGATATCTCAACACGATCGAGCATTAAATACTATTTTTGCTCAAGTGTCATGCACATCCGTCAAAAAACACGCTTCTAGGTATGTTATCCGATCAAGAACTTATGGGATGGGCGTGCCACTTTGCATGTAAGTCGATTCCACCTAGTTGAAGGTGTGTGCAAAGTATTGTGCCCATCGGATATGCTTTGCATTGTCGATCAAGCATAAAACACCGTTTTTGCCTTGGTGTCATGCACAACCATGAAAAAACACGGTCCTAGGTGTATTATTCAAACTAGTACTTATCGGATAAGGGCTCCAATTTGCACGCAAGTCCAGTTCCACTAGGTTGAGGTGTGTGCAAAGTATTGTCACCATCGGATATGTTTTGCATGGTTGATCACGCATTATACACCGTTTTTTTCCTAGTGGTATGCACATCCGCAAAAAAACACGCCCTTAGGTATGTTATCTGACCAAGTACTTATCGGATGGGTGTGCCTCTTTGACAACATTTTAATACCACCTAGGTTGAGGTATGAGAAAAGTATTATGCCCATCGGATATGCTTGCATGGTCGATCGAGCAGTAAATACCATTTTTGCCTTAGTGCCATGCACATCCGTAAAAAAACACGCTCCTAGGTGTGTTATCCGATCAAGCACTTATGCGATGGGAATGCCACTTTGCATGTAAGTCAATTCCACCTAGTTGAAAGTGTGTGCAAATTATTGTGCCCATCAGATATCCTTTGCATGGTCAATCGAGTATTAAATACTATTTTTACTCTAGTGTCATGCACATCCGTCAAAAAACACTCTGCTAGGTATGTTATCCAATCAAGCACTTATGGGATGGGCATGCCACTTTGCATGTAAGTTGATTCTACCTAGTTGAAGGTGTGTGCAAAGTATTGTGCCCATCGGATATGCTTTTCATTGTCGATCAAGCATAAAACACCGTTTTTGCCTTGGTGTCATGCACAACCATGAAAAAACACGGTCCTAGGCGTATTATTCAAACTAGTACTTATCGGATGGGGGCTCCAGTTTGCACGCAAGTCCGTTTCCACTAGGTTGAGGTGTGTGCAAAGTATTGTCACCATCGGATATGATTTGCATGGTTGATCACGCATTATACACCGTTTTTTCCCTAGTGGTATGCACATCCGCAAAAAAACACGCCCTTAGGTATGTTATCTGACCAAGTACTTATCGGATGGGTGTGCATCTTTGACAACATTTTAATACGACCTAATTTTAGGTATAGGAAAAGTATTATACCCATTGGATATGCTTTGCATGGTCGATCGAGCATTAAATACCATTTTTGCCTTAGTGCCATGCACATCCGTAAAAAAACACGCTGCTAGGTGTGTTATCCGATCAAGCACTTATGCGATGGGAATGCCACTTTGCATGTAAGTCAATTCCACCTAGTTGAAGTTGTGTGCAAAGTATCGTGCCAATCGGATATGCTTTGCATGGTCGATCGAGCATTAAATACCATTTTTGTCTTAGTGCCATGCACATCCGTAAAAAAACACACTTCTACGTGTGTTATCTGATCAAGCACTTATGCGATGGGCGTGCCACTTTTCATGTAAGTCAATTCCACCTAGTTGAAGGTGTGTGCAAAGTATTGTGCCCATCGGATATGCTTTGCATGGTCGATCAAGCATAACACACTGTTTTTGCCTTAGTGTCATGCACAACCATATAAAAACACGGCCATAGGTGTGTTATTCAAATAAATACTTATCAGATGGGGCCTCCACTTTGCACGCAAGTCCATTTTAACTACGTTGAGGTGCGTGCAAAGTATTGTCACCACGGATATGATTTACATGGTCGATCACGCATTATACATCATTTTTTCCCTAATGATATGCACATTCGCAAAAAAACACGCCATTAGGTGTTATCTGACCAAGTACTTATCGGATGGGTGTGCCTCATTGAGAACATTTCAATACCACCTAGGTTGAGGCGTACGAAAAGTTTTGTGCCCATAAGATATCCTTTGCATGGTCGATCGAGCATTAAATTCTATTTTTACTCTAGTGTCATGCACATCCGTCAAAACACGCTGCTAGGTATGTTATCCGATCAAGCACTTATGGGATGGGCATGCCACTTTGCATGTAAGTCAATTCTACCTAGTTGAAGGTGTGTGCAAAGTATTGTGCCCATCGGATATGCTTTGCATTGTCGATCAAGCATAAAACACCGTTTTTGTCTTAGTGTCATGCACATTCGTAAAAAAACGCAGTCCTAGATGTGTTATTCAAACTAGTACTTATCCGATGGGGGCTCTAGTTTGCACGCAAGTCCGTTTCAACTAGGTTGAGGTGTGTGCAAAGTATTGTCACCTTCGGATATGATTTGCATGGTTGATCAAGCATAACACACCGTTTTTGCCTTAGTGTCATGCACAACCATATAAAAACACGGCCATAGGTGTGTTATTCAAATAAGTACTTATCAGATGGGGGCTCCACTTTGCACGCAAGTCCGTTTTAACTACATTGAGGTACGTGCAAAGTATTGTCACCATCGGATATGATTTGCATGGTCGATCATGCATTATACACCGTTTTTTCCCTAGTGGTATGCACATCCGCAAAAAAACACGCCCTTGGGTATGTTATCTGACCAAGTACTTATCGGATGGATGTGCCTCTTTGACAACATTTTAATAACAACTAGGTTGAGGTATAGGAAAAGTATTATGCCCATCGGATATGCTTTGCATGGTTGATCGAGCATTAAATACCATTTTTGCCTTAGTGCCATGCACATCCATAAAAAAACACGCTGCTAGGTGTGTTATCCGATCAAGCACTTATGCGATGGGAATTCCACCTTGCATGTAAGTCAATTCCACCTAGTTGAAGGTGTGTGCAAAGTATCGTGCCCATCGGATATGCTTTGCATGGTCGATCGAGCATTAAATTCCATTTTTGCCTTAGTGCCATGCACATTCGTAAAAAAACACGCTGCTAGGTGTGTTATCTGATCAAGCACTTATGCGATGGGCGTGCCACTTTGCATGTAAGTCAATTCCACCTATTTGAAGGTGTGTACAAAGTATCGTGCCCATCGGATATGCTTTGCATTGTCGATCAAGCATAACACACTGTTTTTGCCTTAGTGTTATGCACAACCATATAAAAACACGGCCATAGGAGTGTTATTCAAAAAAATACTTATCAGATGGGGCCTCCACTTTGCACGCAAGTCTGTTTCAACTACGTTGAGGTGCGTGCAAAGTATTGTCACCATCGGATATGATTTACATGGTCGATCACGCATTATACATCATTTTTTCCCTAATGATATGCACATTCGCAAAAAAACACGCCATTAGGTGTTATCTGACCAAGTACTTATCGGATGGGTGTGCCTCATTGAGAAAATTTCAATACCACCTAGGTTGAGGTGTACGAAAAGTTTTGTGCCCATCAGATATCCTTTGCATGGTCGATCGAGCATTAATTTCTATTTTTACTCTAGTGTCATGCACATCCGTCAAAACACGCTGCTAGGTATGTTATCCGATCAAGCACTTATGGGATGGGTGTGCCACTTTGCATGTAAGTCAATTCTACCTAGTTGAAGGTGTGTACAAAGTATTGTGCCCATCGGATATGCTTTGCATTGTCGATCAAGCATAAAACACCGTTTTTATCTTAGTGTCATGCACATTCGTAAAAAACGCAGTCCTAGATGTGTTATTCAAACTAGTACTTATCGGATGGGGGCTCTAGTTTTCACATAAGTCCGTTTCAACTAGGTTGAGGTGTGTGCAAAGTATTGTCACCTTCGGATATGATTTGCATGGTTGATCAAGCATAACACACCGTTTTTGCCTTAGTGTCATGCACAACCATATAAAAACACGGCCATAGGTGTGTTATTCAAATAAGTACTTATCAGATGGGGGCTCCACTTTGCACGCAAGTCCATTTTAATTACATTGAGGTGCGTGCAAAGTATTGTCACCATCAGATATGATTTGCATGGTCGATCATGCGTTATACACCGTTTTTTCCCTAGTGGTATGCACATCCGCAAAAAAACACGCCCTTGGGTATGTTATCTGACCAAGTACTTATCGGATGGATGTGCCTCTTTGACAACATTTTAATAACAACTAGGTTGAGGTATAGGAAAAGTATTATGCCCATCGGATATGCTTTGCATGGTCGATCGAGCATTAAATACCATTTTTTCCTTAGTGCCATGCACATCCGTAAAAAAAACACGCTGCTAGGTGTGTTATCCGATCAAGCACTTATGCGATGGGAATGCCACTTTGCATGTAAGTCAATTCCACTAGTTGAAGATGTGTGCAAAGTATCGTGCCCATCGGATATGCTTTGCATGGTCGATCGAGCATTAAATTCCATTTTTGCCTTAGTGCCATGCACATTCGTAAAAACACACACTGCTAGGTGTGTTATCTGATCAAGAACTTATGCGATGGGCGTGCCACTTTGCATGTAAGTCAATTCCACCTAGTTGAAGGTGTGTGCAAAGTATCGTGCCCATCGGATATGCTTTGCATTATCGATCAAGCATAACACACTGTTTTTGCCTTAGTGTCATGCACAACCATATAAAAACACGGCCATAGGTGTGTTATTCAAATAAATATTTATCATATGGGGGCTCCACTTTGTACGCAAGTCCGTTTTAAACTACGTTGAGGTGCGTGCAAAGTATTGTCACCATCGGATATGATTTGCATGGTCGATCACGGCATTATACATCATTTTTTTCCTAATGACATGCACATTCGCAAAAAAACACGCCATTAGGTGTGTTATCTGACCAAGTACTTATCGGATGGGTGTGCCTCATTGAGAACATTTCAATACCACCTAGGTTGAGGCATATGAAAAGTTTTGTGCCCATCGGATATCCTTTGCATGGTCGATCGAGCATTAAATACTATTTTTACTCTAGTGTCATGCACATCCGTCAAAAAACACGTTTCTAGGTATGTTATAGGATCAAGCACTTATGGGATGGGCATGCCACTTTGCATGTAAGTCGATTCTACCTAGTTGAAGGTGTGTGCAAAGTATTGTGCCCATCGGATATGCTTTGCATTGTTGATCAAGCATAAAACACCATTGTTGCCTTAGTGTCATGCACAATCGTCAAAAAACATGATCGTAGGTGTATTTTTCAAACAAGTACTTATCGGATGGGGATGCCACTTTGCACACAAGTCAATACTGCCTAGGTTGAGGAACGTGTAAAGTCTTGTGTCCATTGGATATGCTTTGCATAGTCTGTCTCACATGATACACCATTAATTTGCTAGTGTTATGCACAATCGTCATAAAATACATAGGAGGTGTGTTATCCGAACAAGTACTTTATGAGATGGGTGCACCACTTTGTACCCCCTCTTCACCCTCCCCCCCCCCTTCGCAACCCACCCATCCCCCCCCCTTCACCCTCCCTGGCTGGCGGCCGCAGCCCCCCCCTCCTCTCACCCAGCCCCCCCCCTCCTCTCACCCAGCCCCCCCCCTCTCCTCTCTCCCTGGGCTGGCGGCCGCGGCCGCCAGCCCCCCCCCTCCTCTCACCCAGCCCCCCCTCTTCACCCTCCCCCCCCCTTCGCAACCCACCCATCCCCCCCCCTTCACCCTCCCTGGCTGGCAGCCGCGGCCGCCAGCCCCCCCCCTCCTCTCACCCCAGCCCCCCCCCTCTCCTCTCACCCAGCCCCTTCGCAACCCACCCAGCCCCCTCTCCTCTCTCCCTGGGCTGGCGGCCGCGGCCGCCAGCCCCCCCCCTCCTCTCACCCAGCCCCCCCCTCTTCACCCTCCCCCCCCCCTTTGCAACCCACCCATCCCCCCCCCCCTTCACCCTCCCTGGCTGGCGGCCGCGGCCGCCAGCCCCCCCCCCCTCA